>NC_068382.1:8196246-8838746 GCF_023724105.1 Carassius gibelio
CAGCATTACACACTTTTTTAAGGCAGAAGTTATTATAAGCGATGCAAAAGACTGTGCACGCTAGGCATTGACATTAACATAGTAAACATGGTAAATATGACCGCTTGAATAAATCAGAAGTCAGCTTCATCATCACAATCATATATTATTTAGTAAATATTATCTGTCATAAGTCAATGTTCTGAAAGATCATGTTCTGGTCACTCCCTGAACAGTATATGAATTATATTTTTTTTGTTTTTATTGTTTCTATTTTACTTTTGTTAAAAATTTAATAAAATAAAACAGTAATGAAAAATTGTGATTTTAATAATGCATAAGTAAATGCAGATATTAACATGAACTAAAATTGATAATTGCTGTGGAAATATTGTTGACTATTATTAATGTTATTTATATATGTTAACTAATGTAATTAACTAATGTTAACTAATGAACCTTATTGAAGAATGACTGCAGATGAGGCATTAAGTGCATGGCATGGCGACAAACTTAATATTTTTGTAATAATACTGAAGCAGGAACTGTCAGACTATAATTTAAAATCTCTCTTAAGCAGGGCCAGTAGTTGATAGTCAGACTTCAGATAGACATCTAATTCAGACCATTGCACAAAGCTCTTAAGACTCTGACTAAGTAGGACTACACTGAAGTGCATTTTGGGTAAAAAAAGCATGGCAGATCGAGTAAGCGCATTTAACCGGTCAGTGCAGTTTACCCCAGCAGAAAATATTTGTTTGTTGGAAGAGTATAATAGTTACAAGGACATTTTACTAGGGAAATTTAGTGGAGGAGAATGTAGTAACAAGAAAAAATGTTTAATTTGGAAAAAGATTGCCACGACAGTTAACAGCATTAATCCGACCGTTGAGTGGAGCGTTAAAGACGTACAGAAAATATACAAAAATATTGTACAAGATGCCAAAAAAGATATATTGAAGAGGAAATATCCAAAAATGAGATGAGGACCACAAGAGAAACTGAAATGGTGATGAATATTTATGGAGGACAGTCGCCTATGTTCTGGGGGATAAGCTGAGGAAGGGAAAGTGGAGTGTGTGGCGCCGTCAACATTAACGTAACTGGCAGAGTTTCCTCAGCCACTGACAGCAGCACTCCCCGCCACACCAAGAGGACGAGCCAGACAGTCAAGATGAGAATACAGGTAACAGCTGGTGATTGTTATAAATAAATCAGTTTGGTTTTTCCTTTTGCTTTATTACCGTCGATTTGATGATAATAAAGTCAAGTTGATGAAGTATGCTAATATGTACCAGTAATAATGTATTTATAATAAAAGCATTTCAGAAACCATCCCAGGGAAGCTCATCATGCTTGTCATCCTCAATGGGGTCTCGAACTGACTGCAATTCATCGTCGTACCAACTTGTGTGGGCAAATGCTCACATTCGATGGCATCTGGCACTTTGGAGAGGTGTTCTCTTCACGGATGAATCCCGGTTTTCACTGTATAGGGCAGATGGCAGACAGGGTGTATTGCATCATGTGGGTGAGTAGTTTGATGATGTCAACGTTGTGGATCGAGTGGCCCATGGTGGGGGTGGGGTTATGGTATGGGAAGCCATATGTCATGGACATTTTATTAATGGCATTTTGAATGCACAGAGATACCTGTGATATTGAATGTAACGAGATCCTGAGTCCTATTGTTGTGCCATTCATCCACGACCATCACCTCATGTTGCAGCATGATAATGCACGGCCCCATGTTGCAAGGATCTGTACACATTTCCTGGAAGCTGAAAACATCGTTCATGTCACCCATTGAGCATGTTTGGGATGCTCTGGATCAGTGCATACAATAGCCTGTTCCAGTTCCTGCCAATATCCAGCAACTTTGCACAGCCATTGAAGAGGAGTGGACCAACAATACACAGGGCACAATCAACAACATGATCAACTCTATGTGAAGGAGATGTGTTGCACTGCGTGAGGCAATTTATATATGTGTGTGTGTGTGTACATTATTGGGACAAGATGTCGGGGCGAACACATTGTAAGGCTCAGCATCTTTCAGAATATAGTGTTAATTCACCTGGTTATTTCCTTTGTATTGGCTTGATTCAGTAATGCGAACTACACCTATAGTAAACAGTCACTTTTGGACATCAACAAATGGCGTTCCAACATAGTTTTAGATCATCCTTCAGCGAACTCCTGCCGGGGCTACTGAGGTCACCGCAGACAAGCGGATCACTCACACTGACCAGAAGTGTTCGGCGTCGAGATCATAAACAAATACGGGGAAAGCGTAGAGGGCTGCGTGCTAAGCTAAGGCTAAACCGACATCGACCAGCTCTGCCCAGCATCTGCCTTGCCAATGTATGGTCTCTGATGAACAAGATAGACTAACTAAATATCTGGACCCATATACAGAAATGGCTTATGGACTGCAATGTTTTGTTCTTCACTGAAACATGGCTCTGTAATGATGTCCCAAACAGTGTGGTGCATATGGATGGATGCTCTTTCTTCAGGGCTGACAGAGTAGCAGCGATCCTCTTGTAAAACAAATCATGGCGTACAGACTCTGTCATTGATACCTACTTATTCTGTCCTAGATGCGTGTTCCATCTACGCAACATTGACAGATAGCTAACAGGAGTCAGAAAAGGGCAGACGCAGTAGTAAAGTTGAAAGTTTTACTGTTTTGTTCTTTCCTCTTTTTTCTCTTTTTTGTAAAACTGAAATATACAAAGATTACAAATGTCTTGTTACAAAATATTCTCAAAATAAACACAAATGAATTTCTGCTGTTTACAAATATTCTCTGACCACATATTAAAGGCTATAATCAGTTCTCTTAGTGTAATTATAAACAAATTGCCATCAGTGTTGAATAGTTCGTTTTTAAACTCAAACTAATGAATTACAAATATTTATATACACATTCATGCAAAAACTGCAAAAAAGATAAACTTACAGGCAAAGCCTTTCTGAGGCACAAAAATGTGAAGAAAACAGAGAGATGACTTGTTGGCCCACCACACAGAAAGAAACTGGAACACAGTGGCTATTTCCTGGTTAACCTCTAACCCAAGAGTCACATGACCTAAACCAACCACTAAGAAAATGGTTTACAATAATCAATTTCTTTGTTATAACATCAAACTGCCACAAGATGGTGCTAGTAAATAAAAAACAAATGTATGTCATGACACTACTGCTCTGCCGATCTGGCCATTCTGTCTACCACGGGACAAACTTTACAAACCTTGCACCCAGATGGGGCTATTATTGTTGCTGGGGACTTTAATCACTGAACTTTAAGATCTGTTCTCCCTATATTTCACCAAAATGTCTTCTACACTACAAAGAGATATAAAACATTGGACCATGTGTATATAACAATGTGACTGATACCTACAAAGTCTCATCCCTCCCCCGACATGGGTCAGTCTGACCACCTCTCTTTGTTCCTGCTCCCCAAGTACACCCTGATCATCAAATTTGTGAAACCTACAACAAGAATTGTTAGAAAATCTGGCTGGAAGGTTCTGACTCCACTCTACAGCATTAGTTCCAGCACACAAACTGGAGTGAGTTTGCTGCCCAAGCCACCACAAACTCACGGATCAACATTGACACTTACACCAACTCTGTTCTGGAGCACATCAACAGAGTGACCACACACACAAAACTATATTTTTCCTCCAATCAGAAGCCCTGGGTGAACCGAGAGGTTCACCTCCTGATCAAAGCAAGAGTTGCAGCCTTCAGGTCTGGAGACTGGGAGGCTTACAGCTCAGACAGAGCAAACCTGATAACAGGTTGATCTGCCAGTTCAAACTCACACATAAACAGAAGATTGAAGTACATAGCTCTGCCTCCCTCCCCAATGAGCTCAATCACTTTTATGCTTGTTTTGATCAAAATAATGAGTTCTCCCTCAAAGCTGAGCATCAACCCAATGAACTACCTCTCACACTCACTCTCCACCTCAGATGTTTACTCCACTCTGTGGAAGGTGAATGCACAGAAGGCAGCTACCCCTGATGGAATACCTGGTCATGTGCTGAGGTCTTCATGGACATTTTCAATCTGTCCTTGGCCCAAACAACTGTCCCTGCTAGCTTCAAAACCTCCATCATCGCGCCAGTACCGAAACACTCCACTGCCTTGGTCCTTAATGACTTCAGTCCTGTCACACTTACCCCCATTATTGCCAAGTGTTTTGAGATGCTGGTTGCAACCCACTTAAAATCCTGTTTCCATGCTATACTAGACCCATTCCAATTTGCCTATTTCTGCAATAGGTCAACAGAGGACGCCATCTCTACAGCACTTCACTCTGCCCTCACCCACCCGGACAGTCAAAATACACATTTCAGTTCTGAATTTAACAGTAATCCCCTCCAAGTTGATCTCCAAGCTCAGACAGCTTGGAATCATCACATCCCTCTGCAAATAGATTCTAGATTTTATGACTAACAGACCTCAGTCTGTTAAGTTCGATAACCTCTCCTCCTCGATCATCACCCTGAATACCGGCATGCCACATGACTGCGCACTGAGCCCTCTTCTGTACTCCCTATTTACCTATTACTGCGTTCCTGTTTATAAGCTCCAACAGCATAATCAAATTGCAGATGACACCACGGTGGTAGGTCTGATGATGATGAGTCAGCTTAAAGGGATGAAGTGCAGCACCTGGCTGTGTGATGTGCCAGCAACAATCTTGAACTTAACACCCAGAAGACTAAGGAGATGATCTCACCTGGTCCCTTAACACCTCCATCCTGGTCAAAAAGGCACAGCAGCACCTTTACTTCTAACGGAGCCCTAAGTAAGTTCACTGGAGTCCCAGGATGCTTATTGAATACTACCACTGTACCACTGAGAGCATACTCACAAACTGCATCTCAGTATGGTACAGCAATTGCTCCACATCTGATCGCAAAGCACTCCAGTGGGTGGTGAAAACTATTACCACTGTCTTACATTGCTGCTGTTCATAATGTATATATAATCCTGCATTGTATTCCTATTTATATTCTGTACATACTCTGCTTAATACTGTATATAGCAACTCCACTGTACATTCTGTAAATCATAGCTTCACTTACTCTGCACTATATGTATATAAAACACTATATTCTTGCACTTAGATGCTAACTGTATTTCATTAGCTCTGTACTTGTACTCTGCATAATGACAATAAAGTTGAATCTAATCATATATGTATATATATAACTTAAGTAAAAGTATTGCTACTTAAGAAACAGTTTTCTTGAGTACCAGCATGAGTACTGAAAAATAATATGACTCAAGTAAGAGTAAAAAAGTATTTAGCTAAAAAACAAATCAAGTTACAGCATTACAAAGTACTTCTGTATTATTTTTATATTTTTACTCAAAATGAGACCATGTGAGTGTGACGAGTGGGGCGGGGCCAAGAGCCATGGGAATGGAGTGAGGCCGGTGTAGTGATAATGGAAATGAAGTGAAGTGAAGTGAAGTGACATTCAGCCAAGTATGGTGACCCATACTCAGAATTTGTGCTATGCATTTAACCCATTCGAAATGCACACACACACACACTGTGAGCACACACCCGGAGCAGTGGGCAGCCATTTATGCTGCGGCGGGGCCCGGGGACAAATGAGTGACACTTGCACCACTCAACCGTCTCAAGTCCTGTGGAGATGATCGGAAGGATATTTTAACGAGGAGCTACGACGGAGAAGGACGAGAGAGTACCAGGCCTGGATTTTAGTTTGTCTTTTGTGTTTATTTGGTTATTAAAGTTGTATTTAAATTTGTGCCGGTTCGCACCTCCTTCTTCCCGTGATTATGAAGTTTTTATGTTGCTACAGTGGTGCCGAAACCCGGAAGGAAGGAGGGATGCGCTGGGGTGGGCGGCAGCGAGTTCATCCGTCCCCCCGGCAACTCCAGCACAGCACCTCGAGTGTCCACTGTGGCAGACTGCTCCACCCTGCTCGAAGGCACTGCAGATTCACCATAGCAGCGAGGGGTCTTCAGCAGTGTGTCCCTCCTTCCTCCCAGGTTTCAGCACCAGTGTAACAATATAAAAACTTCATAATCGAGAGAAAAAGGAGGCGGGAACTGGCACACATTCAAATTAAGCTTTAATAATAAAACAGAAAACAGCAAAACAGTGCGACAGCCCCTCACAGACGACTGCCGCTCACAAACAAAACTTTATAATTATGACATTAAATATTAAATTTTTTATGTAACAGCCAGTATTTGTATCTGTATTTGTCCCTGTAACAAATCTCAACATTTTTCGTATCTGCATTTGGATACAACGTCGTTCAGTTACTTGATAAGTCCGTTATGACTGTCTTTTTTTTTCATAGTTACCACTGAACAAGTATGCCGTGATCAACTAAAATAAATATCAATTTCTAATATTATATTTATCATGCAAGCAGAGAGATGTCATGACAGAAATTTAGTGATCATGTGAATTCGACTTAACTGAATGCGCACATAAGTGAGTCTTTTTGTGAACTTCACTAAACAAATGTGCATATGCCATTCAAACCAGGAAAATATAAAGATGCAAACATGTAGGTCAAATAGAAAATGTATCTCTATCTAAGCTAATTACAACTCTACACCAAACTGTGCAAGTGTAACCAGGGCTGCGTTCAGCCCCAACAAAACGTTGCACAGCGTTTTATAAACAGAAACGGTGATGCGTTGAACACACTGTTCTGATGACGCAAGAGTTGCAACTATGGCAGCTGAGAAGGCCATTATTTGTGTTTCTTACCTAATTCAGACTAAAACACATCTATTAAGCCTCACATACTGACTTTATTTGTAGTTCATATGGTTTTAATACCCTGTATTTTCCTTCTCATTTTTAGGAAAAGCACTTAATTACCACTGTTTATTTCTATACCAAATGTCATACACTTGCAATGAAGCTAAAAATATAAACAACTACATCATTATGTTGATATCCTATATTTTTACAATAAAACTTACGACAAACATGCCTTCTAATATCCTCAGTTGTTGCGTATACCGAGCTGCAACGAACACATTTGTACATTATTTTCCTTGAAGCCATTGTGCGAGTTCACTTATATACATGTTGCTGCTGATTGGACTGCAGTTCTGACACACCCACCAAACAAGAGAAAACGCATCTCAAACCCCGTTTCACACCGGTGCACACCGTTTCCAGGAAACATGACGTTCAATCCGGAAACCGTAGCAAAACGTTGCGCACCGTTTTGAACTTGAACATGCCCCAGGTCTTAATACGAAGTCTTGGCATAATAATCCCTAATTGAGTCTTGAGATAAATGTTTTAAGTTATTTAATCAAAGTACATTTTCTATGTATTAGAGAAAAAAAAGAAAAAACGTCATCTACAATAAGTGATCAAATGCATTAGAAGATAGAAAAAGAGCGATTTCTCCCTGGAAAAACTGTTCGCACTACAATTCCCATGCTCCTTTTTGTGAGGAGCTGACCAATCACTGAGCTCCAAAGGTTCAGGCAATTGAGCTCTGCTTTGACTTCCTGTTAGCTACTTCCTGTCTGAAAGACTGCATGGCTGTTTCGTTGCCTATCTGAATTCCGAATTAATTACCATCCATAGGGTAAGAAACATAAATATCCCCTCCAACGGGATGTCATTAATTAATGAGGATGTTAAACATTAGATGACGGCTATGTAGTCATGTTTACACTTTATAGAGAGGGCGATCGGCAGACGGCTGCCGCTGATCAGACAGCCAATTTAGAGAGACCCACTCATTGACTCAACGGTGAGTGAGAAAAAAACTCTGAGACCTGTTAGGTTACCTGTAAAGGAACTAATTATGCTGGAAATGGTAACAGTTGAGAAGCTGCCGTTTAGAAAGGCTGTTAACGGCTCTAATAGCTATTCAATGCTGTATCTCGGTGTTAATGCTGTAAATGTGAGCCTAGATAACCTGCTAGATTGGGTGTTCAGTGCTATATGCACTTTTATCCTTGCAAAAATGGATTTATTTCCATTTGGGTTTTCAAAAGATGCTGTTTTCTATATCAATATGTTTACTATCTGTGTAAAAGGGGAAAAAAAAGTGTTAAAGCATATGTATGTGAATTTCTTGTCAGTGATTTAAGAGGTCAATTTTTAGTGTATTCCCTCAATGTTACCGGTGCAGGAAGGGATGATAAAGCACGCTTAGCCTTACTAGTACCTCCTTAATCTCTATGAATGTTCTTGCATTATTTGTTTTGCACAAATTTTAGCTTTTATTTTTATAGTGCTTATATTGTGAGTTGTTAATAACTTGAATAGCAATAACAATTAATACTTGAAATTGTTTTTGTTTAAAATGAATGAACATGGATGTAAAAGCGCTTTAGAATATATTTATAGTTCATTACTATAAACATTTGGATTTGATACATGATATATTATTGTCATACGACTGAACCTTCTTGAGAACATGATTTGAACAAGTTGATATAAAAGTGGAATGTTATTGATTGGTGATAATTCATGAGATAGACAGAATATGAATGTAATGAGCTTTTGGATTTCCTCTGACCAACCCATAGGTCAGGTTTTTTGCCAGATTCATTCCAGTGACGCACATGGATCAGAAGTCACGTCAGACCTGGAGTTGAAGCCTTCCGGTTGAATTGGGATTGGATGTTCGTACCCTGAAACACCGAAAGATTCCCAGCGTACGTTGGGTGGCGAGCCACGGACCCACGAGCATAAGTCTATGCGCAGTCTCACTTTCCCTCCTTCACTGATTGTGTGGTAGGATCCACGAGCACTGGCATACTGATACTGTCACGACACCGATTCAACCAAAGAAAAAAAGGGCCCCAACGAGCAATAAGACTATTTTTGGAACTGGGTTTTATTTCTTTTCTTTTAAGGGAAACTAATGCCGGCTTTATTATTTTCTTGTTTCTTTATGTACATTCTCTGAACTAAAGTGTTACACTGTTTGTTATTGTTCCTTTTGTTAAACAGAGTGATCACAATAACGCAAATTACTGTTTCCTGTCTCCTGTCTTTATTGATGTCAAACCACTGGCTCTTAAGATTTAGCATTTAGAGTTTTTATGTCCTATAAATAACATCTCTGTTTTTTCTGAATTTAGCAGTAAGAAATTACTTCGTCATCCAATTTTTTTTTATCGACTTTGCATTCCATTAATTTTTCAAATTAGGTGTGTTTCAGATCATTTGTAACTCTTAAGGAGAGCAGTCTCAGTACTATGATACGGTCTAAATCCTGAATGGAAATCCTCACATATACCATGTTTCTCTAAGAAGGAATATAATTGTGAGGATACCACCTTTTCTAGTATCTTGGACAGGAAAGGGGGATTCAAGACACCATCCCCTTGTACTGAGGCTAATCAACGACTTGCTAACGACCTGAATGAGTTTTATTGTAGATTTGAAACCCCCAACACCCATTCTGACCATCTCCCTACACAACCATTAACACCATCTGCAATCCCGCTCTCCATACCTCCTGCTCTTCAAATCTGTGAAGATGATGTGCGCCAGGTCTTCAAGAAGAATAAAATAAGAAAAGCACCAGGCCCAGATGGCGGTTCACCAGCCTGTCTGAAAATCTGTGCTGACCAGCTGGCCCCCATCTTTTCACAGATCTTCAACAGGTCCCTGGAGTTGTGTGAAGTGCCTTCCTGCTTCAAACACTCCACCATAATCCCCATTCCAAAGAAACCCAAGATAACAGGACTTAACGACTACAGACCTGTGGCTTTAACGTCTGTCGTCATGAAGTCGTTTGGAAAACCTGGTTCTGGCTTATCTGAAGGACATCACTGGACCTTTACTGGACCCCCTGCAGTTTGTGTACCGAGCAAACAGGTCCGTGGATTATGCAATCAACATGGGATTGCACTTGATCCTGCAACATCTGGACAAAACAGGGACTTATGTGAGGATCCTGTTTGTGAACTTTAGTACAGCTTTCAACACCATCATCCCAACAACCCTCCAGACCAAACTGTCCCAGCTCTCTGTTCCAGTGTTAATTTCGTTGACTAAATATTTTCGTCATTATTTTCGTCACAAATATATTTTTGCAGACGAAAACGAAACGAAAACTAAAATAGAAGGCACTGATGGAGACTAAAACTATGACTAAATTGATTGACATTATCGTCAACGAATAAAGGACGAGACGAAAATAGACTGTGACGAAAATCAAATCAGCAGACGGGAGAGATGCGAAGAATGAGCAAAAGAACCGGCAAAACATAACAGGCGAGACTGCATGAGAGAAGAGAACCAATCCGAGCCTGACTTATTGAGACGTGAAGCGAAGGTTTTCAGTTTTTAAATGAGCTCCCGGGAAGACGGCATTCGAAGAGGTGATGTCTAAAAGAGCGACAAAATGTCCACAGCTCACTTCACGTTTGACGACGAACAAAACAAAACAAAGCGTAAAGCACGCGGAGCGCTCATTCGTGGCAAGAACACAACCAATTTGAAAAGACATTTACAGACGAGCCACCCGGACATTTTCTCAAATGTAATTTCACAACGATGTTCTTTTGTTTATTGAGCTAAGCAAAATTGGAAGACTGCAGTGCGTAGATATTGTAGCATTAAATATTACGAACTGAAAAGTAATGTAAAGTAGCCCCTTCTTCAAGTTAGATGAGAGCACAATACTAATACGTAATATTATGATACATACATTTGATTAATACCAATGTTTAGTATATTTTATAATGTTCTACTTGTTGACAATATCACAAATGTTTCTATATTAGTCATGTAAAACGTGAATGTTCACATTCTATCATTATACATACTAATCTAGCAATATTGTAGTATTTAAAACATACAATATTGCTAAACAAATGAATACCTTATAAAATCTTGTAACTTTTTTTAATCCACCTAGCTGCCAACTTATTAAATATTTACTTTAAATGTATGCACTTATTGTTCAGCTCAGCTGTAAGCTTTAAGGTCCTGGACCTAACTTTATTTTTCTTTTATTGATGGTCAATTGGCAGCTAGTTATTGTTTACATTATCATGACAGTGTTTGTTGCTGCATAAAAGCTTTTGAATCGAAATAAAGACACAGTTGTGTTGAAATAAAGTTGAATTTGTGTTTTATATATTTTGGTTAAGTTTGTTTCCTATACCAGCTGTAAAAATTGTCTAGTAAATCTGTTATTGATTTTAGTCTTATTTTAGTCGACTAAAATACCAAGCAATTTTAGTCGACTAAAATACCAAGCAATTTTAGTCGACTAAAATAAGACTAAAATTAAAACAAATCAGATGACTAAAACTTGACTAAAACTAAAAAGAATAATAGTCAAAAGACTAAGACTAAAACTAAATTAAAATTTTGTGTCAAAATTAACACTGCTCTGTTCCTAGCTCTATCTGTCAGTGGATCACCAGCTTTCTGACAGATAGGCAACAGTTAGTGAAACTGGGGAAATTCATGTCAAACAGCTGCTCCACCAACACTGGTGTCCCTCAGGGATGTGTTCTCTCCCCTCTGTTCTTCTCCCTGTATACCAACGACTACACCTCTAAGGACCCCTCTGTCAAGCTCCTGAAGTTTGCAGACGACACTACAGTCATCGGCCTCACCCAGGACGGCGATGAGTCTGCTTACAGACAAGAGGTTGAGCAGCTGGCTGTGTGGTGAAGTCTTAACAACCTGGAGCTGAACACACTCAAAACAGTGGAGATGACTGTGGACTTTAGGAGAACCCCCCCTGCACTCTCCCCACTCACCATCATGAACAGCACTGTGGCTGCAGTGTAGTCATTCAGATTCCTGGGAACCACCATCTCTCAGGACCTGAAGTGGGACAATCACATTGACTCCATTGTGAAAAAGGCCCAACAAAGGTTGTACTTCCTTTGCCAGCTGAGGAAGTTTAACCTGCCAGAGGAGCTGCTGAAACAGTTCTACTCAGCCGTCACTGAGTCTGTACTGTGTACTTCAATAACTGTTCAGCAACAAAATCAGACATCAGAAGACTACAGAGAACTGTTCGGACTGCTGAAAGGATTATTGGTGCTCCTCTGCCCACCCATCAAGAACTGTATACATATAGAGTGAGGAAAACGGCTCAGAAAATCACTCTGGATCCCTCACATCCAAGTCACCCCATCTTTGAACTTTTGCCATCTCTCCGGTGCCTCAGAGCAGCAAATACCAGAACAGCAAGGCACAAGAATAGTATATTATATTTATTTGTTACCCCTCCATCCTAGTACATCCCTGCATCTTATTCAATCCTATTCCATTATCATTTATAGCACAATTGTTTATACACTTATTTGCCTAATTTTATTTATTTATTTATTTTTTTGTCTGTGTGTTGTTGTCTCTGTGTACTGGAAGCCTATGTCACTAAAACAAATTCCTTGTATGCGCAAGCATACTTGGCAATAAAGCTCTTTCTGATTCTTATTCTGATTCCTCAGAGGAATATTCAGGCACAATTATTCCTGTTCTGTTATTTGTATTTGAAGCCATTATCTGTGCCATTCCGAATAAGGTATGCTTTGGACGGACACTCATCTAAATATTACATTACATATTTTAATTTTACATGTAACATAGGTAAGGTCATAGAAAGCATCTACACGCAATATTGTAATCCTAAAATTCACATCGTACTTGCAAACTCTGTGCATGCATTATGGTAAATGCATGCTCGATTAGTTGAATGTTTCAGACAGTGCTGACTAGTGGTTGAAGTTGTTGATCACTCGACTACTCTATGCAAGCCCTAATGCAGATAGAGATGCTTTGACTGATGAAACACAGAAGCTAATAAGCACCCAATTCCAATGCAATGCTAATTGACATAGCTTGTATCACAGCAAATATTTTGTTAACACTTTCTATAAAGCCGTATTTATAATATATTATAAGGGTATTTTTAACTCTTTTTAATAAATGCATAGCCTAATGTATTATTTAAAAAAAAGAAAAAAAACAACTTATAATGTTATATAAATTCATGAAGAATCATAACAACAATTCTAATACATCATAATACTAACATTTTGGGGGGGAATAAGTTTACGAGTATAATTATTTATAACACACAATAAACACCATGTTAAATCTTATTCAATAACAGTATAATGGACTGTATCATATCTTCACATTGTTTATTTGAGATCTGCACACAGTATCTTCAGCTTGCGAGTGGTGAAATGTTGAGTGTAATACTCCAACTGAAAAAAAAAAACACGCTTCATATAGTTAAATTTTATTTTAATGTCCTCTTAATCAATTGACTATAAACAACATAGCAACTACATGCCAACTAACTCTCGTTAGAGTATTAGTATGCTCAAGAATGGTAGAATCTAGTATGGCACAAAAAGTTGATGTACTTGCAAAGACACTTATAGTCAGTCTATCTGTTGGCTGGCCATCTAATATATATATATATATATATATATATATATATATATATATATATATATATATATATATATATATATATATATATATATACACAGAACAGACCAAAACTTTGGACACACCTTCTCATTGAAAGAGTTTTCTTTATTTTCATGACTATGAAAACTGTAGATTCACACTGAAGGCATCACAACTATGAATTAACACCTGTGGAATTATATATGGATTTGTATACATAACAAAAAAGGGTGGAACAACTGAAAATATGTCATATTCTAGGTTCTTCAAAGTAGCCACCTTTTGCTTTGATTACTGCTTTGCACACTCTTGGCATTCTCTTGATCAGTTTGAAGAGGTAGTCACCTGAAATGGTCTTCCAACAGTCTTGAAGGAGTTCCCAGAGAGATGCTTAACACTTGTTGGCCCTTTTGCCTTCTGTCTGCGGTCCAGCTCACCCCCAAACCATCTCGATTGGGATCAGGTCATCTGGCGCAGCACCCCATCACTCTCCTTCTTGGTCAAATAGCCCTTGATGCCTTCAGTGTGACTCTACAATATTCATAGTCATGAAAATAAAGAAAACTCTTTGAATGAGAAGGTGTGTCCAAAGTTTTGGTCTGTTCTGTGTATATATATATATATTAGATGGCCAGCCAACAGATAAACTGACTATAAGTGTCTTTGCAAGTACATCAACTTATTGTGCCATACTAGATTCTACCATTCTTGAGCATACTAATACTCTAACGAGAGTTAGTTGGCATGTAGTTGCTATGTTGTTTATAGTCAATTGATTAAGAGGACATTAAAATAAAATTTAACTATATGAAGCGTGTTTTTTTCAGTTGGAGTATTACACTCAACATTTCACCACTCGCAAGCTGTAGATACTGTGTGCAGATCTCAAATAAACAATGTGGAGATATGATACAGTCAATTATACTGTTATTGAATAAGATTTAATATGGTGTTTATTGTGTGTTATAAATAATTATACTCGTAAACTTATAACCACAAATATGTAAGTATTATGATGTATTAGAATTGTTGTTATGATTCTTCATGAATTTATATAACATTATAAGTTGTTTTTTTTTCTTTTTTTTTAATAATACATTAGGCTATGCATTTATTAAAAAGAGTTAAAAATACCCTTATAATATATTATAAATACGGGCTTTATAGAAAGTGTTAACAAAATATTTGCTGTGATACAAGCTATGTCAATTAGCATTGCATTGGAATTGGGTGCTTATTATGGGGGCTTATGGGGTTAAGTGCAACAGGACGGTAGTCACTGAAGCAGGATGGAGATGGCTTCTTCGGGACTGGGATGATAGTGGTAGTTTTAAAGCATGTGGGAACAACAGCCTGACTCAGTGAGATGTTAAAAATGTCTGTGAAGACATCAGTTAGTTCTGCTGCACAGTCTTTCAGTACACGCCCAGGGATGTTGTCAGGACCCGGAGCTTTGCGGGCATTGATCCTGCTGAAGAATCTCCTCATGCTGTCTGGGGTCAGAGTCATCACCTGGTCGCCCGGAGGAGGTGGAGTCTTCTGTGCAGTGGTGCTGTTTTGTTACTCAAAGCGAGCGAAGAAGGTGTTCAGCTCGTTCAGCAGAGAGATGTTGTTGTCACAGGTCCGTGGTGGGGGCTTGTAGTCCGTAATGGTCTGTATCCCCTGCCACAGGCTCCTAGTGTCTCTGCTGTTGCTGAATTGGTGAGCTATCCTCCTGGAGTGCTGTCTCTTAGCCTCTCTGATGCTGCGGGACAGGTTGGCCCTAGCTGTTCTCAGGCCCACCTCATCTCCAGCTCTGAAGGCAGCATTCCGTGTCTTCAGGAGTCTGTAGACCTCCCCCGTCATCCATGGCTTCTGGTTGGCCCGGATAGTGATAGTTTTTGTGATCGTTACATCATCAATACACTTATTGATGTAGGCAGTAACAGTCTCTGAGTACTCCTGGAGATCAGTGGAGTTATTGCATGTGGCAGCCTGTTTAAACATGTCCCAGTCAGTTGTGTTGAAGCAGTCCTGAAGAATCTCTGATGATCCTTCTGGCCACACTTTAATCTGTTTGTGAACTGGTTTGGCGACTTTAATGAGTGGTCTGTATGCAGGCATTAGCATAACAATGATGTGATCTGAGGCTCCAAGGTGGGGGAGGGGGAGGGCTTTGTAAGCTCCTTTCTGTGTGGTGTAAACAAAGTCCAAAATGTTATTACCTCGTGTTGGAAAGTTGATGTGCTGGTGTATTTCTGGAAACACACTCTTAAGGTCAGCATGGTTGAAATCCCCAGCTATGATGAGAAAAGCATCCGGGTGTGTGTGACGGCTCGTAAGAGAGGAGGAAGCAATTGCAGGTAATTAGAATGGTTGTTTATTGATGGTAGAAAATACAGCGAAACTGAAAGATGAAGGCACAGTCCAGGATGTGGGCAATGGTGACGGAAGGTCTACAGTGGCGTGAGAAGTGCTGGATGGTGAAGTCGGTGGTGACGGTGTAGACGGTCAATGGATGAAACCAGGAAGTGACCGGAACACTCACACGAAGACGACAACACGAACACAATCCAGAACACTAACACGGGAGACGGTAATCCAACAGGGAGACTGCAACATGAGTGAGGATCTGACAACAGACAGAGAGAGAGTTGAGTATATGTAGCTGAGGGGTGATGAGGATCAGCTGGAGCGAGACAATCAACACCCAGGTGACCACAATCAACTAAACGAGCACATGGAGACAACGTAAGTACAAAAACAACCACAAAACATGACACGGAGGAAACACTGGATTTCCTACCGTGACAGTACCCTCTCCCCTAGGACGTCACCTGACGTTCCCAGCCTGCTTTACCTGTAGATTGTAATCATCTATAAGGTGGTGATCCAATATGTCCCGAGCAGGAACCCAGCTTCTCTCCTCCGGACCGTAACCCTCCCAATCCACCAAGTACTGAAATCCGCGTCCCCTCCGTCTAGAGTCCAGAATACGATTAACCGAATAGGTGGTTTCCCCATTAACGAGACGAGGCGGGGGGGGAACCGGGGCAGGCGGATTAAGACGGGAAGAAATCACCGATTTAATTTTGGACACATGGAACACGGGATGAATCCTCATGTACGCCGGAGGAAGACTAAGACGCACGGTTACCGGATTAATAATTTTGGTAATAGAAAACGGGCCAATAAATTTGGGAGCAAGTTTGTTAGAAACGGAACGCATAGGAATATTCTGGGTAGAAAGCCACACTCTTTGACCGACGACGTAACGGGGAGGCTTCGACCGGTGGCGATCGGCCTTAGCCTTGGTGCGCGACCTAGCCTGGAGCAGAGCTCTGCGAGCTCTGGTCCAGGTGCGGTGACACCTCTGGACTAGTGCGTGTGCGGAGGGGACCGAAACCTCGGATTCCGTACTGACAAAATTAGGTGGTTGGTACCCTAAACTACACTTAAATGGAGACATGCCCGTAGATGACACTGGCAAAGAATTGTGTGCGTACTCCACAATTGAGAGTTGCTGACACCAGGACGAAGGATTCTTGGACGCTAAACATCGCAAAACCCTTTCGACATCCTGATTGGCTCGCTCGGTTTGACCATTGCTCTGGGGATGGAACCCGGACGAAAGACTAACAGTCGCTCCTAACAATTTACAGAATTCTCGCCAAAATCTGGACACAAATTGGGGACCCCTGTCAGAAACCACGTCTGTCGGAAGGCCATGTATACGGAAGACGTGGTCAATGACAGCTACCGCTGTTTCCTTGGCTGATGGCAATTTGGGCAAGGGAATGAAATGAGTCGTCTTCGAGAACCGGTCCACTACGGTTAAAATCACCGTATTGCCCTTAGAGGGCGGGAGGGCGGTAATGAAATCTAGCGAGATGTGGGACCAGGGTCTCGAAGGGACAGACAGCGGTAAGAGTAACCCCTCTGGAGGTCGATTGGAAGTCTTCCCAATAGCGCAAACCGAACAAGCCAAGACGAAGTCGTGGACGTCACGAGCCATACCAGGCCACCAAAATCGTTGCATGACTAGAAACCTAGTTCTACTAACCCCTGGGTGACAAGCAACACTGGAACAATGACCCCACTGGAGAACGTCTGACCGTAACCCCTCCGGCACAAACAATCGGTTCGGTGGGCAACGAGCCGGGGGCGTTACCCCTTCTAAGGCAGTCAAAACCTTCGATTCGACCTCCCATCTGAGCGCGGAGATAATGATGGTCCCCGGTAAAATGGGCTCGGGAGTAGCAGTACGATCGGAACGCTCAAAAAGACGGGATAAAGCATCGGGTTTGATGTTTTTGGAACCCGGCCGGTAAGAAAGTGTAAAATCGAAACGACCGAAAAATAATGCCCACCGAGCCTGCCTGGAGTTAAGTCTTTTGGCGGTTCTAATGTATTCGAGATTCTTATGGTCCGTCCATACAATGAAGGGTACACCCGACCCTTCAAGCCAGTGACGCCATTCTTCCAGTGCAAGTTTGACTGCCAACAACTCTCGATTACCAATGTCATAATTAACCTCCGCAGGGGATAAACGGTGAGAATAATACGCGCAAGGATGAACCTTTTCGTCTGAGGATGCGCGCTGGGACAACACTGCTCCTACCCCCACCTCTGACGCGTCGACCTCCACTATGAATTGACGTGAGCGATCAGGGGTGACGAGAATGGGAGCCGAAACAAAGCAGCTCTTCAGTTTGGTAAACGCAGCCTCGGCTGCGTCTGACCACCTGAACGTCAATCTAGGGGAGGTCAAAGCGGTCAGAGGCGCGGCTAGTTGGCTGAAATTGCGAATGAAACGCCGGTAAAAATTGGCGAACCCCAGAAATCTCTGCAGGGCCTTGCGAGACTCTGGGGATGGCCAATCTGCCACAGCCTTAACCTTATCAGGGTCCATGCGAACACCCTCAGTCGAAATGATGTGTCCTAGAAAAGAAACAGACTGTGCATGAAAAACGCATTTCTCCGCCTTGACAAACAACCCATTCTCTAGCAACCGCAGAAGCACTCGTCGTACGTGTTGCACGTGTTCCTGGAGAGACGAAGAAAAAATCAATATGTCATCCAGGTAAACATATATAAATAGATCGACCATGTCTCGTAACACGTCATTAACGAGTGCTTGAAAGACTGCCGGCGAGTTGGTTAGCCCGAAGGGCATGACGCAATACTCAAAGAAGAACAGAAGAAGAAGGGCGGATGAACCCCGTTGCTAGAGAACTGGATATATTTCTCCATGGCCGCCGTCTCTGGAATAGACAAGGAATATAACTTGCCCTTAGGCGGAGAAGTACCTGGCAATAACTCTATCGCACAGTCATAGGGACGATGAGGAGGAAGAGAATCAGCCCGAGACTTACTGAACACCTCCCTCAGGTCGTGGTACTCCGCGGGCACGTTAGCCAAATCCACTGCCTCCCCCTGAAACACAGACTCAGAAACATTAACACCAGCAGACAAAAGACAAGACAAATGACATTCCTCGCTCCAGCTAACCACAGATCCGAGAAGCCAATCGATCCTTGGGTTGTGTTTCTGGAGCCAGGTGTGACCGAGAACAATGGGGGATAGAGGTGAGTCCGTGATGAAGAATGACATCTCTTCCGTATGGTTGCCAGCTGTGATGAGCGAAACCGGTAGAGTGGTCTGTGTGATGATCGGCAGTTTGTGTCCGTTGAGTGCAAAAGGTGCAATGGGGTGTTTGAGGGAGGTGAGAGGAATGTTGAGCCTCCTGGCGAATTTGCAGTCCATGAAACTGCCCTCGGCCCCAGAATCCACCAAAGCGTGAAGATTAAGTGCGTGGGTAGACCACCGTAGACTCACCGGAAGGAGTGTCGATGTAGATGAGGTCTTCTTGGCAGAGATCCCACCCGATAGTAGCCTCGGTTTTACTATCGGGCTTGGTCTTTTACCGGACAGCGCTGGATGTGATGTTCTTGGCTGCCACAGTATAAACACAGTCCCAGGGATCTCCGCCTGATCCTCTCCTCCCGGGAGAGCCGAGCTCGCCCCACCTGCATGGGTTCAGAATCTCCAGGTGGGCTGACCGCAACTTCTGAGCGCTGACGCTGAGCCTCCGGTCTGGTCGCGAGAACAACTCTCCCCCTCCGTCTGTCGGCTTGGTCGAGTCGGTTGTCTATCCTGATGGTGAAGTCAATAAGACCATTGAGAGAAGTGGGGAGTTCAGCGGCGCGGATCTCCTGTTGGATGCGGTCAGCCAACCCATGCAGGAAGTGATCCCACTGCGCCTCTTCGTTCCACTTACACTCCGCCGCCAGGGTGCGGAACTCGATGGCATAGTCGGATACGGACCTCTCTTCCTGGCGTAGATCCGTGAGAAGTCTAGCCGCCTCCCTCCCGGTGACGGAGCGGTCGAAGACTCGTCTCATCTCCACCGAAAGGGTGTGGAACGATGCACAGCAGCTGTCCTGGTTCTCCCACACCGCCGTTCCCCAGAGGGCAGCCCTCCCCGTCAGTAGGGACAAGACGAAAGCCACCTTCATCTCCTCGGTGGTGAACGTGCGGGGCTGTAAGGCGAAGTGTAGAGAACAATGTGACAGAAATGATCGACAAAAGTTTGGCTCACCCGCATATTTCTCAGGAATGGGGAGGCGTGGTTCGGGCTGGGAAATCCCTCCGGAGACGATCGGCGGTGTGGGTGGCGTGGGAGGCGCAGCGGGTGGCGGTTGTTGTTGCTGTTGAGCCTGGAGAGCGAGCTCGGACACCCTCGTCACCATTGCTTGGAAGGCTCGACCCATCTCATCTATCGCCTTGTCTTGGCGCTCCATACGATCAACGACTCTCTGCAGAATGTCCTCTAGATGAGATGGGGAGCGATTGCCTGCTGCTTCCATGATGGTCAGATCCTACTGTGACGGCTCGTAAGAGAGGAGGAAGCAATTGCAGGTAATTAGAATGGTTGTTTATTGATGGTAGAAAATACAGCGAAACTGAAAGATGAAGGCACAGTCCAGGATGTGGGCAATGGTGACGGAAGGTCTACAGTGGCGTGAGAAGTGCTGGATGGTGAAGTCGGTGGTGACGGTGTAGACGGTCAATGGATGAAACCAGGAAGTGACCGGAACACTCACACGAAGACGACAACACGAACACAATCCAGAACACTAACACGGGAGACGGTAATCCAACAGGGAGACTGCAACATGAGTGAGGATCTGACAACAGACAGAGAGAGAGGTGAGTATATGTAGCTGAGGGGTGATGAGGATCAGCTGGAGCGAGACAATCAACACCCAGGTGACCACAATCAACTAAACGAGCACATGGAGACAACGTAAGTACAAAAACAACCACAAAACATGACACGGAGGAAACACTGGATTTCCTACCGTGACAGTGTGATGTCTGCTGCTCACTGATGTGTTGGTACAGTTCATTAAGTGCGTCGTTCCTGTTGCTGGTGATGTTGAATGGGAGAATGTACACTGAAATGAGCAGTATAGCAGTACATTCCCTCGGCAGATAGAACGGCCGGCACTTAATAATCATAAACTCCACCAGGGTTGAGCAGTGTTTGCTGATCACAACAGTATCGCGGCACCACGCGTCATTGATGTAAACACAAAGCCCGCCGCCGCTGGGTTTTTCCTCCCGCGACGAGAGCTCTGTCCGCTCGATAGCACGTCAGCTGGTCGAGCTGAATAGCGCCATCTGGAACGCTGTTGCTGAGCCATGTTTCCGTGAACACAAAAACACAACAGTCTCTTACAGTCCTCTGAGCTGAGCGTAGTAAACGAATGTAGTCCAGTTTATTGTCCAACGAGCGTACGTTAGCCAGTATGATGGTGGGGACAGATGGCTTGTGTGGGTTAGCCATTAGCCTAGCCCGGATACCTCCGCGCTTCCCCCTCTTCTGCTTCCTCTCACGCCGCTTGTGGCGCCTCCGCTGCGGGCGAGATGCAATAGTGGGGGTCGATGATGGTGAAGGCCTCCGTAGCAGATCGAGATCCCGCAGCTGTTCCGCTTGCGCGGAGTTTAACTGTAAAAATGCGGTTCTGCCGACATCGAGCAGAAACTCGCGACTGTATTTGCGCTTATAGACAGGTAGACGCGACGACAACGTGCAAAAACACTGCGACTCACAAGACAAAAAACACGAAAACACCATTCTGTCGGGACAGAGAGAAGCCGCTGCGTGTGGACGCGCCGCCATCTGAGTTCTCACTATAGCAAGACAACAATAGGGCAAGGAATGCATGACACAAACAGCATGACTCAAACTACAAAATAAAAGACATGAAAAAAAGAACATGAAACGAAACCCTAAAACAAACATTATATACCCCCCACAAGGGCGGCTCGTAACCCCCAAATAAACAAACCCCATGACCTACTTAGACTCTGAAATCGGAGCAATGTCGTGACAAGGCTCAGTAGTGGCCACATGGTGACGAGGCTCTGGAGTGGCGGCCATGTCGTGACAAAGCTCTGGATGACCAGCTGAGATGTGACGAGGCTCTGGAAGTTCAGCTGAGGCGTGACGAGGCACTGGAAGTTCAGCTGAGGCGTGACGAGGCTCTAGAAAGGCGTCCATCTTGTGAAGAAACTCTTGTATGACAGCCATCTTATGACTAAGCTCTTCAATGGCAGCCATGTTGAGACAAATTTTTTGAGTGACTGGCATTATGTGTGCAGGCTCTGGCTTGGCAGACGTGATTTGAAGGGGACTTGGCATAGCAGGCATAACATGAATAGGCTGTGGCTTGGTAGGCATGACGTGAGCAGATCTTGGCTTGGCAGGCATGTACATACTCATGTTCCCAACATTTGTGTAAAACTTCTTTAACTGGATTGGTATCTACTTTCCCCCTTCCAGAACACCAATATGCAATCTTTAACTTTAATAACGTCTTTTCATCTCTCGTGAACATACTTAAAACGGGGCAACCCATCAAAATGAAAGTCAACAAAATCAGAAAAGGGGTGGCTCAAGAAGAAGCACATTAAGGTCACAGAGTGGCCTAGCCAGTTTCCAGAACTCAGTCCTATAGAAAATCTGTGGAGGGAGCTGAAACTTTAAGTTGCCAAATGATAGCCAAGAAACTTTAAAGATTTAGAAAGGATCTGTAAAGAGGAGTGTACTGAAATCCCTCCTTGGGCCCTATCAAAGTGTTTGCTAGTTTCCTTCTAGCGCCAAGTCGTTTAATTAGCAAATGCATTTGCACCCATTTGTGGGCCCATGGGCGTGCTGGTCTAAAAAAGAGGTGTGTTCAGGCACATTGCTGGCACATTGCTATTTTAGGGAGCACACAAACATGCCAAATATAAAAAATTAAAGGATTGCAATGCATAATAATTTAATATAATTAATCAATATAATCTAATTAAATATAAAAATGCCCGTCATAATGGAGAGTAATTGCCTGTATCAGAATTAGGCTATCTATTTGTTCGCACACTAGCAGCCCTGTTTCATCTCGGAGACTTGTTCTGTCTTTGCTCTTGCCAAATTCTGCCGTATAAATAGCAAGTCCGTCATGACACGAGTGCAACTGGCCCTTAAAGGGGGGGTGAAATGCTCGTTTTCACTCAATATCCTTTTAATCTTGAGTACCTATAGAGTAGTACTGCATCCTTCATAACTCCAAAAAGTCTTTAGTTTTATTATATTCATAAGAGAAAGATAGTCTGTACCGATTTTTCCCGGAAAAACACGAGCGTCTGTAGGCGTGACGTGTGGGCGGAGCTAAAAAATCACGAGCACCAGTAAGCTTTTGCGTTGATAGCGTTTGGAAGCTGTGACATTACGTGAGGACAAAACCAACCAAAACAAACCATGGCTAACAGTCAGATTCAGCGTATATATATGATCCAGAATCAGATCCAGAGGCTGAAATTTAACAAGAGCAGCATCAGCATCAGCAACAGCGTCTCTATGTGGTATGTACTGATACTGTATATATATTTGCTTAGCGATTTTGGAAAATGACTAAGTTCCACTTTGTCGTCTTTTTTTTTTTTTTAAGCTGTACATGTGGAAAGTGCAGTTTGATGACAACATCGCATGTTGTTTACTTGATGTGCTTACGCGCCGATAGCTAAGTTAACAACACAGAGATATTTGAAGCAGTTTTACTCGTGCAGTTTGATGACAACATCGCATGTTGTTTACTTGATGTGCTTACACCCCGACAGCTAAGTTAACAACACAGAGATATTTGAAGCAGTTTTACTCACTGCATGCGGTTCCAACACACGATCGTGACCCTTTTTCGTTTGGACTGCATTATCCTTAAGAAATAAACGATGTGCAAATCCGTCATCAAACTGGGCCTTGTTTGTAAAACAAGCATCTTCAAAATGCAGGGGAGCAAACACAAACACTTGCACAACTCCGTTGATGCTCTGTAAAAATAAACTCCATCCACTGGTCCCTTAATGCTGTTTCTCTTTTGGTAATCTGTGCAGGGTTGTCTTGCCCTTGCAACCAAAAAAAAACACTCCTTTTGTGACATTTCGCGACGCTCTTGCTCTGATCAGTGTGCTCAGACTCTCAGTGCTCTGCTATACGGGAGCGCACGCTCTTCCGGCAGACGTGCCCTCAGGACCCATATAAGGAAATTCAGCTCCATCTAACGTCACACAGAGCCATACTCGAAAAAAAACTTTCCGAAACTTGTGACAAACCGGAAGGAGTATTTTTGGAACAGAAATACTCCTTCAAACGTACAACTTAATTTTTGAAACGTTGTCCATGTTTAGCGTGGGAATCCAACTGTTTAACAGTGTAAAAAACTCAGTATGCATGAAATAGCATTTCACCCCCCCCCCCCTTAAAGGGAATGAAAGATGAGACTCTGATTGGTTTATTGCACGTTGGGTGCGCCAGCCATTTTTCCATCGTTAAAATAGCAAAAGGTGATTTGGACACGCCCTGAGTGCACCTGCACGTGTGCTTTACACTTTGCATTTAGATCGTTAAAATAGGCCCCCGTAGATGTGTGCAAACCTGGTGACCAACTACAAAAAATGTTGTACCTCCGTGCTTGCCAACAAGGGTTTTTGCACCACATACTAAGTCATGTTTTGCTTGGGTTTTTTATTGTTCAAAATTCCTTAACATATCCAAAACCTCAGAACAACTTGATGATGTAACAGAAACTATGGACTCTCTCTTTTCTAGCATTTTAAATACAGTTGCTCCTTTACGCTTAAGGAAGGTTAAGGAAACCAGTATGACACAATGGTATAATGAGCATACTCGCAACCTAAAGAGAGCAGCCCGAAATATGGAGCGCAGGTGGAGGAAAACAAAACTAGAGGTATTTCATATTGCTTGGCGGGAAAGTAACATATCCTACAGAAAATCATTAAAAACTGCTAGATCTGATTACTTTTCTTCTCTTTTAGAAGAAAACAAACATAACCCCAGGTATTTATTCAATACAATGGCTAAATTAACGAAAAATAAAGCCTCAACAAGTGTTGACATTTCCCAACATCACAGCAGTAATGACTTAACCACTTTACTTCTAAAATCGATACTATTAGAGATAAAAATTTTAACCATTCAGCCGTCAGATACAGTATCACATCAGACTTATATTTATTAAATTTATATTTAATAAGTGGGTGCCTGAGCACCTGCCCCTTTGCCCTTTGGTGCCCAAAGTGCCCTTTTGTCAAAGCAAAATTTCTTCTATTTATTTTTTTTTGTCATAACGTTTCCTTTTGTGAATGCCTGCTCATGCCCAATCTAAATATAAGTAAAATTTTGAATAATAATTTAGCCGTCAATAAGCTGACCAACGTGATGAGCTTTGACCTGACGACGACGACCTCCTCATCTGATAGGGATGATTCGTCACGCCGCACGCGCATTTTTTAATTATCAGAGGATATTTTCAACACAGCGGAAGCTGGTAAGTGGTGTTTCATTCTCAGCGAAGTGATTTTGATATTTATTTACTTATTATTATTTTACAAGAACGATGTGATGTGAGAACATGCAGATATGTTGTTTATATTGCGGTGTGTAGCCTGTAATATAGAGTAATGCTAGCGTGCTGTTTGAGGGAGAAACGTTTCACAGGCATCGAGGGCAGAGGCATCATGCCCATTCAAAGATTTCTGAGCCAAGTTGATTTTAAATGCAGCTTCCAAACGACAAAAAAAAAAAAAACAGCATAATAATATTTTTTATTGGATATAATCACACTGTTGTGATTAGATCGTTCAGTGCACAGCATCAGCTGCTAAATTCAAATCTGTGTTCGCTGGCTGGCGCTGAGCCAGAGACGTTGTATATTGCTTCATGATAACCAATCAATGGTTCTGTTGCGCGAATGCAATGGCCAATCGTAGACGTGCAGAAGAGTCATCATGAAACGCGTTGTTTTTGTTCACTTGCTCGCTGACTGAATTATTAAGCGAATTCTTTCTTCAGAGAGAGAGAGAGAGAGAATCCTGATGTGGATAATGTAATGTAAAGTGCTTCAGTGATTTTAATGGGAGTTTTTGAGAGTGCCTGAACTCTGGCTAGACTGAATGAAAATGTTATTTGATAATGTAAATGTTCTTTACTCTCTTTAAAATGAAAGTGTTAAAATAAGTAACTTACAATATTGTTATTAAAATTTACATTAAATGCAAATTCAGTCGTATTAAAAATATTTTATGGCATATGGCGGCACTTAAGTAAAAAGTTGGGGTTTTATGTGTAGTTAATAGATTACACTACCTTTCCATTTATTTATCAAATAACAGTCTATAAAGGTTTACTTATACGTTTGAGAATCGAGATATTTCCTGATATATTAAGCATGTTTGGAATTGTTTTGAATAAAAAGGAAAAATAAATAAAACATAAGCCTATATAAGTTATACAGTGCTTTCATAGCATGACTCAGTTGTTTATTGTTTTGTATCAATATTTAAGGTGGACTTATTGATTAGGTGCAAGAATAGTAGTGATGGTTAAAATAATAGATTGATAACGAAATAGTAGATTGTGCCTTGTTCCTTGATGGACAAAGACTGGAAAGTAATAGATCAGATGAGGAGATGGAGATGTAGACGCACAAGTGACAGAAAGAGCAGGTAAGCAAGCTAGGAGACAGAGGCTGGTGAGAAAGAGGAAAATGTAGAGGCACAAGTGTTTTCTATAGTTTTTACTATAACAGCTGTTCTTAATTATTCTGTTGAACAGAGAAGAAAAAGCCATCAGGTTGGGACAATTTAAGACATTTCAGTTTCTAATCCCAGAGTTATTATTAGGTGGAAATAATTTTTCTTTTTTTACTTTTAAACTTAAAATTGTCTCTTCTAATCTTTTTCTTTTTCAAAACTGCATCACAGCATTTGCTGCCGTATCAATACATAATCATCCATATCAATACGCAAATCGGCAAGGAATGCATCACAATATATTGCTGTATTGCTATTTTGAACCGCGCTATTTAAAGCCTTGTTCCATGTGCCCCTTTTATACTTTGAGCACCTGCCCCTCCAAAGGTCTCTGCACGGCCCTGATCTAAACCAACAACATGTATGTTACACCCTATACTAGAGCTGTAGTCAAGTCCGGCTTTGTCGAGTCCAAGTCAAGTCCAAGTCCAGGACTAGTCGAGACCGAGTCAAGACCGAGTCCAAAGAGGTTCGAGTCCAAGTCAAGTCCAAGTCCAAAAGTCTAGATTAGTGTGTCTAGTAAGAGCTTGATTAGGTTCAAGTGTGTATAATTAGGGTTAAAGCTAACAGGGGCGTTAAACAAGATCCTGGGCCCTATGCATAGGCAGTCCTGATGGGCCCCCATGCCCCCCACCCATGAAAATATCCAGGTAAAATAAAATATATTTCAGATTCATACTTTTCAAGGTCCCTCTCTTCCTTTGGGGCCTTGCTAATGAGTACTGGTTTTACCCCCAGTCCGACCCTGGGAGCTAAACTTGGATAAACAAACAAAGTTTGGAACTGTAAGGTCAAATAATTTTTATGTACTTTATTTTTTGTTGACATTATATCTGTGGTCAAAAATGTATATGACTATGCCTAATTGGCACAGTGCACAGACACACGCAAAGCTCGGGATATGACAAATGCACGCAGCAAGGCTAGAATGGATACGTTTGGCTCTACTGGGCATGCGCACATAAATACAGCAATTTTTGTCATACTGTGCTAGTGTTTGCATAGACTAGTCGAGCACTGTCGGAAACAATCGACTACTCCAGCATGTATTAACCATAATGCATACAAAGTGTTTGCAAGTACGACGTGAATTTTAGAATTACAATATTGCGTGGAGCTGTTACTATATGACCTTATCTATGTTGCATGTAAAAATAAAATAGGCCTATGTAATGTAATAATTAGGGTTGTGCCTGAAGCCGAATACCTTATTCGGAATGGCACGGATAATGGCTTAAAAAACGAATAACGGACAAGGAATAATTCTGCCTGAATACTCGGCTGAAGCTGACACAGTCTGGTGTTTGCTAGATAACAGGTGAGCCAGGGCATCAGCGCCAGAATGAATGAATGTAAACTTTCTGAGTGAAAAGAGCGCAAATGAAACACCCCATTGTTGTCGCCTCTCTGTGCATCTCTCAGAAATCAGAGCGTTGCAAGAGTAATTTTACCTATAATAATACATCATAGCTACACGTTATATTATTTGTATATATTTAAAAGGCAAATATTGAAAGCTTAGGCTACCATGATACGAATGAATGGAATAAGCACAGCGCGCTCACCAATCAAACAGCCGCTGCGCGTCTCAGTCTCTCAAAAACCAAATCAGTTCTCTCTCAAAAGTAGGCTAATAATCAACATAGATATGGATACATGGTCTACTTGTCCTACATGTTTGCATCTTTATGTTTTGCTGGTTTGCGCGGCACACACACATCTGTTTAGTGAAGTCGACTACATTATAGACTCGCTCAAAGTGTTCTGCGTAATGAGAATGTGTGCATTGAATGGATTCAGTCGTGTTCAAATGATCACTATGACACGTTTGTAATGACATCTCTCTGCTTGCATGATAAATATTATTTTAGAAATTAATAATTAATTCAGTTTAACACGACATACTTGTTCAGTGATAACTACGAAAAAATATATAAAAAGTCATAACAGTCTTATCAAGTAACTGTAGGCTACGATGTTGTATCCGAATGCAGATAGGAAAACAATTGTGATTGTTACAGATACAAATACTGGCTGTTACATGAAAATGTAAATATGTAATGTCATATATAAAGTTTTTAAAATTTACATATTTAATTGTTGCATAAGGCTATACATTAATACGCGTTTATTGATAAAAAAAAAAAGGCTATCTAGGTGTAGACGTAAATAAAACACAATCTAACAGGTAGAAAATTAAATTAGAAACATCTAAACTTTTCAGGTCGCAGTAAGTGCACCACTGGTCATGCACATCCTTTCCCGGAACAATACTGAAAGCTAAGGCAAGATGGAGAAACAGATTATCATAGTTGTACAAGGATAGCCATTTTTTAAATGAATCTATTAGCAGAGCTACTGCAAGTGATTTTAAGTGCTGGAATTCCATTTATTCTTTGCTGAAACTTCTGCGTCATCATGGAGAGCGGGTCATGGTTGCCCAGCAACAGCAGACGCCACTGGAGCGCGAGCGCAGATTACAGAGTGCTTTGGAAATAAGGAGAGCGGCGCGCCTAGCGTTTTCCACACAGTTTCAGTCGCGACATCATGCAAATGTGGTTTTGTTTTGAAGGAGACATTTTTTATTTTATTTTTTTGCTGGACTCGGTCGAGACCAACTAGAAGACTTGGCGAGTCCAATGGCCAAGTCCGAGACAAGTCCGAGTGCAAATTCAACGAGTCCGAGACAAGTCCGAGACGACAGAAAAATGTCTCGAGTCCGGACTCGAGTCCAAGACCGGACTCGAGTACTACAGCCCTACCCTATACCATCTAAGCTCCTAAAAGAGGTGCTTCCAGAAGTCATAGATCCGCTTCTGACTATTATTAATTCCTCATTGTCATTGGGATATGTCCACAAAACCTTCAAACTGGCTGTTATTAAGTCTCTCATCAAAAAACCACAACTTGACCCCAAAGAACTAGTTAATTATAGACCAATCTCGAATCTCCCTTTTCTGACCAAGATACTATAAAAAGGTGGTATCCTCACAATTATATTCCTTCTTAGAGAAAAATGGTATATGTGAGTTAGGATTTAGACTGTAATCATAGTAATGATAGTACTTGTTGAAACACACCAATTTGAAAGGTAATTTCTTACTGCTAAATTCTAAACAAAAACAGAGGTGTTAATTATAGGACCTAAAAATGCTGCATGTAATAACAAATGTGTATCAGTGGGTCCTGCACACTGTAGTGAGAGGCCAGGGGACTGAAGTTTAACACGCCTGCACAGGCCAAGTCCAAGGACTGGTGTGTCACGATCTATCAAAAGATGCACAGGCGGAGAGTGCGCCACCGCATGGAGCTTAGTTAGAGGCTGTAGGTGTGGTCTCTGAGGAGGCACAACTCTTAGCTTCCGGTCTCTCAACCAGGTTGTAAGACTGTTCTCAAAAAATACTTTTTTATGGTAAGTTTATTTTAACATATAGAGACAGAATACCAACTAAAAACAAATCAAGAAGAAAACACATTATATAAAGGTTAGAAACTGATTTGTTTTTCAGTGAGTGAAATAATGAGGTTCCCTCAATGAGGAAACTTTATGCCTTGAAGTGGAAGCTTTTCACTTCTTGGTGCGGAGTCCGCCAGCTTGACCCAGTAAACTGCCCAGATGGTACAGTGCTAGAGTTCCTGCAGGCTCTTCGCAGGGTTGACCCACTCCACCCTGAAGGTCTACGTGGCTTGCTGGCTTGCTTAGTTGGGGTCACTTAATCTACAGCGATATCATTGACTTTTAATCATTGCAAATAAATGTACAGACACTATTTAAACTGAACAGAGATGACATCACTGAATTCAATGATGAACTGCCTTTAACCGTCATTTTGCATTATTTTTTTTTTTTATTTTTTTTTTTTTTATAATTGTTTTTTATTATGCAAATACAAAGAAAACAGAGAGATTGTACAATAATCAACCTGGTTTTCCAGCCAAGTTCATTCAAATGTTTACCAGTACTTAACAATAACCTCTATACAATAGGGGAGAAAAAAAAAAAAAAATTAGATTTAACACAAGGAACACTCCCCTTCGCCTTATACATACATCTCTCTTTTCTTTTTCCTTTTCTCTTTTCTCTTTTATTAGACAAAAGACAACAGACAAGACAAATCAGACAACTATTTAGACATTCCAGATAAGTTACAACACACAGGACAAGTCACACTAACATTAATAATAATAATAATAATAATAATAAACTAGATAAAAAAGTTCGTCAAGACAAACTTTAAGTTGGCTTGAGAAAGCCTGACCAGAAAGTCTGAAAAAGTTTGAAAAGTTTGAAAAGTTTAAGACGTTTAAAAAGTTTTAAGTTTGACGGTTTTCAGTCTGAGATAGATAGATAGATAGATAGATAGATAGATAGATAGATAGATAGAGTTTGAAGATAGATAGATAGATAGATAGAGTTTGAATATAGATAGATAGATAGATAAAGTTTGAAGATAGATAGGTAGATAGATAGAGTTTGAAGATATTGTTTGAAGATAGATAGATAGATAGATAGATAGATTAGTTTTAATATAGATGGATATATAGATAGATTAGTTTTAATATAGATAGATAGATAGATAGATAGATAGATAGATAGATAGATAGATAGATAGATAGATACAGTCAGAAGATAGATAGAAAGATTAGTTTTAATATAGATAGATAGAAAGATAGATTTAGATAGATAGATTAGGTTTAATATAGATAGATGAGTTTGATGATAGATAGATGGATAGATAGATTAGTTTTAATATAGATAGATTGATAGATAGATGAGTTTTAATGAACATAGATAGATAGATAGATAGATGAGTTTGAATATAGATAGATAGATAGATAGATAGATAGATAGATAGATAGATAGACACAGTCAGAAGAACGATAGATAGATCTAGGGTCCCCAGGAGTGGTTGCTAAGGTGTTGCTATGCGGTTGCTAGGGTACCCTGAGTGGTTGCTAAGGTGTTGCTATGCGGTTGCTATGGTATCTGGGATGGTTGCTAGGGTGTTGCTATGCGGTTGCTAGGGTACCATGAGTGGTTGCTAAGGTGTTGTTATGCGGTTGCTAAGGTATCTGGGATGGTTGCTAGGGTGTTGCTATGCGGTTGCTAGGGTACCCGGGGTGGTTGCTAGGGTGTTGCTATGCGGTTGCTAGGGTACCCGGTGTGGTTGCTAAGGTGTTGCTATGCGGTTGCTAGGGTACCCGGGATGGTTGCTAGGCTGTTGCTATGTGGTTGCTAGGGTACCCTGGGTGGTTGCTAAGGTGTTGCTATGCGGTTGCTAGGGTACCCTGAGTGGTTGCTAAGGTGTTGCTATGCGGTTGCTAGGGTATCTGGGATGGTTGCTAGGGTGTTGCTATGCGGTTGCTAGGGTACCCGGGGTGGTTGCTAAGGTGTTGCTATGCGGTTGCTAGGGTGTTGCTATGCGGTTGCTAGGGTACCCTGAGTGGTTGCTAAGGTGTTGCTATGCGGTTGCTAGGGTATCTGGGATGGTTGCTAGGGTGTTGCTATGCGGTTGCTAGGGTACCCTGAATGGTTGCTAAGGTGTTGCTATGTGGTTGCTAGGATACCCTGGGTGGTTTCTAGGTTGGTTTGGATAGTTGCTAGAGTGTTGCTATGAAGATAGATAGATAGATAGATAGATGAGTTTTAATATAGATAGATGAGTTTAAAGATAGATATATAGATAGATAGATAGATAGATAGATAGAGTCAGAAGAAAGATAGAGTTAGATGATTATAGATAGATAGATAGATAGATAGATAGATAGATAGATAGATAGATAGATAGATGAGTTTGAATATAGATAGATAGATAGATAGATAGATAGATAGATAGATAGATAGATAGATAGACAGATAGATAGATAGATAGATAGATATATTAGAAGTATTAGATAGATAGATAGATAGATAGATAGATAGATAGATAGATAGATAGATAGATAGAATAGAGTCAGAAGATGGATAGATAGATAGATAGATGAGTTTTAATATAGATGGATAGATGAGTTTGAAGATAGATATATAGATAGATAGATAGATAGATAGATAGATAGATAGATAGATAGATAGATAGAGTCAGAAGAAAGATAGAGTTAGATGATTATAGATAGATAGATAGATAGATAGATAGATAGATAGATAGATGAGTTTGAATATAGATAGATAGATAAATAGATAGATAGATGAGTTTGAATGAGTTTGAATGGGTTAGTAATAGTACATAGGTTAGTCTGATTGAGTCTAATGGGCTTCAGTGTGTTTAGATTTGAATTTTTGACAGTTGGAGTTTGACGGAATGTTCAGTTGAGCAGAGGCTTTTCAATGTAAGTCTATGGGATTTTTATGATATTTAATCGTTATTTTTATGAAAACCGTAAGTCCAATCAGTTAGAAAAGATATAGCACACCCGGCGAGATCAGTCTGAAGAGCTGGGCCGAGTTTGGAGTCTGTAGAGTTAAAGCTCTAGGAGGAGTTAGAGTTGATAATTTTGTCTCAGAAGAATAATAATAACTAGATAAAAAAGTTCGTCAAGACAAACTTTAAGTTGGCTTGAGAAAGCCTGACCAGAAAGTCTGAAAAAGTTTGAAAAGATTGAAAAGTGTAAGAAGTTTAAAAAGTTTTAAGTTTGATGGTATTCAGTCTGAGATCGATAAGATAGATAGATATATATATAGATAGATAGATAGATAGATAGATAGATAGATAGATAGATAGACACAGTCAGATGATAGATAGATAGATCTAGGGTCCCCAAGAGTGGTTGCTAAGGTGTTGCTATGCGGTTGCTAGGGTACCCTGAGTGGTTGCTAAGGTGTTGCTATGCGGTTGCTATGGTATCTGGGATGGTTGCTAGGGTGTTGCTATGCGGTTGCTAGGGTACCCTGAGTGGTTGCTAAGGTGTTGCTATGCGGTTGCTAGGGTATCTGGGATGGTTGTTAGGGTGTTGCTATGCGGTTGCTATGGTATCTGGGATGGTTGCTAGGGTGTTGCTATGCGGTTGCTAGGGTACCCTGAGTGGTTGCTAAGGTGTTGCTATGCGGTTGCTAGGGTATCTGGGATGGTTGTTAGGGTGTTGCTATGCGGTTGCTAGGGTATCTGGGATGGTTGTTAGGGTGTTGCTATGCGGTTGCTAGGGTACCCTGAGGTGTTGCTAAGGTGTTGCTATGCGGTTGCTAGGGTATCTCGGATGGTTGCTAGGGTGTTGCTATGCGGTTGCTAGGGTACCCTGAATGGTTGCTAAGGTGTTGCTATGCGGTTGCTAGGGTACCCTGAATGGTTGCTAAGGTGTTGCTATGCGGTTGCTATGGTATCTGGGATGGTTGCTAGGGTGTTGCTATGCGGTTGCTAGGGTACCCTGAGTGGTTGCTTAGGTGTTGCTATGCGGTTGCTAGGGTATCTGGGATGGTTGTTAGGGTGTTGCTATGCGGTTGCTAGGGTACCCTGAGTGGTTGCTAAGGTGTTGCTATGGTATCTGGGATGGTTGGTAGGGTGTTGCTATGCGGTTGCTAGGGTACCCTGAATGGTTGCTAAGGTGTTTCTATGTGGTTGCTAGGGTACCCGGGGTGGTTGCTAAGATTTTGGTATGAGGTTGCTAGGATACCCTGGGTGGTTTCTAGGTTGGTTTGGATAGTTGCTAGAGTGTTGCTATGAAGATAGATAGATAGATAGATAAATAGATAGATTAGTCTGAATAGATAGATAGCTAGATTGATAGACAGATGAGTTTGAATATAGATAGATAGTAAGATAGATAGATAGATAGATAGATAGGTTAGAAACTGTCAGATTATAGATAGATAGATAGATAGATATATTAGAAGTATTAGAAGTATTAGATAGATAGATAGATAGATAGATAGATTAGAAACAGACAGATTGTAGATAGATAGATAGATAGATAGATAGATAGATAGATAGATAGATAGATATATAGATAAATAGATTAGAAACAGACAGATTAAAGATAGATAGATAGAAAGATAGATAGATAGATTAGAAACAGACAGATTATAAATAGATAGATAGACAGACAGATAGATAGATAGATAGATAGATAGATATTTAGAAACAGTCAGATTATAGAGAGACAGATAGATAGATAGATTAGAAACACAGATTATAGATAGATAGATAGAAAGATAGATAGATTAGAAACAGACAGATTATAGATAGATAGATTAGAAACAGTCAGATAGATAGATAGATAGATAGATAGATAGATAGATAGATAGATAAATATGATATGATAGATGAGTTTGAATGAGTTTGAATGGGTTAGTAATAGTACATACAATATGTACATAGTACATAGACTATGAGTTTAATGGGCTTCAGTGTGTTTAGATTTGAATTTTTGACAGTTGGAGTTTGACGGAATGTTCAGTTGAGCAGAGGCTTTTCAATGCAAGTCTATGGGAGTTTTTATGATCTTTAATCTTCAGTTTTATGAAAAGTATAAGTCCGATCAGTCTAAAAAGATATAGCAACTAACTTCAGATCAGTCTGAAGAGCTGGGCTGAGTTTGGAGTTTGTAGAGTTAAAGCTCTAGGAGGAGTAGCAGTTGAAAATTTAGTCTCAGAAGAATAATAATAACTAGATAAAAAAGTTCGTCAAGACAAACTTTAAGTTGGCTTGAGAAAGCCTGACCAGAAAGTCTGAAAAAGTTTGAAAAGTTTGAAAAGTTTGAAAAGATTGAAAAGTTTAAGTTTAAAAAGTTTTAAGTTTGATGGTTTTCAGTCTGAGATAGATAGATAGATAGACAGATAGATAGATAGATAGATAGATAGATAGATAGATAGATAGATAGATAGACACAGTCAGAAGATAGATAGATAGCTAGATAGATATATAGATAGATAGAGAGATAGATAGATAGATAGATAGATAGATAGATAGATAGATAGATAGAAAGTCAGAAGATAGATAGATAGTTAGATAGATATATAGGTAGATAGATAGTTTGAAAATGTGAAAAGTTTAAAAAGTTTAAAAAGATTTAAGTTTAAGAAGTATAAAAATGACAGTGATTAACATATTGTTAGCATTACAAGCAAGTGACTATCATGTGACAAGCATGTACTTAGCATGATTAGCAAGGTATCTAGCATGTCGCTAGCATAATTAGCAAGTGACTAGCCATGTCGTTAGCATGATTAGCAAGTTACTAGCATGTCGCTAGCATGATGTTAACATGATTAGCATGTTTCTAGCATGCGACTAGCATGTTGCTAACATGATTTTAACATGATTAGCATGCGACTAGCATGTTGCTAGCATTATTTTAGCATGATTAGCATGTTGCTAGCATGATTTTAGCATGATTAGCATGCGACTAGCATGTTGCTAGCATGATTTTAGCATGATTAGCATGTTGCTAGCATGATTTTAGCATGATTAGCATGTTGCTAGCATGATTTTAGCATGATTAGCATGTTGCTAGCATGATTTTAGCATGATTAGCATGCGACTAGCATGTTGCTAGCATGATTTTTAGCATGACTAGCATGTTGCTAGCATGATTTTAGCATGATTAGCATGCGACTAGCATGTTGCTAGCATGATTTTAGCATGATTAGCATGTTGCTAGCATGATTTTAGCATGATTAGCAGGCGACTAGCATGTTGCTAGCATGATTTTAGCATGATTAGCATGTTGCTAGCATGATTTTAGCATGATTAGCATGTTGCTAGCATGATTTTAGCATGATTAGCATGTTGCTAGCATGATTTTAGCATGATTAGCATGCAACTAGCATGTTGCTAGCATGATTTTAGCATGATTAGCATGTTGCTAGCATGATTTTAGCATGATTAGCAGGCGACTAGCATGTTGTTAGCATGATTTTAGCATGATTAGCATGTTGCTAGCATGATTTTAGCATGATTTTAGCATGATTAGCATGTTGCTAGCATGATTTTAGCATGATTAGCATGTTGCTAGCATGATTTTAGCATGATTAGCATGCGACTAGCATGTTGCTTGCATGATTTTTAGCATGACTAGCATGTTGTTAGGATAGATAGATAGATAAGTTTGAATAGATAGATAGATAGATAGATAGATAGATAGATAGATAGATAGATAGATAGATAGATGAGTTTGAATATAGATAGATAGATAGATAGATAGATAGATGAGTTTGAATATAGATAGATAGATAGATGAGTTTGAATATAGATAGATAGATAGATAGATGAGTTTGATAGATAGATAGATAGATAGATAGATAGATAGATAGATAGATAGATAGATAGATAGATAGATGAGTTTGATGATAGATAGATAGATAGATAGATAGATAGATAGATTAGTTTTAATATAGATAGATAAGTTTGATAGATAGATAGATAGATAGATAGATAGATTAGTTTTAATATAGATAGATAGATGAGTTTGAATATAGATAGATAGATAGATGAGTTTGATTATAGATAGATGAGTTTGATTATAGATAGATAGATAGATTAGTTTTAATATAGATAGATGAGTTTGATAGATAGATAGATAGATAGATAGATAGATAGATAGATAGATAGATAGATAGATAGATAGATAGAGTTTGAATATAGATAGATAGATGAGTTTGAATGAGTTTGAATGGGTTAGTAATAGTACATAGGTTAGTCTGATTGAGTCTAATGGGCTTCAGTGTGTTTAGATTTGAATTTTTGACAGTTGGAGTTCACGGAATGTTCAGATGAGCAGAGGCTTTTCAATGCAAGTCTATGGGATTTTTATGATTTTTAATCTTCAGTTTTATGAAAAGTATAAGTCCGATCAGTTAGAAAAGATATAGCACACCCGGCGAGATTAGTCTGAAGAGCTGGTCCGAGTTTGGAGTCTGTAGAGTTAAAGCTCTAGGAGGAGTTAGAGTTGATAATTTAGTCTAAGAAGAATAATAATAACTAGATAAAAAAGTTCGTCAAGACAAACTTTAAGTTGGCTTGAGAAAGCCTGACCAGAAAGTCTGAAAAAGTTTGAAAAGTTTGAAAAGTTTGAAAAGATTGAAAAGTTTAAGTTTAAAAAGTTTTAAGTTTGATGGTTTTCAGTCTGAGATAGATAGATAGATAGACAGATAGACAGATAGATAGATAGATAGATAGATAGATAGATAGACACAGTCAGAAGATAGATAGATAGCTAGATAGAGAGATAGAGAGATAGATAGATAGATAGATAGATAGATAGATAGATAGATAGATAGATAGATAGACAGACAGAAGATAGATAGATAGTTAGATAGATATATAGGTAGATAGATAGTTTGAAAATGTGAAAAGTTTAAAAAGTTTAAAAAGATTTAAGTTTAAGAAGTATAAAAATGACAGTGATTAACATATTGTTAGCATTACAAGCAAGTGACTATCATGTGACAAGCATGTACTTAGCATGATTAGCAAGGTATCTAGCATTTCGCTAGCATAATTAGCAAGTGACTAGCCATGTCGTTAGCCTGATTAGCAAGTTACTAGCATGTCGTTAGCATGATTAGCAAGTTACTAGCATGTCGCTAGCATGATGTTAACATGATTAGCATGTTTCTAGCATGCGACTAGCATGTTGCTAACATGATTTTAACATGATTTTAACATGATTAGCATGCGACTAGCATGTTGCTAGCATTATTTTAGCATGATTAGCATGTTGCTAGCATGATTTTAGCATGATTAGCATGTTGCTAGCATGATTTTAGCATGATTAGCATGCGACTAGCATGTTGCTAGCATGATTTTAGCATGATTAGCATGTTGCTAGCATGATTTTAGCATGATTAGCATGCGACTAGCATGTTGCTAGCATGATTTTAGCATGATTAGCATGTTGCTAGCATGATTTTAGCATGATTAGCATGTTGCTAGCATGATTTTAGCATGATTAGCATGCGACTAGCATGTTGCTAGCATGATTTTTAGCATGACTAGCATGTTGCTAGCATGATTTTAGCATGATTAGCATGCGACTAGCATGTTGCTAGCATGATTTTAGCATGATTAGCATGTTGCTAGCATGATTTTAGCATGATTAGCATGTTGCTAGCATGATTTTAGCATGATTAGCATGCGACTAGCATGTTGCTAGCATGATTTTAGCATGATTAGCATGTTGCTAGCATGATTTTAGCATGATTAGCATGTTGCTAGCATGATTTTAGCATGATTAGCATGCGACTAGCATGTTGCTAGCATGATTTTTAGCATGACTAGCACGTTGCTAGCATGATTTTAGCATGATTAGCATGCGACTAGCATATTGCTAGCATGATTTTAGCAAGATTAGCATGTTGCTAGCATGATTTTAGCATGATTAGCATGTTGCTAGCATGATTTTAGCATGATTAGCATGCGACTAGCATGTTGCTAGCATGATTGTAGCATGATTAGCATGTTGCTAGCATGATTTTAGCATGATTAGCAGGCGACTAGCATGTTGTTAGCATGATTTTAGCATGATTAGCATGTTGCTAGCATGATTTTAGCATGATTTTAGCATGATTAGCATGCGACTAGCATGATTTTAGCATGATTAGCATGTTGCTAGCATGATTTTAGCATGATTAGCATGTTGCTAGCATGATTTTAGCATGATTAGCATGCGACTAGCATGTTGCTAGCATGATTTTTAGCATGACTAGCATGTTGTTAGGATAGATAGATAGATAGATAAGTTTGAATAGATAGATAGATAGATAGATAGATAGATAGATAGATAGATAGATAGATAGATAGATGAGTTTGAATATAGATAGATAGATAGATTAGTTTGAATATAGATAGATAGATAGATAGATGAGTTTGAATATAGATAGATAGATAGATAGATAGATAGATAGATAGATAGATAGATAGATAGATAGATAGATGAGTTTGATGATAGATAGATAGATAGATAGATAGATAGATAGATAGATAGATAGATAGATAGATGAGTTTCAATATAGATAGATAGATAGATAGATAGATAGATAGATAGATAGATAGATGAGTTTGATTATAGATAGATGAGTTTGATTATAGATAGATAGATAGATTAGTTTTAATATAGATAGATGAGTTTGATAGATAGATAGATAGATAGATAGATAGATAGATAGATAGATAGATAGAGTTTGAATATAGATAGATAGATGAGTTTGAATGAGTTTGAATGGGTTAGTAATAGTACATAGGTTAGTCTGATTGAGTCTAATGGGCTTCAGTGTGTTTAGATTTGAATTTTTGACAGTTGGAGTTCACGGAATGTTCAGATGAGCAGAGGCTTTTCAATGCAAGTCTATGGGATTTTTATGATTTTTAATCTTCAGTTTTATGAAAAGTATAAGTCCGATCAGTTAGAAAAGATATAGCACACCCGGCGACATCAGTCTGAAGAGCTGGGCTGAGTTTGGAGTCTGTAGAGTTAACGGTCTAGGAGGAGTTAGAGTCAGAAAATTTAGTCTCAGAAGAATAATAATAATAATAATAAGTTTAAATAGAATATCAGTAAGTTGGCTCTCTCAAGCCAACTTAACTAGATAAAAAAGTTCGTCAAGACAAACTTTAAGTTGGCTTGAGAAAGCCTGACCAGAAAGTCTGAAAAGTTTGAAAAGTTTGAAAAGTTTAAGAAGTTTAAAAAGTTTTAAGTTTGACGGTTTTCAGTCTGAGATAGATAGATAGATAGAGTTTGAAGATAGATAGATAGATAGATAGAGTTTGAATATAGATAGATAGATAGATAAAGTTTGAAGATAGATAGGTAGATAGATAGAGTTTGAAGATAGTGTTTGAAGATAGATAGATAGATAGATAGATAGATAGATAGATTAGTTTTAATATAGATGGATAGAGAGATAAACATCTAACATTACCATGTTGCTAGCATGATTTTAGCATGATTAGCATGCGACTAGCGACTAGCATGTTGCTAGCATGATTTTAGCATGATTAGCATGCGACTAGCGACTAGCATGTTGCTAGCATGATTTTAGCATGATTAGCATGCGACTAACATGTTGCTAGCATGATTTTAGCATGATTAGCATGCGACTAGCATGTTGCTAGCATGATTTTAGCATGATTAGCATGTTGCTAGCATGATTTTAGCATGATTAGCATGTTGCTAGCATGTTGCTAGCATGATTTTAGCATGATTAGCATGTTGCTAGCGTGATTTTAGCATGATTAGCATGCGACTAGCATGTTGCTAGCATGATTTTAGCATGATTAGCATGCGACTAACATGTTGCTAGCATGATTTTAGCATGATTAGCATGTTGCTAGCATGATTTTAGCATGATTAGCATGCGACTAGCATTTTGCTAGCATGATTTTAGCATGATTAGCATGTTGCTAGCATGATTTTAGCATGATTAGCATGCGACTAGCATGTTGCTAGCATGATTTTAGCATGATTAGCATGCGACTAGCATGTTGCTAGCATGATTTTAGCATGATTAGCATGATTAGCATGTTGCTAGCATGATTCTAGCATGATTAGCATGCGACTAGCATGTTGCTAGCATGATTTTAGCATGATTAGCATGTTGCTAGCATTTCTCTAGCATGACTAGCATGCGACTAGCATGTTGCTAGCATGATTTTAGCATGATTAGCATGTTGCTAGCATGATTTTAGCATGATTAGCATGCGACTAGCATGTTGCTAGCATGATTTTAGCATGATTAGCATGTTGCTAGCATGATTCTAGCATGATTAGCATGCGACTAGCATGTTGCTAGCATGATTTTAGCATGATTAGCATGTTGCTAGCATTTCTCTAGCATGACTAGCATGCGACTAGCATGTTGCTAGCATGATTTTAGCATGATTAGCATGTTGCTAGCATGATTTTAGCATGATTAGCATGCGACTAGCATGTTGCTAGCATGATTTTAGCATGATTAGCATGTTGCTAGCATGATTTTAGCATGATTAGCATGCGACTAGCATGTTGCTAGCATGATTTTAGCATGATTAGCATGTTGCTAGCATGTCTCTAGCATGACTAGCATGCGACTAGCATGTTGCTAGCATGATTTTAGCATGATTACCATGTTGCTAGCATGATTTTAGCATGATTAGCATGCGACTAGCATGTTGCTAGCATGATTTTAGCATGATTAGCATGTTGCTAGCATGATTTTAGCATGATTAGCATGTTGTTAGGATAGATAGATAGATAGATAGATAGATAGATAGATAGATAGATAGAAACAGTCAGAAGATAGATAGATAGATAGATAGAGTTTGAAGATAGATAGAAAGATATATAGATAGATAGATGAGTTTGATTATAGATAGATAGATAGATGAGTTTGATTATAGATAGATAGATAGATAGATAGATAGATAGATAGATAGATGAGTTTGATTATAGATAGATAGATAGATGAGTTTGATTATAGATAGATAGATAGATAGATAGATAGATAGATAGATGAGTTTGATTATAGATAGATAGATAGATGAGTTTGATTATAGATAGATAGATAGATAGATAGATAGATAGATAGATAGATAGATGAGTTTGAATGAGTTTGAATGGGTTAGTAATAGTACATAGAAGGTTAGTCTAATTGAGTCTACTGGGCTTCAGTGTGTTTAGATTTGAATTTTTGACAGTTGGAGTTTGACGGAATGTTCAGTTGAGCAGAGGCTTTTCAATGCAAGTCTATGGGAGTTTTTATGATTTTTAATCTTCAGTTTTATGAAAAGTATAAGTCCGATCAGTCTAAAAAGATATAGCAACTAACTTCAGATCAGTCTGAAGAGCTGGGCTGAGTTTGGAGTTTGTAGAGTTAAAGCTCTAGGAGGAGTAGCAGTTGAAAATTTTAGTCTCAGAAGAATAATAATAATAACTAGAATTAAAAGTTAGTGAACTAACTTTGATGTTGGCTTGGCCATCTTGGCCATGGGGCAAAAGAGCCACAGTACTTGTATGCTCAACATTCTTGAGTTGCCCCACTGCAAAAAATAAAAAATAATAATACCATAAAAAATACACCTGCAACAGACTTTTTCCATGGTCCCTTGCTGTTTTCTTTTTTAATAAAAAGCCTAGGCTATGATAACAGCTACGACAGGGTTGTCTAGCTGAATGCGAAATAAGTCATGCAAAAACCATAATCAATTTTAATAGTACTGACAACATATTTTAAGTTATCACACTACTGAAAAATTAAAGAAGGGACACTATATATAGTATACTTCGGTGAGTCAAGAGCTAAACAAAAAGTCCTGTTTCATTACAAAATACTGTAACTTTTATAAACGTTATACTATCACCACAAAATTTTAATTAATATTTATTAAAAAATAAATATTTCATAAAACTGAAACTTAAATATATTATTTCTATAGGCTATACAAAACAGTTACGAAAAAAGACTAAATAATAAGGCTGAATAAGCTGATCTATAGCATGTTAAATGGTGGTTGCCTGTCTATGAATGGTACACCCCAACCACTAAGCTCACAGAAGTGGTTTGACCCAAGTCCTCAGCAGCCAATGACATTGACCTCTTCAAACTGATTTTTAAGGTGTACTTCAGTGTATTTCACGTGAAATACATGTTAAATACCTGCTGATTTTTCACTTGTAAACAACACTATTTAACACGTTAAATAATATTGGATATAACATTGGAGTAATATAGTATTTTAAGTAGCTCTTAACATTTTTTATAAATGACTTTACCATGTTGTGCAGCGCCGATAAATAAATAATATTAAATACGTGTTGTCTACGCATGAAATACACGTATTTAACGTGTTGTTGACGCGTTAAAATTCACGTGTATTTGACCCTCTTGGCCTTCCATACACATTAGATATAATGAAAGGAGACGTGAAAAAAGGACATCGCTTTGTTTTGATATGGATTACTTTATCACAGAATATTTGTTCGGGAGCACTTGTTTAGTTTAAAAGTAGACATGTCAAGCTTTCTATAGATATATCTCTCATGTCTCTTCTTTGAGTATTCATGGAGTTATAGTTCATTTTAATGACGTGTTTGTAAATGAAGATCAGCGCAGACCAAGGCTGCAGACAGCACACCTTGTTTGTTATCTTTATTTTATAAGTGCCCAAAGTTTTGTTGTTATTATGTTTGTATCCAAAAAAAGTAGACCCTTCACAGAGACACGTTAAAATTCACGTGTATTTGACCCTCTTGGCCTTCCACACATTAGACGTGAAAAAAGGACATTGCGTTGTTTTGATATGGATTACTTTATCACAGAATATTTGTTCGGCAGCACTTGTTTGGTTTAAAAGTAGACATGTCAAGCTTTCTATAGATATATCTCTCATGTCTCTTCGTTGAGTATTCATGGAGTTACAGTTACTTTTTTCCCCTCGATGTCAAATGATATTTCGTTTTGCACGGCTCAACAAACACCTGGATTTTGCTCTTGTTTTGTTCTAATGAGTGGATTGTGTGCATTAATATCTTAAGAAGCTCTTAAAAATATATATAAATGACTTTATCATGTTGTGACGATGGATAGCAATTGATGTGACGTTCAGAACTTCAGCCTGACAGATAAAATCTCACAAGCACATATAAACACTCATTTTCATGTGTATAATATATTCTTCTAATTGTTTTGTGCCGTTTCGCTGCAGGGTTTTAATGTGAAAGGCTGTGAATTCTCTATTTAGACTTGTTCAGAGAAATACATCGCGAGCTCGCGGACATTTGGCTGCCGCGAATATATCATGTTATTACTTTAAACAGTTCAGAAACATCTGAATTCAACTATTGGTGTGTTCTAACGTGTGGATTGCGTGCAATCGCCGATATAATTTAATTATAAAAGGTCTTAAATAAGAATAAATTCGCTCGTTGTGAGCTCCGTGGAGACAGCCTGAGCTGAGCAGCCGTGATTCTTCTCTCGTCTTTCTGACTTCTCTCTGCCCAGACATCAAGTATTCATAAGCTGTATCACGCTGTCAAATTATATTTCATTTTGCCCACATAAACAGTTAAAAAAACACCTGAATTCTGCTATTGTTGTGTTCTAATGGGTGGATTAGTGCAATTCGCTGTGATATTATTTTTGGAAGCGCTTAAAAATGCTGATGACGCGCTCATTTCTCTCTCGTCTTTCTCGCTGTTCTTTGGCCAGAGACATAATTTATAAATGAGATCTGACCCGGTAATAATAACATATGTTGGTTTAGCTTGTCAGTGTGAATGAAATGTGTAGCCTATTATTATTTGTCCGATCTCGCCCCGAAACGCGGCTGTCATGTGGACTTCAAGTGTTCAGAGAAATACATCACGAGCTCGCGGACATTTGGCTGCCGCGAATATATCATGTTATTACTTTAAACAGTTCAGAAACATCTGAATTCAGCTATTGGTGTGTTCTAACCGTGTGGATTGCGTGCAATCGCCGTTTTAAAAGGTCTTAAATAAGAATGAATTCGCTCGTTGTGAGCTCCGTGGAGACAGCAGCAGTGATTCTTCTCTCATCTTTCTGACTGCTCTCTGCCCAGAAATCAATTATTAATAAGCCCTAACCCCTGTAATAATCAGATATGTTGGTTTAGCTTGTCAGTTTGAGGGAAATTGTATTATTTACTTGGTATTTTTAACCGGTTTAAAAGTGAAACGAAACCTGACTCCTCCCTTTAATCTCGGTTATTGCAACTAGGGGCGCAATTTTTCTCAGACAATGTAAGTCTATGGGTAATGTATTTTGACATTTAAAAATTAATAAAAAAAAAACTTTAAGTCTGATCAGTCTGAAAAGATATAGCAACCAGCACCGCTCTATCCCGCAGGTGTCTGCCGAGTTTGGGGCTTGTGGCTTTAAAGCCCTAGGAGGAGTAGCGTTTAGAATTTCTGTCAGAAAAATAATAATAAGAAAAAGAGGAAAAAGAAGAAGTTTAAATAGCATAACAGTATGTTGGCTTGTTGCCAAGCCAACATAACTAGATAAAAAAGTTCGTCAAGACAAACTTTAAGTTGGCTTGAGAAAGCCTGGCCAGTTTAAAGAGTTTAAAATTAAATTTTAAGTTAAGTTAAAAAGTTTGATAACTGCTATGCAGTTGCTAGGGTACCCGGAGTGGTTGCTAAGGTGTTGCTATGCGGTTGCTAGGGTACCCTGAGTTGTTGCTAGGGTGTTGCTATGCGGTTGCTAGGGTACCTGGGATGGTTGCTAGGGTGTTGCTATGCGGTTGCTAGGGTACCCTGAGTGGTTGCTAAGGTGTTGCTATGCGGTTGCTAGGGTATCTGGGATGGTTGCTAGGGTGTTGCTATGCGGTTGCTAGGGTACCCCGAGTGGTTGCTAAGGTGTTGCTATGCGGTTGCTAGGGTATCTGGGATGGTTGCTAGGGTGTTGCTATGTGGTTGCTAGGGTACCCTGAGTGGTTGCTAAGGTGTTGCTATGGTATCTGGGATGGTTGCTAGGGTGTTGCTATGCGGTTGCTAGGGTACCCTGAGTGGTTGCTAAGGTGTTGCTATGCGGTTGCTAGAGTAACTGGGATGGTTGCTAGGGTGTTGCTATGCGGTTGCTAGGGTACCCTGAGTGGTTGCTAAGGTGTTGCTATGCGGTTGCTATGGTATCTGGGATGGTTGCTAGGGTGTTGCTATGTGGTTGCTAGGGTACCCTGAATGGTTGCTAAGGTGTTGCTATGTGGTTGCTAGGGTACCCAGGGTGGTTGCTAAGATTTTGGTATGAGGTTGCTAGGATACCCTGGGTGGTTTCTAGGTTGGTTAGGATAGTTGCTAGAGTGTTGCTATGAAGATAGATAGATAGATAGATAGATAGATGAGAATAGATAGATAGAATAGAGTCAGAAGATGGATAGATAGATAGATAGATAGATAGATAGATAGATAGATAGATAGATAGATAGATAGATAGATAGATAGATAGAGTTTTAATATAGATAGATAGATGAGTTTGAAGATAGATAGATAGATAGATAGATAGATAGATAGATAGATAGATAGATAGATAGATAGATAGATAGATAGATTGATAGATAGATATAGTTTGAATATGGATAGATAGATAGATAGATAGATAGATAGATAGATAGATAGATAGATAGATAGATTAGAAACAGACAGATTATAGATAGATAGATAGATAGATAGATAGATAGATAGATAGATATAGTTTGAATATAGATAGATAGATAGATAGATAGATAGATAGATAGATAGATGAGTTTGATTATAGATAGACAGATGAGTTTGTTTATAGATAGATAGATAGATAGATAGATAGATAGATAGATAGATAGAAACAGTCAGATAGATAGATAGATAGATAGATAGATAGATAGATAGATAGATAGATAGATAGATAGATAGAAAGAAACAGTTAGTAGATAGAAACAGTTAGTAGATAGATAGATAGATAGATAGATAGATAGATAGATAGATAGATAGATATAGTTTGAATATGGATAGATAGATAGATAGATAGATAGATAGATAGATAGATAGATAGATAGATAGATGAGTTTGATTATAGATAGACAGATGAGTTTGTTTATAGAGAGATAGAGAGATAGATAGATAGATAGATAGATAGATAGATAGATAGAAACAGTCAGATAGATAGATAGATAGAAACAGTTAGTAGATAGATAGATAGATAGATAGATAGATAGATAGATGAGTTTAAATGAGTTTGAATGGGTTAGTAATAGTACATAGGTTAGTCTGATTGAGTCTAATGGGCTTCAGTGTGTTTAGATTTGAATTTTTGACAGTTGGAGTTTGACGGAATGTTCAGTTGAGCAGAGGCTTTTCAATGTAAGTCTATGGGAGTTTTTATGATTTTTAATCTTCAGTTTAATGAAAAGTATAAGTCCGATCAGTCTAAAAAGATATAGCAACTAACTTCAGATCAGTCTGAAGAGCTGGGCTGAGTTTGGAGTTTGTAGAGTTAAAGCTCTAGGAGGAGTAGCAGTTGAAAATTTTAGTCTCAGAAGAATAATAATAATATTAAGTTTAAATAGAATATCAGTAAGTTGGCTTTCTCAAGCCAACTTAACTAGATAAAAAAGTTCGTCAAGACAAACTTTAAGTTGGCTTGAGAAAGCCTGGCCAGAAAGTCGGAAAAAGTTAGAAAAGTTAGAAAAGTTAGAAAAGTTTGAAAAGTTTGAAAAGTTTGAAAAGTTTAAGAAGTTTAAAAAGTTTTAAGTTTGATGGTATTCAGTCTGAGATAGATAAAATAGATAGATAGATAGATATATAGATATATAGATATATAAATAGATAGATAGATAGATAGATAGATAGACACAGTCAGAAGATAGATAGATAGATCTAGGGTACCCAGGAGTGGTTGCTAAGGTGTTGCTATGTGGTTGCTAGGGTACCCTGAGTGGTTGCTAAGGTGTTGCTATGGTATCTGGGATGGTTGCTAGGGTGTTGCTATGCGGTTGCTAGGGTACCCTGAGTGGTTGCTAAGGTGTTGCTATGCGGTTGCTAGAGTAACTGGGATGGTTGCTAGGGTGTTGCTATGCGGTTGCTAGGGTACCCTGAGTGGTTGCTAAGGTGTTGCTATGCGGTTGCTATGGTATCTGGGATGGTTGCTAGGGTGTTGCTATGTGGTTGCTAGGGTACCCTGAATGGTTGCTAAGGTGTTGCTATGTGGTTGCTAGGGTACCCAGGGTGGTTGCTAAGATTTTGGTATGAGGTTGCTAGGATACCCTGGGTGGTTTCTAGGTTGGTTAGGATAGTTGCTAGAGTGTTGCTATGAAGATAGATAGATAGATAGATAGATAGATAGATAGATGAGAATAGATAGATAGAATAGAGTCAGAAGATGGATAGATAGATAGATAGATAGATAGATAGATAGATAGATAGATAGATAGATAGATAGATGAGTTTTAATATAGATAGATAGATGAGTTTGAAGATAGATAGATAGATAGATAGATAGATAGATAGATAGATAGATAGATAGATAGATTGATTGATTGATAGATATAGTTTGAATATGGATAGATAGATAGATAGATAGATAGATAGATAGATAGATAGATAGATAGATAGATAGATAGATTAGAAACAGACAGATTATAGATAGATAGATAGATAGATAGATAGATAGATAGATAGATAGATAGATAGATAGATAGATAGATATAGTTTGAATATAGATAGATAGATAGATAGATAGATAGATAGATAGATAGATAGATAGATAGATAGATGAGTTTGATTATAGATAGACAGATGAGTTTGTTTATAGATAGATAGATAGATAGATAGATAGATAGATAGAAACAGTCAGATAGATAGATAGATAGATAGATAGATAGATAGATAGATAGAAACAGTTAGTAGATAGAAACAGTTAGTAGATAGATAGATAGATAGATAGATAGATAGATAGATAGATAGATAGATAGATAGCGTGAGATTATAGATAGATAGATAGATAGATAGATAGATAGATAGATAGATAGATAGATAGATAGATAGATATAGTTTGAATATGGATAGATAGATAGATAGATAGATAGATAGATAGATAGATAGATAGATAGATAGATAGATGAGTTTGATTATAGATAGACAGATGAGTTTGTTTATAGAGAGATAGAGAGATAGATAGATAGATAGATAGATAGATAGATAGATAGATAGATAGATAGATAGATAGATAGAAACAGTCAGATAGATAGATAGATAGAAACAGTTTGTAGATAGATAGATAGATAGATAGATAGATAGATAGATAGATAGATAGATAGATGAGTTTAAATGAGTTTGAATGGGTTAGTAATAGTACATAGGTTAGTCTGATTGAGTCTAATGGGCTTCAGTGTGTTTAGATTTGAATTTTTGACAGTTGGAGTTTGACGGAATGTTCAGTTGAGCAGAGGCTTTTCAATGCAAGTCTATGGGAGTTTTTATGATTTTTAATCTTCAGTTTAATGAAAAGTATAAGTCCGATCAGTCTAAAAAGATATAGCAACTAACTTCAGATCAGTCTGAAGAGCTGGGCTGAGTTTGGAGTTTGTAGAGTTAAAGCTCTAGGAGGAGTAGCAGTTGAAAATTTTAGTCTCAGAAGAATAATAATAATATTAAGTTTAAATAGAATATCAGTAAGTTGGCTTTCTCAAGCCAACTTAATAAGTTTAAATACAATATCAGTAAGTTGGCTTTCTCAAGCCAACTTAATAATAATAACTAGATAAAAAAGTTCGTCAAGACAAACTTTAAGTTGGCTTGAGAAAGCCTGACCAGAAAGTCTGAAAAGTTTGAAAAGTTTGAAAAGTTTAAGAAGTTTAAAAAGTTTTAAGTTTGACGGTTTTCAGTCTGAGATAGATAGATAGATAGAGTTTGAAGATAGATAGATAGATAGAGTTTGAATATAGATAGATAGATAGATAAAGTTTGAAGATAGATAGGTAGATAGAGTTTGAAGATAGTGTTTGAAGATAGATAGATAGATAGATAGATTAGTTTTAATATAGATGGATAGAGAGATAAACATCTAACATTACCATGCTGCTAGCATGATTTTAGCATGATTAGCATGCGACTAGCATGTTGCTAGCATGATTTTAGCATGATTAGCATGTTGCTAGCATGATTTTAGCATGATTAGCATGCGACTAGCATGTTGCTAGCATGATTTTAGCATGATTAGCATGTTGCTAGCATGTCTCTAGCATGACTAGCATGCGACTAGCATGTTGCTAGCATGATTTTAGCATGATTAGCATGCGACTAGCATGTTGCTAGCATGATTTTAGCATGATTAGCATGTTGCTAGCATGATTTTAGCATGATTAGCATGTTGCTAGCATGTTGCTAGCATGATTTTAGCATGATTAGCATGTTGCTAGCATGATTTTAGCATGATTAGCATGCGACTAGCATGTTGCTAGCATGATTTTAGCATGATTAGCATGTTGCTAGCATGTTGCTAGCATGATTCTAGCATGATTAGCATGCGACTAGCATGTTGCTAGCATGATTTTAGCATGATTAGCATGTTGCTAGCATGTCTCTAGCATGACTAGCATGCGACTAGCATGTTGCTAGCATGATTTTAGCATGATTAGCATGTTGCTAGCATGATTTTAGCATGATTAGCATGCGACTAGCATGTTGCTAGCATGATTTTAGCATGATTAGCATGTTGCTAGCATGATTTTAGCATGATTAGCATGCGACTAGCATGTTGCTAGCATGATTTTAGCATGATTAGCATGTTGCTAGCATGTCTCTAGCATGACTAGCATGCGACTAGCATGTTGCTAGCATGATTTTAGCATGATTACCATGTTGCTAGCATGATTTTAGCATGATTAGCATGTTGCTAGCATGATTTTAGCATGATTAGCATGTTGTTAGGATAGATAGATAGATAGATAGATAGATAGATAGATAGATAGATAGAAACAGTCAGAAGATAGATAGATAGATAGATAGATAGATAGATAGATAGATAGATAGATAGATAGATAGATAGATAGATAGATAGATAGATAGAAGGAGTCAGAAGATAGATAGATAGATAGATAGATAGATAGATAGATAGAAGGAGTCAGAAGATAGATAGATAGATAGATAGATAGATAGATAGATAGATAGATAGATAGATATAGTTTGAAGATAGATAGATAGAAAGATATATAGATAGATAGATGAGTTTGATTATAGATAGATAGATAGATAGATGAGTTTGATTATAGATAGATAGATAGATAGATAGATAGATAGATGAGTTTGATTATAGATAGATAGATAGATAGATGAGTTTGATTATAGATAGATAGATAGATAGATATATGAGTTTGATTATAGATAGATAGATAGATGAGTTTGATTATAGATAGATAGATAGATGAGTTTGATTATAGATAGATAGATAGATGAGTTTGATTATAGATAGATAGATGAGTTTGAAGATAGATAGATAGAAAGATTTATAGATAGATATATAGATGAGTTTGATTATAGATAGATAGATAGATAGATAGATAGATAGATAGATAGATAGATAGATGAGCTTGATTATAGATAGATGAGTTTGATTATAGATAGATAGATAGATAGATGAGTTTGATTATAGATAGATAGATGAGTTTGATGATAGATAGATAGATAGAAACAGTTAGTAGATAGATAGATAGATAGATAGATAGATGAGTTTGAATATAGATAGATAGATAGATAGATAGATAGATAGATAGATAGATAGATAGATAGATAGATAGATAGATGAGTTTGAATATAGATAGATAGATAGATAGATGAGTTTGAATGAGTTTGAATGGGTTAGTAATAGTACATAGGTTAGTCTGATTGAGTCTAATGGGCTTCAGTGTGTTTAGATTTGAATTTTTGACAGTTGGAGTTCACGGAATGTTCAGATGAGCAGAGGCTTTTCAATGCAAGTCTATGGGATTTTTATGATTTTTAATCTTCAGTTTTATGAAAAGTATAAGTCCGATCAGTTAGAAAAGATATAGCACACCCGGCGAGATTAGTCTGAAGAGCTGGTCCGAGTTTGGAGTCTGTAGAGTTAAAGCTCTAGGAGGAGTTAGAGTTGATAATTTAGTCTAAGAAGAATAATAATAATAACTAGATAAAAAAGTTCGTCAAGACAAACTTTAAGTTGGCTTGAGAAAGCCTAGCCAGTTTAAAGAGTTGAAAATTAAATTTTAAGTTAAGTTAAAAAGTTTGATAATTGCTATGCAGTTGCTAGGGTACCCGGAGTGGTTGCTAAGGTGTTGCTATGCGGTTGCTAGGGTACCCGGAGTGGTTGCTAGGGTGTTGCTATGCGGTTGCTAGGGTACCTGGGATGGTTGCTAGGGTGTTGCTATGCGCTTGCTAGGGTACCCTGAGTGGTTGCTAAGGTGTTGCTATGCGGTTGCTAGGTTACCTGGTATGGTTGCTAGGGTGTTGCTATGTGGTTGCTAGGGTACCCTGAGTGGTTGCTAAGGTGTTGCTATGCGGTTGCTAGGTTACCTGGGATGGTTGCTAGGGTGTTGCTATGCGGTTGCTAGGGTACCCTGAGTGGTTGCTAAGGTGTTGCTATGCGGTTGCTAGGGTATCTGGGATGGTTGCTAGGGTGTTGCTATGCGGTTGCTAGGGTACCCTGAGTGGTTGCTAAGGTGTTCCTATGCGGTTGCTAGGGTATCTGGGATGGTTGCTAGGGTGTTGCTATGTGGTTGCTAGGGTACCCTGAGTGGTTGCTAAGGTGTTACTATGTGGTTGCTAGGGTACCCGGGGTGGTTTCTAGGTTGGTTTGTATAGTTGCTAGAGTTTTGCTATGAAGATAGATAGATAGATAGATAGATAGATAGATAGATAGATAGATAGATAGATAGATAGATAGATAGATAGATAGATAGATAGATTAGAAACAGACAGATTATAGATAGATAGATAGATAGATAGATAGATAGATTAGAAACAGACAGATTATAGATAGATAGATAGATAGATAGATAGATAGATAGATAGATAGATAGATAGATAGATTAGAAACAGTCAGATTATAGATAGATAGATAGATAGATAGATAGATAGATAGATAGATAGATAGATAGATAGATTAGAAACAGACAGATTATAGATAGATAGATAGATAGATAGATAGATAGATAGATAGATAGATTAGAAACAGACAGATTATAGATAGATAGATAGATAGAATAGATAGATTAGAAACAGACAGATTATAGATAGATAGATAGATAGATAGATAGATAGATAGAATAGATAGATTAGAAACAGACAGATTTTAGATAGATAGATAGATAGATAGATAGATAGATAGTTTAGAAACAGACAGATTATAGATAGATAGATAGATAGATTAGAAACAGACAGATTATAGATAGATAGATAGATAGATAGATTAGAAACAGACAGATTTTAGATAGATAGATAGATAGATAGATAGTTTAGAAACAGACAGATTATAGATAGATAGATAGATTAGAAACAGACAGATTATAGATAGAAAGATAGATAGATAGATAGATTAGAAATAGATAGATAGATAGATAGATAGATAGATAGATAGATAGATAAATATATATGACATGATAGATGAGTTTGAATGAGTTTGAATGGGTTAGTAATAGTACATACAATATATACATAGTACATAGACTATGAGTTTAATGGGCTTCAGTGTGTTTAGATTTGAATTTTTGACAGTTGGAGTTTGACGGAATGTTCAGTTGAGCAGAGGCTTTTCAATGCAAGTCTATGGGAGTTTTTATGATTTTTAATCTTCAGTTTTATGAAAAGTATAAGTCCGATCAGTCTAAAAAGATATAGCAACTAACTTCAGATCAGTCTGAAGAGCTGGGCTGAGTTTGGAGTTTGTAGAGTTAAAGCTCTAGGAGGAGTAGCAGTCAAGAGTTTTAGTCTCAGAAGAATAATAATAATAATAATAAGAAGAAGTTTAAATAGAATATCAGTAAGTTGGCTCTCTCAAGCCAACTTAATAATAATAATAACTAGATAAAAAAGTTCGTCAAGACAAACTTTAAGTTGGCTTGAGAAAGCCTGACCAGAAAGTCTGAAAAAGTTTGAAAAGATTGAAAAGTGTAAGAAGTTTAAAAAGTTTTAAGTTTGATGGTATTCAGTCTGAGATCGATAAGATAGATAGATATATATATAGATAGATAGATAGATAGATAGATAGATAGATAGACACAGTCAGATGATAGATAGATAGATCTAGGGTCCCCAAGAGTGGTTGCTAAGGTGTTGCTATGCGGTTGCTAGGGTACCCTGAGTGGTTGCTAAGGTGTTGCTATGCGGTTGCTATGGTATCTGGGATGGTTGCTAGGGTGTTGCTATGCGGTTGCTAGGGTACCCTGAGTGGTTGCTAAGGTGTTGCTATGCGGTTGCTAGGGTATCTGGGATGGTTGTTAGGGTGTTGCTATGCGGTTGCTATGGTATCTGGGATGGTTGCTAGGGTGTTGCTATGCGGTTGCTAGGGTACCCTGAATGGTTGCTAAGGTGTTGCTATGCGGTTGCTAGGGTATCTGGGATGGTTGTTAGGGTGTTGCTATGCGGTTGCTATGGTATCTGGGATGGTTGTTAGGGTGTTGCTATGCGGTTGCTAGGGTACCCTGAGGTGTTGCTAAGGTGTTGCTATGCGGTTGCTAGGGTATCTCGGATGGTTGCTAGGGTGTTGCTATGCGGTTGCTAGGGTACCCTGAATGGTTGCTAAGGTGTTGCTATGCGGTTGCTAGGGTACCCTGAATGGTTGCTAAGGTGTTGCTATGCGGTTGCTATGGTATCTGGGATGGTTGCTAGGGTGTTGCTATGCGGTTGCTAGGGTACCCTGAGTGGTTGCTTAGGTGTTGCTATGCGGTTGCTAGGGTATCTGGGATGGTTGTTAGGGTGTTGCTATGCGGTTGCTAGGGTACCCTGAGTGGTTGCTAAGGTGTTGCTATGGTATCTGGGATGGTTGGTAGGGTGTTGCTATGCGGTTGCTAGGGTACCCTGAATGGTTGCTAAGGTGTTTCTATGTGGTTGCTAGGGTACCCGGGGTGGTTGCTAAGATTTTGGTATGAGGTTGCTAGGATACCCTGGGTGGTTTCTAGGTTGGTTTGGATAGTTGCTAGAGTGTTGCTATGAAGATAGATAGATAGATAGATAAATAGATAGATTAGTCTGAATAGATAGATAGCTAGATTGATAGACAGATGAGTTTGAATATAGATAGATAGTAAGATAGATAGATAGATAGATAGATAGGTTAGAAACTGTCAGATTATAGATAGATAGATAGATAGATATATTAGAAGTATTAGAAGTATTAGATAGATAGATAGATAGATAGATAGATAGATTAGAAACAGACAGATTGTAGATAGATAGATAGATAGATAGATAGATAGATAGATATATAGATAAATAGATTAGAAACAGACAGATTAAAGATAGATAGATAGAAAGATAGATAGATAGATTAGAAACAGACAGATTATAAATAGATAGATAGACAGACAGATAGATAGATAGATAGATAGATAGATAGATAGATAGATAGATAGATATTTAGAAACAGTCAGATTATAGAGAGACAGATAGATAGATAGATTAGAAACACAGATTATAGATAGATAGATAGAAAGATAGATAGATTAGAAACAGACAGATTATAGATAGATAGATTAGAAACAGTCAGATAGATAGATAGATAGATAGATAGATAGATAGATAGATAGATAGATAGATAGATAGATAGATAGATAAATATGATATGATAGATGAGTTTGAATGAGTTTGAATGGGTTAGTAATAGTACATACAATATGTACATAGTACATAGACTATGAGTTTAATGGGCTTCAGTGTGTTTAGATTTGAATTTTTGACAGTTGGAGTTTGACGGAATGTTCAGTTGAGCAGAGGCTTTTCAATGCAAGTCTATGGGAGTTTTTATGATCTTTAATCTTCAGTTTTATGAAAAGTATAAGTCCGATCAGTCTAAAAAGATATAGCAACTAACTTCAGATCAGTCTGAAGAGCTGGGCTGAGTTTGGAGTTTGTAGAGTTAAAGCTCTAGGAGGAGTAGCAGTTGAAAATTTAGTCTCAGAAGAATAATAATAATAAGTTTAAATAGAATATCAGTAAGTTGGCTTTCTCAAGCCAACTTAATAAGTTTAAATAGAATATCAGTAAGTTGGCTCTCTCAAGCCAACTTAATAATAATAAGTTTAAATAGAATATCAGTAAGTTGGCTCTCTCAAGCCAACTTAACTAGAATTAAAAGTTAGTGAACTAACTTTGATGTTGGCTTGGCCATCTTGGCCATGGGGCAAAAGAGCCACAGTACTTGTGTGCCCAACATTCTTGAGTTGCCCCGCAGCAAAAAATAAAAAATAATAATACCATAAAAAATACACCTTATTTCAGTCTTTTTCCATGGTCCCTTGCTGTTTTCTTTTTTAATAAAAAGCCTAGGCTATGATAACAGCTACGACAGGGTTGTCTAGCTGAATGCGAAATAAGTCATGCAAAAACCATAATCTCCTAAATACTATTCAATTTAATCTTATTTTAATAGTACTGACAACATATTTTAAGTTATCACACTACTGAAAAATTAAAGAAGGGACACTATATATAGTATACTTCGGTGAGTCAAGAGCTAAACAAAAAGTTCTGTTTCATTACAAAATACTGTAACTTTTATAAACGTTATACTATCACCACAAAATTTTAATTAATATTTAAAATAAATATTTCATAAAACTGAAACTTAAATATATTATTTTTATAGGCTATACAAAACAGAAAAGAAAAAAGACTAAATAATAAGGCTGAATAAGCTGATCTATAGCATGTTAAATGGTGGTTGCCTGTCTATGAATGGTACACCCCTCTAAGCACACAGAAGTGGTTTGACCCAAGTCCTCAGCAGCCAATTACACTGACCTGTTCAAACTGATTTTTAAGGCATACTTCACTTGTATTTCACGTGTATTTAACTTGTATTTAAAACGTGAAATACACGTTAAATACACGCTGATTTTTCATGAGTAAACAACGCGTATTTAACGCTTTAAATACGTGTTGTCTACGCGTGAAATACACGTATTTAACGTGTATTTGACCCTCTTGGCCTTCCATACACATTAGAAGGGAGACGTGAAAAAAGGACATCGCGTACTTTATCACAGAATATTTGTTCGGCAGCACTTGTTTAGTTTAAAAGTAGACATGTCAAGCTTTCTATAGATATATCTCTCATGTCTCTTCGTTGAGTATTAAGATCAGCGCAGACAAGGTTGAAGACAGCACACCTTGTTTGTTATCTTTATTTTATAAGTGCACAAAGTTTTGTTGTTATTATGTTTGTATCCAAAAAAAGTAGACCCTTTACAGATTCGATTGATGTATTGCTCTTATCTGTACGATTAAAACTGAAAATGTAATTTAAGTAATTGTCAGGGTTATCAGCAGAAAATGACTCAAAACGCGTATATGCGTTAATCGACTCCAGAGTTAAAAGGCTGTCGTGACTTTTTTCCTTCCAGTATTCATAAGCTGTATCACGCTGTCAAATTATATGTCATTTTTCACACATAAACATATCAAAAACACCTGAATTCTGCTCTTGTTGTGTTCTAATGGGTGGACTAGTGCTGTGATATTATTTTTGGAATCTCTTAAAAAATGCTGATGAAGTGCTCATTTCTCTCTCGTCTTTCTCTCTGTTCTTTGGTCAGAGACATAATTTATTAATGAGATATCTGACCCGGTAATAATAACATATGTTGATTTAGCTTGTCAGTGTGAATGAAATGTGTAGCCTATTTATTTGTCTGATCTCGCCCTAAACGCGGCTGTCATGTGACTTTTTTTTCCCTTCGCGATGTCAAATATTGCATTTTGCGCACATACACGGCTCAAAAACCCCTGGATTTTTCTCTTAGTGTGTTCTAATGGGTGGATTGTGTGCATTCGCAGGAATATTTATTTTAAGAAGCTCTTAAAAAATATATATAAATGACTTTACCATGTTGTGACGATGGATAACAATTGATGTGAGGTTCAGCCTGACAGATAAAATCTCACAATCACATATAAACACTCATTTTCATGTGTATAATATATTCTTCTAATTGTTTTGTGCCGTTTCGCTGCAGTGTTTTAATGTGACAGGCTGTAAATTCTCTTCAAGTGTTCAGAGAAATACATGGCGAGCTCGCGGGCAGTCGCGATGCCGCGAATATATCATGTTATTACTTTAAACAGTTCAGAAACATCTGATTTTAGCTCTTGGTGTGTTCTAACGTGTGGATTGCGTGCAATCGCCGTTTTAAAAGGTCTTAAATAAGAAAGAATTCGCTCGTTGTGAGCTCCGTGGAGACAGTAGCAGTGATTCTCTTCAAGTGTTCAGAGAAATACATGGCGAGCTCGCGGGCAGTTGCGCTGCCGCGAATATATCATGTTATTACTTTAAACAGTTCAGAAACATCTGATTTTAGCTCTTGGTGTGTTCTAACGTGTGGATTGCGTGCAATCGCCGTTTTAAAAGGTCTTAAATAAGAAAGAATTCGCTCGTTGTGAGCTCCGTGGAGACAGCAGCAGTGATTCTTCTCTCATCTTTCTGACTGCTCTCTGCCCAGAAATCAATTATTAATGAGCCCTGACCCCTGTAATAATCATATATGTTGGTTTAGCTTGTCAGTTTGAGGGAAAGTGTATTATTTACTTGGTATTTTTAACCGGTTTAAAAGCGAAACGAAACCCGGCCGACTCCTCCCTTAATCTCGGATATTGCAACTAGGGGCGCATTTTTTCTCAGTTAATGTAAGTCTATGGGTAATGTATTTGACATTTAAAAATTAATAAAAAAAAAACTTTAAGTCTGATCAGTCTGAAAAGATATAGCACACACCACCCCTCTATCCCGCAGGTTTCTGCCGAGTTTGGGGCTTGTGGCTTTAAAGCCCTAGGAGGAGTAGCGTTCAGAATTTCTGTCAGAAAAATAATAATAAGAAAAAGAAGAAGAAGAAGAAGTTTAAATAGCATAACAGTATGTTGGCTTGTTGCCAAGCCAACATAACTAGATAAAAAAGTTCGTCAAGACAAACTTTAAGTTGGCTTGAGAAAGCCTGACCAGAAAGTCTGAAAAAGTTTGAAAAGTTTAAGACGTTTAAAAAGTTTTAAGTTTGACGGTTTTCAGTCTGAGATAGATAGATAGATAGATAGATAGATAGATAGATAGATAGAGTTTGAAGATAGATAGATAGATAGATAGAGTTTGAATATAGATAGATAGATAGATAAAGTTTGAAGATAGATAGGTAGATAGATAGAGTTTGAAGATATTGTTTGAAGATAGATAGATAGATACATAGATAGATAGATTAGTTTTAATATAGATGGATATATAGATAGATTAGTTTTAATATAGATAGATAGATAGATAGATAGATAGATAGATAGATACAGTCAGAAGATAGATAGAAAGATTAGTTTTAATATAGATAGATAGAAAGATAGATTTAGATAGATAGATTAGGTTTAATATAGATAGATGAGTTTGATGATAGATAGATGGATAGATAGATTAGTTTTAATATAGATAGATTGATAGATAGATGAGTTTTAATGAACATAGATAGATAGATAGATAGATGAGTTTGAATATAGATAGATAGATAGATAGATAGATAGATAGATAGATAGACACAGTCAGAAGAACGATAGATAGATCTAGGGTCCCCAGGAGTGGTTGCTAAGGTGTTGCTATGCGGTTGCTAGGGTACCCTGAGTGGTTGCTAAGGTGTTGCTATGCGGTTGCTATGGTATCTGGGATGGTTGCTAGGGTGTTGCTATGCGGTTGCTAGGGTACCATGAGTGGTTGCTAAGGTGTTGTTATGCGGTTGCTAAGGTATCTGGGATGGTTGCTAGGGTGTTGCTATGCGGTTGCTAGGGTACCCGGGGTGGTTGCTAGGGTGTTGCTATGCGGTTGCTAGGGTACCCGGTGTGGTTGCTAAGGTGTTGCTATGCGGTTGCTAGGGTACCCGGGATGGTTGCTAGGCTGTTGCTATGTGGTTGCTAGGGTACCCTGGGTGGTTGCTAAGGTGTTGCTATGCGGTTGCTAGGGTACCCTGAGTGGTTGCTAAGGTGTTGCTATGCGGTTGCTAGGGTATCTGGGATGGTTGCTAGGGTGTTGCTATGCGGTTGCTAGGGTACCCGGGGTGGTTGCTAAGGTGTTGCTATGCGGTTGCTAGGGTGTTGCTATGCGGTTGCTAGGGTACCCTGAGTGGTTGCTAAGGTGTTGCTATGCGGTTGCTAGGGTATCTGGGATGGTTGCTAGGGTGTTGCTATGCGGTTGCTAGGGTACCCTGAATGGTTGCTAAGGTGTTGCTATGTGGTTGCTAGGATACCCTGGGTGGTTTCTAGGTTGGTTTGGATAGTTGCTAGAGTGTTGCTATGAAGATAGATAGATAGATAGATAGATAGATAGATAGATAGATAGATAGATAGATAGATAGATATATTAGAAGTATTAGATAGATAGATAGAAAGATAGATAGACAGATAGATAGAATAGAGTCAGAAGATGGATAGATAGATAGATAGATAGATAGATAGATGAGTTTTAATATAGATAGATGAGTTTAAAGATAGATATATAGATAGATAGATAGATAGATAGATAGATAGATAGATAGATAGAGTCAGAAGAAAGATAGAGTTAGATGATTATAGATAGATAGATAGATAGATAGATAGATAGATAGATAGATAGATAGATAGATAGATAGATGAGTTTGAATATAGATAGATAGATAGATAGATAGATAGATAGATAGATAGACAGATAGATAGATAGATAGATATATTAGAAGTATTAGATAGATAGATAGATAGATAGATAGATAGATAGATAGATAGAATAGAGTCAGAAGATGGATAGATAGATAGATAGATAGATAGATGAGTTTTAATATAGATAGATAGATGAGTTTGAAGATAGATATATAGATAGATAGATAGATAGATAGATAGATAGATAGAGTCAGAAGAAAGATAGAGTTAGATGATTATAGATAGATAGATAGATAGATAGATAGATAGATAGATAGATAGATAGATAGATAGATGAGTTTGAATATAGATAGATAGATAAATAGATAGATAGATGAGTTTGAATGAGTTTGAATGGGTTAGTAATAGTACATAGGTTAGTCTGATTGAGTCTAATGGGCTTCAGTGTGTTTAGATTTGAATTTTTGACAGTTGGAGTTTGACGGAATGTTCAGTTGAGCAGAGGCTTTTCAATGTAAGTCTATGGGATTTTTATGATATTTAATCGTTATTTTTATGAAAACCGTAAGTCCGATCAGTTAGAAAAGATATAGCACACCCGGCGAGATCAGTCTGAAGAGCTGGGCCGAGTTTGGAGTCTGTAGAGTTAAAGCTCTAGGAGGAGTTAGAGTTGATAATTTTGTCTCAGAAGAATAATAATAACTAGAATTAAAAGTTAGTGAACTAACTTTGATGTTGGCTTGGCCATCTTGGCCATGGAGCAAAAGAGCCAAAGTACTTGTGTGCCCAACATTGAGTTGCCCCGCTGCAAAATTAATACACATAATAATGCCATAAAAAAATACACCTGCAACAGTCTTTTTCCATGCTCCCTTGCTGTTTTCTTTTTTTAATAAAAAGCCTGGGCTATGATAACAGCTATGACAGGGTTGTCTAGCTGGATGTGAAATAAGTCATGCCTATTTTTCTCGTGTATGTATTTCACAGTCCTGCCACCGTTGCGTTGTGGGCAACGACACACAAGATTACTGAAACAATGCATTTTAAATCAAGGAGATCATAAGGGGTCCAAGCACAATGGTTTGTATAGATGATGCAGTTACACACTGTTTAAAATTGTTTAATTTGTACTGTATGTTCATTCTATTTATTTATTTGTGCTATTTACATAATGTTTACTTTTTTTAAGTTTGTTTTTGTTAATGTAAAATAGCACTGCATAGTCTTCACTGTAAGATAAAATACACAATCAAACCAAAATGTATTCAGACACCTTCAACATTTCTCACATAATCACAGTTTATTTGCTGTAGTTTAGAAACTGGTAATAATATATGACAATAACTCAGAACAAATTCATCTTGATAATTTCGGATAACTTTGATAAAAAGATATGTAATGGAATCAACCAAAACTTCAGACTGTCAGTATGACAATATTTACACAACTATCAATACTTTGTTGAACAGTTACCAAGCAAGAAATGCTTAATTTGGTTCAGTCTGTGGTGTGAAAAGGTTGCATTAACAATTAAAGAAAGAAACACTTAAGCAAAACATGGGCAGGTCCTTAATTATTATTTTTTAAAATCAATTTCACTGGTAGCCTACTGTATGAAGAATTAGTGGGTATAATATTTCACAGATCACTATTTTGCCATACTCACTTACATAAATGAACTAGTGGCCTGCACCCACTAGTAAAACAATTCTATCTTATTTTTGGATTGACTTTGGATAAATTCTTGTACTACAAGGTAATTCAGTCAAGAGCAGTGAGTGATTTACTTTCATTTTCATACATTAAAGACTAAGATAAAGCAGAGCTAGTAAATTAGGCGCGGTCCCTTTAAGAGACAAACGCATCCATTATGATGATACACATCCGATTTTTTTTTTTGCAAATCTTTACTTTCACTTAAGACATAACCACATACTTATTCGAACACACTTTCCAACACGGGTATTTCGACATATTTTGTATGTATTTGTTGTCGGTACAAAAGCAAGAAGACTTTGAGACGCGTCTCTGCTTGCTCCCTGAACAACACCGCGCTGCTGAATTGAGCTCTTTTGCTTTTCGCTCTTTTTTCTGTTTATTTAAACTGCGATTTGAATTTGTTCGTTCAGGTCCAGGAGGAAGTGAACGTCCTGAACGACAGCTCTGTTCAGTGTTGCTGTCCCTGTCCGCGATACGCGCGGCTCTCTCTCGTGCACACGCGCCATCAGCTGCTCAGTTCAGCTTTCCCGCAGCGCGGGGCTGAAGCCAACTTGATGTGTTGAATGCTCGGAGCACGTTATAAAACGTATTCTTAAAATACACATTTCTGTTTTAATAAATGGTCATATTAAATCATAGCATAACACATAAGTAGGTACAAAAATAATCAGTGATGCATGCGACCCTTTTGGTCTCAGTGTAGCTCCCTGCTTTACCATGTTATGCAACGCTGAGCAATTGCTGCGACGTTAAGCCTGACAGAGAAATCTCACAAGCACATATAAACACTCATTTTCATATGTGTAATATATTCTTCTAATTGTTTTGTGCCGTTTCGCTGCAGTGTTTTAATGTGAAAGGCTGTAAATGTGTACTTCAAGTGTTCAGACAAATACATCGCGAGCTCATCTGTGACGTTCAGCATGATGATTCAGTTAGAAACCAGCTAAGACCAGCGTGACAGTGGCCAAAACTACTTTAAAACCATATAATATATTATTCTAATTGTTTTGTGCCGTTTCGCTGCAGTGTTTTAATGCGAAAGGCTGTAAATTCTCTGTGGACTTCAAGTGTTCAGAGAAATACATCGCCAGCTCGCGAGCAGTTGGCTGCCGCGAATATATAATGTTATTACTTTAAACAGTTCAGAAACATCTGAATTTAGCTCTTGGTGTGTTCTAACGTGTGGATTGCGTGTAATCGCGTTTTTAAAAGGTCTTAAATAAGAATGAATTCGCTAGTTCTCGGCTCCGTGTAGACAGCCTGGGCTGAGCAGCAGTATTTTTAACCAGTTTAAAAGTGAAACGAAACCCGACTCCGCCCCTAAATGTCATTGCAACTGTAGGGGCGCAATTTTTCTCAGACAATGTAAGTCTATGGGTAATGAATTTTGACATTTAAAAATTAATAAAAAAAAAACTTTAAGTCTGATCACTCTGAAAAGATATAGCACACACCACCGCTCTATCCCGCAGGTGTCTGCCGAGTTTGGGGCTTGTGGCTTTAAAGCCCTAGGAGGAGTAGCGTACAGAATTTCTGTCAGAAAAATAATAATAAGAAAAAGAAGAAGTTTAAATAGCATAACAGTATGTTGGCTTGTTGCCAAGCCAACATAATAAGTTTAAATAGAATATCAGTAAGTTGGCTTTCTCAAGCCAACTTAACTAGATAAAAAAGTTCGTCAAGACAAACTTTAAGTTGGCTTGAGAAAGCCTGGCCAGTTTAAAGAGTTTAAAATTAAATTTTAAGTTAAGTTAAAAAGTTTGATAATTGCTATGCAGTTGCTAGGGTACCCGGAGTGGTTGCTAAGGTGTTGCTATACGGTTGCTAGGGTACCCGGAGTGGTTGCTAGGGTGTTGCTATGCGGTTGCTAGGGTACCTGGGATGGTTGCTAGGGTGTTGCTATGCGGTTGCTAGGGTACCCTGAGTGGTTGCTAAGGTGTTGCTATGCGGTTGCTAGGGTATCTGGGATGGTTGCTAGGGTGTTGCTATGAAGTTGCTAGGGTACCCTGAGTGGTTGCTAAGGTGTTGCTATGCGGTTGCTAGGTTACCTGGGATGGTTGCTAGGGTGTTGCTATGCGGTTGCTAGGGTACCCTGAGTGGTTGCTAAGGTGTTGCTATGCGGTTGCTAGGGTATCTGGGATGGTTGCTAGGGTGTTGCTATGCGGTTGCTAGGGTACCCTGAGTGGTTGCTAAGGTGTTCCTATGCGGTTGCTAGGGTGTTGCTATGCGGTTGCTAGGGTACCCTGAGTGGTTGTTAAGGTGTTACTATGTGGTTGCTAGGGTACCCGGGGTGGTTTCTAGGTTGGTTTGGATAGTTGCTAGAGTGTTGCTATGAAGATAGATAGATAGATAGATAGATAGATAGATAGATAGATAGATAGATAGATAGATAGATAGATTAGAAACTGTCAGATTATAGATAGATAGATAGATTAGAAACAGACAGATTATAGATAGATAGATAGATAGATAGATAGATAGATAGATAGATAGATAGATAGATTAGAAACAGACAGATTATAGATAGATAGATAGATAGATAGATAGATAGATAGATAGATTAGAAACAGACAGATTATAGATAGATAGATAGATAGATAGATAGATAGATAGATAGATAGATAGATAGATAGATTAGTTTTAATATAGATAGATGGGTTTGAAGATAGATAGATAGATAGATAGATAGATAGATAGATAGATAGATAGATAGATAGATAGATAGATAGATAGATAGATAGATAGATAGTCAGATTATATAGATAGATATATAGATAGATGAGTTTGAATTGGTTTGAATGGGTTAGTAATAGTACATAGTAAGTCTGATTGAGTCTAATGGGCTTCAGTGTGTTTAGATTTGAATTTTTGACAGTTGGAGTTTGACGGAATGTTCAGTTGAGCAGAGGCTTTTCAATGTAAGTCTATGGGAGTTTTTATGATTTTTAATCTTCATTTTTATGAAAACCGTAAGTCCGATCAGTTAGAAAAGATATAGCACACCCGGGGAGATCAGTCTGAAGAGCTGGGCCGAGTTTGGAGTCTGTAGAGTTAAAGCTCTAGGAGGAGTTAGAGTCAGAAGTTTTAGTCTCAGAAAAGGAAGAATAACTAGAATTTAAAGTTAGTGAACTAACTTTGATGTTGGCTTGGCCATCTTGGCCATGGGGCAAAAGAGCCACAGTACTTGTGTGCCCAACATTCTTGAGTTGCCCCGCTGCAAAAAAAATAAAATAATAATACCATAAAAAAATACACCTGCAACATTCTTTTTCCATGGTCCCTTGCTTTTTTCTTTTTAAATAAAAAGCCTAGGCTATGATAACAGCTACAACAGGGTTGTCTAGTTGAATGCGAAATAAGTCATGCAAAAACCATAATCTCCTAAATACCATTCAATTTAATCTTATTTTAATAGTACTGACAACATATTTTAAGTTATCACACATTACTGAAAAATTAAAGAAGGGACACTATATATAGTATACTTCGGCGAGTCAACAGCTAAACAAAAAGTCCTGTTTCATTACAAAATACTGTAACTTTTATAAACTTTATACTATCACCACAAAATTGTAATTACTATTTATTATAAAATAAATATTTCATAAAACTGAAACTTAAATATATTATTTCTATAGGCTATACAAAACAGAAAAGAAAAAAGACTAAATAATAAGGCTGAATAAGCTGATCTATAGCATGTTAAGTGGTGGTTGCCTGTCTATGGATGGTACACCCCAACCACTAAGCTCACAGAAGTGGTTTGACCCAAGTCCTCAGCACCCAATGACATTGACCTCTTCAAACTGATTTTTAAGGTGTACTTCAGTGTATTTCACGTGAAATACATGTTAAATACCCGCTGATTTTTCACTTGTAAACAACACTATTTAACACGTTAAATAATATTGGATATAACATTGGAGTAATATAGTATTTTAAGAAGCTCTTAAAAATATATATAAATGACTTTACCATGTTGTGCAGCGCCGATAAATAAATAATATTAAATACGTGTTGTCTACGCATGAAATACACGTATTTAACGTGTTGTTGACGCGTTAAAATTCACGTGTATTTGACCCTCTTGGCCTTCCATACACATTAGATATAATGAAAGGAGACGTGAAAAAAGGACATCGCTTTGTTTGGATATGGATTACTTTATCACAGAATATTTGTTCGGGAGCACTTGTTTAGTTTAAAAGTAGACATGTCAAGCTTTCTATAGATATAGATATATCTCTCTTGTCTCTTCGTTGAGTATTCATGGAGTTACAGTTTATTTTAATGACGTGTTTGTAAATGAAGATCATCGCAGACCAAGGCTGCAGACAGCACACCTTGTTTGTTATCTTTATTTTATAAGTGCCCAAAGTTTTGTTGTTATTATGTTTGTATCCAAAAAAAGTAGACCCTTTACAGAGACACGTTAAAATTCACGTGTATTTGACCCTCTTGGCCTTCCATACATTAGACGTGAAAAAAGGACATTGCGTTGTTTTGATATGGATTACTTTATCACAGAATATTTGTTCGGCAGCACTTGTTTGGTTTAAAAGTAGACATGTCAAGCTTTCTATAGATATATCTCTGTCTCTTCGTTGAGTATTCATGGAGTTACAGTTACTTTTTTCCCCTCGATGTCAAATGATATTTCGTTTTGCACGGCTCAACAAACACCTGGATTTTGCTCTTGTTTTGTTCTAATGAGTGGATTGTGTGCATTAATATTTTAAGAAGCTCTTAAAATATATATATAAATGACTTTACCATGTTGTGACGATGGATAGCAATTGATGTGACGTTCAGAACTTCAGCCTGACAGATAAAATCTCACAAGCACATATAAACACTCATTTTCATGTGTATAATATATTCTTCTAATTGTTTTGTGCCGTTTCGCTGCAGGGTTGTAATGTGAAAGGCTGTGAATTCTCTATTTAGACTTGTTCAGAGAAATACATCGCGAGCTCGCGGACATTTGGCTGCCGCGAATATATCATGTTATTACTTTAAACAGTTCAGAAACATCTGAATTCAGCTATTGGTGTGTTCTAACGTGTGGATTGCGTGCAATCGTCGATATAATTTAATTATAAAAGGTCTTAAATAAGAATAAATTCGCTCTTTGTGAGCTCCGTGGAGACAGCCTGAGCTGAGCAGCCGTGATTCTTCTCTCTGATTCTTCTGACTGCTCTCTGTCCAGACATCAAGTATTCATAAGCTGTATCACGCTGTCAAATTATATTTCATTTTGCACACATAAACAGTTCAAAAACACCTGAATTCTGCTCTTGTTGTGTTCTAATGGGTGGATTAGTGCAATTCGCTGTGATATTATTTTTGGAAGCGCTTAAAAAATGCTGATGAAGTGCTCATTTCTCTCTCGTCTTTCTCGCTGTTCTTTGGCCAGAGACATAATTTATGAATGAGATCTGACCCGGTAATAATAACATATGTTGGTTTAGCTTGTCAGTGTGAATGAAATGTGTAGCCTATTTATTTGTCCGATCTCGCCCCGAAACGCGGCTGTCATGTGGACTTCAAGTGTTCAGAGAAATACATCACGAGCTCGCGGACATTTGGCTGCCGCGAATATATCATGTTATTACTTTAAACAGTTCAGAAACATCTGAATTTAGCTCTTGGTGTGTTCTAACGTGTGGATTGCGTGCAATCGCCGTTTTATAAAAGGTCTTAAATAAGAATGAATTCGCTCGTTGTGAGCTCCGTGGAGACAGCATGAGATGAGCAGCCGTGATTCTTCTCTCATCTTTCTGACTGCTCTCTGCCCAGAAATCAATTATTAATGAGCCCTAACCCCTGATCTAATCAGATATGTTGGTTTAGCTTGTCAGTTTGAAGGAAATTGTATTATTTACTTGTATTTTTAACCGGTTTAAAAGTGAAACGAAACCCGACTCCGCCCCTAAATCTCATTGCAACTGTAGGGGCGCAATTTTTCTCAGACAATGTAAGTCTATGGGTAATGAATTTTGACATTTAAAAATTAATAAAAAAAAAACTTTAAGTCTGATCACTCTGAAAAGATATAGCACACACCACCGCTCTATCCCGCAGGTGTCTGCCGAGTTTGGGGCTTGTGGCTTTAAAGCCCTAGGAGGAGTAGCGTTTAGAATTCTGTCTCAGAAGAATAATAATAATAAAAAAAATAAAAATAAGTTTAAATAGCATAACAGTATGTTGGCTTGTTGCCAAGCCAACATAACTAGAATTAAAAGTTAGTGAACTAACTTTGATGTTGGCTTGGCCATCTTGGCCATGGAGCAAAAGAGCCAAAGTACTTGTGTGCCCAACATTGAGTTGCCCCGCTGCAAAATTAATACACATAATAATGCCATAAAAAAATACACCTGCAACAGTCTTTTTCCATGCTCCCTTGCTGTTTTCTTTTTTTAATAAAAAGCCTGGGCTATGATAACAGCTATGACAGGGTTGTCTAGCTGGATGTGAAATAAGTCATGCCTATTTTTCTCATGTATGTATTTCACAGTCCTGCCACCGTCGCATTGTGGGCAACGACACACAAGATAACTGAAACAATGCATTTTAAATCAAGGAGATCATAAGGGGTCCAAGCACAATGGTTTGTATAGATGATGCAGTTACACACTGTTTAAAATTGTTTAATTTGTACTGTATGTTCATTCTATTTATTTATTTGTGCTATTTACATAATGTTTACTTTTTTTAAGTTTGTTTTTGTTCATGTAAAATAGCACTGCATAGTCTTCACTGTAAGATAAAATACACAATCAAACCAAAATGTATTCAGACACCTTCAACATTTCTCACATTATCACAGTTTATTTGCTGTAGTTTAGAAAGTGGTAATAATATATGACAATAACTCAGAACAAATTCATCTTGATAATTTCGGGTAACTTTGATAAAAAGATATGTAATGGAATCAACCAAAACTTCAGACTGTCAGTATGACAATATTTACACAACTATCAATACTTTGTTGAACAGTTACCAAGCAAGAAATGCTTAATTTGGTTCAGTCTGTGGTGTGAAAAGGTTGCATTAACAATTAAAGAAAGAAACACTTAAGCAAAACATGGGCAGGTCCTTAATTATTATTTTTTTTAAATCAATTTCACTGGTAGCCTACAGTATGAAGAATTAGTGGGTATAATATTTCACAGATCACTATTTTGCCATACTCACTTACATAAATGAACTAGTGGCCTGCACCCACTAGTAAAACAATTCTATCTGATTTTTGGATTGACTTTGGATAAATTATTGTACTACAAGGTAATTCAGTCAAGAGCAGTGAGTGATTTACTTTCATTTTCATACATTAAAGACTCTGACAGCAGAGCTAGTAAATTAGGCGCGGTCCCTTTAAGAGACAAACGCATCCATTATGATGATACACATCCTATTTTTTTTTTTGCAAATCTTTACTTTCACTTAAGACATAACCACATACTTATTCGAACACACTTTCCAACACGGGTATTTCGACATATTTTGTATGTATTTGTTGTCGGTACAAAAGCAAGAAGACTTTGAGACGCGTCTCTGCTTGCTCCCTGAACACCAGAACACCGCGCTGCTGAATTGAGCTCTTTTGCTTTTAGCTCTTTTTTCTGTTTATTTAAACTGCGATTTGAATTTGTTCGTTCAGGAGGAAGTGAACGTCCTGAACGACAGCTCTGTTCAGTGTTGCTGTCCCTGTCCGCGATACGCGCGGCTCTCTCTCGTGCACACGCGCCATCAGCTGCTCTGCTCAGTTCAGTTTCCCGCAGCGCGGGGCTGAAGCGCGAGCTCACTGTGACGTTCCGCCTGATGATTCAGTTAGAAACCAGCTAAGACCAGCGTGACAGTGGCCAAAACTACTTTAAAACCATTTAATATATTATTCAAATTGTTTTGTGCCGTTTCGCTGCAGTGTTTTAATGTGAAAGGCTGTAAATTCTCTGTGGACTTCAAGTGTTCAGAGAAATACATTGCCAGCTATATAATAATAACAATATATAATGTTATTACTTTAAACAGTTCAGAAACATCTGAATTTAGCTCTTGGTGTGTTCTAAGGTGTGGATTGCGTGCAATCGCGTTTTTAAAAGGTCATAAATAAGAATGAATTCGCTCGTTGTGAGCTCCTTGTAGACAGCCTGGGCTGAGCAGCAGTATTTTTAACCAGTTTAAAAGTGAAACGAAACCCGACTCCGCCCCTAAATCTCATTGCAACTGTAGGGGCGCAATTTTTCTCTTTTTTTTTTTACATTTAAAAATTAATAACAAAAAAACTTTAAGTCTGATCACTCTGAAAAGATATAGCACACACCACCCCTCTATCCCGCAGGTGTCTGCCGAGTTTGGGGCTTGTGGCTTTAAAGCCCTAGGAGGAGTAGCGTTCAGAATTTTTTTCTCAGAAGAATAATAATAAAAAAAATAATAAAAATAAGTTTAAATAGCATAACAGTATGTTGGCTTGTTGCCAAGCCAACATAATAATAATAAGTTTAAGACGGATTTCAGTAAGTTGGCTTTCTCAAGCCAACTTAATAAGTTTAAATAGAATATCAGTAAGTTGGCTTTCTCAAGCCAACTTAATCATTCAGACACACACACATACACGCACACACACACACACACACTATACTACTGGTGCTCCGAGTAACTGTTAAGAGGGAGAAAAAAAAAAAAAAAAAAAAAGGCTAGATCTGCTTAACTCAAATCTGTATTTTAATTTATAGGTTTGTAAATTTAATATGGAATTGTAAATTTAATTATACTAACATTTCTTCTTTTTTTATTTTTATTTTTTATTTTCTCCCTCTTAACAGTTACTCGGTCATTTTGCATTATTGACACACTGTTTTCCTAATGAATGTTGTTCAGTTGCTTTGAAGCAATGTACTTTGTTTAAAGCGCTATATAAATAAAGGTTGACTTGACTTGGGGATCAGATAGTTATTTCACTCACTGAAAAACAAATCAGTTTCTAACCTTTATATAATGTGTTTTCTTCTTGATTTATTTTTAGTTGGTATTCTGTCTCTATATGTTAAAATAAACTTACCATAAAAAAAGTATTTTTGCAAGTGAATAAACTTACAAAATCTGCAGGGGATCAAATAATTATTTTCCCCAAATGTAAAGATTTTGTCCCACTGTTCATGTCATGTACTATGTCAAAAACTGTAGAGAATTTGGCCATGTTTATGAATATGTCACTTATGTTGGATAAACAGATTAATTTATTTGTAAAATCAATTTTTCACTTGCATGATTTAGCTAAGATGAAAAAAGGCTTGATGTTTATGCTTTTGCTTTTTCACTTTTAATACAACTGTCACGACTGACCAATCAGAATCAAGTATCCTACAGAGCTGAGCAACAAAATAATTTAACATACGTATGTAAAAATAATATTTCATTGGAACAATCAAACATGAAAACCTATTCGTGTACACCTCATGCCTGCATTCTAATTCTAAAAACAGCTGGGGAAAAACAACAAAAACAAAATTTCTATTTGCAATTACCATGGAAAATATACAGTACGTACATGTACTGTAAATAAAATAATTTATTTTTTAAAGGTTTCAGTCTTCAGTCATCCATTTGTTTAGTTGTCATATATAGAATGACCCAAAAGCCATTTAAATTTTAAGAATGATTCATTATATTGGGATATTCATATTAAATAAAATATTTATATTCTTTTAAAATACCTTGGAGAAATTTTGATAAATTAATACATTTAAAATATTACATTTATTATTCACAATTAACAAACATCCAAATTTATTCCTCCAAAACATAATGACACTAAAACATTTTTTTAAACATCAACTGATACACATTGTGCCAGAAACAATGACTGGATTATTTCTAGTATTTTATCTTGGGATGTTTTGCATAAATTTCTTTTGGAAATAAATAATCAAACAACATCAATGGAATCTATGTAGGATATCTGATAACTCAGTAATTTACATTAGCTAAAGGTGTGGCATGGCAGATAACTATAATAAAGAGCACAAATAAGTAAATAAACGTAAATTTTATCATGAACGCACACACAGAAAGATTAACTTTAAAGGTTAAGCTGCATGAAGACATGATGCATATTCTTCTCTTAACTCTGACTGCCGACAATGGACCTTTCCCGGCATTCAGGGGTAGGCACTGGAGTGGTTTAAGTCTTTTTCTGTCTGATAGAAATATGGTAGTGAACAATGGTTTATCTAGATCAACAACTCTTACTTTCAAGGTGCCTCAAGGCTCTATCCTTGGCCCAATTTGTTTTCATTTTTTATATTTCCACTCACTTTTTCACCTTTTCAACTTTATTTGATGTGTAATGTTCCTTTTTGAGCACATGCAGATCAGCAAGGTTACAAAGCTTAGAGTCCAATCTAAAAGGTGACAATCTCTTTAACAGAAAAAAAAAAAAACTTTTCAAGAACTGAAACAAATGACTCGTTTGGACTACCTGCCTGAGCTGCGCTAAAGAAGATGATGAAGAAGAGCTGCGTTAGTAGTATGTTGTCACCATGACAAAGAGACACTGTTTCTTCCACCCCAGTTACAAAACCCCTTTATTTGTGTTTGCAAAGGTTATTATACAGCATTTGACCGCATAAATATGGTGTTAAAAGATATTGATTTCATGAGATGAATTGTATCAAAATCTTACCGGTTTGTTTGTTATCCTATGGGGAAGTTGTGGCCTAGTGGTTAGAAAGTTTGACTCCTAATATTAAGGTCGTGAGATGGAGTCTCGGGCTGGCAATACCACGACTGAGGTGCCCTTGAGCAAGGTGCCAAACCCCTAACTGCTCCCCAGCATAAATGGCTGTCCACTGCTCTTGGTGTGTGTTCACTTTAGATGGTTTAAATGCAGTTTAATTCAGAATTCAGTTATGCCGATGAGCGTGTGTTATCAGTTTTCACAGGTTGTTATTGAGAACAATCAGAATCAAGAATCCCACAGAGATGTCTAATAAAATAATTTAACATATGTAAAAAAAATACTTCTTTGGAACAATCAAACATGAAAAACTATTTGTGTACACCCTATGCCTGCATCCTATTTCTAAAAACATCCGTGGAAAATCATCAGAACAAAAACCACATATAAAATAAAAAAATAAATTTGCAATTACTATGGACAATGAATGTACATGTACTGTAAAAAAAAAAAAAAAAAGGAATTTATTTGTAAAGGTCTTCAGTCTTATTCATTTGTTCAGTTGTCATATATAGAATGACTCAAAATCACTGGAATTTATTTGTAAAGGTTTCAGTCTTATTCATTTGTTCAGTTGTCATATATAGAATGAATCAAAATCACTTTAATTTTAAGAATTATACATTATGTTGAGATATTCATATTAAATAAAATATTTACTGTATTAACAAACTTCCACATTTATTCATCCAAAACATAATGAGACTGAATTTCTTTTTAAAAACATCATCTGATACACATTGTGCCAGATGGAATCAATGACTGCATTATTTATCTTATTTTATCTAGGGATGTTTTGCATAATTTTCTTTTCCTGGGGTGGAAATAGATAATGATAGAACGTCACTGGATTCGATGTAGGATATCTGATAACTCAGTAATTTACATTAACTAAAGATGTAACACAGCAGATAACTATAATAAAGAGCATAAATAAGAAAATAAACTCAAATGTTTATCATGAACACACAGAAAGGTTAAATTTGAAGGTTAAGTTGCAAGAAGACATGATGCATATTCTTATCTTAATGCTGCTTGCTTACAATGGACCTTTCCTGGCATCCAGGGCTAGGCCCTGGAGAGGTTTAAGTCTTTTTCTGTCTGATAGAAGTGTGGTAGTAAACACTGGTTTCTCTGCATCAGGGGTTTTCAAACTTTTTTTTGTCAGCGGAACAACTTTGACCTAAATTATGTACTTGAAGTACCCCCTGACATTTTAAGTAAATATTTCAATTATTTAATGGCACATTTGCATGTGTAACTTTAAAAACATCAATTTTTTATCAGTTGTAAAAATATTTTAGTAGTATTTAAATAGCTATTATTACGCTCCACATATTATAAAAGGTAAATTTACTGTCATTTACAATGTAATGAAAAAATATATATAAAGAGAATATATATATATATATATATATATATATATATATATATATATATATATATATATATTAAAAAAGGATTTCCCCAAAATATAACTATTTTTATACATTTAAGATTTACATAACATTTGTATGAACCTGTAACATTTCTTTGCAAAAACTTTTTAATTATTCTTTTTTTAATTCATTTGTTAATGGTATTAACTCCCAGGCATACCATGTGTACCAACTTATGAACCACCTGCAATTCACTCATGAACCACTAGATCAACAACTCTTGCGATGTGCCTCAAGGCTCTATCCTTGGCTCTACTTTGTTTTCATTTTATATACTCCCACTCACTTTTTCACTTTTGCAACTTAATTGGTGTGTAGTGTTGCTGTTTGAGCACATACAGATCTGCAAGGTTACACAGCTTGGAGTCCAACATAAAAGGTGACAACCTCTTTAACAGAAAAAAAAAACACTTTTCAAAAACTACAACAAATGGCTCGTTTGGACTACCTGCTTGAGCTATCCTAGAAAAGATGAAGAAGAAGAACTGCTTTACTAGTATGTTGTCACCATGATCCGGGGTATCTACCACCCCGGATACAAAACACCTTTATTTGTGTTTGCAAAGATTCTAAACAATCCTCTTGTTTGTAAACAATATAAGGGTATGAATCACGCTCAGATTGGTATGGCAAAGTTGATGCAATCATTAATAATAACAGCTGAGAAGATGAAACTCATGGTTATGGTAAGGGGAAAGTCACTTCCAGAGCAGGCTCGAAGCATTTCACTAATCACAACACACTGGGCCAGCTAATCAATCAAAGTCCAGTCAATTCAATTCAATTCAAGTTTATTTGTATAGTGCTTTTTACAATACGAATCGTTACAAAGCAACTTTACAGAAAATTATGTTTCTACAATATTTAGTAGTAGCTTATGGTGGTGACTGTCAGTTTGTGCACGTTTGACAGGATTTTTAGAAAACATTAATACAAGACGTAGACAGCTAGACGATGAACATTATTAATATTATTAATTAATAATTGCTATATGATGCAGTCACACTTGTAGCAATATTTGTTAGTTCTGTTTGTTGATTCAGGGTTAGCATCATCTGAGGTCCTCTGAGGGTCAGCATCATCTCTTCTCAGGTGTTCTGGATCCAGACTGGAGCTTGTATAAATCCTAGTACATCCCGTGGCAAAACTTAGAAACAAAATAGAGACATCATTAGCATACCTGCTGATCCAACAAACTAAAATTAGTTTAACTGAGAAGATGCACAAATCCATGTTAATTTTAAGCGTTTATTGGCGCATCTTCTCAGTTAACAACGGCTCTGTGTAGTAACAGCTGCTCTATGTGAAATCAGGCACCTGATGGAATTAACCGCTGATTAGAGAACCGGCTTTACTGACGATATGCGCATTAACGATCGGCCGATCGTGATCGGAGCATCCCTAGTAAGTAATGATAATTTGTAACTGATACGAAACTTAATAGGTAGCCAGTGCAGAGACTGTAAAATTTGGGTAATATGATCATATTTTCTTGACCTGGTAAGGACTCTAGCTGCTGCATTTTGGACTACCTGTAGCTTGTTTATTGACGAAGCAGGACAACCACCTAGAAGTGCATTACAATAGTCCAGTCTAGAGGTCATGAATGCATGAACTAGCTTTTCTGCATCAGAAACAGATAACATGTTTCGTAGCTTGGCAATGTTTCTAAGATGGAAGAATGAAGTTTTTGTAACATTGGAAATATGAATTTCAAAAGACAAGTCAAGTCAAGTCACCTTTATTTATATAACACTTTAAACAAAATACATTGCTTCAAAGCAACTGAACAACATTTATTAGGAAAACAGTGTGTCAATAATGCAAAATGACAGTTAAAGGCAGTTCATCACTGAATTCAGTGATGTCATCTCTGTTCAGTTTAAATAGTGTCTGTGCATTTATTTGCAATCAAGTCAACGATATCGCTGTAGATTAAGTGACCCCAACTAAGCAAGCCAGAGGTGATAGCAGCAAGGAACCGAAACTCTATCGGTGACAGAATGGAGAAAAAAAAAAAACCTTGGGAGAAACCAGCCTCAGTTGGGGGGCCAGTTCTTTTCTGACCAGACGAAACCAGTAGTTCAATTCCAGGCTGCAGCAAAGTCAGATTGTGCAGAAGAATCATCTGTTTCCTGTGGTCTTGTCCTGGTGGTCATCTGAGACAAGGTCTTTACAGGGGATCTGTATCTGGGGCTCTAGTTGTCCTGGTCTCCGCTGTCTTTCAGGGATGTAGAGGTCCTTTCTAGGTGCTGATCCACCATCTGGTCTGGATATGTACTGGATCCAGGTGACTACAGTGACCCTCTGATCTGGATACAGACTGGATCTGGAGGCTACGTTGACCTTGGAATAAGAGAGAATCAGACAAATATTAGCGTAGATGCCATTCTTCTAATGATGTCGCAAGTACATAGGGTGTTATGTGAAGTGTTTCCGGTTCCGGTTTACCTAATTAATGCAGCCTAAAAGTCCTTTAACAGATTTGGATATTAAAAGCATATTAGTCTGTTATGTGTAAGCCAGGTTTGAGAGATGGGTCTTTAATCTAGATTTAAACTGCAAGAATGTGTCTGTCTCCCGAACAATGTAAGATAGGTTATTCCAGAGTTTAGGCGCCAAATAGGAAAAGGATCTGCCGCCCACAGTTGATTTTGATATTCTAGGTATTATCAAATTGCCTGAGTTTTGAGAACGTAGCGGATGTAGAGGATTATAATGTAAAAGGAGCTCATTCAAATACTCAGGAGCTAAAACAATCAGGGCTTTATAAGTAATAAGCAATATTTTAAAATCTATAGGATTTTTGATAGGGAGACTGTGCAGTGTTGACAGGTCCGGGCTAATATGGTCATACTTCCTGGTTCTAGTAAGAACTCTTGCTGCTGCATTTTGGACTAGCTGTAGTTTGTTTACTAAGCGTGCAGAACAACCACCCAAAAAAGCATTACAATAATCTAACCTTGAGGTCATAAATGCATGGATAAACATACCTGCATTTGACATTGAGAGCATAGGCTGTAATTTAAATATATTTTTGAGATGGAAAAATGCAGTTTTACAAATAATAGAAACGTGGCTTTTTAAGGAAAGATTGCGATCAAATAGCACACCTAGGTTCCTAACTGATGATGAAGAATTGACAGAGCAGTCATCAAGTCTTAGACAGTGTTCTAGGTTATTACATGCAGAGTTTTTAGGTCCTATAATTAACAGCTCTGCTTTTTTCAGAATTTAGCAGTAAGAAATTACTCGTCATCCAGTTTTTTTATATCGACTATGCATTACATTAGTTTTTCAAATTGGTGTGTTTCACCGGGCCACAAAGAAATATAGAGCTGAGTATCATCAGCATAACAGTTAAAGCAAACACCATGTTTCCTGATGATATATCCCAAGGGTAACATATAAAGTGTGAAGAGCAGCGGCCCTAGTACTGAGCCTTGAGGTACTCCATACTGCACTTGTGATTGGTATGATACATCTTCATTCACTGCTACGAACTGATGGCGGTCATATAAGTATGATTTAAACCATGCTAATGCACTTCCATTAATGCCAACAAAGTGTTCAAGTCTATGCAAAAGAATGTTGTGGTCAATTGTGTCAAATGCAGCACTAAGATGCAATAAAACTAATAGAGAGATACAACCATGATCAGATGATAAGAGCGGGTCATTTGTAACTCTAAGGAGAGCAGTCTCAGTACTATGATACAGTCTAAATCCTTACTGGAAATCCTCACATGTACAATTTTTCTCTAAGAAGGAATATAATTGTGAGGACACCACCTTTTTTAGTATCTTCGACAGAAAAGGGAGATTCGAGATTGGTCTATAATTAACTAGTTCTTTGGAGTCAAGTTGTGGTTTTTTGATGAGAGGCTTAATAACAGCCAGTTTGAAGGTTTTGGGGACATATCCTAATGACAATGAGGAATTAATAATAGTCAGAAGAGGATCTATGACTTCTGGAAGCACCTCTTTTAGGAGCTTAGATGGTATAGGGTCTAACATACAGTACATGTTGCTGGTTTAGATGATTTAACAAGTTTATACAGTTCTTCCTCTCCTATAGTAAATAATGAGTGGAACTGCCTGATGCGATACTGTAGCTGACAGCTGAATGGTTACAATTTTATCTCTAATAGTATCGATTTTAGAAGTAAAGTAGTTCATAAAGTCACTGTATTGAATAAATTCCTGGGGTTATGTTTGTTTTCTTCTAAAAGAGAAGAAAAGTAATCGGATCTAGCAGTTTTTAAAGCTTTTCTGTAGGATAGGTTACTTTCCCACCAAGCAATACGAATACCTCTAGTTTTGTTTTCCTCCAGCTGTGCTCCATTTTTTGGGTGCTCTCTTTACCATGGTGTCATAATGCATTCCTTAACCTTACTTAAGCCCAAAGGAGCAACTGTATTTAAAATGCTAGAAAAGAGAGAGTCCATAGTTTCTGTTACATCATCAAGTTGTTCTGAGGTTTTGGATATGCTAAGGAATTTGGATACATCAGGAAGATTACTTAAAAAACAGTCTTTTGTGGTAGAAGTGATGGTTCTTCCATACTTGTAACAAGAAGTAGAATTTACAATTTTGGCGATGTGAAGTTTGCACAAAACAAAATAATGATCTGAGATATCATCACTTGGTTACATAATTTTAACACTATCAACATCAACTCCATGTGACAGTATTAAATCTAGAGCAGAGGTTTTCAAACTGCTGTGGTGTTGCAGGTGGGCCACCAATTACTATTAAAAGAAATAATAATATTGTTAATATATGTAAAAATGTCTAAGTCATAACATAATAACACCATTATATATATATATATATATATATATATATATATATTGTAATTAAATATAAAAAAAAATAAATATTAAACTGTAACTAAGTCTAACTTTAGACATACTCCCTCTCATCTGTGTGTTTTAATTTGATTAATTAAAAATCTATTTCAACCATGGTAAACCATTGCTGTATTGTGGGGTGTAATAGCGCAACACATAATCGCCATGGGGAAAATCAAATGAGAATGGATTAACTTTACACCGCTTTCCTGTTTCGAGGCGCGACCACGGAGACCATAACATCTGAATATTAATTTATATAGCTTAAGTCAACATTGAAAATAAGGGAAATTTCTCGGATTACTCATCCAAAATACGTGAAATTTCAACATTCATCTTTTTGTTGCTATCCCGTTCTACAAAACTGCTGCATTAACTAACGTTAATCGATTTGTGAAGCTAGGTCTAACGTGACTTTAGTTACAGATTGGCGTGAAATCATGCGCTCACAAAAACCACGCTATCTTAAAAGCCCAACATCACGCTACGGTTGCTTTCAAGTAAGCAAAACGATGCTTTGAAAACATCTGTTTCCCTGGAAAGGCAAGGAGTTGCAACAGGACAACAACACAGAGACTTGACAGGTCCGATTGAAGGGCTAACAGGATATTTTACAGGAAAATACTAAAGCAAAAAGAGCTCAAATACGTGAGAACCCCGGAAAAAATGGGAGGGTTGACAGCTACTAACTACACTTTTGAAACACATGGTTAAAAGTCCATGTGTGAATGGTTGTTAGCACTAACGGTTACTAAACTAGCAGCTAGGTAGAGTGCAGCTTACCGGATTACTGTATTCTGTTTGCCCCTGTTCCGGTTCTATGATTTGCAGCTCCTGAACCCATCCATTTGTGAACTGTACATGAGACTTCAATGACTTGTAGCTTCGGAACTATCCTGAAGTGTAGGCGCTCGCAAAAAAAACAAGGTAGCCGAACATATCTGTAATGCAAAAGTGCGGCAGCAAGTCGTCATCGGTACACCACTCTTTGTTGGGAATTTCATATGGATCCAAACCGTTAATAGTGCAGATTTTGTCCACATACCAGTCCCTGGTATCCCTATTTAGTGTATCCCTATAAATCCCACAACCTTTTCGCGATTTTAACATCTTTTTTCTTTCTCCCAGATCTGCTCTTCTCATTCAACTTGCTGTATTTTTACATTCGTGAGGCCAGCAACATGGCCGCCACGTCCCAGAATGCAACTGGGCGCCCAAGCCCTATTTATATTTTTTGCTGCATATGCTACAAAACAAAAAATTCAAACATGCATAAATGGCTGTCAACATGTCCCCTCCTGACTGATTGCTCAGCTGACTGTCTACCCGCTGCCGAGTGGCCTGTTCATTCTAGGGCTGTGCGATTAATAGAAATCGTCATAAAATCACGATTTGAGCGTGCACGATTTCTAAATGGCTTTATAGCACGATTTTCCGCGGACCTGACCTCCAGCAGTATGCTGTCCAATGATCCAGTCAGAATGCAACGTGCCTAGCGTGAGAACAGAAAAGACTAGGCATGTGCCAAACTCCAGGTACACACACTGTCTGTGATGCGCCTTTTTTCCGATTTCATGTTAACGGATCAGAGCGTTCACACTGCACGCAATAAAAGGCTAGAAATAAAAAATATATATCTAGCACATGAGAATAGAAAGAGTTGTGAGTGCACAGGATGGAGTTTAAGTGAGAGGAGACACATTTATGTGCTTGCACTCTCTCCGCGCTAGAGCAGCGTGTATTTGAGCAAGTACGTCTGGTTTTGTGACAGAGCAAAGGAAATCTGTGTGCGAACACAGTGATTCGCAAGCTTATAATAGCGCGCTCTCACTGCTGCTTCTGCACCGCTTACACATACTGCAAATGGAGTACGTGTGAACCTGTATAATGTATAATAAAAAATATATTTCAACACCTGAGGCACCGCTACAATTAATGAGCTCTATGAACAATGCATGGCAAAAAAGAAAAAAAGTCCCTGGACACTGGATCTGGATTTATTTATTTATATATTTTTTGCCATAAGTCTATACATTTTGTTACACCTTTACTTTAGTGATTATTTTGACTTATGTCTGTTCTTTGACTGTTATGTCTTCATTTATGACTGTAAAGCATATCCGTGTGTATCAAAATTGTGATTAAAATTTTTGTGTGTGTCCATATCGCATAGCCATAGATCATTCAGTAAATACAGTTAACAATCTAGCTTCTGAGTACTAAGTAATTAGCCCAACAACAGTGTGCCACGCAAACATTTGTGTTTGGTTGTGTGGGCCGCGAGGTGAAAAAGGTTGGGAACCACTGATCTGTTTTAAAATCTTACCTGTTTGTTAATTATCTTATAATCAATTACAAACAAACAATCATCACAAATTATAGCAGCAGATGAAACAAGAGCGAGCCGGACTGGATACCAGGATGACATAATCAAATAATTGTACATATAATATTGATTTGAGTTTTTTTTATTTTATTATATATATATATATATTTTATAAACATATAATTTTATTTTGCGCTTGTGATTTGCTTTTTGTGCATATATATTTTTTTTGTGTGTACGTGAATTAGTTTTCATGCATTTGAAATTGTCTACGCATGTGTGAATTAGTGTTTTTTGCGTGAATTATATTTGAGACTAAACTGCTTCTACACAAAATGTCTAGTTTCCCTGAGAGCTGTCTTATAAAATAATTTAACATATGTAAAAATTAATACTTCTTTGGAACAATCAGAAATAAAAACCTATTCGTGTACACCCCATGCCTGCATATTTCTAAAAACAGCTGGGGCAAAAAAAATTACAACAGAAACCACATATAAAACCAAAAAATGAAATGTACAATTACCATGGACAATGTATACATGTACTGTTAATAAAATAATTCATTTTTAAAGGTTTTAGTCTTATTTATTTGTTTAGTTGTCATATATAGAATGACACAAAAGCCCTTTAAATTTTGAGAATGATACATTATATTGAGATATTTATATTAAATAAAATATTTATGTTCTTGTAAGATACCTATATTTAAAATATTATATTTATTATTCATTTTTAACAAACGTTTACATTTATTCCTCTAAAACATGGACACACTGAAACATTTATACACGTAGATTTATACACATAGACACGTGTTGTGCCAGATGGAAACAATGACTTCATTATTACTAGTGTTTTTATATAGGGATGTTTTGCATAATTTTCTTTTCCTGGGGTGGAAATAAATAATGAGAGAACATCACTGGATACAACATAGGATATCTGGTATTATATTATTAGTAGTTTTAATATTAAACACCTTTCTATAAATCATTAGGTGTGCTTCTTCTGTCAGTACAAACGGTAGTAAATTTACATGATATTAAAGTACATACAAAGTAAAACAAATTTCAGAAATTCATTCTTGACCTCAAATAAATAAATAAATAAATTCTTAAATAAAAATAATTATCACAAATTAAGTGACTTTACGCTTAAAGGGACAGTAAGTAGGAATTACTCCCATCTAGTGGTGAAATTGTATTTTGCATTCAAACTAATTTTGCTCTCCAGCGCCTCGCTTTTTCAAATGCGCGTTGCATCTACGGTAGGCGATATGTACCAAAAAGCTTTGACAGGATGTATTCTAATAGCACTTCGTCGAGTTTTCCTTCAGGTGAACAGGTGTGTTATTTCAAACAAACTGCAACATGACAACAAACAAACGAATGTTACAGTATGAATTACTGACTGTGGAAAACATGAAATATTGTAATTAGTAGTTATGTCTTCTTTATTCGTTATATTTTCTGAATAATGTGCATTGTTAGATATAAAAAAAATATTGTAATATAGATTGTAACACTGACTTACCTGTCGAGAAGAAAACTGGCCACTTCAGCGTCTCTTTTGAAATCTTTATCCAGCATTAGCTCTTTCCACCTAGAAAAAGCTTCCCCGACATTAACTCTTGTTTTCTGTAATCTACGGTCACGTTTCCTTTTACGTTCTATTTTTGACTGTTTTGGCGACGATGTTTTCTTCTCCTGTGGCGCGGCATATGTATGGTCCATAACAAGAATGCAATCCAGACTTTTAAACTTGCCGGTGCAGTTTCAAGCGCCTCCCACTGCTCTGCACCTGCGTTTCTGGCTCTGACCGAAAACGCGTTGTGGAAACGCGTTGGCTTAGTACTTTTTGTCCCTCTCTGCTATTATAGTTTTGCAAGATGGCGGAACTACATGGAAGCCTCCGTCGACCTACCCGTCCCATGTATATAAAGATAATAAATTCTTCATTTACGAGGATTAGTTTAAACATTGGCATAGGTATTTGTACACCATTGAGGGCATATTTATGAATAAAAATATTGATTTTAGATAATAAAATACCTAAAAAGTTACTTATTGTCCCTTTAAAACAAGAAAAATATATATCTTCCAAAGCATTAAGTGTCACATGTTTGTTCCAGTTTTCCTTATTTGGTCATGTTTCCTGTCTTCAGTTCCAAGTGTTCCCCATTTTTAGTTCCAGCTGTGTGTCATTAATTAGTTAATTTGTTCCCAGTTGTGTCCCATTGTGTTATTTGTTTAAATATTGTTCTCTGTGTTTAGTTCTTGGTCTGCTGTTATATGTTAAATGTCTAAGATGTCTTTTAGTTCCTGCAAATGCTTGTTGATGATTAAATGCTATATCTTGAAGAATCCTGCTGCGGGTGCCTGAGCCATCCTCCATGGCCTCCCACATCCCCAGGTCTGCAACCTGAACTCCCTGCTCTGCCATGGCTTCCTGGTCCACCCTGGAGGCTCTCCTTGTCTCCGCCTTGTCCCAGTCCTGCACCAGCCTCGTAGGTAAAGGTGAGCAGAGCCAGTGGTGGTTTTTTGGAAAATATTAATGCCTTGAATTTCATGCAAGCAGCTACTAGCCAGTGCAAATTGATGAAAAGAGGTGTGACCTGTGCTCTTTCCAGCTTATTAAAGGGATCATATGTTGTTAAAGATAACATTATTTGTATTCGTGTGACAAAATGGGGTTATGTGGGTTAGTAAAAAAACAAAACAAAAAAACATAAAAAAACTGGGCCTTGTTTGTAAAACAAGCATCTTCGAAATGCAGGGGAACAAACACAAACACTTGCACAACTCCGTTGATGCTCTGTAAAAATAAACTCCATCCACTGGTCCCTTAATGCTGTTTCTTTGGTAATCTGTGCAGGGTTGTCTTGCCCTGGCAACCAAAAACACACTTCTTTTGTGACATTACGCGACGCTCTCGCTCTGGTCAGTGGATGTCTCGTCTCTGCTCTGCTATACGGGAGCGCGCTCTTCCGGCAGACGTGCCCGTAGGACCCATATAAGGAAATTCCGCTCCATATAATGTCACACAGAGCCATACTCGAAAAAAACTTTCCGAAACTTGTGACAAACCGGAAGGAGTATTTTTGGAACAGAAATACTCCTTCAAACGTACAACTTAATTTTTGAAACTTTGTCCATGTTTAGCATGGGAATCCAACTCTTTAACAGTGTAAAAAACTCAGTATGCATGAAATGGCATTTCACCCCCCCTTTAAGAAAATAAAGATTGATTTTCTATATAAGAAACTGATATAAGATACTTGGTCTTGTTTCCTGGGGGGATCTAAATAAGGTGCATTTTACTTAAGTCAAATTATATGCCAGTGTGGTAATAAAAATAATTTTGATGCAAATGGAAAACAGGATTGTTCTAAGTGTCTATTACTAAGTGCAAATCTACTGTAGCTCCGCCCTCCATCGACACATCAGGTTAAATAAGACACATGTGAATAATGGCTTCAATGGTGTAGGCAGTAATATTTTGGGCACAGAAAACTAGATTGTACGTGATTGATTGGGTTAGAGTCCAGCTTTTGCTGAACTTGTTCTTCTTACTTTTCCCATCACGTCACATTAGAATTTATTTTTAATATAAATGAACAATGTTCTAAAAGTGGAAGTAAAGTGCCTAACGAGTGTTTAATAATGATGTTATCTCTATTAATAATTATTTATAATTGTAATTTAATAATTTACAATCTGTTATTATTGCATCATGTTAATGTATAACAATACTGAGGTGCAAATGGGCCTAGTATGTATCTGCCAGTATAAAGTATAACTAGCATCTAATTATTATTTACACTTAGGCTGTTGCAAAGAACTGCTACTATTACATGGTAAATAGAATATATCATGATTTTCACTGTACATTTTTCTGTAGATAGCCTCTAGAGCTACTTTCACTTAGCCTACTGTAAATAGGATCTATCGCTAAGAAAGTATGTTAATTCCACTTAGTGTAAATAGCCACTGACGTATTTTTCTTACTGTATTGGCAGATCATTTGTAAAATAAGAAAAATGCACTTAAAATATTAATATTATTATTTTATATATATTTTGCCTGTGAGATACCATAAAATTATTAGCTATTAGTCCATTAATCTAACATTCTGCCAGTTTTCACCTGTGATATTATAGCACTGAGAAGAATTACATTTGTATTGAGTCTGAAGTATGCAGATGGCTTTTTGGCAGGAGCTGTTGCCATGGTGAATCGTAATATCGCGTTCCATTGATGGCTTTTTATAGTTGGGGTGCACATGCTTAACTCAAGAGTCAGTAAATTTAGAGTTGATTAAATCAACTCATTTCAGCAGTTCTGTAACCGAAAACTCAGAGTTTCCCATCTCAGGGTAAGTCAACTAAGAGTCCAAGTTTAAACTCTGATGTGGTTGAACCTCCTTTGTGAAACAGGCCCCTGGAGCGCAGAAACAAACATATTGAAACTCATTAAACCTAAGCATTTGTTGCATCCAGTGGGGACATAGTTACAGGTTATAATGACAATACCAGCATTTCTCAATTCCAGTCCTTGTGCCCCCAAGCTCTGCATACAGGTGCATCTCAGTAAATTAGAATAGCATGGAAAAGTTCATTTATTTCAGTTATTCAACTCAAATTGTAAAACTTGTGTATTAAAACAAATTAGAATGTAGTGAAATTCCAATCAGCTAATTAACTCAAAACACCTGCAAAGGTTTCTCAAGCCTTCAAAATGGTCTCTCAGTTTGGTTCCCTAGGCTACACAATCGTGAAGAAGACTGCTGATCTGACAATTGTCCAGAAAACAATCATTGATACCCTTCACAAGGAGGGTAAGCCACAAACATTCATTGCCACAGAAGCTGGCTGCTCACAGAGTGCTGTATCCAAGCACATTAACAGAGAGCTGAGTGGAAGGATAAAGTGTGGAACAAAAAGTTCCACAACCAAATGAGAGATCTGCAGCATTTTGAGGATTGTCTAGCAAAATCGATTCAAGAATTTGAGTGAACTTCGCAAGGAATGGACTAAGGCTTGGGTCAAGGCGTCAAGAGCCACCCCACACAGATGTGTCAAGGAACTGGACTGTTTCTCAGTGGTCTAAAGTCCTTTTTTTCAGATGAGAGCAAGTTTTGTATTTCATTTGGAAACCAAAGTCCTAGAGTCTGGAGGAAGGGTGGAGAAGCTCATAGCCCAAGTTGCTTCAAGTCCAGCGTTAAGTTTCCACAGCCAGAGGACGAGTGGGGTTATCTTTTTCCACTGCTGTCTAGGCAGGCACTGTAATCCTACCTGGCCATGGGTTAGCCTTTTCCAGTCTGAAAATATGGCGACGTTGTGTGTGGCATGCCGACTTCCTCTCTTTGTCATTCTTAGTTTTTATGTTTATGTATTTTGTCTTTTTAATCACAAGTTGCAAAATGGTGTTGGTTTATGATCGCCAAACACTTATGGACATTCGAGCGGATGTTGATACTGGTATGACATTTGCGTGCCTCGCACTTCTTTTTGGTTTATGTTCATATATCTCCCTTTACACCCATGCTGGCATCTGGCTGACTTGCCTTGGAAAAGGAAGCATCGAAGGAAATGTGGAAAGCGGGTGGAGTTGCTGTTCGACTAAGATCCTTTGCACAGACATTGTATCCATTGTCTGAAGGGCCTGGTTCGGCCTGTGAACCCAATGTAAATAGAAGTCGTCTGGATGATGCATCATATCGATGGCTTTGACCTGTCATACCTAGCATCCCCTCCATATCTTCACGCTGTCCTCCACCACATATTTTTCGCCATGGAGTGAATACCCTTAATTTTCAACCGCTGTGTCAGACAGTGCAGCTTCAGGGAGATTCCTCTCTATATAAGGTTGCTTTGATCAACGTGCACTCTCTTGATATGGTGCATGACTAGCCGTTCAAAGCACTTCATGATAATAGGCGTAAGTGCAACTGGAAGGTAGTCATTGAAGCAGGATGGAGATTGCGTCTTTGGGACTGGAATGATGGTGGTAGCTTTGAAGCATGTGGGGACAACAGCCTGAATAAGTGAGATGTTGAAAATGTCTGTGAAGATATCAGTGAGTTCCACTGCACAGTCTCTCAGTACAAGCCCAGGAATACTGTCACGACCCAGAGCTTTGCATGCATTGATCCTGCTGAAGGATCTCCTCATGCTATCTGGGGTCAGCGTCATCACCTGTTCATGAGGAGGAGGTGGAGTCTTCTGTGTAGTGGAGTGGTTTTGTTTCTTGAACGAGTGAAGAAGGCATTTACCTCATTTAGCAGAGAGATGTTGCTGTCACAGGTCAGTGGTGGAGGATTGTAGTCCGTAATGGTCTGAATCCCCTACCAAAGGCACAGAGGATCTCTGCTGTCGCTGAATTGATGGGCTATCCTCCTGAAGTACTGTCTCTTTGCCTCTCTAAAGCCGTGAGATCGGTTGGCCCTGGCTGTCCTCAGGCCCACCTCATCTAAAGCTCTGAAGGCAGCGTTCAGTTTCTTCCAAAGGCCTTAGATCTTCCCTGTTATCCACGACTTCTGGTTGGCCCAGACAGTGATGATTTTTGTGACTTTTACATCAAAACACTTAGTGATGTAGGCAGTGACAGTCTCTGAGTGAATGCCTTTATTCTTATTTGTTGGGGTTAAGGTTCACACTTGAAACAATCACAAACCTCTAGTCTCTTTACTGAATACCAAAGCAACTCCCTCTTAGTGTCTTAAGATTTCGTCTAAGACTGATGCACTTGTACCTAGAATCCATGTGCCGAGAAAGCAACTGATCACAGGGGACATTCTGTTAAGAGCACCAGTTAAGCACACACCCTCAAAAGAAGAGTTGAAGCAGGAGACAGATCTAAAGGTGTTTGTTGATTCCGTGGTATGGAGCATGCCAGTTACAGAAACAAAGCTGAAATAAACAACAGAAAAACAAAATGCTTACTCATTCTATGAGAATATCTACCAGTACTACCAGTCTGACATGCCGGAGAAAAGGTCCCTTGGAAAAAGAACTGTGGCAATATTGGCAAGAGCGTCAATATTTTTCCATAGCTGAGACAATGTGTCTTCGCAGGCGAAACAAAGTTTGCCCAAAAAATAGTAATAATCCCCCCCCACCAAAAAATGTCAATTCTTGCAGAGATGTAAGGTGTGAATGTTTATTTACAATGCAAGAGAAGTGAAATAGTCCCCAAAGACAAATGACCAAAAGCTATATAAAAAGTCACAAGAAAACCACTATAAAAAAGAACATTATATATATATATATATATATATATATATATATATATATATATATATATATATATATATATAATGTATATGTGTGTGTGTGTATATATTATGTATGGAGCGGGGCCGAGAGCTGCGGGAACATAGCGAGTGATTTGGAAATAAGCGACACCTGCGCCACTCACCGGTCTCGAGTCCCACGGAGGATATCAGAAGGATACAAAAGAGGAGCGACGACAGTGCAGGATGAGAGAGGACCAGGTGCCCGTTGTTCGTACGTCGCTAACTCAGTTAGCTGGATTTGATTGTTGACGATTTGGCATAATCTTAATTTTCAACCGCTGTGTCAGACAGTGCAAATATATATATATATATATATATATTTTATCATATTATTATTATTATTAAAAATATTTTAACTACAAGCAACAGCACAAATAAAATACAATTGATTAAAGATGTAAATAAAAGAAACTCACTTTCATGGGTTTTTAGGGAGGTCTAACGTTAGATTTTAGGTACAGAAATTGAATAAAGTAATCAAATGTAAAATAGCATTGCATTTTGGACTATAAATTAAAGATTATTCTTTATTAAAGTTACCAAAGCTTTTCAATCAAGAGCAGTGGGTGATTTCTTTTTTGTTGCTGTCCGATTAATATAAAAAGACTGTCACTTAAAGAGAATGCACTGATCCAGTGTTCATATTCGTATTGAACAAGAGTGAATAGTTTGTCCACTTTTTTTTTTTTTTTTTTTCGTTGTTTTTGTAATGTCTGAATTAGCTGAACCCCGTTTGTTTTACGTGTTATTTAGCTATAGTAAACACATGCTTTGTCAGATTTAAGATAAACAGCGGTACCAGCGCGTGCCGAACCATGTGTTGAGAACCGAAGGCTTTGGTTTTTTTTTTCAATGAATCGTCCCACCCCTGGAAAATGTAATGTAAATGTATTTCTGATCGACCTGCTCCCTACTGGCGAACATGGCTGGGATTTTGCAGCAACTTGCTGCGTCTGTGGCCAGTACTTTTCTCCTTTTTATACGTTCCCTCTCTGCTCCTCCTTTGCATTTATGCTTGTAAGGGAAACAGGTCAATTTAGCTCAAAGGGAATCATTTAAGATTTTAAAGGGAATTTGAACAGAATCACTTTTTCACGGCTGTTTACGGAGACGCGCCTGCGGTTCAGTGAACGAGCCGTTTAACATCAAATCTGCGCTGGATACTAATATCCAAACTATAGTGAAAACACTATCAATTAGCACAGTAACAAGATCGGCAGTTTAAGACATTAACTTGTAAGCACAAAACACAAGATACTTCTCTTTTCAATATGAATAAGGCTTTATTAGATAAATCTAAGACATATAAACTAATCTAACACAAACGCACGCACTCACACATTCACACAAGTTGTAGGAAGGTCGAAAGTTAAGGAAAGATGAGTTTAAGAGAAAGGAAATATGGAATCCCAAGTTACAGCAATACGTTAAATTGCATAGACATGAACAACCATCAATCACGTAATTAGCGCTCGCATTGAGTTCCTCAATGGGGTTAAAATTATATTAGATACACCAGCACAACAAATATCTGGGAATACGTTGCCTTCGTTTGCTGTGAAAGGGACTCCCGTTGAAAGGGGTATCCCGGTGTCGCTGATTGGCTGGAAGTTCAGTTGGCTGAAGTGACGTCTTGGGGAGCCCGTGCTTGGGCGTTGGCTGAAGCTGGAGTTGTGTGGCTGGTCGGAGTTCAAACGCGCAGACGAGGTCGACGTTACAAAACTTAACTCAGAACACGAAACTCTCAAACGGAAAAGAAAAGAAATAAAGTTTGACGAGACTAGGTTGTGTTCCTTCTCATTGTGGCATAAGTAGCAGCAGGCAGGCACGCTGGAACCGCGCTCAAAGAACCATGATGACTAACCGCATGGCTAGATGCTACAAGCTAAAGCTAGGTAGCAAAGCTACAAGCTAAGAGCAGGCATGACTGATAGCACGAGCAAGGCTGGAACTAAAAGCAGACTAAAAGCCGACATGGCTAATAGCAGCAGCTAGGGACTAAAAGCAGACTAAAAGCAAGGCATGACTGATAGCACAAGCAATGCTAGAACTAAAAGCCGACATGGCTAATAGCAGCAGCTAGACTAGAACTAAAAGCCGACTAAAAGCAAGGCATGACTGATGTCCAAGCAATGCTAGAACTAAAAGCAAAAATTTAATCGTATCCAAAGTATTTAAACTTTCCTGTTGGCCACCCCTCAAATGTTGCCTTGACCAATCAGATATGTTCTTGGGGTGGGTATCATAAATCATTTGTTTATCTTACCAAGCATGTGGTTCTTGCCTCACAGGGTCTAATTTTGGACATGATTCCTATAACATGATTATGATATATTTTACAAATAAATGATTGTCAGGACAATATCAAGCAAGAAAATGCGATTATTTCAATACTAGACATGACTATGTATCCTATAGTTATCAAAAGACATACACAATAAGTGATTATACATGATAGTCAAATGTGTGGGTTACACGTAAATGAATATGGAGTTAAGCAATGGAATGATTCATTCATAAGTCTTTTTTGAGTTCATTCTGGTCCATATATAATGTATAAAAAGGGTTTCTTTGCCATTCTCTGGCAAAGGACTTTTCTGTGAAGACAAAGGTTTAAAGCCCTTCCCCCTTAGGAATTTCAGTCTGGTTTCACTGGCTGGGGGGGGGGGAAGTCAATGCAAGTATTTAACTTGATCTCCTGGGTTTACATGTGATGTCCAGCGTTGCATTCCAATCACGAACAATAAATTTGACAATCTCTTCTTCGAATTAAAATTGTCAATAATTGTTCTATTGGTGTTAATGTTGAAAGCTGTTGTGTGAACAAGTTGGTTGGTTGGTTATCTTGCTTGGTTCTTGTGGCACTAGAACTGATTTATGACTTCCTGAGGAATTCAGCTCATGTTTCAATGCACACAGCTCTGATAGACTCTTTGATTTGTCTGATTTGACTCATTTCTGCTACATGCTCCATTTTTTTTCCATGATTTTCTAAGATAAAGCCTGCCAATTAGGCAGTACTTCGCTAATGTTGGGCATGTGGTGGTTTCATTTTCCCCAGCGATCGCCTGATTCTATATTCATAAATCCATCAATTAGTTTGCAGTTGCATACCAGCGGCAGCCGGCAGGCCAGAATGACCATCAGGCCACCGGGAAATGTCCCGTTGGGACCAGTCCGATGGCCAGTCCGCCTCTGCATAACCCCACATAAATATATACACACATAAAATGAAACATTTATAGAAACACAAACCAGAAAAAAATAACACATACAGACATAATGTAGACATTATGTGTTCGTTCGTCATCTGGCTCAGCTCGGTGTTCATTTTCAGTTCTCTCTTCACAGCAGTTCAATCAGTGTACTGTTTGAGTAAATGAATTACTCCGGGATATTGGTTTATTCTGACTCAGAGGGAGTGTCAGTAACGTTAAAGTTAACAGCTTAAGTAATTTGTGGATTAATGCTTATTGGAGATGCGAACCGTTTCAAACGATTCAGTTCAATTTGGTGAACTGGTTCAAACTGTTCACCAGAAAGAATCTGTTAAATTGAGCTAATCCAGCTTCATAGTACAGGCCCCAGACAATAGATCTCAGATGAGGACTGGATTCCAATTCTGACAACATACCTCCTATTGGTGAAATATTAACTAAACCACTTCAACACTGTGCCTCGAAGGCCAACACACGTTTCATGAGGTGATATAAGTGTATTATGATCAACTAGATCAAAGGCAGATCTGGGGTCTAACAGAACCAAAGCCATTGACTGCCCAGAGTCAGTAATTAGCACAGTATCATTCAAAACTCCTGACTCAGTACTGTGAATAATTTAAAACCAGATTGATATTTTTCAGAGATTGAATTGATAGTCAAATAAGACTTTAGTTTATTTACAACCACTTTCTCAAAAATTTTGGAAAGAAAAGTCAAGTTTGAAATAGGTAAAAAGTTAACCAGTAATGTAGGATCCAGACTTGTTTATTTTTTTAAGATGAGGCCACACAGTGGCGAGTTTAAAGTCGGCAGGTACATTGCCAGTATAGAGGCATGTGTTAATAACAGACAACAGGTCAGGGCCCACAGTCTCAATAATCTGTCCAAGGAAACATGAAGGAATTACATCCTGGGGACACATAGTAGGTTTCAGAGTAGCTTAATCTCAATCAGAGTATTCAAGTTTGCAGGCTTAAAGACAAGATGGAAGGGGTTATTGGAATATCTAGGAATTTGTATGCCGACAGAGGCATCAAAGATATAATTTGGGAAATCTTATTAAAATGCCTTGCAAAGTGCTCCCGAAGAGAGACCGATGCCCCAGGAAACAGATTAACAGTTTCCAACTTTTCAAGATGGCGGCTTCTCTCGCTCTCTCGCATGAAAATGGTGTTTTCATGTTTTTTTGTCTTGTGAGTCACAGTGTTTTTGTACATCTTAATCCCGTCTACTTGTCTTTAAGCATGCATAGAGCTGTGAGGTTCTGCTGGATGTTGGCAAAACCATATTTTTAGAGTTAACTCAGTGGACACGTATGAGCTGCGGGACCTCTGTCTGCTCCGGAGACCTACACCATCACCGACCCCCACTACTGCATCTCGCTTTGTGTTTACATCAATGATGCGTGGTGCAGTGATGCTGTTGGGGTCTGCAAACACTGCTCACCCCTGGTAGAGTTTATGATTATTAAGTGCCAGCCGTTCTATCTACCGAGGGAATATACAGCCATAATACTCGTTGCTGTATACATTCCTCCGAACTCCAGCAACAGGAACGATGCACTAAATTAACTGAACCAGCATATCAGTGAGCAGCAGACAGCCCACCCTGATGCTTTTCTCATCATAGCTGGGGATTTCAACCAAGCAGATTTAACCTCTTAACCTGCACCGCCCGCATCCTCAACACCGCATGTGTCAATGTTATGAATAGATTAAATGAAACGGGACAAATTTAATCTTGACAAATTATATATCATTATAAAGATGATCGGATCGAAGCAATACAATTGTAATATGGATGATAATTGTTTTGTTTACGTTTCAGTTCATCACGGACAGAACTGTTTGTGTCCATTATGGAATGACTCACGCTAAGAAACTGCGTCTTGGTAGTAAAAAAAATCTATACATATTCTCAGAACATATTATTATATTGTAATATTTGCAGGAATCTCGTTTTTCATGATATCCTTTTCAGATTTGAAATAGAAACTCATGAGACATGTGACTTTCAATCCATTACTTTCCAGATTGCCCCAGGACTGATTTTATGTATTTTTATATAAAATGTAAAAAAATTTTTTAAAAAAATCAGTGTGGTAAAAAAAAATTCAAGGCACTCCAGTGTCTATAACTTTTAAGATTTTTTTTAGCTTTATGCAATCTGGTTGATAAAAAGTAAAGACACCAAAATGATGTGTGTAACACACTGAAGTAAGAAACTGTTACAAATTTAAATTAAAGCACTTTCAGCTGTGTGTCCCATAATGAGGGGTCTTGGCTAACAGATTAAAGAGTGTGTTTCCAAAAATACACCAAAACATTTACTTTCCAACATGAGGTAATAACATTTTAGACTTTGTTTACACCAGAGAGGAGCCTACAAAAGCACCAGACAGCGTGAGGAGATCCTTCAGCAGGATCAATGCACACAAAGTTTCACGTCCTGACAACATTCCTGGGCATGTACTGAGAGACTGTGCAGTGGAACTCACTGATGTCTTCACAGATATTTTCAACATCTCTCTTAGTCAGGCTGTTCTCCCCACATGCTTCAAAGCTACCACCATCATTCCAGTCCCAAAGAATCCTTCTCCATCCTGTTTCAATGACTACTGTCTGAGCCTGGTTTCTCCCAAGGTTTTTTTCTCCATTCTGTCACCGATGGAGTTTCGGTTCCTTGCCGCTGTCGCCTCTGGCTTGCTTAGTTGGGGTCACTTCATCTAAAGCGATATTGTTGACTTGATTGCAAATTAAAACAGACACTATTTCAACTGAACAGAGATGACATAACTGAATTCAATGATGAACTGCCTTTAACTATCATTTTGCATTATTGAGACACTGTTTTCCAAATGAATGTTGTTCAGTGCTTTGGCGCAATGTATTTTGTTTAAAGCACTATATAAATAAAGGTGATTGATTGATTGATTGACTGTGCAGTTGCACTTACTCCTATGATCATGAAGTGCTTTAAACGGCTAGTCATGCACCATATTAAGTCTGCTTTCTTACTGGAAGACTTCAGGCAGTACGGGTTGGCAGGAACACATGCAGCACCATCACACTGAACACTGGGGCCCCCAAGGATGTAAGAGGAACCCCCTCCTCTTAACTCCGCTGACACATGACTGCACACAGACACACAACTACCTCTTAAATCTGTTTAAATAAAATAACTCTCTGAACCCTTTGTCACTTTTATCAGACAGAATAACTCTATCTGCCTTCCGCTGCTTTATTTAACTTGATTTTTATATTTTTTTTTTACATGCCCTTGTATAGTTTTTTTTTATTAATCTAGATTTTTAGTCTCTACTGTTAAAGTCATAGTTCACCCGAAAATCTAAATTATGTCATAAATAACTTACAGTATGGACAGTACACCATACACACAGTTTCAATGGAGGGACTGAGAGCCCTCGGACTAAATCTAAAATATCTTAAACTGTGTTCTGAAGATAAACGGAGGTCTCACGGGTTTGGAACGACATGAGGGTGAGTTATTTATGACATAATTTAGATTTTTGGGTGAACTAAAACTTTAATGTTATCTGTATGCACCATTTGGCTGAGAGTAATGCAATTTCAATTATCTGTATGTATGTACTGTACATGTGGAAGAATTGACAATAAAGAAGACTTGACTTGACTTAAAGGCATACTAACTTCACGGAGTGGCAAATCCTTTGTCAAGGGAATTTGCCTAAACCCTGATGTGGCATCAAGCTTTGCAAACATTTTAGCCCCTGCTAATATGGCTAGTGCCTCTCTCTCTCCACAGACACTTGTTTAGATAAGTTAGCTCTACATGTAACGGAGGCCAGCGAATAGTGCTGTGCAGGTACACCTCACTCCCCGATCTCAAGAGACGCACTAGCGACAGACGCTAGTGGCTGTAGCCATTTAGCCTCCTTGTTAGTGCGTCTGCCTCCCATGCCGGAAGACCTGGGTTCGAGCCCCGCTCGGAGCAAGTGCGAGGAGCGTCAGAGAGGACCCGGGTGAGAGGGGTTACATACACACAGTCTTATTTTCCCCTGAGCTTTAGGCACAACTACCATACCAACACACCATGGAGTCAGTTCGGTGACCTTGGATATCAGCCCCAAGTTTTCCATTCATTGCACTCTGACTTTGTCTCGCAGAGGGAGTGAAACTCTACATGGAGATGACAGTGCATAAGGTATGGCCCCTTGCTCTAGCTCAATGTTGAGTGGCTTTTTCAACTTTCACAAGCCTTTGACAACATTCAGCGACAAAATCATCCACTTTAGTCTGCACTGTGTGTAGGTGTATAATCATATGTAAAGATTCAATGGCTGGAAATACCAGCAGCACATTGGACAGTCCCTTTACTATGCAAATGTCCTGTTTATTTTGTTTAATTTTGATGATCAGCTCTCCTAGGAACAGTCGCTGAATATCGAGAGCCTGGTTCCCAGGTCCATAAATAACTTTGCAGGGTGGATGGAGTTTATCATGAATTCCCACTGAAAAACTGCTTTCTAGAAATTGTATTAACCACTGCACCAGTGTCCAGCTTGAACTCAGTATTTTGACCATTCAAACTGACGATTTTAATCCACTCGGTTGTCTCTTCTGAAATCACTTCTCACAGGAAAGCTAAGTTTTTCATACCCTGCTTTTCTGGCAACTGAGTAATATCATTAACTGTTCCAGCTGACCAACACTGCTACGTGAAATGTCCCTTTTTGTGGCATTTATGGCATTTTGCTTCACATGCAGGGCACTCAACATTGATTTACTTTCTTTAACCACTTTGATAGGTCCCTTTTTTGACCATTTTACATTCTTTAGTGACAATTTTGATTTTAAGTTTAATGCATGAACATCCCCTGCTATTTGCACCTCATATAAAACTTCCATGCAGGATGGGCTACGGTCTCTTCACAGCCTTGCTCTGCCTCACTTTAGTCATGGCTTTTTCCAGTGTGAGCTCAGGATCAAGTTGAAAACTTTCAGAAAATCGTGCACGCTGTATGCCAATGACAATTCTGTCCCTCATCAGTTCAACTCATAAGGCTCCAAACACACAATAATTATAATAATAATAATAATAACAATGTTCTGTGAGTGCATGTACAGCAGCAATTAAAGCTTCTATACTCTCTCCGTCCTTTTGAATCTGTCTGTTAAAATGCGTTCATTCAAAAATCACATTACGAATACAGACACAATGCCTCATGTCTCCTATAACTTTTTCTCCTTCTCAGACAGGGGAAGAACATTCAGGATACCATCAACTTCGTCACCAGTGCTAAACAAAATGTTTTAACTGGTATTCTTGTGACAGCTTGTCCAGACCTGAGACAATTTTATAATGTTAAAAGTGTTTCATCCATTGGGCCATTCACTCATATCACTGAAATCAATCTTGCCTGGGGGAATCAGCTACTGGATCAGATGTGCCACACTCGCTGCTTTATCCACATTGTCACCTCCTTTTATTTTTTCCTGCTGTTTCTCACCAGCTTCATCTCACTGACTCGTAGCTTCTCTGAACTCTATTTAAATCTCATTCCTTCTCCTCAACAGAGACATGCTCACACTCTCTCCCAAGAGTTGATAGTATTTTGAATGTATTTTTTTTACTTGTTTATTTTTATTTAATTTTAATGAACATACATTACATCTCAGATGTAATGTATGAGATGCATTTTGAAATTGTAATACATTGATGTTAAGTTGTGTCACTATGAATCTGTCATAATAATAAGAAAATTACAGCACAGATAAACAGTGAGTTTATGGAAAAATTAGTTTATGGAGAACAATAGTAGTCCTAGTGCTATGGTTGATGTACAAGACAGACCAACTTTATTTATATAATGAGGTTTGGCCCATTCAAATTACGGGAATTTTACTGTAGGTGAATGTATCAAACATCAAATACGTGCAGTAGGATTTATTTATTTTTTTTTAATAGAAAGATTATATATTCTATAAAATAAGGGAATAACTGAATAACCAGTTAGAGACAAATAAGAATCTCAGTTAAAAAAAGAAGAAGAAAAAAAAAAGAATTACAGGTTAAATTATTTTATGATTTATATACAGTCATATGAATATTTATGTTTTTTATATTTTTGATTTTAGTTAAATTAACAAATGATATTAGGTTGATGTGAAAAAAAAGGTTTGAAAAATGACATGAATTTCTGATATTAGTGCAAAAATTAAAAAAAAAAAACTAATTCAGTGTTTTACTAGTAAATATTTGTGAAATGTATTCTAGCAAATTCTGAATGAAATATGTTTTAAATATTTTTTTCAGGGTAAAGTTTTAACTTTTATTATTATTATTATTTTTTTTTTTCATCTTTAGCCTGTCTTGTATATCAGTCATAGCACTAGGACTATTGTTTTGCACAAACTCATACATTCATTCCGAATAATTTCCCAGCAGAAACTCTAAAAAAAAGCTTATTTGCTTATACGTGCTATAATACTTTCTTAGTATTCAGACGAGAGGTACAAAGGGACTTTTTAAAAGCAAATGTTTGCATGCTAATATGCATATTTATTCAGTACTATGGCAACATTTGGAGTGCATTTTAAAGTTCTTGAATGTCATTTATGTGATGTCATTCTGCATAAAAGATAGATGACATTAGTGGACAGAAGACAGTGCTGTTTTTACTACACACCAAAACAGCTGTGAAGATACTGCAGGTATTTTAAGAATTTTCAAATATAATTTGACTACTTTTGGTACATATTCATTTTATAGGAGTTGTATATATGTCTTGCTATTTTATATATTAATACATGGTTGTATGTTTCTAGATTCTCCAGATGCAAAGTCTACATTTTAAGAGAGCCTACTGAAACTGCTTTTACGATGGAATTTCTGAAGTATCTGATGCTGATTTTCATCATCAGTGAGTTTCTCAGTTTAATACCTTTTTTTCACTTTCACAGACTTTTAAATTAAATGTTCCCTCCTGATGGAATGACCTTCCCAACTCAATCCTAGCAGCTGAGTCCTTAGTGATATTAGATTTTGTTCATACAAATGTATTTTATCATAATATGTAAATAATAATAATAATAATTACAAGTATAAAATACATGTATAAAAATATAAATATGTTTAAGTTAATACATTCCCTGTCTTTTCATTTAGTTACATGCTACCAGTTTATCTGTATTTGTCCATCCATATTTTTCACAAGTTGCATAAAAACTGGGGCCACTTTTCTGATCAGAGCAGGTGTGTTGTTTGTAGTAATATCTGGCAGTACTGCATAGCCTACCTGACTGCCTAAGTTTAATTTTATTCTTACATGGCTTTCTTGATACAGTTTGGTCAGGTCACAATATTCTAAGGAGTTCTTTTTCAGACCCTGGCATGGACATGTTCTTTCTTGTTTCATTTAATATTTTTTTCAATCTCAGTTTTTGAGATTATTTAAAATGATATTGGATTACTTTTTTCTATGGTAAAATTATTTAAATTTTTGCCTTTTTGCCAGTTACTCAAATGAACCGCAGACTTCGATTTAATGTACTATACATTAAATCATTATATAGTCTTGTCCTCCCATTTCTACCAGTGATGCTTGTCTCTTTCCAAAACTACTGCCTGTGCAGATATCACTAGCACCACTTGAGGTTACAAATTGGTTAAAATATTTATGGTGTGTCGACTGTGTAAGAAGGATGTGCTTCATACAAGATCTGGCAACTGGACAAATGGAATATGATGACGTGATTATTTATATAATGAGGTTGACAGGTATGACATAATCAAAGAACATTATCATTGACTTCAGTCTAGACAGAATGCCTCTAAATACTAAATCTATATAACTATTATACATTTATTATGTATAATATATATTATATGATATATAACACCTATTCTATTTTAAATTTTATTTTGAAAATCTTGTGGAATAACTGAATGACCAGTGAGAGACAAAACTGAATAAAACAAAAAGATAAAAGGTAAAATTATTCTATGATTTATTTACAGGCATATGGATATTTATATTTTTAACTGTCCATATTTTAATTGAAGCTTTCATAATAGCAACCGTATGAATGAAAATTTAATGATGTCACTCAATTAACCTATAAGGAAAGTGAAGATGTCTGAAATGTACATCTAATTCATGAGAGGGTCTAATTGTATCTTTTTACTGCAAAATAGAAAAATTACAGTTCCCTATCTGTTGGTCACTATGAGTTATGTTGTGACAACATTAGGGGTCTTACTTGGGAGCCCCAATCACTTCTGAGTTTAAGAGAAAATGCCAATGAGAATGAGATGGTATATAGGATGCGGTGTGTACACACTCATTCAGATTTTTCCCTTGGCACATCAACCAAAAGAGCAGTTTGCTCTAAAACAGTAAATTGCAGATGGTCTGTGACTCTTTAAACATACCATTCTGTCCATGTCCTCTTGGTTGCAGCCATTTTCTGACCTATGATGACAAATATTCTGTGCATTGGGCATTAAGTATGCTGAAGATGCATTTGTGGATGATCTCTTTACTCTGTAAGGAGTTGGACTCAGTCGACATGGCGGCGCATCTCAACGAATACATCCAATCAGTGCAGAACAGCCAGCGTTCAGTCAGAATGGTGGTACCACTGAAGCAATCTCACGACAGCTGTCCTTCCCTGGAGAATGGCGAATCCATCCCCAGGTTGTCCAGTTGGTCTGGAGTCAATTCGAGGAAACTCAGGTAGATCTGTTTGCTTCCCATGAGTCCTCCCACTAAGAGTTGTATTATTTCTTGACTGAGGTTCTTCTCAGCATGGATGCACTGGCACACAGCTGGCTCAAGGGTCTAGGCAAGTATGCATTCCCCAGTGAGCCTTTTCACACTGACATTGTGCAAGGTAAGTAAAGGACGAGGAACAGGTCTTGATGGTTGCGCCTTACTGGCCCACCCGGAACTGGTTTTTGGAACTCAAGGTCCTCACGACAGCCCCTCTACGGCAGGGCTCCCTGAGGAAGGACCTTCTTTCTCAAGGGCAGGGCACCATGTGGCACCTGAGTCCAGACCTCTGGAGACTCCACGCCTGGCTCCTGAACAGAATGCAGCAAGCTTAAGTGATCTGCCACCTGTGCTGGTAGAGACTATCATTTAAGCCAGAGCTCCATCTAACAGACAAGCTCACGCCTTTAAGTGGAGTCTTTGTCAAGAAGAACTCCAAAGATCAGAGTGATACTTTCCTTCCTGTAAGAAAGATTGAGCATAAGCTGTCACCCTCCACCATGAAAGTGTATGTCGCTGCTATTGCTAGGTGGTTAAACCATCCTAGGCTAGGCCACCCGCCATGCCCTCCTGGGATCTCTCTGTTGTTCTGACAGGACTTCAGCGGGATTCATTTGAACGTCTAAAGCAGGGCTGGGCAACGTTGGTCCTGGAGGGCTACTGTCCTACAGAGTTTAGCTCCAACCCTAGTCAAACACACCTGAACAAGCTAACCAATAACTTTCAGACCACTAGGAAGCTACAGACAGATGTGTTTGATTAGGGTTGGAGCAAAACTCTGCAGGACAATGGCCCTCCAGGACCGACATTGCCCAGCCCTCCACTAGAGTCAGTCAAGTTTAACCCCTTGTGACTGAAGCGCACACTGGTGCGGTCTGTCTCATATTTTCTTGATGACTGTGAAAAGAACTAAAAATACTCCATTTTTTATTGTACAGATGAGAATAAGATATTGTTTGGCAAATGGTCTACTTTTATGTATAGTTACAAAATAATATGGTTTTGTAAAATAAAGAAAATAAACGGGCACTCTGTGTCGTCTTGGTCTCTGTCACCTCTCTTTACAGACACATAAATAAAACAAAACGATTCTCAGCTAATACTTTCCTCAAAGACATGACAAATACAGGTATATGCATATAAAGCTTAAAACCTCTACTTTTAATAAAGTGAGTCAAATCCAAAACAAATATTCTATATAAAGTAATCCATTTGAAACCAACACTAGCTGAAGTTTTCCCGATACAACTCATTGTCTCTAATGCAGCCACGCCCACAAGCCAGTCGAACTTTTCAGATTAGAAACATCCATGTGAGACCCACGCACATGTAAACGCCAACATCATGAAGTTCATCCTGGCTACTTTTTGTTTCTGGAAGAAGATGCATTACGAGAAAAATATAGGGACAACGTATTCCAAAAATGTGCCCGGCGCACGGCCCATTTTCCCATCGTTAAAATAGCAAAAGTGGATTTGGACACGCCCTGAGTGCACCTGCACCATGAGCTTTACACTTTGCATTTAGATCGTTAAAATAGGCCCCTATTAATGTTTGGCAAAAAGGTGTGTTACCGTTCAAGTCTCAGTGTTCAGATCAGTATGTTCAGTCATGTGTCCTTAACCTTGTGTTGTAAATAAAATAAATCAAAATAATGAAAAAAAAAAAAAAAAAAACTCTCCTCAGACTCTTTCTTACCTCCCTCAGTCACATTCATATTATTGGCCCATTATGGGAGGCCATTTGTCTCTATTAGGTATAAATCACTAAACAAATCATGGCCAAAACATGTTTTACAAATGTTAAATCAATATTTTTGTTTTTCTTTGAGCAAGGGTGATTTTCACACCAGTTTATAGAAAAGACTCTAGTCTACCAAATCCAGTACTCAAAAGTGAACAAATATTCTGTATGTGTTTTATGGCCTTATTTCAGTGACTTAATTTTTTTTTTGTTTTTCACTAACCATGGATAAACAAAGTTTTCTCAAAATAATTCATGCTGCTCACATATTATTGTAGCCCAGTTTGTGTTGACTACAGTACTATCAGTCTTTAGACATTAATGTTTTTAAGATACTGAAAAAAACACAAATGTCAGGGCATGTCAAAACTTCTCCGGTGCCCCAAAACACCCTTAGATCCCAGAAGGTTAAAAAATCTCTCAAGAACAGCACTCCTGACTGCTCTCACCTCTATCAAGAGGGGACCTGCAAGCATTTTCAGGGAGCAAAGAGTGCCTTGTGTTCAGGCTGGCCTTCTCTCACATTGTCCTGAGACCCTGGGCTGGATACGTGCCCAAGGTTCCCACTACTCCTTTACATGTCCTGTATGCGCCTTTAGCATTGACGTGGAACACACCCACTTCAGAAGCTCCAAGCGGCTCTTTGTCTGCTTTGGACACCAGCAGAAGGGGAAGGCTGTCTCCAAGCGGAGGGCCCACTGGATAGTGGATGTCATTGCTTTGGTTTATTAATCCTAAGGCAAGTCATGCCCCCTGGGGATGAGGAACTTACTCCACCCAGAGTGTAGCCTCCTCCTCAGCTTTGGCACACAGCACCTCTCTGGAAGACATCTATAAAGCTGTGAGCTGGGCGAAACCTAACACCTATGCAAGGTTCTATCTCTCGTGTTAGGTAATAGGTAAGTGGCAGGCAAAAACTGGCTCGGTATCACGCTTGCTGCACCATTCCCCCTAACCAGGGCATAGGAGTGCCTTTTACTCTCCCAGTTGAGTTCCCCCGGACGGTGAACCCTGGTCAAGCATCCTATAGCACCCCAGAAGTTAAACTTAAAGGAGCAGTCTGACTCCAGGCCCAGTGCTTGTGTCAGCATGCCCAGAGCTCCGGCCACCCCTTGTACTGGGCTAGTTGTCCCATCTGTGTGATTCCCTGCGGGTAATTCCAAATGTGTTTTCTTCCATGTTAAGGCTCCCTGTATGGTAAAGCTGTGTCTTCCCCTGGACAGTTTTGCCCTGTCTGTCTCATTTGGTAGTAGCTCCATCCCTTCTCCTATGTATGACCTCCCTCAGAGACCTATTACAGATATAGTATTTCCTCTCTTGGGTCATTCCATATTAGTATCTCCACATATCACCTCCCTACAGGTAGGATGTTGTCCCCATAGCAGCCTTATCTCTTAGGCCTAGGCACTCTTCCCCAATAGCCGCTTTTCCACTGTCGGGCCAGTGCAAACCGGTGCTTTAAACAGGCCGGGTGGGGCTAATAGCCTCGGACCAGTAGCACTGAGGCCAAAATAGTGCTGCATTTCCACCTTCGGGCCATAAGCTCGGCTGCGCTTCACTAAAACCTTCCCTTACACGACTCTCTGAAACAACGCCATGCAACCCCATCATTTCACTGACAAAGAGAAGTTATCAGAAAACAAATAAGAAATAAGTCACTGGAACTAGCGCGATCACAAAACTAAAATTATAAAAGCAGCCGTTTGTTTCCATGCTTTGTTTATACCCAAAAGCATAGATGTTTTTATAATAAGTTGATCATAATGATTTATTTTATCAGCTTTAAAAATGAGTCACACAGAAGGAAAGCATTATGAACATATTCTGCTATTCAGTCGAGTCTGTTTATTTTTATTTGAAGTCACAGTAGCCTATATACATCACATTTAGAAAGAATGATAATTTCTATCTTTTTATAAAAGTTCCCGAACAAAAATCATTATTGGACATTATTATGACATAAGCTACACAGAAAAACTTTTATATAGCCTTGCTGAAAAAAAAGGAACAATATCTGAAGCAAGTATTTTTCCAGAAGTTTAAATTCCTTTTGTTAAATAAATTCTGTTCAATTCAATTCAATTCAAGTTTATTTGTATAGCGCTTTTTACAAAACAAATCGTTACAAAGCAACTTTACAGAAAATTATGTTTCTACAATATTTAGTAGTAGCTAGTAGTTTGTGCACATTTGACAGGATTTTAGAAAAACTAAAAAAAAATAATAATAATAATACAAGACGTAGTCAGCTAGACGATGAACTATCAATATTATTAATTAAGTTATTATATGATTAAGTCACACATTTAGGAATAATTGTTAGTTCTGTTTGTTGATTCAGGGTTAGCATCATCTGAGGTCCTCTGAGGGTCAGCATCATCTCTTCTCAGGTGTTCTGGATCCAGACTGGAGCTTGTGTAAATCCTAGTTACCACGGGATGTGAATCCCGTGGCAAAACATAGAAACAAAATACAGACATCATTAGCATAGCTGCTGATCCAACAAAGTAAAATTAGTTTAACCCAAGCTAATGAATAAAAATGCACCTTTGATCAGATGCAACTACACTCACAATTAAAAAGATACATTATTCGAATGCTTGGCGAAAGAGATGTGTTTTTAATCTAGATTTAAACAAAGAGAGTGTGTCTGAACCCCGAACATTATCAGGAAGGCTATTCCAGAGTTTGGGAGCCAAATGTGAGAAGGCTCTACCTCCTTTAGTGGACTTTGCTATCCTAGGAACTACCAAAAGTCCAGCGTTTTGTGACCTTAGGGTGCGTGATGGGTTGTAACGTGGTAGAAGGCTAGTTAGGTACGCTGGAGCTAAACCATTTAGGGCCTTATAGGTAAGTAATGATAATTTGTAACTGATGCGGAACTTAATAGGTAGCCAGTGCAGAGACTGTAAAATTGGGGTAATATGATCATATTTTCTTGACCTCGTAAGGACTCTAGCTGCTGCATTTTGGACTACCTGTAGCTTGTTTATTGACGAAGCAGGACAACCACCTAGAAGTGCATTACAATAGTCCAGTCTAGAGGTCATGAATGCATGAACTAGCTTTTCTGCATCAGAAACAGATAACATGTTTCGTAGCTTGGCAATGTTTCTAAGATGGAAGAATGCAGTTTTTGTAACATTGGAAATATGATTTTCAAAAGACAAATTGCTGTCTAATATAACACCCAGATTTCTGACTGTAGAGGAAGTAACAGTACATCCGTCTAGTTGCAGATTGTAATCTACAAGATTCTGTGTAGTGTTTTTTGGTCCAATAATTAATATCTCCGTCTTATCCGAATTTAATTGGAGAAAATTATTTGTCATCCAATCTTTTACATTTTTAACACACTCTGTTAGCTTAGATAATTGGGAAGTTTCATCTGGTCTCGTTGATATATATAGCTGAGTATCATCAGCATAACAGTGGAAGCTAATTCCATATTTTCTAATAATATTACCAAGGGGCAACATGTATATTGAAAATAGAAGGGGACCTAGGACGGATCCTTGTGGCACTCCATATTTTACTGATGATAAATGAGATGACTCCCCATTTAAGTACACAAAATGGTAGCGATCGGACAGGTAGGATCTAAACCATCTTAGAGCCTGCCCTTGAATACCTGTATAGTTTTGTAATCGATCTATGAGTATGTCATGATCTATGGTGTCGAACGCAGCACTAAGATCAAGTAAGACTAGAAATGAGATGCAGCCTTGGTCTGACGCAAGGAGCAGGTCATTTGTAATTTTAACAAGTGCAGTTTCTGTGCTATGGTGGGGCCTAAAACCTGACTGAAATTCTTCATACAGATCATTTTTATGCAGGAAGGTGCTCAATTGAGCAGACACAACTTTTTCTAAAATTTTAGACATAAATGGAAGATTTGAAATAGGCCTATAATTTGCCAGTACACTAGGATCTAGTTTTGGTTTCTTAATAAGAGGCTTGATAACCGCCAGCTTGAATGGTTTTGGGACGTGTCCTAAAGATAACGACGAGTTAATGATATTGAGAAGCGGTTCTTCGGCTACAGGTAACAGCTCTTTCAGTAATTTAGTGGGTACAGGATCTAATAAACATGTTGTTGGTTTAGATACAGTGATAAGTTTATTTAGCTCCTCCTGTCCTATGGTTGTAAAGCACTGCAGTTTATGTTTGGGTGCGATGGATGAAACTGAAGTGTTAGATGCTGTAGAATCTACATTCGCTATTGTATTTCTAATGTTATCTATTTTATCAGTGAAGAAATTCATAAAGTCATTACTATTTAACGTTGGTGGAATATTTGAATCAGGTGGCGTCTGGTAATTTGTTAACTTAGCCACTGTGCTAAATAAAAACCTTGGATTGTTTTGGTTATTTTCTATGAGTTTGTGTATATGCTCTGCCCTAGCAGTTTTTAGAGCCTGTCTATAGCTGGACATACTGTTTTTCCATGCAATTCTAAAAACTTCTAAGTTAGTTTTTCTCCATTTGCGTTCAAGACTACGAGTTTCTTTCTTGAGAGAGTGAGTATTACTGTTATACCATGGTACAGTACGTTTTTCTCTAACTTTTTTCAATTTGATTGGGGCAACAGCTTCTAATGTATTAGAGAAAATAGTGCCCATGTTGTCAGTAATTTTGTCTAATTCATGTGTATTTTTGGGTACAAATAGCAGTTGAGATAGATCAGGCAGGTTATTTGCGAATCTGTCTTTGGTGGCTGGAACAATAGTTCTGCCCAGATGGTATCGCTGCGACATATAGTTAATATCAGTTATACGCAGCATGCACGATACGAGGAAATGGTCTGTAATATCATCACTTTGAGGTACAAGATCTATAGCAGTAAGATCGATGCCATGCGATATAATTAAATCTAGTGTATGATTAAAACGATGAGTTGGCCCGGTGACATTTTGCTTGACTCCAAAGGAGTTTATTAGGTCAGTAAACGCAAGTCCTAATGTATCGTTTGTATTATCAACGTGAATATTAAAATCTCCCATGATTAGCGCCTTATCAACTGTAACTAGAAGGTCTGAGAGGAAATCTGCAAATTCTTTTAGGAATTCTGTATACGGCCCTGGTGGTCTATACACAGTAGCCAGAGCAAGAGATACATTAGATTTCTTTTGCATGTCTGACAGAGTAACATTTAGCAGAAGTATTTCAAAAGAGTTAAACCTGTATCCTGTTTTCTGGGTAACATTGAGAATATCACTATATATTGTTGCAACACCCCCGCCACGACCAGTCTGACGGGGCTCATGTTTATAACAGTAGTTTGGTGGAGTAGACTCATTTAGACCAAAATAATCATTTGGTTTTAGCCAGGTTTCAGTCAAGCAGAGTAAATCAAAACTATTATCTGTGATCATTTCATTTACAATAACTGCTTTTGGTGTGAGTGATCTAATATTTATGAGCCCAAACTTTAAAAATTGTTTTTGTTCATTTACTTTACATTTTTCTGGTTTAATTACGATAAGATTTTTTCTAGATCCTACATTATATTTATATTTATATTTTGACCTCACTATTCGGGGAACAGACACAGTCTTAATAGGTTTTACAGCACAAGTACTTTTATCATTTAAGCGGGTGGAACAAAACTCATCATAATGGTTATTTGAGAATTGACTTACTAGTCACATGGAGCGAAGTGTCCTGGAGATGTTGTCAGAGAGAAGCTCCGCTCCGACTCGACTGGGGTGTAATCCATCAGCGCGAAACAGCCTAGGACGCTCCCAGAAAAGATTCCAGTTATTAACAAATAGCAGTTTCTGTTCTTTACACCATGACAACAACCATTCATTTAAAGCAAAAAGTCTACTGAACCTTTCGTGTCCTCGTCAATACGTGGGCAGTGGTCCTGACACGACGATCGTCGCCGCGGGCGTCGTGCTGCGAACCGTCTCGATCAGGCTCCTGAAGTCCCTCTTCAGCGTCTCCAAATAAATTCTGTGGATGGAACAGTAGCATGGCCTTCTCCAGCAGCAATGTACTCACCTTTGGCCCCTTTCGGCACCAAGGTCCATGAATTTGCTATGGTGTATTGGGAAGGTTAGAACTTCCGTGTTAGCATTTGCTTTCCATGCCATGATTTGCCAACATTTACAGCGCTACTAATAGTCATGGTGTTTGATGGTTCTGGCGCTTTCATAGGGCCCCCTAATGTCATCACAACATAAATCATAGTGACTGACAGATAGGGAATATCTTGGTTACATAAGTAACCCACATTTCCTAATGGAGGGAATGGAGATAATATGCCCCATGCCACACTCACCCTGCTCATCACCTGCTTGCCACACTGCCATCTGGCAGACGCTTACGATCCATCGGATCACGGACAACCACACAGAAGAACAGATTCTATCTGACTGCTTAACAACCAGCTATCCTTCATCTAAAACCAGAATACATGCAAGGCAAGGCAAGGCAAGTTTATTTATATAGCACATTTCGTAACCAATGGTAATTCAAAGTGCTTTAAATAAATGAAAGTAAAATAATAATGAAGAAAAATAATAACACGAATAAAACAAGCAATTTTAAAACTTTTAAAATTATTTGAAAAATTACTTATTTAAAATGAATTTAAAACAGGTAGAAAATGATTTTACATTAAAAAAAAAAAAAAAAAAAAAAAAAACTGAAAATATAGTGCAATCAGTTTGGACATGGCACAGTGCTCATTCAGTAAATGCACAGCTAAACAGATGAGTTTTAAGTCTAGATTTAAATGTGACTAGTGTTTTAGCACATCTGATCTCTTCTGGAAGCTGATTCCAACTGCGGGCAGCATAGTAACTAAAGGGGGACTCCCCTTGTTTTGTGTGAACCCTTGGTAATTTTAACTGACTCTATCCTAGTGATCTGAGTGGTCTGTTAGCTTGTATTCAGTTAGCATATCTGCGATATATATTGGTCCTAGGTCATTTAGTGACTTATATAGGAGTAAAAGTACTTTAAAAGCAATCCTAAATGTAACTGGAAGCCAGTGTATGGACCTGAGGACTGGTGTGATATGCTCAGATTTTCTGGTTCTAGTCAGAATCCTGGCAGCAGCTTTCTGGATGAGCTGCAGCTGTCTAATTGTCTTTTTGGGAAGGCCGATGAGGAGCCCATTACAATAGTCTTACGATCCATCTGATCATGGACAACCAGACAGAAGAACAGATCCTATCAGACTGCTTAAGAACCAGCTATCCTTCATCTAAAATCGGAATACATGCTGCTCTTAAGTTTATTTATTGCATCTCCACTGCCACTTTTTTTCTTTCATGTAGCTCTGCGACACTCTTCTACAATGACATTTTAGACACTGCTCTACCCTAATAATATTATATTAGTACCTCAGGACTACTTATAACTCTCAACACTGTCTACCCTTATTGTATCTGTCACTGCCACTTATTTGTATGTAATGCTCTGTCTGTATCTGCCTATGGTCACTGAAGTCATTCAAAATCCCAGTGACCTCCACGTACGTCTATGTCTGTTTATGTCCTGTTATTTTCAATGTATGTCTAAGCCTCTTCACAAGCATTTCAATGCCCAGTTTTCCCCAGTGTTAACCATGCAATTTTTAAATAAATGCCTCTTGACCTCTTGAAACAGAGTAGGCTCCTGCTGCAAGTTCAATAGCTGAGCCAGTTTCAGTCAAGACTGGCCCAGAAAAGCTGTCTGTTAGCCAGACGTGTTGTGAACAGTCCGCTCAGCTTTGACCAATTATCTATTTGCCAACTGGGGTATATGTTGAATGACACTTCAACAATCCAAAAAAAATGGTCTCATTGCATCTAATCTTGCTGAAAAAAAATAATAATGTCAAAAGCAGCGATGGTAACATCTATGGACTTTTATGGTAACCAGCTAACCTAGCTAATTGTTTTCATGGTTGGCATCTTATTCAATTTAACATCCAAATGTTAATGAAAAAATAAAATAAAAAAATATTATTATTATTATTATTATAATATATATATATATATATATATATATATATATATATATATATATATATATATATATATATATATATATATATATATATATATATATATATATATAGCTAGAAGGAAAATTGGGTCTGTGATAAGATGACAGACAGAAGGAACCGGGATGCTGAAACCGTCAATGGAGACAGGTATGCAAATTCAGCTGTATTTATACCCTAAGGTTGATTATCTTAAGTGGCTCCACCTGTGCTAATTTTATAATATTCAAGTTCTAGAACAACATATGCTCCCATTAGCACATCTCCTCAGTGAAGACGCTCCTTGAATTAGAAGTATTATCTCCAGCACTTGTGTTCAGATCAGGGTTGCCAGGTTTTCACAACAAATCCTGCCCTGTTGCTTCTCAAAACTAGTGACTTATAGTCAGGTGCGACTTATATATCAAAATTAATTTGACATGAACCAAGAGAAATGAACCAAGAGAAAACATTACCGTCTACAGCCGCCAGAGGGCGCTCTATGCTGTTCAGTGCTCCTGTAGCCTACCACTGAGCAGCATAGAGTGCCCTCTTGCGGTTGTAGATGGTAATGTTTTCTCTTGGTTCTTGGTTCTTAGTTTTAGATAAATGCGACTTATAGTCCAGTGCGACTTATATATGTTTTTTTTTCCTCATCATGACGTATTTTTGGACTGATGCAACTTATTCTCAGGTGTGACTTATTGTCCAAAAAATACGGTAATCAAAACTATCGGTGCAAGGTTAGAATTACAAATATTTTGTAAACTTTAACAATATTCTTTAAACACTATTTCTGTAAAATGGTGTTTTATAATAATTATGGGAGAAATAATTATTAAACCATTATTTACGTTGATTAGCCCCATAAAACCTACTGTTTTTATTTTGGGGATCATCCGATTTGTGACGATGCATTCATACATTATATTCATTAAAATTATTAATTTTACCATGGTGAACATGCCAAGGTAACAGTTGCTGCACGACCAGTTTGAAAGTTCTGCGCGACTGCCGCTAGAGGGAGAAATGTGACAATCGTGTCCGAATGTCGTGTGCAGTGGAAAGGGGGCTAAAGTTTGTTAAATTAGGTTATGACATAGTTCTGTCGGATGACGATGCCATTTTTTACCACAAAGCCAAGGCATTTTTTCCAGAGTCGTCATCCACACTGAAATGTCCAAAGATATTACATCTGCCTTACCGAGCATGTTTAAACCTCACTGAGATTATACAGACATAAGTTTCATGCAATTAGTCTGTCCGGACCAATTTATTTAGGGACATATTTCACCATTTACTGGCGTGATCACTTAGAATTTATCTAATACACCACTACCCTCGTCTTGCCACAGGACAGCAAGTGTGAGTAAAATTCTGTTGTCTTTCTAGGACTGTAATACGAAAAGCATGCAAGTAAATATCTTTAGAAACTGCTTGGAAGTGAATAGCACAACTGCAATTAACGTTACTGCTATAATCATGTCTATTGGTATGTTTTACAAGACTAAGCAATATTCATAGTTTTCAAAAGCCTCTGTTTCCACAGTCTATACTACAACGTGAAACCAGTGTTCCAAATGTATCCGTTCTGGAGGCTGTTTTAAAAGCTAGCTAAAAACTAGAGGAAAGATGCTTTTCCAACAGGAACGTACTAATGCGGACAAGGCTTAAGGAATTGTCAAATTAGGCAACCAATTGCTAAGCGGGCAACACTGTAGGCTACGCATTCATTTTAGCTTGCCCCATCAAAAGTTACCAACCCTTCTACTCTTCCCGCAGCCAACAACTACAGCAGCCGAAGCAAGCTTCGCAGGCGGCCCAAGCAGCTATCTCTCCTCCTCTTCTCATGCTCCCCTTTACTTCTCTGTTTTCCATATCTCCTCACTTCCGCAGCAGTGTCTGCTCCCACAGGAGCCTTTTCTGTATCTCCCCACTGCCGCAGCAGTGTCTGCTCCCGCAGGAGCCTTTTTGGTATCTCCCGCAGGAACATATATAAAATATTTTTAAAAAATCCTTGAATGTGGAGTGATGAATGTTGGTCAATATGAAGGTTGCGAGTGATGATTTAATCTAATTCTTTGTGCATAGAGGGTTTAAATGACAAAGAATGATATCATAAGATCTGTTCTAGTTCCTATATAATTGTTGAAAGTCCTGACAAGGCATACTGTACAGAATTCTGGGTTAGTGAAAAGACAGTAGGCTCACAAATAGGTAGTAGCATTTTGAAAAACTTAGAAGTGTATGTTTTGCTTAAAAGATAAGATTGCTTTGACTGCAATGAAGCAGTTGTTTTTATCTCATGCTGGCCCCCACCATAACTCTGGCTCAAGCTGTAAAAATACAAGAGACATGTTCTGAGTGGAAGATTTGTTATTTCTATATTTCAAAATAGTAATTTATTTTACCGTAGGACTGCAAAAATATAGCCAATCAGCATCATAAAAATTTAAATAAAATAAAAAGAGAGAAATGAAAATGATTGTTTGCATATGAGATGATAAAGTTAACAAGTAACATAAACAGGGGTTTCAAAGTAACTTTGAAGACAGCATGCTACCATTAGCTGAAAGTAACATACCTGGGTCAGATAACGCCTGAGAGATTTAAAATCATTGTTGAAATTCCAAAGCCATGGCCAGAATTAATAAATACAAGTTGATGTAAAAGTAATGACAAGGACTGCAAAGGGCTTTTGAGAAACCTTTGAGTTGTAAAAATAATGTAAAATTAAAATATAAAGATGTTTATTTGAAAATGTTAGTCATTTCTGACAAGTTTAAAGCTGGGCTAGAGTAAAATGATAGTACGATTCAATTATTTCGTTGGGGCCCCAGATCTCAACCAACTGGCTGAAAGTCACGAAAGCTTATCTTTTTCACGGGTTTTTAAGCCTTACTGCTAGTCGATTTAAACATTAAAGCATCCAAACACAAGATGCAGAAAAGCTGAACAGAGTAGCTGGTTACTCGCTCGCTGTGTTCGGTGCAGAGAGAGAGAGAGAGAGCAGTGTATCACGGACAGCGACACTGAACCAAGCTCTCTACTGCGAAGTAGTAGTAGTACTCACGCAGAGAAAGGCGTCTCAAAGCGCTTGAACATCGAATTTGTTTATTTTTGCTCTTGTGCCGACAAATACATACAAAATATGTCAAAATATCCGCCTTGGAAATTATGCTCGAAAAAAACTGTCAGTTACATTTATTCATTTTACCTGACGCTTTTATCCAAAGCGACTTACAATTGCTATATATGTCAGAGGTCGCACGACTCTGGAGCAACTAGAGGTTAAGTGTCTTGCTCAGGGACACATTGGTGTCTCACAGTGGATTCGAACCCAGGTCTCTCCGACCAATGGCATGCGCCACCCCCACCCGCACCCACCACCCCAGTTATTTCTTAAAGGTGCTGTAGGGAACTTTTGTAAAAAAATATTCTTTACATATTTATTAAACCTATCATTATGTCCTGACAGTAGAATATCAAAAAAAAAAATCAAGCTCCTCTGGCTCCTCCCAGTGTCCTATTGCCATTTGCAGAAACTCCATCGCTCCCGGTAAAAAACAACCAATCAGAGCTGCGGTCCGTAACTTTGTTTGTGTTCAAAATGTAGAAAAATTTATATAATAAGCGAGTACACCATGAATCCATTTTCTAAACCGTGTTTTTGGCTTGTCCTGAATCACTAGGGTGCACCTATAATAAGTGTTTATATTCAGACTATTTTAGATTGCTTCGGGGGTACCGCGGCGGAGTAACCCAGTACCTTTGTGATTCTTCATAGACATAAACCCAGAGAAGTAGTTCCGGCTACGATGTTCTTCCGCAAGACGCAAGCAGTTCTGTTTATTAACCGCTAGAGCGTCAAAAGTTCCCTACCGCAGCTTTAAGTGAAATTGGATGGGTTCATCGTCTCTAATTTAGCTACTGGCTGCTGTGATGTTAATCCAAGAAAATGAAAATGAAAATCACTCACTGCTCTTGACTGAATTACTTTGTAGTTTTAACAGTCAAATAATTTATATATATATATATATATATATATATATATATATATATATATATATATATATATATATATATATATATATATATATATATATATATATTAGGGCCGGGACTTTAACACGTTAATTGAGATTAATTAATTACACAAAAAAACGCGTTAACTAAGATTAATTAATTACAGAAAAAAAATTCCCGCATTTTTAATAACTTATTTTTGCACCGCGGAACGTTTCTCACTGGATTTGTTTCGGCGGACCGATTATACTGAAGCACCAACTAGCGTTCGCTCCGCACATAGACATCATATGGCTCCGCATATCACTGCAGCCTGCAGCACATCGAGCCTCAAGTATCACCTCAACGCAAAACATATAGCAGCTAGCGTGGACTTTACACTTTATGTTGAACTATGTATTATTTTGTTGGTGCAACAGTTTATTGTTTTGGCCAAGGTTATTGAGAGTTGGACTTAGTATGTTATGGCCTCTGAAGCAACAGAGAGATGTTTTCTAATAGTCAGTGTTACCAATGTTCTGAATGTAATTGACAGTATTGTGTTTTACTTAAAAAACTCTTTACAGAAGGTTTCTAAATATGCTATTGCTACACTTCATGGCAAAAATTGCACTGGTCTGCTAGACTTGGTTGAACAAAAATAAACAATATTTTGTTGCTTAAGCTTATGTATTCAGTCATTATTCAATATTATACACAAATGCCCAATGCTTTTGCGTTTCCATGTGAACAAAGATTTTTTTTTAAGGAAGAAGGAAAAAAATACCTGTGTACGTATGGACATGGCCTCAGTCATTTTTTTTTAGTTAGTTTTTTTTTGTTGTTTTAGTTTTTTTCTGACATGTTGATGTTTTATCTTTCACTTGGATGTAATAAGTTTCACTGAGTTAATACAGCTGAATAATGATAATACAAAAAAACTGTCCGTCTTCATTTCAGGTTGTGAAATGAAAATGTGACTATTTTAAGGGGGGGGGGGGGGGTTATTCTTTTCTATACCCACTGTATGTTCCCACAATCCTTTGCTTTTTACACTAATATGTATACTGTATTTACAGTTTCTTATTTTACATATTACAGTAAAATATTGTTTAAATTTCAAAAACTGGTTACACCTTTCCAGGTTTATTTTCACACAGATCCATTAAGATTTAATTATCTCCCTTTTTCACTTCTAATCCATATTACCAGTGTTTATTGGAATGATTATAAATACAGTATTTATCTGTCAAAATGACAAGAATTTCTTTGAAATACTACAGTCTGAAATATTATCACTCAATGTTAATGTAGTTAAACATGTTTCAAAAGTCAATGTATGTTACATAATATAGACATATATTATTGCAGTGATATTTAATACATTTGTAAGATTGCTGTGAAAATTAAGCTTTTGGGAGTTATTCATAGTATGTAGAAACTAATGTGTTAATGCTTTTACACTCTTAAATTTCCTTTAATTGTTTAATGATTGAAAGGTGCATAGAATGTCGCCTGATCTTGCCCAGTTTTTTTTTTTTAAACATCTAGTATTGCATTCATATAGTGAACCTTTCACTGATTGTTTATAGTGTACTGGAAGTTTCTCCCATAATTTGAGCAAAGCATCATGGGGTGCAGAGAAACTGTGGATGGACCAATATTTAAAAGATTGGAATGATTCTACAACATCCAGATAAAAAGACTCCCACATGAAATGTTTTTGTTTGTTTGTTTTTAACTATAATTTCATTCTCTTTTTACTTTTTAGGTGACATGAGAAAAGCTATGTGCAACGGAGAAGATACAGGTACAAAAACAAAAAACAAAAAACAAGTAACCTGGTTCTATACAATTCTGTTAGTGAATGTAATCATTAAGATAGCATGACATTAAATTCAGGTACTGTTTATTTCTATTTATAACATAAAATGTTGTATAGATAAAAGTGGTTATTCAACTAAGAAATATATAAAAACTGTCACCATTTACCCTCACGCAGTTCCAAACCAGTATGATTTTCTTTCTTATGTGGAACAAAACAGAATATATTTTGAATGTTCCAATGCGTTGTCTGATCCAGGGTTGTCCAATACAGTGTTTTGAACCCCATTGACTTAACCTACCATGAGATTTAACCTAACAAGTATTTGTTCCTTCTCCCCCACTTCCTTTCCTTCACTCAGTTCACTCAGAATTATTATACGCAACATATACTGTTACATGTCAATGCAAGTGAATTAACAGTAATGTCTGGTATCATTTAAAATGTTTCAGTGCGACTGGTACAATGGCCTCATGTCCAGAGAAAAACTGTAGACTGAAAGTAATGAACGGGACAAAATGTATGTCAAAAAAAAAGTCCATTAAGACTATGCACCCATTTCAGAAGCACCCTCGACTGACTCTGGGCAGGTGTTGACATGGTGTTTGTTATACTGAAACATTAAAAATAATTACAGCTTATTTAATTCAGTTTGAAATCTGAGTCTGGTTTATAGTCTGTTTAACCATTTTACCATCACTGGTATTCTTGATTTTCACAAGCCATCTGTCCATTATGTTTTTACCAACTGCCATAACTGTAACACAAGAAGATATGTAACAGCATGGCCGTAGCCAGGCTTGGAAATTAGTGAGGTCTAGGGGGTTTCTATCATAAGAACTGTGCTATAATGACCCCTATAAATATATGTGTCATATACATTATGAGGTGCTCGACCCGGATCCGCTTTTGGCAAAAACAATGTCCTCCCTTTACAAATTTTTTAATCACATCACATCAGAAAATCAGTTATTTTCAATGAAAATAAAGTAAATAAAAATAATAAAAAGCTAGAAGTTAAAAAAGGTGTAGGGAGGGCTTTATTATTCCAATAAGGTGGAATCCATTAAAGTAGACTCAATAAGTTATTATTGCATATAATGTACTACGGTACTGAGGTGCCAATAATTACCACTATTTGTAGTAAGTAGTATAAATAGCAGAAAGTCCTGCTATTTGAACATAGTATGAATAGGATCTATAGATATTTGCATTAATGTGAATTGAAGCTGCCTTTTTTGATTACTACTTCCAGATTAATGCCGGCGATGCAATGTTGCCAGATGTCGCTATTGAAATAAACATAAACCTATAACTAAATGAAAAAAACTGAAATTATTTCAAATATTTGTGAAAATAGAAAAGATAAAGTTATCGCTGACACTAAATCGGAACTTCCTACTTTCTTATCATAAAGTGTTACATTTAGTGGGGGAAAAAGTTAAATAACGCTTAATAACAGCTGTATCTGGCAACACGGAGGCTGCGTCTGCGCTCTTGCTCACAACTCTGAAGACTCGTTCACTTCGGAAGCATCTCGATCATTTTCATACCATTGACGCTAAACATTATGAATAATACAAGCAGACATTCATATTAGGAGTTTAGGCTTCCAGCTAAATTGCGCCCTGTTGTGGATGACTCAAGATTTGCTAGCAATATCTGACATTCACAGCCGTTTCACTCCTGTGTATTCATAATGATTAACAGGTTAATTTCATTAAACTAGTTAAGTTCACTGTTGTAGATCACTGTAATTGTGTTTTCCCCTCCCACCCCTCTATATATTTTATATTTTCAGGCCTTTTCTACCCATTTGGAAATGGAGACATAAGGAGTCCCTCTACAGATGATGGAAGCTCTCCAGAAATAATATTGGAAAAGCCCTTTGTATATTTTGGACAGGTTTATCAAAAGACTTATGTAAGAGCATTGTCTTCATAAATTCTGTGTATGTGTGTGCCCCAGTATTCCCTACCTTATTGGAACCAATTGTCCTTAAAAGCAGTGATGTATAGGAATGCAGTAGCATATTCCAGGGAGTTTGAGGGCCGAGCTGGGGGAACTATTAATTGAAATGAGGGATCTAATAGAGCCCTGCATTGGCCCGGCCCTTGTCTAACAGCTTATGAGAATTCTCAGTCCAAATCCGACTTTATCCCATGTCTTTATTCTTTCTTCCCCATTACACAGCTATTAAAATAGTTAAGTTTTGTTGTTTGATGGCAAAGTGGTTAATTTTTTTTTCTTCTTTATTAAGTTAATTTGTAAATATCTTTGGAACATTTTATGTTTTTTATATTCAAGTTTTAGTTTTTTTAAAGGAAAATCCAAGCAGCAGCGGCAGAGTTTAGCATTATGTTTGATCAATTTAGTCTTCACAAACCAACAGATTTGTCTAAAATGAATAGACATAAAACACTTCATGCATTTCACAGTATTAATTTAAAAAGTTAACCTAGATAAATGAGTTCTGTTAGGTGCATGTACAATAGTTTGTGGGGAGAGTGGAAGCTTAAAGGCACTTTGCAGGACATGGAAGCACCGGCGTGATCACTTGCATTTCTTTTAATTTTTTTATTAACAGTGTAAACTGAAAAATACGCCATTATTTTTGCTCCTAAAGGAAAGAGTATACATCATTCGGAACTACAAAGGGTCTACTTGCATTTGGGTGCACTCACAGTAAGTGCTTTTTTAAAATAAAGAAAACAAACCAGATGCCCTTTCTGTCGTCTTGGTCTTGAGCAGGAGTGCTTCAGCAACATGATACATATTTCTATAGAATGCTTTAAATTACTATTTTCAAAACAAAATACAAATAGAAAACAAAGTATTTCAATATGTAGTGCGTAAAGATGCATTTCTATCTAAAGGCACATCCAGTGAGGAAATGGCTAGGCAGATTCATCAAATATATTATTGCAACGTTAACTCAGAAAACAGTAGTTATATTTTATATATATATATATATATATATATATATATATATATATATATATATATATATATATAGTATTTTATTTTGTTGGGGATGTTTTGCCAGAATTGAATTTGCATTAAATAGCCTATCCTGTAGCATTTTTGTGCCAGGTTTAAAAATAATATGGACCCAGGGCTGACTGGCCACAAGGATATTCCCAGTACATTCTGACCTTGTGGGGACTTCATTTGTATTCTCCATGAGACTTTTTGAAAACAAAAATAGCACGAAGTTGTGTGAAGCGAAGGTTTAGAAAAAAAAAAAAAAAAAAAACAACAACAATAAAAATAAAGTAGTAAAACAATTACATCCAAGGAATGTCAACACAAAACATGGAAACCAGTGTGTGTGTGGTCGTGAGTGTTTATGTACAGTGCATTTAGAACGCATTTATTATTCCCTCCATACAAAATAATGAAAAAGGAAAAAACTAACTTGTGAAAACTTAAATTTATTAAAAATAACTGAAATATCACAATGGCAAAAGTATTCAGTATTTAGATAAAGCACCTTTATCAGCGGTTACAACCTCAAGTCATTTTAGGTATGATGCAACAAGTTTACACTTGGATTTTCTGATTCATATGAAAATAATTTTGCACAAATTACATGCTGACTATATTTACTTCACTGACTATATTTACTTCACTTTTTTCACTTCACTTATTTCTTAAACTCAACCATTCTTAATTTTTAATGGTGATTATGTATATCTTTTTGTATTTAAAATTACTAATTCATCAATCCACTCACTGTACTCTTCCAACTAATTAGAGGCTTAACTCAATTTTTTTAGTGGATATTTTTGTACTTATTAATTAGTTAATAATTAAGTTAATAACAAACCTGGTATGACATTCAGTAAATGAAGTAAAACAGAACATCCATAATTAGTATGTTAAAAGAAAACAAACATGTCTTTTTAACAGTTTTACATCCTATTTTGTACTACTAAAGTTCTTTTATTATAATGCTCTTTTTCAGGTTAATAACAATGGACATTTGACATTTGATGGGCCTCTTTCTCAGCCGACACCCAGTTATTTACAGACACAATTCAACAGAGACATCATTGCTCCACTTTGGACAGACATGGACAACACTATCAGTGGAACAATCTCCTATCGTCAGGTCACTAGTGGTGGACTCTTACTAGCGGCATCAAACAACATAAACCAGTATTTTCCTAATCTGAATTTTAATGCCTCATGGCTGTTCATTGCCACTTGGGATAAAGTGCCATACTATAACAACTTACAATCGGTAAGCTATCTGTCACTCACATCAGGTAGTTTCTGGAAGACTTTTGGAATTTTTATCTTTCAAGTTTTATTCAAGTAATTTGATGTGGTATCAACATGCTTAATTCTGAAGTTGGTCTTCAGTGTTGTAGAATGTGACAAAAATAATGCATTACGATACTGATTACTTGAGTCCAGTGTTTGGGAATAACAAATTATAAGTAACAGCATTATGTAATTTTATTACAAAATAAATGTAACTGGAATCAGTGACAGTTACGGAGAAAAAAAAAAGTTATTATACTGAACAAAATTATGAACGCAACACTTGTTTTTGCCCCAAATTTTCATGAGCTGAACTCAAAGATCCAAGACTTTTTCTATGTACACAAAAGGCCTATATCTCACATCAAGATGCTGATTAGACCACATGAATATTGCACGTGTGTCTTTATCGTCCCTAACACACGCATGCCCATACCATAACCCCACTGCCAACCAATGGGCCACTCAATCCACAATGTTGATATCAGCAAACCGCTCAACCCACATGACACCAGTACAGTGAAAACCAGGATCATCTGTGAAGAGAACACCTCTCCTAAGAGCCAGATGACATCGAATGGGAGCATTTGCCCACAAAAGTCGGTTACGACGACAAACTGCAGTCAGTTTGAAACCCCAATGAGGACGACAAATACTTTTATTGTGGCCACCCTAAGGGACACCTGTGCAATAATCATGCTGTCTGATCAGCATATTGATATGCCACAACTGTGAGGCATAACCTCACCTGAAAGGAGAAGTGCTCACTAAAATTTAGACCGATTTGTGAACAAAAAAAATATTCTGTATGATATTACGACTTTTCTGTAAAAATATTGTAGTGATGCACTAATTTTGACATGTAGGCAGTTTAGAAAGTATAGTTTTGTATAATCTTTAATATTAAATTCATAAAAGAGATGGATATCAGGACAACATAAAGAGACTGAAACGAAAAATGGAAGTTAAAGTGCAGTTCAGGATTCAACTTAATATTATTTTGCATGTCCCCAACCTATTTTTTTTTTTTTTTAAATTATGTCAAGTGCATATAAAAGATATGGTTGTCCATGTTTCAGAATGTGTTTGTATGAGTTAGAATTAATGGCGTAGACATATGGTACTGAATCTAGCAGTGTTTTCAGCCTCTGCCCCTCAATATATGAATACATGAAGACATAAACATAATCTCTAGAACTGCTCTGAGTCGCGTCATGAATATTTTATTCATATGATCAACTATTGTCGTATCATATACAAAGAGACAGCATTGTTTCAAAAAGATACCAATGTCTCAGGAGTTTAGTACAGAGAATAGGACGTATGCTTATTAGACAACTGTATTGGAGTTGATGTACAATATATGCTTTTATTTATTATATATATATAAAAAAAAAAAAAAAAAAATATATATATATATATATATATATATATATATATATATATATATACATATATATAAATTCCAAACCATTGTTAGATGCAGTGTTATCTTTAGTTATGCAAAGATTTGTTTTCAAAAACAGTATCAGTAAACAATTTCTCATTATTTAAAATCTGCATTGAACCAAAGGTAAAAGGCAGTACTAAACTGTGATTTTGTGGTGGATTTGTTCAAATTTGATCATCTTAATTCAAGGGATGAAGGATTGTGAAAGTCTTGATAGTGTTGAGCACTACTGAAAGGTTAAACATGCATGCTGCAAATGTTTCAAAATGAGTAACAGTTGAAAATAAACATTCATTAAAAATTTAGAAAAGTAATCAAAAAGTAATAAAAACTAATGAATTATATTATTTAAATAAAGTAACTGAAAAAGTGAAAATTTAAAGTCACTACTATTACATTTTAAATAGGGTAACTTGTAATCTGTAGCCTATTACATTTCCAAAGTGCTTCCCAACACTGTTAGAGTCTGTACATTACAGGGCGCAGCTCAAACAACCTTTCAGCTGTGCTGCCATTCTCGATTGCATTAAGAATTTGTAGTAGAAGAAAATGCAACACTCTTAAGCAAAAAAAATAAATAAAAAATAATAATATTGATCTTAACTCTGCAGCACACCGGCAATCCAGGACCGAGTCTGGACACACCTGAACTAAAGTCATTTTTTCTTATTGAATTGGATCATCAAATGTCAGCAGCAAAGACACTGATTATTAAAATAGGATTAGATGCATATGGGATATTTGTATTTGCGTCATATTCTGAGTGTGCATTTCTCTTTAATAATTTTGAGGACTACTAAATATGTTTTTGTGTAAGTGACATAAGTAAATGCATGTACACATTTAGCCTAGACCTACAAGCATCATGTTTACACACCACACACATCACCCAATTTCTTGAGAGTCAGTAAACGGGAAAACAAAATAACTGGTGTTACTTAATTGTAAAAAAAAAAAAAAAAAAAAAAAAAAAAATGCATTCTTTTGCTATCTACTAAAAGAAATCTGATTCCGTAACTCGTGTTACTTGTAATGTGTCCATATGAACTTTATTATTTTATTGACTTTAATGAACAAGTTTAGTTTAGTCTTTTCAAAGGCAAAATTCTGTAATTTTAATAGAAATCCACATGATTGAGGGTTTTGTGTGAGGGCAAAAAAAACCAAACAAAAAAAACATCCTCACGCAGATTACGCTGATTTTTTTAAACCTGGTCACATGAATTCACCTCGCTGACCAACAGAAAGCTGCTTAAGTTGAAAGTGACTTCTGTGAGTTGTGCTTTACATTTTTAGACAATGGACCATTTTTGCTGGTGAAATTTTGAGAAATTTGGGTAAAAGAAAACGGAAAGCAGTGATAAAGAAATAGTATTCCATATCCTCTGTATTTATGTAGTTATACCTTTTGTCTTCCAGGCATCAACTTTTCAAGTGGTTTTGGTGTCTGGCAAAAACATGTCATTTACACTCATGCATTATGGTCCTATCACTCCTATCACATATCGTTTTATGGTAAAGTAATTTAAAAACCACACTTATCAAAATATATTATTGTTATCACTATATAAGTGATGTATTTTTAACTGAACTTTTTGTTGTCTTTGACAGTCCGGCTATGACACAAGTGATTCAACTGATTCCTTTTTTATTCCTGTCTCTGACATCACAAAACTGTCAAACACAAGCAATGTCAATGTCACTGGTCGATGGGTATTTCGAGTTCACCATTCATCAGACAATAATGGTAAAGTAACTTTATAATTAAAAAATATGTGGCATTTATTGAGTGTAATGTTAAATAGCTGTTTATTGTTTAAAACATGTTTAGAACAATTATTTGAGCAATTAGTAGTGAAATGTTGAGTTAAATGAATTAATATCATATATGTTTTCAGGACTACACCTTCACCAAACCCAGTAAATGTGTATGAACTCAATCTTTGGTCAAAAAATAAAATAAAAACCTGGTGGCGCTATAAGATTTTAAGCATTTGACAAGGTTACCACAAGTTCATCAGAACGAAACTCAGTGCATGTATGACTCATGGTCCTAAAAGTCTGTAAGAATTTTGAAAGAAATTGGCTACTAGTTGGCGCTAATGAGTTTTATTGTCTTATAATCACCTGGTGTTTTACACATCCACACAATATGCATATTAATTAATAGATCTTCTCATAATAAGCAACTTTGACTGTAGAACCATCAAAGCATTCAATAAATATTTCACAAATATTTTTCACTCAATCTGGATCAAACCAATGCAGTAATATTCTCTGCACTCTCTAGATCAAAATGTTGAATTTTGTGCTTTTGTTATCTTAAACAGGGTCATTTACAAAAGGAGCATTGTCAAATATGCCAAAAAGCCTGTGCAACCTAAACAACAATTCAAAACTTTAGGAAACTTGGTGAAAATGTGTCAGAAGACTCTTAACAAGCAAGCAAAGTTTCATGGAAATTTAACCATAGGTGGCACTATATCATTTGAAAACAGCCAGTTAACAGACTGAAATTGTACATTTAAGATTTCAGCCAGTTCACGACCTTTTTGAGTGCATTGTGCATCAAGTCCATGTATATGCTGTCAAACAAAGTGACATGTAACAACATTTGTTACATAATCAATAAATTATGTTATAGGTCACTGTAGTTTTGTTGCCTCTATTTTACATTTTCAGATCTTTTCTACCCATTTGGAAATGAAGACATAAAGAATCCTTCTGAAGATGATGGAAGCTCTCCAGTAATATTATTGGAAAAGCCCTTCGTATATTTTCGACGTGTTTATCGAAAGATTTACGTAAGAGCCTTGTCTTCATTAATTCTGTGTATGTACTGTGTGTGTGTTTGTGTTTAAGTACAATGCATTCGAAGTATTCCTAATTAACTCCATTCACCATAACGAAAAAGTAAAAACCTAAGTAATTATAACTAGACCGTAAAACCTGTTGTAAAGGTTTTTTGAATTGGCAGGTTTTTTTTTTTTTTTTTTTTTTTTTTTTACGAGTGCATCAGCATGGGTATAGAGAATGAACCTTTTTCACATTTCTGGGTCTCACAGTCTTGTGAAAATATTTAATTAGTAGTTGGTGAAAGTGACGTGGCCAAGTACGGTGACCCATACTCAGAATTTATCCCATTTATCCCATCCAAAGTGCACACATACAGCAGTGAATACACACACACCAAAAATGCAAGAGAGCTTAAAATCCGTTTGCATTTTTATGATATGCCACAGTTTCTTGGGAAGGAATTGAGAAAGCAAAATTAAGAGACTAAATAGCACAGCCAAGAAACTGCTTATTTAGAAAAACTGCTTGGCATCAACAACCTTGACCCATATGACCTGCCAGCTTCATAATGGATGAAAGGCTCAGAAGCACTACCACCTTAAGACAGTGATATTGAACGTTCATATTTTGCTCATCTGTTTTTCTCCAGATAGTATGCTCTGTTATTAAGATGTGTAAATTATTTTTTTTCCTTACATAAAAGGAAAATGCTTAAAGTGTGAATGTAAAAAAGTTTGTAGATTGGTTAGAAGGAGGCAGGAATTAGTGAACATTAACACATAGAACTTTAAAAAATAAACACAAAACATAATAAAACAATAGAAAAACATAATAAAACAACATCTCATCCTTCACTGTCGTTACTTCACCTTTTATCCTTCTGGAGCTGCGGTGTACCTGGGAATAAGGACAGATGAGGCTATAGAAAAAGAGACAGAAGTATAAGGAGAGACAGAAATGAGAGAGGGGAGAGCGGAAAATAAATAAAAAGTTCTCAGTCTGGTTCCCAAGAGGCTCTCATTTACAGTGTCATGCGATGGCACTGGATTGCTCCCCCGCCTCCTGGTGGACTGCGATTGCTCCTTCGGTTGAGGGCAGCCATCAGCGAGTCCCCAAACATGGCATACGGCAGCAGGCTCCTGCTTCTTGGCAAACAGTGCCATCTTCTTCAGTCCCTCCTCGACCCCGGAGCAGGGCAGTGAGCCCTCCATTCCACCTCGTCTTCCATCGTTCCAGCACCACCACCTCAGGCAGCACCGGCAGTCTCTGCTTCTTCCTGGTGCCGATTCTCCACAGCACCACGATCCCCTTTCTGACAGTGTGTCCCTGCTTATTCCCGGGTTTCGGCACCAATGTAATAAACATTGGCATATTGGGAAAAAGAAGGCAGACAGTGGCAAACATTTAAACATAAAACTTTAAATGTAATTATCAATGAAGATTCGGGAGGAGCGCGTCAGATACTTAGCCTAATCATCACAGGTGGACCACAATCAAGTAATCAATCCCACAGTATAAATATCGCTGACTTACCTCTATCCATTGACGGTTTATCAGCATGCTGGTTCGCTTCGTCAGTCACCTTATCACAGACCCAATTTCGTACCAACGAAGAGCGCTACACAGGGGATTTATAAGACCTGCTGCTTTTGCCGGACCCGAGATCATTTCTACCCAGCCAAACACGGCCGTTGAGCAGCATTAAGCGTCATCGCGACAGCTGCTATCCTCGCCAAGCCACACATCGTGGCCAATAGACCGTGCAACTCCGAGCTCGTCTTGCTCGATACACGATCGTGCCGCCCGAGACCGAGCTCTCGTCGAGCGCTGGATTGCAGCAGAAAGAATCCAACCACGGCTCAGTCTTTCACCACGGCGTTCCGGCCGAGTGGCAGTTTGAGGCCGCTTCCTCTAGCGGCGCAGACTAATACATTTCCAGGCGAAGACGCTAAAAAACAGGTTCTTCTTTTTTTTTTTCATTGGATTTTTACAGCAGTTTGCATTCAAAGTGTTGCATCTAAAAGCAGTTTTGCGGCTAAAGTTTTGTTAAACTACGTCTTGACGTAGTTCCGTCTAATTCTAGTAGCGTTTTATGGCGGTTTTGGCCAACCAACGTAAAGGTGCATTACCGCCACCTGCTGATCCGGGGTGTGGATCCCGCATAGATTTGGACTACAGATCCACCGTTCCGTCGGATGATGATGCCACTTTTTAACCACGAAGGCAAAGGCATTAGGTTAGATTATTGTAATGCCTCGTTCTCAGGCCTTCCAGCTAAATCGTTGAGCAAGCTTCAGTATTCTGCCGCACGCTTGTACTTCTCCTCGCGAACACATTACACCGGTTCTTTCACAATTACACGGGCTTCCCATAAACGTGAGAATTGATTTTAAAATTCTTATCTTAACATACTAGGCACTTCACGGGACTGCACCTGAGTATCTTTGTGAACTCATCAGTCCTGATATTCCATCACGCTCTCTTCGCTCTACTAACTCTCTTTCACTTCACCAGCCATAATGTGAGCTAAGACCATGGGGGAAAGAGCCTTTTCATATAAAGCCCCTAAGCTATGGAATGTAGTTCTTCTGCACGTCAGATATGCACCTATGTTGGGCGATTTTAAAAAGTTGATTAAGTCACATTTATTCAAGACCGTCTGTCTTTAATGAATTGTTGTATTGCTTTTGGCGTTTGTTCCTACAAATAAAATGCATTATTATTATTATTATTATTACATTCGCCTTACCGTGCACGTTTAAACCTCGCCGAAATGATACAGACATAAGTTAAAAAAATAAAAATAAATAATAATAATAATAATAATAAAATAAAAAAAATTTAATTTAAAATTTTAATTTCCATGCAAGTCTTCTGGTAGGACCAAATCATTTAGGGACCTATTTTACCATTCACTGGCTTGAGCACTCAAAATTAATCTAAAACGCATCTGCCCTCGTGTTTTGATGCAGGATAGCAAGTGTGAGTAAAATTACCATCGCCTTTTAAGGACCGTAATACGAAAAAAACGGAAAGTAAATCTCTTTAGAAACCACTTGGAAGCGAATAGCACATAACTGCTGTTAACCCATTTGCTCCAACGGCCCCAGTCTATGTTTTATTTTCACAGCACGTTAAACATCACTCTCTTACTTGATCTGGATAAACCGCGCATCAATTGAAGTCCAAAGACTTTGGCTTTTATATTTTACCAATATTTCGATAAAACATAATTCCAGTGATTAATTTTCCATCATGTCAGGAAAACTATTCCTATTCCTGAACTGTAAACGTCAAAGTGTTAGCTTGTGGACAAATGTTGATCATGGATCTAGTCAGAAAGAATCATGAACAGAAACATCTTTATTTTGGGTATATAATTTCTGCCTCCATGCCAAAAATGGGGGGTGTCTGGTAAGGGGTTAACATTACTGCTATAATCATGTCTTTCGGTACAACGCCTTACAAGACTAAACATGCTCAATCGTTTCCAAAAGCCTCTGTTTCCACAGTCCATAATACAACGTGAAAACAGCGTTCCAAACGTATCCGCTCGGGAGTCCGTCTAAAGAGCCCGGAGGCCAAATGAGAGGAACGATGCTTTTCCAACAGGAACATAATAAGGTGGACAAGGCCTGAGGAATTGTCAAATCAGGCAACAAATTGCTAAGCTGGTAACACAGTAGGCTACCCATCCATTTTTAGCTTGCCCCATCAAATATTACTAACACTTTTTACTCTTCCCACAGCCAACATCTACAGCAGCCGAAGCAAGTAGCCTTTTATGTACCTCCTCACTGCCGCATCAGTGTCTGCTCCCGCAGGAGCCTTTCCTGTACCTCCCCACCGCCACTGCAGTGTCTGCTCCCGCAGGAGCCTTTCCTGTATCTCCCCACCGCCGCTGCAGTGTCTGCTCCCGCAGGAGCCTTTCCTGTATCTCCCCACCGCCGCTGCAGTGTCTGCTCCCGCAGGAGCCTTTCCTGTATCTCCCCACTGCCGCAGCAGTGTCTGCTCCCGCAGGAGCCTTTCCCGTATCTCCCCACTGCCGCAGCAGTGTCTGCTCCCGCAGGAGCCTTTCCCGTATCTCCCCACTGCCGCAGCAGTGTCTGCCCCCGCAGGAGCCTTTCCCGTTCTCCCCACTGCCGCAGCATTGTCTGCTCCCGCAGGAGCCTTTCCTATACCTCCTCACTGCCGCGCAGTGTCTGCTCCCGCAGGAGCCTTCCTACACCTCCTCACTGCCGCGCAGTGTCTGCTCCCGCAGGAGCCTTTCCTATACCTCCTCACTGCCGCGCAGTGTCTGCTCCCGCAGGAGCCTTCCTACACCTCCTCACTGCCGCGCAGTGTCTGCTCCCGCAGGAGCCTTTCCTATACCTCCACACTGCCGTAGCAGTGTCTGCTCCCGCAGGAGCCTTTCCCGTTCTCCCCACTGCTGTAGCAGCGTCTGCTCCCCCGGGAGCCTTTCCTACACCTAAATATATATATAAAAAAAATAAATAAATAAAAATAAAAATAAATAAATAAATAAATAAATACCACACATCACCTCCGCCTAAAGGCATGCCATGCATCCGAGGTTGCGGTGATAGCATCATGTATCGACAATAGCCAAGACGATATTAGGCCCATTCTCCAACCAACATTTTTTAAAATAATCATTAGGCGGCCTACCTAATTTCGGCTATCAAACCGCTCCGTTATCCCATCTCAGCACTGCATTTCCCGCTCGCCCCTGCTCTCAAAGGATGATGTGAGCCCGTAGGTAAAAAAAAAAAAAAAATTCACTGGACAAGCGAGATGACCGTAGTGCCGACTACATGAACTAGCAGTATTTAAATATAGTATTTATACTTAATACCAGTGTATCAGTACGTCCGAAAAGTATATTTTTTGATTATTGGTGATTCCATAGGCTCTTTTCGTGCACCTGCATGGTCAAAATGGTAAATAGTAAGCTCAGACAGTATAAAGAATCTTTCTCTTACTCCACCCATGCACGATTACATCGTCGATATGTACCATCGATCTCACGTGCTGACAATGACCACATCGCCGATACATGGCACCTATTTGGGGTACACTGGCACAGGAAATCCAATTTATTTTTGCACGCTTAATTTCGGATACTATGACTGCACCAAGATTTTTCGGACTCATTATCGGAAGCAGCTCATTGGATTTGCTAAACAATTATTCAAGTAAGCCTCACAGCGTCTACCCTCATAGACAAATAAATCATCCTTAGTATCGAACTCCCTGCCAGGCCCTGCAAGAGGGCTCCCGGTTGAACCAACCTTTGCCTTCTCCATTCTACTATAAGCAAAGCTTACTCGTTTGACATCGCAAGTATTAAAATCCTGCCAGATGCTTTCCCACTTAATCAATCTTGGACTTTCCATCCGACCACCAGCGAAGCTTACCCGATTAAAAAAGGCAGATTAACCAAAAAAAAAAAAAAAAAAAAAAAAAAAGCGACATTTACCTATCGAACACCAATGAGTACATTGCAGCCCAAAAAAATTCTCCCTCCGATGGCAAGATGTACCCATCCAATACCGCAAGTTACGCTTTCGCCGAACACTAACGGGCTCTTCGCAGATAAAACAATTTTCTCAATTCTCAATTTCTCAATTTTCCCTCCGATGGCTGGAGAGACTACCCATCTGGTGTCGCAAATTTTAATAAATATAATAAATAAAAATGAATATAGAAAATAAATAAATAAATAAATAATAAATAAAAAGACACCGGATGCTGGCCATAGCCTCCTGACCAGATAACCTTACCTTTTTCAATCCTATGGCCGGCAAGGCTTCTCTCTTCGATGCCAATGGGAGCTCCCATCGGATGCTGACGAGAGCCTCCCGGCCAGACAACCTCACCTTTTCCATTCTGCGGCCAGCAAGGCTTACCCGTTCGTTGCCAGGAGCTCACACTCCCTTCGGACGTAGGTGAAAGCCCCCGGCTACCTGCTTTGCCATTCTGTCTTGCGTACGGAGAGGTTTACCCATCCAATGCACGGAGTCAGGGCTCCCATTGAATGTAGGTGAGAGCTTCCCGGCTAGACAACCTTACCTTTTCCGTCCTTTGGCCAGCGAGGCTTAACCGTTCTATCCGGGAGCTAAGCTCCTGTCGGACGAAGGTAAGAGCCTCCCGGCCGGACAACCTTTTCCGTCCTTCAGCCAGAGAGGTTTACCCGTTCGATTCCTGGAGCTAAGCTCCTATCGGACGTCGGTCCGAGCCTCCCGGCTAGACAACCTGACCTTTTCCACCCTCGGCCAGTGAGGCTTACCCGTCCGATGCGAGTGCTCCCATCGGACGCTGGCGACAGCCTCCTGGCCAGCCAACCACGACCTTACCGCGTGGTTTAGGTTACAAACCTACAAGCAAGCTGTTCAAATGCTGCAAGTACCAAACACACAATAAACTCTCCTTCCTTCCTATGGTCGCCAAGGCTAACCCGTCTCTTGCCGGGAGTAGCAAACTCCCTTAAAACGCTGACGACAGCCTAACGACCACACAAACTTACCTTTTCCATCCTACGGCCTGCGAGGCTCACACAGTTTTGTCCCCGCCGGACGCTGGCAAGAGCCTCCTGGCCACCTATCGTTACCTTTTCTGTCCGCCATCCGGAGAGGCTTACCCGTTCGATGCGTATGCTCCCTTCGGACGCCGGCGAGAGCCTCCCGGTTAGACAACCTTACCTTTTCCTTTTCTATGGTCAGCGAGGCTTACCCGTTCGATGTGTGTGCTCCCTTCGGACGCTGGCGAGAGCCTCCTGGACAGACTTGCTTTACGTTTCCACTCTACGGTCGGCGAGGCTTACCCGTTCGATGTGTGTGCTCCCTTCGGACGTCGGTAACAGTCTCTTGGCCACGCAACTTACCTTTCCATTTGACGGTAGGCGAGGCTTAACCGTCCGACGCCACGAGTCTCGTCCTCTCGCCAAATCCTGCAAAAAAAAAAAAAAAAGCTACCCTCAGCTACTCTCACATCTTTTAACCCCGTCTGGCGAGGCTTACCCGTTCGATGTTCTGAGTTAGAGGCCCCATCGGATGCTGCGAGAGTCCTCCCAGTCGGGTTTTCCTTTCCAACCCTCCCCGTCCGCCGAGGCTTACCCGTCTGTCGCGTGTGCTCCCTTCAGACGTCTGGCGAGAGTCTCCCGGACGGGCCTATGCTTGCCAGCCGCAAGCGAGTCTCATCCATCCGATGCCGTGAGTCGGGATCTCCCTTCGGATGTTGCCAGAGTCCTCCTTGTCGGCTAGCCCAAAAGCTTTTTATCTGCCAAACCGAGAGGACCCAGACGTCCGTCATCCTGAGTCTCAATCTCCTGTCGGAGGCTTCATGGGCCCTCTCGGTCAGCGTTAGGCCCTTCACCCACTGAATAGCAGGGGCTATCAGCAAGTAGGGCCCGTACGCCGACACCTTGACCTATTCCGGTCGAGGCAACTCGGGTCCTCCCGGTCGGGCACCACAACCACGCTGCTCCTCCTCATCGGCCGGTAGGGCTCACCGTTCCAACGCCAAAAAGCTCCAGTTGAGCATCGGCCTGAGCCCTACCGACCGGGCGCCAACAACCACGTAGTTCACTAGCTGCAGCCGGTAGGGCCTACTCTCCCAACTCCCAAGTCGCTCCCTCCGGAGTACGTAGGCCCTTCCAGCCTGCCAACGAGATGACTTCTCAGAAACCAAATCGGCTGTCCTCTTGTACATTTGCCTTTTTGGGGGGTACTCTAGGTTCGGGCAATTCCCGAGCTCGGAGCCCTTCCCCGGACAGCACGCCAAATACGCATACCATACCTCAGCTAATTATATGTAAGCGTGAACTAGTGAAATGTAATTATCAATGAAGATTCGGGAGGAGCGCGTCAGATACTTAGCCTAATCATCACAGGTGAACCACAATCAAGTAATCAATCCCACAGTATAAATATCGCTGACTTACCTCTATCCATTGACGGTTTATCAGCATCCCTCCTCCACCCCATCTCCTCACTTCAAGTTCACTTTACAATATACGGGGAAGGGGGGGTACTCTAGGTTCGGGCAATTCCCGAGCTCGGAGCCCTTCCCCGGACAGCACGCCAAATACGCATACCATACCTCAGCTAATTATATGTAAGCGTGAACTAGTGAATTAATAAATAAACAGAAAATGAAGGTAAAAGCGGCAGCCCCTCACGGATGACTGCCACATAAAACAACAACATAAAATCCAAGCCTTGTCTTCTCTCCTGCTTAACTGTCGTTATTCCTCCTTTTATCCTTCTGGAGCTCTTCCATGGGATTTGAGACCAGTGAGTTGTGCAGATGTCACTCATTATCATTACCTCTACGGCCTTGCTCCATTCCAATGGCTCTCGACCCCGCCCCACACGTCACAGTGAATAAACACTTGATGTTCACATTTTGGGCTTATATGCGTATCTACACATAGTATGATTTACAGTTTTGTCTTTATCACTGTTTTTGTGCATTTAGCCATATTAAGAATGATTTGTGTTAAGCATTTTAGAATGTCCCTTTTCAAGCTTACAGAGTTTCTCCTCGACATGTAAGCTGAGCTTCAAGTTAAAGTGGTCTAAATTTAAAGCAAAATATTGGATCCAACCATATAATATTGCACCACACAAGTGTAACGTCTCGGTTACGTATGGTAACCGAGGGGCGGAGTCCCGTTGCTGCTGCCGCAATCTCGGGCTCGTTCTGGTGGCCAACAGATGTGAACCACTGCCGAGATGGTAGGGCTCGAGTGGAATCCTCCACTGTGTCCTGAGCCATCCAGTGGCATCCACTTGGCTATTTAAGTATTTTAGGCCGTATTTTGTACTGCTGAAACTATTTTATAATATTGTTTTACCTCTGTTTCAGGTTAATAACAATGGGGATTTGACATTTGATGGGCCTCTTTCACAGCCGAAACCCAGTAATTTACAGAGACAACTCGACAGAGAGATCATTGCTCCACTTTGGACAGACATGGACAACACTGTCAGTGGAACAATCTCCTATCGTCAGGTCACCAGTGGTAGATTCTTACTAGCGGCATCAAACAACATAAACCAGTATTTTCCTAATCTGAACTTCACTGCATCATGGCTGTTCATTGCCACTTGGGATAAAGTACCATACTATAACAACTTACAATCGGTAAGCTATCCACTAGGCTACTGTACTTACAATTCACATATCTGATAGTTTCTGGAAATGTGTGTGTGTGTGTGGGGGTGGGGGGGGTTTGAAATGTATAACTCCAATATATTTTGGTGTCTCTAAATCTCTCTGTCTGTTTTTTTAAAGCTAGGGTAGGCAGTACAAAAAAAGTGAAGGCTAAAAGGTCCGAAATATTAGGATTTTTTTAATTATTATTTTGTACAGTTCTCTGAGGTCCACTTATAATGTTATAAGAAAGTAAACAAGGCTGTATAAAAGTAATAGGCTATTTTCTGTCCTGTTTTGACTATCCCCGTCAGAACGCTGTTTGAATAGGCACAATGGATTGTACATTCAGAAGTAAATGCCCACTGCTATGATTGGCTAACAGTATGTTTAACACCCTACATCATTCATAGATGGACACTGCTGTGATTTAGGTTAAAACCAGACATGGCTCATCTATATGGGCAGGTGGGCCAGAGCCCCACCAAAATATTCACCCAAAACATGGACCTCTATATACACTAAATCAATAATAAATTGTAAATGGGTTCTGCATTCTGCAACAAATATTTTCTAGACTATTTTAAGTCATAAAGTAAGCAGTATATATTAAAATCCATGCATGGCTGTAGCAGGCATGTATACATGATAATAAGCGGGGCAGACGGTGCCTGAGACCTCCCGAGTTCAACAGCATCACACAGTTTTCCAATGCAAATTTGTGGTGAAAAAGGGGAACTGCAGAGCGCTATAATTCAGAACCTTTGGGGCAGATTTGAAACTGCCCTGTTTACTTTTCATGTTACCTTACGTGAACCTCTCTCCTCCAAGACGATTTCATGTGTCTGCATCTGGTCAGTAACTACTTGTCATGCCTGTTTTTTTTTTCTTTGTGGAGTAGTGGATCAAATTAACAAAGTAGACTGTATGTTAAATCTTTTAGTTTAACGTTAAATGTGCTCACGTGAATAGCCTTTAAATGGTTCTGTTGTGTTTGTTTTGAGAATAGACATATGTCATATATATAGACATTTTTTCCTCATCCAAATTCCAACTTTTAACATTCTAAATCAACATGTGAAGGTGAAAAATAATATATTAAGGCAATTATTATACACCATTTTATGTGTGTAACATTACTTTGAGCTTGTCAATCTAACCTCACTACCCACAGGATAACGAAAGGACATCTCTGACAAAATTGTGTCCCTAGTTTTCAGAGATTAGAACATAAAGCTTACTAAATGTTTTTCATATATTAGCACCTAAATTTAAGCTCAGGAGCCACTACTGGTTAAAATGAAAGAATACTCCGTACATATCAAACGATCTTTAATAACAGACAAAGAAATTAGGATCACAAAAAACAGTTACACTTGTGTGGTGCAACATTATACAGTTATATATAGACCACTTTAACTTTGTCTGTCCCTGTGTAAGACTTTTGGCTCACACTTCTGTAACAGATTCTGAATTTATTTTTCCACACTGGGTTAACACCCTGTGGCTCAGTCTGCTATAGCACCCACACCCCAAACTTTCACTATTGATGCATGGAGGAATGCAAATACATAAGATGACCGGCACGTAGGAAATCCTATCATTGCATTTCAAATGAATGATAATAATAATAATTAACACAGAAAAAGCCAAGGAGATTCTTATGCACATCAGGGCTGCATTTTATTAGATTTTTTTTTATTTTATCAAAATACAGGGGGAAAAAATAATTATTGTGAAATATTATTATGATGTAAAATAATTTTTTTTCTATTTTAATATGCATTAAAACCTAATTTATTCTTTTGAGCAAAGCTGAATTTTCAGCATCATTACTAGAGTTTTCAGTGTCACATGATCATTCTGAAATAATTTGTAATATCCTGATTTAATATCAGTGATGGAAACTGTTGTGCTGCTTAATTATTATTATTATTATTATTATTATTATTATTATTATTATTATTATTATTATTATTTTTTTTTTTTTTTTATTTTTTTTTTTATTATTTTTTTTTTTGGGAACAAGTGATACTTTTTTATCATTCCTTGATGAATAAAAGTTAAAAAGAAGAGCATAAATAAATATGTTCTAACATTATACACTACCATTCAACTACCATTCAAAAGTTTGGGGTCAATGCATCTGTATACTTTCCTTTTTTCAAAGAAATTAAAACTTTTATTCAGCAAGGATGCGGTTAAATTGTTAAAAAGTGATAGCAAAGATGTATATTGTTAGAAAATATTTATATTTAAAATAAATGCTGTACTTAGAAAAACAAAAAACAAAAAACAAAAAAAAAACGTTTTATTCATTAAAGATTTCTGAAAAAAAGTTTTGCAGTTTCCAAAAAATATTATCTGTTGCCAACATTGATAATTCTAATAATTAATCAGCATATTATAATGATTTCTGAAGGATCATGTGATACTTTATACTGGAGTAATGGGAAATGGTAATTCAGCTTTATAAATAATATTTTTAAGGATATTAAAATAGAAACAATTAATTAATATTGTAATAAAATATTGTATATGTTTTTTCTGTATTTTTGATCATATAAATGAAGCCTTGATGAGCGTAAGAGACTTCTTTAAAAAAACATTAGAAGTTCTGATCCCAAAATTTGATTGGTGTATATATATATATACATATATATATATATATATATATATATATATATATATATATATATATACATATATATATATATATATATATATATATATATATATATATATATATATATATATATATATATTATTATTATTATTATTATATCAGTGCAGAAATAAGCATAAATACAGAATTATGATTCTATTAAAGTTATTTTTTTCTGTAACAGAGGTGCTCTTATCAAATTGTTTTGGTCTCTGGTGGCTCTCTGTCTTTTGTCATGATGAACTATGGAAATATCTCCTCTACAGATCATCGGTTTCAGGTCAGAAAGAATGTGAATTCATATTTCCAGAACTCTGGAACTATGAGGAAACTTGTAAATATGATGTGCTGCAAAGCCTTTATTATTTATTTATGTTTTCTTAGGCTGGCTATGGCACAATAAACTCAACATATTACTTTTCCATCCCTGTATCTGATGAAAATAAACTCTTCAACTCCAGCAATGTCAATGTGCCGGGACGCTGGGCATTCCGTGTTGATGGTGGACCTGAGGAAGGTAATCCTTTGACTCTGTTTGATAGCACACAATGACTTTTCAAAACAAGAACTACATCCGGGGTGTATTCCAAGGTTAACTTACCATCATATATACCGTTAACTCTCGGTTGATTAATCCAAACTTTGCTTACTTGAGATATGCTGGTTCCTAAAACACTTCTGGGTTGTAAATTTGTCAAGATGACGAAAAATAGTTAAATATATTTTAATTATTCAAATAATAAGACAAAATCTAGACAAACACGCTTGCACAAACTGACGAGACCATACATCAGACAGAGACAGGAGGGCAGAACAAATACACATTAGGTAAGGGCTTAATTGATGATACATGAAATCAAGATACATGAGGTGTCACGGATGACACGAAAAAAAAAAAAAAAAACCTTGAAACTGATTTTATAAGACATATCATAATGTACTTTTATTATAGAAATACATTATCGAAAAGGTCCTGTTGCAAAAAAAAAAAAAAAAAAGAAAAAAAAAAAGGTGAATGCAGGTCCATTTGTGAGTTGACAATAAAATAATAAAATAACCATATGAGCATATTAGAATAAAACACACCTTGTTGTAAAACGCTTTATAATTAATATTACTTATCCTTAAACATACTTGGGTATGTCACACAACCTGCTTTCTGGAATACCCCCCAGACCAAATCTGCCAACTCTTGCAATTGACTCATGCAATTGACACAGTTTTCAAGTTCTTAAGCCACACGTCCATTTTCTCACGCAGTGAAATGCACCATAAAAAACAAAAGCAAGAGCACCCTTAGTTGATACTGTAGTAATAGGATATTGGTGAAACTAATTTGGTAAATGTTCCAGTGCTTATTTTGTGTTGCACTTTGAAGCAAGGCTGCCAGGTTTTCACAAGAAAACCCTCCCAATTGCATTTTCAGGGGGACCCCAACCGTGTTCCAGGGGGTAAAATACAAGGCTTATTCATTCATGTTTTATTCATTCATATTTTATTTATTCAAAAAACATGTAAAATTTGCATTTTAGGGGATCAATATTATGTTGTTGGAGTCGCTTCAACAGGCAGACATGAGAAAAAACCCGTGGTTAAAATAGCCCAATTCAGTAGGAAAACCTTGGACTTGGCAACAACACTTCTTTGGAGGGCATAAACATTTCTATTTTTGTAACGTTGTGCAATGTAGCCAATCATAGACATATCTGTTGATTTCTTGAGCACCAATGATTGGCCATTGTGTTCAAGTTAGTCAGTCAGTAGGTTGCAATTATTTGTATAAGTAGTGACTTGTAAATCTCGAAATTCTCTCACTGTACATTGCTAGTGTTGTGTTGGTGTGAGGTTATGTGCTTTGCAGCATTGCAACAGTTACATTAACTGTTAACATATGTTTTATGGTAAAAACAAAGTACTAGTTATGACGTTAACTACTTGGCATGTCCAGCTAAACCCCAAGCCCTCACAGTCTATATATTTAAGTGTGTAGTTAGAAAGCATCAAATAAAGCAAAATGAAACTAAATTAAATAAAAGAACAAAAATAAATAATAAAGTAGTCATCAGCTGTTATTTTCCTGAAAGCAGCATCTCTGCGATCTCAAACTGATGAATTAGCAGAAGTTATTACTCCACCACCTGCAAATGATGCCATTAACGACAGACCTTCCCACCTTATTTCTTCCGTTGGAAGGGGATTTGTCCCGTTTGTAAATTTTTGGGGTCTGGCTTTCGGTTTCATCTGCTGATATGCTGTTGTTGATTGTAATGTTAGCTATAGTTACAGGAGAGTTTTGAATACTGTAAGTCATTACCTGTATTGCATATTTGTGAATTCAGTGGAGGAGCAATGAAGGAAGAGGTGTGCTTCTTTTGCAAAGGGTCTTTGTTTGGGTGATGAATTCAAACATTAATATCAGTGTTCATGAATTGCTTTCTGCACCTTTAATATTGCAGGTTATTTATGATGTTATTGATTACAATTATAGGAATTTTCTACCCATATGGAGATGAGGATACAAAAAACCCTGCAGAGTATTTTGGAAGTTCTCCTCTGATACCTCTGGCACAGCCGTTTGTCTACTTTGGGTTTATTTATAATCAACTATATGTAAGCAGCGTTGTCACATTTATGACACTGTACACTTGTACAATGAGTTGCTTTATATTCCACATTAAGAATGTTACTTGAAAGTCCAGATGACTGAGCTTTCACTGTTTTTGTTGTCATAACAGGTGAATAACAAGGGGTATTTGACTTTTAATGGGCCATTTTCCCAGTGGTATCCCTATTTTTTTCCTGCATACTCAACTAGAGACATCATCGCTCCACTGTGGACAGATATTGACATTACAAATAAAGGATCCATCACTTACCGACAAGTAACAGATTCTCGTCTCTTGAATCGGGCATCAAAAGATATAAACCAGTATTTTCCCAACTTGAACTTCTCTGCTTCATGGGTTTTCATTGCTACGTGGTATAAAGTACCAAACTATATAAACAGACAGACAGTAAGTCCTCTTCTTGCATGGAAATCTGATTAAGAAACAATATCCCATGTTTTCTGTATTTATGTAGTTATACCCTTTATCTTCCTGAAGTCAACCTTCCAAGTGGTTCTGGTGTCTGGCAAAAACATGTCATTTACACTTATGCATTATGGTAATATCGGCCCAGCATATTATTTTAATGTAAGTAATAATAAAAAAAAAGAAAAATAATCACTATATGATAAGTGTTTGATTGTAACTAAACTTTTCATAATCTTGTATTATGATTGACAGTCCGGCTATGACACAAGTGATTCAACTGATTTCTTTTCCATTCCTGTCTCCGACGTTACGTACCTTTCATACACAAGCAATGTCAACACCATGGGTCGATGGGTATTTCGAGTTGACTATGCATCAGACAATAATGGTACAGTAATTGAATACAACATACATGGCATTTTTTGGCATATCTTAATAATAGTTGTTTATCATTTGAAATGTGTTAAACAATTCATTAGACAATTAATATGTAGTGAAATGTTGAAAATTAAAATCATAAGTGTGCTGAAAAATAGACTTATATGCTTGCAGGACTGTTCTATCCATTTAGGAATGGGCAAAAACTAAACCTGGCAGGACAGGTTTACGGATTATTGAAGCTCTTGCAGACACCATTTTCTTACTTCGGGCTCACATACAGTTCTGTTTATGTAAGGACACTCATTAATGCAACTATATAAAAAAAATATATATTTATTACTTATATTAGCCATTAAAAGTATTTGACAAAATGTAATATCAGTTCACTTCAAACCCCTTTTAGGTTTACAAGAATGGATTTCTTACTTTCAACCGACCATTTTTTCCTTCAAGTCCCCCTACTCTTCCTGCAAATATAGACATTGTTGCTCCACTATGGACAGATATTGATAACAGTGATGTTTACATTCAAGAATTCAAGGGTGCCCGAGTACTACAGCGAGTTACCAATGATATACGTCAATATTTCCCTAATACAAATTTTAGTGCAAACTCAGTTTTTATTTGTACTTGGGGTAATGTGAAATATTTCAGCACTTCAGCTCAGGTAAGATTAATTACGTTGTTTGTTTTCAAAAGTTGTCTTTTGACTGATAATTAGATTTTTGTTTTGTTTTTCACCTTCAGAATTCCTCTTTTCAAGTACTGCTGATTTCTGGTTTTGGATTGTCGTTTATTGTATTTAATTATGGCAGTATTCCCCAAACTAAACATATTGCTCTGGTGAGAAATGTTTACAAATATTTGACATTTATTTTAAGTATTCCCAATAGTTATAGCTCCTCTTATCCACAGATCTGTAATCAAAATGTTTGTAATCATTATTTAGGCTGGATATGACACTGATGATTCAAGCAGTTATTATACAGTTCCTGTGTCTAATGTCACTAACCTGACCAACTCCACAAATGTCAATGTTAAAGGCCGTTGGGCTTTTCGTACTTTGCCAATAGAACAAGGTAATGTTTCTTTTTCTTCAGCAAAGTGTAATTAACTTTTTTTTTTACTTTTATTATGTTCTGCACCAAGGCCATAACATGCTATGTCATGCATTTCCAGGTCTCTTTTATCCAGCTGGCTATCAGGACTCTCTGAATCCCTGTCAAAGTAATGCAAGCTCACCAGCTATGAATTTGCAGTATCCTTTCTTGTACTTTGGACGCAAATATCACAACATATATGTGAGACATTATGCTAAACATGCTACATTTAAAGTACATTAATGTATTACAAGTCATGTTGCTTCAGTTAAATGTTCAAATCTTTACTATAGGTCGACAATAATGGACTTTTGACGTTTGAACCATTTTATGAAAGAATCCCCAAGGCTTTCCCTACCAACTCTACTAGAGACATTATAGCTCCACTCTGGGCGAAATTTGACTGTAGCGTCAGAGGAAGCATCTCCTACCGCGTGGTGACTCGAGGCCGTATTCTGGACCGGGCAAGAAATGATATCAAACAGTATTTCCCTCAGTTTGGGTTCTCAGTATATTCAGTCTTCATTGCTACTTGGAATAGAGTGCCATACTTGAACAGCCCCACGACGGTATGTAGATTAAAAGGTTACATAATCTTCTTCAAGCTAATTTAGCCTAGTATAAATCTAGGCAGAGATTGAAAACGAGTTTTACATGCTTGATAATATCACTTATTATCAACTTACTAAAAGAATTGCATACATTTAGTCTGAATGAGATTTGTTTATAGACCATTTATATTCTTTTTTTTTTCTCTCCATTGAAACTTTGTTTTTACTGGATTTTGCTTAGGAATCCTCCTTCCAAGTTGTTCTAGTTATCTTCAGAACTCTTTCTTTTGTCATAATGAACTACGGAAATATCTCCTCAACTGATCAAAGTTTTCAGGTTGGACAAAATAAGAATCTTGCTACAAAATTTTGATATTCAAATTAAATTAATGGAACCATAAATGTTTAGTTGGACTTAGTAAAAAAAAAATCATCATATTGTCTGGTCATATATATTTCATTTATTAAACTAATATGATTTTTTTATTATTATGATTTACCTGCAGGCTGGTTATGACACAATAAACTCAACAAATTATTTTTCAATCCCTGTGCCTGATGAAAATAAGCTCTTTAACTCCAGTAATGTCAATGTGCCGGGACGCTGGGTATTTCGTGTTGATGGTGGACCTGAGGAGGGTAACGTCACTGTTTAATTTAGAGAATATCACATTATTTGATAAATACAATGGGTATAGAAAATAATCCCCTCTTTCAAAATAATCTAAATTTGTTTCTATGAAGCCTGAAATTAAGATGACACAGTTTTTGTTTTATCCAGCTGTATTCACTCTATGCAACTTATAATGTCCAAGTGAAAAATATAACACCAACATGTCAGAAAAAAATATATAAATAATAATAATAATAATAATAATAATAATAATAATAAATAAATAAAATAAAAAAAACAGAATCACTGAGTTGGATAAAGGATCACCCCCCTCCTAAAATGACTTGTAAACTCAATCAGGTGTAGCTAATCACATTCTCAATGGCACACAAAGTCATTTGAATTGTAACTGTTATCAGCTGTGGTCATTTTGATTAGCTTAGAATGAAAAGAGATTTCCTGGAGCATTTCAGTCCTTGGTTATTCAGCTGAAACAAACAATCTACTCTGGGTGGCAAGTCACTGTCATAAGATCTCTGGGATAAAGTTGTGGCCAGGCAGGAGATGGACACAAAAATAAATAAATTCAAAAGCTTTATAAATGCCTAGTGAAACACAGTGAAATCTATTATTAATAATTGAAAGGTATTTGGTACAACACATACCCTCCCTTGGATCAGGACGTCGCTCCAAACTGGATGAAAGGGCCAGGAGAAATCTGAAGGAAGCAATCTCAACTCTGAAGCAGTTGCAGGAATTTGGTCATTGTGTGCATGTGACAACATCACAAATTCTTCACAAATGTGACTTGTATGGGAGGGTTGCATGAAAAAAGGCCACATGCAATCATAACTGATTTTTACTAAAATGCACCTTGAAGATTCTGAGGACACATGGAAAGAAGTGTTATGGTCCGATGAGAATACAATAACTTGAACTCAACAACAAACGATATGTCTGGCAAAAATCCAATACATCTCACAATCCAAATATCAGCATTCCTACAGTAAAGCATTAAGGTGGTAATATCCTGGTAAGGGGGGAGTTTATCTGCAGCAAGGACTGGAGTGCATGTCAGGATAGTATATAAAATGGATAGGGCAAAATACTGTCAAATTCTTGGAAAAATCTGCTGCCCTCTTCCGGAAAGTTGACAATAGGAAGAAGGTTTACCCTCCAACGTGACAAAGACCCAAAGCACACAGCAAAACTGAGCACACAGTGGTTGAAAGAGAAAAAGGTGAATGCCCTTGCTTGCATGGCCTAGTCAGAGTCCAGACTTTAAACCCACTGAAAATCCGTGCAATGACTTGAAGACTGCAGTCCACAAATGGTCACCATCAAATTGAACTGAACTTGAGCAGTTCTGCAAAGAAGAGTGAGCAAATATTGCAATGTCTAGATGTGCAAAGTTAGTAGAGATGTATCCCAACAGACTAAAGTCAGTAATTAAAGCAAAAGGTGGTTTAACAGAATACTGACACAAGGGGATAATAATTTTTACATCTCAGTGATTCTGTTTATTTATATATTTATTTCTGAGATGTTGGTGTTGTATATTCCACTTGGATGTTATTAGTTGCACTGAGTAAATACAGCTGGAAAAAACTTTAGTAATTTGTCCTCCTTAAAAACTTTAAAAACTCATAATAATATTATTGGGAATGTTAGGGATATTCTACCCATATGGAGGTGTAGAGGATAAGATGAGCCCGAGGTCAGATGATGGAAGTTCTCCACTGATTCCTCTTCTGCGACCATTTGTGTACTTTGGACGTGAATATGACAAAATATTTGTAAGAAGCATTGTGATATTCATGACATTAATATATATTCCACAATATTGATGTTACATGAAAATACAGACAACTGGTTTTTATCTTACAGGTGAATAATAATGGAGACCTGACCTTTGACAGTCCACTTTCTAAGTATTATCCCTATTATTTTCCTGCATACTCATTTATAGACATCATCGCTCCACTGTGGACAGACATTTATAATTATGAGAAAGGAACCATCTCTTACAGACAAGTAACAGATGCTCGTCTCTTGAATCGTGCTTCAAGAGACATAAACAAATATTTTCCAGAATTGAACTTCTCTGCCACTTGGGTTTTTATTGCTACATGGGATAAAGTACCATATTTTGGAAATAGAGAGGCAGTAAGTTTCTCTTTCAGTTAGCATGTTAATATATTTTTTTTTTTTCATTGAACAGAACTAACAGGGTAAGTTCACCCAAAAATCAAAATTATGTCATTAATCACACCCTCACGTCGTTCCAAACCAGTGAGACCTCCGTTCATCTTCAGAACACAGTTTAAGATATTTTAGATTTAGTCTGAGAGCTCTCAGTCCCTCCATTGAAACTGTGTGTACGGTACACTGTCCATGTCCAGAAAGGTAAGAAAAACATCATCAAAGTTGTCCATGTGACATCAGAGGGTCATCAAGTTATTAATGACATAATTTTGATGTTGGGGTGAACTATCCCTTATCCAGAATGATGCTTGTATTAATGAAGAATTCCCGGTCTCTTCCAGGAGTCAACCTTCCAAGTGGTTTTGGTGTCTGGAAAAAATATGTCCTTTACACTCATGCATTATGATTTTATCACTCCCACTAAAAGTGTTGAGGTAAAGCAATGTGAAAAAAAAAATGTGTCAAAGTTATTGTCAACCCAGTTCATGATCTTTAGCAATGTTTTTAGATTATGATTGTGTGCGTGTGTGTGTGTTTTCATTAACAGACTGGATTTGACACGGTTAACTCTACAAATTTTTTCTCAATTCCTGTTTCTGACGTCACAAATTTGTCATACACAAGCAATGTCAATGTCATGGGTAGATGGGTATTTCGAGTTGACAATTCATCAGAAAACAACGGTATATATGTTTACCTTAATAATAGTTAATAGTGTTACCTAATCTAAAATGATATCCTAATTTCATTTTGTTTTGTTTTTCTCAAAACATGGTACGCTTTTGTTTCTTACAACAGAGTTGTAACTAAGCCTTTAAGGTAGATATGTACTGTATGTAACATTTGCCTCTGTTTTGTTTTGCAGGATTCTGTAGCAAAATTAATCCCCAAGGTACATTAATATGGCATCAAATATTTGGTTTATATTTATGTATATTTATATAGTAAAATAATTGATATCTTTGTCTTTGATTAAATAATTGTACAAATAATGTGTCTGTAGCAGCATGTAGATTCAAATGGGCTTATGTACCCTCAGGTTTTTGAGTCAGTTAAATTATAAATGCAATTTCATGTATAGCAAAACAAACAAACAAACAAATCATTTAATCATTTTGATGATTACTGTAGGTGAAATATATCCATACTTAAAAAATTAAGTTCGCCATTGTGAATCTTATGAATTTACACAATTCAAAAGATTCACAATGGCGAATTAGATTTATATATATATATATATATATATATATATATATATATATATATATATATATATATATATATATATATATATATATATATATATATACTAATGTACAGTGTAGGAGAAAGTTGTTGTTGTTTTTTCTTTTAAGTAATGCATTGCAATATTGTGTTACTCCCTAAACTAATTACTTATTTTAACTAAATACTTTATTAATTTTTATGGAAAGTTGGGCTGGGCTTTCTTGGTTATTTTTAATATGAAAAAGTTAAATTTTTGGCAAATTCAGCAATACAAAATGAAACATTTTTTAATAAAATGTGATTAAATACATAAAGGATATTTGTGTTATATTTAATTATCACAGGTTTGCATAATATTATGCAATTGCATTTCACTGTTTTATATTCATTTTGAAGAAAAAAGTTGGGACTTTAAAAACTTAATGTGAAAAAGCAACTCAGATTATTTATTTATTTATTTTTTAAATTAAAAATGAATGTGTTACTTTAATTACTTTTAAAAAGTAATCTGATTGTGTTACTTGTATTACTTGTAATACATTACTACCAACACTGTATATACAAACTTTTAACAATCAGCAATGGAAATATGTATTTTGCTCAGCCGGTTAAAAATATTTTTATGATGTGTGATTGGAAAGAATGACTTTTTCATTATGTTTGTTACAACAATAAATAGGTGCATCTAGCCTTCTGTAGTAGTAGCAGTTGAGAAGTTCTTGGGTAATAGCCTACATCATTGTCTCTTGTGTTAGCTTCCTCAGATGATGTTTCTAGTGCTCTGATATGTGGAAGGACTCCAGTTACCACCAGCAGCAGGATAGTAGGAGGTCAGAACGCTTCAGCTGGACGCTGGCCCTGGCAGGCTAGTCTTCTTCGGTTAAGCAGGCACATCTGTGGAGGTTCTCTTATCAACAAAGAGTGGGTGCTGTCTGCTGCCCACTGCGTTCATGGGTAATCTCATTCAACTACTTGCCAATTAATACCTCAACGTTCATAGATGCTTTGAGTAGCTTATATTTTAATTGAGGAATTGATTTAACCCAATAAAAGTTTACAGTAATATATTTGATATGCTTATTTCTATGAATTCTTAATTATCAACATGATCGAAACCAGATAAGCAAGATAAATGTTCTTTGTTTTAGAATTATTTTTAATGATTTCTGTAAAGTAAAAAAAAAAAGAAGGTGTTATATATTATTAGTATTTTAAGATGAACACATATTTGACTAAAGTAACCTAGGTTTACTTAATTCATCATTATATTGCATTGCATTATATGTTTTGAAATCACAGAGATTTATTTAATTATTCACAGCTTCTTAATTATCAACATGGTCGAAACCTGAAAAAAACCTGTTGCACACAATCTACTATATGCCTTCTGTCACCTGGCTGACTTTTTAAGCAAGATAAATGTTCTTTGTTTTTGAAATGTTGAAATGATTTTTGTAAAGTAAAAAAAAAAAGTTTTATATATTATTAGTATTTCAAGATGAACACTTTTTGACTAAAGTAACCTAGGTTTACTTTTTTTTTCATATTAAAATGATCAAATATGATTCATCCGGATTTTGAGGAGAGCTTATTTGTTCACCTCTCAATCATCATTATATTGCATTGCATTATATGTTTTGAAACCACAGAGATTTAATCCCAAAACATTTAAATATACTATATTAATATTATAATGTTTTAAATACTCATACTTCTTCCCCCCGCTCAGGTATCCCACCATTGATTTCACTGTAGTTTTGGGGCAACAGACCCAGGAAGGCTTCAACCCCAATCAAATATTCAGATATGTGAGGTTAATCATCAAACATCCCAATTACAATTTTACGAATGACAACGATATCGCTCTTGTCAAATTGAGGTCACCCATCACCTTCACGGACTACATCAGACCCGTGTGTCTAGCAGCTCATGACAGTGTGTTCAACAGCGGCACAGACAGCTGGGTCACTGGATGGGGAAACATTAGTGAAGGGGGTGAGAATTCATTTTTGTCACCTCTTAGTTGCATTGAACTCAACATGTAAATTGATGACTATGCAGAGTAAGTAACATCTCATGTATTTCCTACAGTGTCCCTTCCATCCCCTAATGTTCTACAGGAAGTGGAGGTTCCTGTAGTTGGTAACAGACAGTGCAACTGTATCTATGGAGTTGGAAATATAACAGACAACATGATCTGTGCTGGCAATGACTCATGTCAGGTACAGAAACCCTGAACAAAATATGTTCAGCACAAACTTGTGTTTACAAGATAAACAACGAGTGCTTCAAATAAGGAATAAATAAATAAATAAATAAATAGCTAGACTTAATAAAAGTGTTGAGTTTCATGTCCAATCTTCAGATATTCAGTAGTGCTGTCAAATGATTAAACACGATAAATCGCATCCAAAATAAATGTTTTTGTTTACATAGCATATGTGTACTTTGTATATTTAGTATGTATATATATATATATATGTATGTGTATATATATATATATATATATATATATATATATATATATATATATATATATATATACACACACATATAGTGTATATTTTGAAAATATTTACATGTATTTTCTTTACAGTATTTACAGTGTGTATTTTCTTTAAGCTTTACAGCTTTACAGTTTTACACCTTTACAGAAACTCGCTGATCAGATCACAGACACAGAACAACAACACCCGGACTCTGTTTTAATAATTCTCAGGGACTTTAATAAAGCCAATCTCTCCCGTGAACTGCCAAAATACAGACAGCATGTTACATGTCCCACCAGAGACAGTAATATATTGGATCACTGCTACACTACAATAAAGGACGCATATCACTCTGTTCCACGAGCAGCTTTGGGATGTTCTGATCACCTTCTGGTTCATCTTATACCGTCCTACAGGCAGAAACTAAAATCAACTAAACCTGTATCAAGGACTGTAAAAAGATGGACTAATGAAGCAGAGCAGGATTTACAATCTTGTTTTGACCTCACTGATTGGAGTGTTTTTGAAGCTGCTGCCACCGATCTGGATGAACTCACAGAGACCGTAACATCATATATCAGTTTCTGTGAGGATATGTGTATTCCTACAAAGACTCAACGAATTTACAACAATGACAAACCATGGTTCACTGCAAAACTCAGACAGCTCCGTCAGGCCAAAGAAGATGCTTATGTGAAGGGGACAATGTCTTGTATAAACAGGCTGAATACACACTGGAAAAAGAGATCAAAGTGGCAAAGAGGAATTATTCTGAAAAAATAAGGACTCAGTTCACTTCCAATGACTCCGCATCAGTGTGGAAAAGTCTAAAGAAGATCACCAACTACAAGACAACACCCCCCAGCACTGTGGAGAATCATTGACTGGCAGACAATCTGAACATGTTTTACTGCAGGTTTGAAAGAACACCCATCACCTGCCCTGAACGCCTCCCCACACAACCATTCACACCCTTCACAACTCCTGCAACCAGCCCTGAATGCCTCTCCAAACAAACGTTCACACCATTAACAGCTCCTGCAACCGGCCCTGTAAACCTCTCGAATCAAGCACTCTCACCATTCTCACCTCCTGCATCCCCCCTCTCCCCCACACCTGCAATTCAGATCAGCGAGGATGTGGTGTTCGCCAGGTATTCCGGAAGCAGAAAAGGAAAAAAGCAACAGGCCCAGATTGTGTTACACCAGCCTGTCTGAAATCCTGTGCTGACCAGCTGGCCCCCATCTTCACACAGATCTTCAACAGATCGCTGGAGCTGTGCGAAGTCCCTTCATGCCTCAAACACTCCACCATCATCCCCATCCCTAAGAAACCCAAAATTACAGGACTAAATGACTACAGGCCTGTGGCTCTAACGTCTGTAGTCATGAAGTCATTTGAAAAACTGGTGCTGGCCCACCTGAAGGACATCACTGGGCCCTTGCTGGATCCTCTTCAGTTTGCCTACAGAGCAAACAGGTCTGTGGACGATGCAGTAAACATTGGACTGCATTATGTTCTGCAACACCTAGACAGACCGGGGACTTATGTGAGGATCCTGTTTGTGGACTTCAGCTCGGCCTTCAACACGATCATCCCAAACCTCCTCCTGCCCAAACTAAATCAGCTCTCCGTGCCCACCTCCGTCTGTCAGTGGATCAACAGCTTCCTGACAGACAGGCAGCAGCTAGTGAGGTTGGGAAAATACACATCCAGCACCCGTACAATCAGCACCGGAGCTCCCCAGGGCTGCGTTCTCTCCCCACTGCTCTTCTCCCTGTACACCAATGATTGCACGTCACCATCATGAACAGCCCTGTGACTGCAGTGGAGTCATTCAGGTTCCTGGGCATCACTATCTCTCAGGACCTGAAGTGGGACATTCACATTGACTCCATCGTAAAAAAGGCCCAGCAGAGGTTGTACTTCCTTCGCCAGCTGAGGAAGTTTAACCTGCCACAGGAGCTGCTGAAACAGTTCTACTCCACCATCACCGAATCCATCCTCTGCACTTCAGTAACTGTCTGGTTCAGCTCAGCTTCTAAATCTGACCTCAGAAGACTACAGAGAGTAGTCCGGACTGCTGAGCGAATCATCGGTTCAACTCTCCCATCTATTCGAGAACTGTACTTATCCAGAGTGAGAAAAAGGGCTGTCAAAATCACTCTGGACCCCTCACATCCAGCACACTCCCTCTTTGAACTGTTGCCATCTGGTCGACGCTACAGAGCACTGAGCACTAGAACGACCAGACACAGGACCAGTTTCTTCCCTCAGGCAATCCATCTTATGAACAGCTGACAATAACTGCGAACACACTACACTTTATATTTATATACACATACACTTATTTATCTAACACACATACTTAGTATACACTTAAATTTTGCACATAATATACATGTACATACTTAACTGCATTTTGTAATATACCTGCCTACAATTGTCAATTTGTATATTGTCATTCACTATCTACTTATTTTTATTTTTTTATTCTTTTATTATGTGTTTTTTGTTCTGTCACTGTCATTCTGTTGTAATGCGGAGCTTCTGTCACGAAAACAAATTCCTCGTATGTGTAAACATACCTGGCAATAAAGCTCATTCTGATTCTGATGTACATTCTTTATTCTCTCTCTCTCTCTCTCTCTCTCTCTCTCTCTCTCTCTCTCTCTCTCTCTCTCTATATATATATATATATATATATATATATATATATATATATATATATATAAACATTTAATATGTAAACATATTTAATATGTAAACATAACATATTTTTCTTAAAGGGGTCATGAAATGAGAAACCAAATTTGCCTTGATCTTTTGGAATATAAGAGGTCTTTGTACCATTAAAACGTCCTGCAAGTTTCATAGCTTAAGGCGTCCTCCCCATTATAAACAAGCCATTTATTTAATCAAGCTCTAAATACAGCTCGTTCTGGATCCATGGTAAGAAGTGACGTCACGGTGCGAAGTGACGTTCCAACCATTTGCATATCACCGCCTCCAGCACAAGACAACTATGCTCATTTCGGATCGTTGTCGCGCCGCGCGCCTCACAAGTGTTCAGTCGACGGACAGCGAGCGGGTCTGCGTACAGGAAAATTACAATGCCACGCAGATGTGTGCTGTTCCTGGCTGTGGACAAACAACATCTTGAATACGCTGCCAAAAGATCCTGACGTCAGGGAAAAATGGATGCAGTTTATTTTTTGAATGTGCCTGTGCATGCATTTTTGTCCGCGGTACACCCTATCATTTCATTGAAATTAGGTAAATAATGTTAAACTGTTAGCATTTTAAGCTATAGAATAATTATGCAACAATCCGTTTTCAAGTGTCTCGGGTTACAATTTTTTTTATTAATTCAAAATACTTTCACTTTCCATGTGGACACGGGCTGATCCAGTCTTCGTTGTTGTGGTGATAGTTCATTTTCCTCTGATTCCTCATCTGATTCCGGCTCAAACATATAAGGTTTTATCATTGCAAGAGCCATCGCTTCAAATCATAGACAGTAAAAGAATGCATCACTCGCTACTCAATCCGCAAATGTTCTGTCAAATGTCGTTAGCCAGTCATAACAGTGGGCGTTAACACTGAACTCTTAAAGGGGAAACAACCCAAAACAGACTGTTTGAATCAAAGGATGAGAAACAGGGTGGGAAAATGTCATAATTCACTACATTTTAAAAGTTTTTTTTTTTTTTTTTTTTTAAACTATAGTAATACTATAATTGCACCTAGGGGGCAATAATAATAAAATTAAAAAAAACATGTCATGACCCCTTTAAATATATACATGCATGTGTTTGTATATATATTAATGTATACAGTATACACATATATTATGTAAACAAAAACTTTAAATTTTTTGATGTGTATTTTCAGGGTGATTCAGGAGGTCCGATGGTGAGCAGAGAGAGCTCTGTATGGGTTCAGTCTGGTATCGTTAGCTTTGGAACTGGCTGTGTTCGACCTGAACTTCCCGGTGTGTACACCAGAGTATCACGTTATCAGGAATGGATCAGCTCCTTTGTTTGCAACGATCCTCCAGGTTTTGTGTACTTTACCTCCACTGGAGCTGACCCTGACTACAGTTACAGCTGTCCTGGTCTTCCTCCTCCTCCTCCTACTACTCCTGCTCCTTCCTCATCCACAAATGAATCTACAGTTCTATCTTCTGCAACATCTCCTCCACAAAAATTTTGGCCATTATGTTTTCTGTTGCTTCTACCAATACTTGGCTTAATTTTTTATGCAATGAAACACCGTTTAGGGTCATGCATTAAAAGATGCATTAATTTGATCAGAAGTGGCAATAATGACATTTATAGTGATACAAAAGTTTTATATACCAAATAAACGCTGTTCTTTTGGAAATATTCAACGAATCCTGAAAAGAAAAGTAATATTTCCCCGAAAAAAAAAAATGAAGCAGCACAATTGTTTTAACATTGGTATTAAGAAATGTTTCCTGGACAGCAAATCAGTAACGATGCTGAAAATTCAGCTTTGCATCAAAGGAATAAAATACATTTTCTAATGGGAAAAAGCTAATTTAAATCATAATAACATTTCACAACATTGAGAGTAATGCAGCCTTGGTAAACTTTTGAATGGTAGTGTATGTTCAAAAATAGACAAAAAGCAGTGACAGCAATAATGGGGTATGTATATGTATACATTGAGCTAAAAAGTTTTGATCTTACAATATTTAGCTGTTTTCTTGATCTTTCTTACACAATTTTATTTCTTCATTGACTTTTAAATAGCTATAAATAACAATTCATTTATTCCATATCCTGGATCTGATCAATAGTATATTGGAGAATAATAATCTGTTATTTACTCTTTACTTCTAATTAAATTCTATATATATATTTTTGTCAAATGTTTTTGTGACTTTTGAAACATAGCATGTATCTGTTTCTAACAAATGATGTTTAATTTACTGAATATTGATGGAGAAAAAATATCACTTTCTATTTTATTTCCTATTCTGTTCATGTCTTATACACTGTATATTTTTACACAAGATGTGTATCTTTACGTGAACCAATTAGATGTGTATCTTTACATATCTAATTTCACTTGGAGGAAATAATCAACTAGCCAGATGTCCACAGATGACCACATATGGACAGTAGAATCGATTTCAGTTGATTAATTGTTGGTTTATTAACTGCTGTTTTAATGTTAAACTGATATCTGGTTGGGCTGACAATATTACCTTATTTCCTTTTTCTTCTGTGTGTATCCTTTTCACTCATTGTAATTATTAAATACAACTTGTAACACTTTTCAATATGTAATACACTTTAAATAAATATTCTGGTTATGGTGGTATAATTTTCTATAACAGCCATCCTTTCTTATTGTAGTTATTTATTTATTTATTTATTTATTAATGAAGAGTGCACTATAATGGGGCCTATAGAAAATGAAGAAATTTATATTTCTATATAAGTCCCTGACTTATCTGGCAGTGTGTTTTGGGTCATTGTCTGATCGGTTGTCTAATATTGGTAGCCAAGATGATTTTGTACCCTTCCAAATTCATTCTGCTACTGCCATCATATATTATGTCAATAAATAAAATTAAGAGGCCCTGTTCTGATGGTTATTAAACAGTAAGCTGCAAGCTGCAGTCTGTCATGCCCATTGACTGCCCCTGGATCCTGTGTTGTGTTTTGCTCCCAATGTGTCCCGTGAACATTCTGTTCCCCCGTCCAGCCCAGGGAGGGCTTGCATTCCCACGTCCAGCCCAGAGAGGGCACATGTTCCCAAGTCAAGCCCAGGGATGGCCACAGTTCCAGAGTCAAGCCCAGGGAGGGCTGCTGCTCCTTCATCAGCCCCATGGAGGCACTCAGAACCCCGAAATTTTGGCCAAGGAATTTTTGTTGGGGGGTTTATAGGGCTCCGGCCATAGAAGCCGGGCCAAGTGCTGAGGCCAAGGCCATAGAAGCCGCTTCGCCATGGCCCCCTGAACTGTCTGCTCTTGTCTTGCCTTGGCTGTCCAAGCTGCCTGCTTTTTTGCCACAAACTCAACCTACTGGCTTCTCTCCTGTATGATTTCACACAAGTCTCTTCAGATCTTAGAACTGTGCATGAATTATGAGCTTCTAGAACAAAATTAGTATGCTTTTTCTTAGTCTTATTAAGTGCAACTACAATGTTTCTGGTTACTTTCGTAACAGCACAAGTGCCATAACAGCACTCAGTTCCCTGAAAAGCAGGAATGACACATTGCGAACCAATCACTGTGGTAACTCCTCCTCTTCTTCGAGATTCTTGAAACCTTATAGGATAATGGCAGTAAAAAAAAAAAAAAAAAAGGCAAATTGTCGCTAATTATGCAAATTGCATGCAAATACCGACAAGCCTGCAGATGGTATACAGTAAAATGCGGTGAGAGCTCAGAATCTAATGCGGTGTCCCAATGTGCCTTCTTATGCTACGCCCTTTAAAGTACAATATGTACTCTTTTGGTGAAGAAAAAGTAAACACTTTTGAGTGTGTAGTAGAAGAGTAGGCCTCACACAACCAAAGTAACGATGGTAAATGGAGACATTCCCTTTCGGGTATTCACTCAACATTGTGAAGCATTCACTCAGTATACAATCCCGTCGTGATGGCAGCGATGATGGTTTTGAAAGGTGTAAGATTAATAAGGGAATTAAGATGAATATAACTCAAAGGGGATTGAATTACAAGGAATAAGAACCGAATTAGTATGCAAATTGTTCAGAATTAATATTTAACACTTTATCAACTATTCGTCCACCGATACATTGAGATTTGGGTATTTTATCAATTCTGGACAAAATATTATCCCATGGCCTATGGTAATAATATCATAAAATGTATGATAACTGATTATAAGCAAGGTAACAGAATCTACAGTTTAAGGCAGTAACTTGTAAGCACACAGCACAAGACACTGGTATGTAAAATCAAACAAGGCTTAATTGAACTACATTAATACGCATAAACTAAACTAACAAAAACACACAAACATTCATTTAAACAGTGACAGAGAAAAGTGATGTTATTAACAGAGGGTGAATGGAGTCCCAAGTGTCTAGCTTTAGACACTATTTCTTGACCGCAACCTGAGAGAATCAATCTACTAGCACTTTAATCTTAGTTCGTTTTCTTAATAAGATTTGCACAAGTTCAGCCAGTATTAGGAGATACCGTATTTTCACACTTTTTTCATAGTTTGGCTGGTCCTGCGACTTATAGTCAGGTGCGACTTATTCATCAAAATTAATTTGACATGAACCAAGAGAAATTAACTAACAGAAAACATTACCGTCTCCAGCCGCGAGAGGGCACTCTATGCAGCCAGAGATGCTGCTCAGTGCTCCTGTAGTCTACACAAAACAGCATATAGCTGTAATATAGTTGGTAATGTTTCCTCTTGGTTCTTGGGTCTAAATAAATACGACTTACAGTCCGATGCGACTTATATATGTTTTTTTTTCCTCGTCATGACGTATTTTTGGACTGATGCGACTTACACTCGGGTGCGACTTATAGTCCGAAAAATACGATACTAGGTGTTTCTCAATGTCAAGGATACTTCCTTTATGACGCACTAATGTTTCGATGGGGAATCACTCTGAACTTTGGAATGCGATGTTGGGTTATTTTAATGAAATGGACTGTTCAAGGATAATCCTACAAAGATTTTGATCGTTATTCATTTGTTCAATCTTGTCAAATGTAGAATGACACGAAGGCCCATGTATCACTTGATGCCACATAGGATATATGATATATTTATATGTATTTGAAGAGAAGATGTCATCATGGGAACCAGATGTTCAGCAGTGTGCATTTGAAAGCCTAAAATGGTCAGGAAAGTAAACAGTAATGAAAAGGAAATGCATTATACCTGTAATTTATTCTAATCTTTAGCCTGCATGTACATCAGTTATGGTCTATGACTGCATTTGTTTATTTCCCAGTAGAAATTATAATTTGCTTATGCGCTTTCATATTTCCTTAGTATTCAGAGAAAAGATTAAAAAAAGAACATGTTTGCATGCTATTATGCAAATTCATTTAGTACTATGGCAACATTTGGAGTGTATATTCACATTCTACATGTGATGTACAGTATGTATGTTATGTCATTCTGTGTAGTGGATTTGCATAGTTTCCTTTAGTGGATAGAGGACAGAACTGGTGTTTGTAATTAACAGAAACAGGGGGAAACATCCTTCAGGTATGTACAAATATGTACATTACAATGACATTTCTGAAGTATCTGATGCTGATATTCATCATCAGTAAGTTTTTTGTATAATTATTTTGGTTTCCATTTAAAATAAGAGATTTATATAAGGAAATTTTTGATTATTTGTTTATTTTTATATTTTCCAATTTTATTACATTTTATTGTAGAAACATTTAGGTGAAGACCTTTGTATTACAAGGGTGTAAAAAAAAAAGTAATTAGCTGGCAAAAACGTTAATCTAGGGTGTTTGGAGTTTACATTCATATTCTACATATGTATGTATGTATGTGATGTCATTCTGTGTAGTAGATTTGCATAGTTTCCTTTAGTGGATAGAGGACAAAACTGGTGTTTGTATTAACAGAAACAGGTGGAAACATACTTCAGGTATGCAGTTTTAAGAATATTATTAAACTTTTTTTTGGTACATATGAATGTAGTGGTATTGCTTTATACTGCTGCACGATTGTAAATTTTCATTTTTATTTTCTTCTTGGATGCAAAGTCTACATTAGTGGTACTGCTTACATTACAATGGAATTACAGAAGTATCTGATGCTGATATTCATCATCAGTAAGTTTCTTTATATTATTATTATTATTATTAGTATTATTGTAGTTTACATTTAAAATAAGATATTTATATGAGGAAATTTGATATTTGATGAAATTTTAGTTAAGAAATTAATTCAAAGAATTTACTATTACAAAGGTGTTTAAAAAAGTCATTATGTGGCAAAATCTAGGGAGTTATATATAATTTAGAAAAAGGAAACTAACAATTTTATTTAGTTATTTATTTATTTATTTTACTTATCTTACTTAATTCAGTTAAGTAGTTAATTATCCACTTTTATAAGTACGTTCATGATAGTCATTTAGATGCTTCTAAAAACAGATGGTATATTAGGTCATCCAGCTCATCGTTTTACTCACAGTTCATTGGTTCTCTTCAAAGCATTGTTGGTTTGTTGGTGCTAATGCTAATAATATATATACAGTATTTATATCTGTCTAGTTGTTTTAGGGACAACTAACAATTTTAAGAAGCAAAATATCAGATTAAGGCCATCAAACAATTACAAATATTGAAGTAATATTTAATGCTCAGAACTAAATAGTCCCCCCTAAATAAATAAATGAGTTTCAAATAAGGATACAGCACCCCTTGAAGTTAAAATTAACAACACCAGCACATCAACAAACAAATGCATTCCTTAAATTGTTATTTTAATCATCTTTCTTTCTCATCTGGGAGGAAAATATGTTTATAATTCTGATTCACTGATTTGAACAATTAATTTAGCAAGTGTTATGAATCTTGTAAACAGAACACAAGGGATGACCAATTCCTAAGGTTTTTTGTTTGTTTGTTTTTTAAAGGGGTCAGGTGATACTTTTCTCAAAGCTCATTATTTTTGTGTATTGAGCATAATAGAATATCTTAGCATGCTTTAGGGCAATATCATACCCCCGACACAATGAGGTGCAAGGCTTGGTGCAAGTTTTTTTGCTAGTTTCATCCTGACGCAGTTCATATTTTGCCGTCCCACACATGGGCGTGCTGGTCTAAAAAAGAGGTGTGTTCAGGCCATTATTTCCGCGTTGCCATTTTAAGGAACTGAAAATAAACAACCATAGACCAACTCAAACCTGGTCTAAAGTTTAAAGTTTTTTTTAAGAGCACGTTACTAGAAAATGTGGGCGGGTCCACAACGCGTTATCACTTTGTTTATTACACACAGGGACACACAGCAGCTCAAAAACATGCCAAATATAAAAAAAAAAATTAAGGATTACAGTGTAAAAGAATATTACAGTGTAGGCTATATATAAAAATGTTATACGTCATAATGGATAGTCATTGCTTGTATCAGAATTAGCCTACCTATTTGCTCATGCACAAGCAGATCCATTGGCTCTCTGGAGACAAGTTCAGTCTGTGCTCCTTAACATTCTGCCATTTAATTAGCGAATCCTCCATGGTGCGAGCATAGCTTGCTCTTCCAGGGAATGGGAAATGATATTCTGATTGGTTTATTGAATGTTATGCCCCAAATTACTGAATGTTACACCCATTACTCATTAAGAGAATAGGGGCTGCATTCGATAACTTAGGTAGCTCACTTGCTGCCTTGTTGCTGTATGAGGCAATGACTTTGCATGCATACTGATTTTAGACAGGTTTCTTAGCCAGTGTAATGGTTTAATGATCTACAACAAAATAGAGGTTTGGTGATAACTAAATTAATTCTTAATTACTATAATACTGATTTCTCTCTGGGAATAACTTCAAAATGGCAAAAAAGTTTGTCAGAAATATAAATTTAAACACAAACTAACAACCAAACACAAGTAGCTCAACCGTCATGGAATGTAATGCGCAGGATTGTGCTACAGTATATCAAAGGCAGTGAAAGATACATCTATGCTGTCTTCAAAATGTGATCAGAAGACAGTACCTCCGGAGAAAGGAAGTAAAACTCTATTTGGATTTGGACGTGTCTTGATGCCTTCCTGCTTTAGAATGCTGCCTCTGAATGTAGCATTTTAGAGCTTTCACTTGCAGCCAGGGACAACTCTTATAGACCATGTGTCGGGAGCGCTGACAGTTTTGTTGTTATACTAGCAAAAGTGGATTTCGAAACAACCTAAGTGCATCTGCTCCGTGCACTACAGACCATACACTTAGATCATTAAAATAGGGCATTTATTGTTAAAGAAATTCATTATTTTTCACGTACTGTTCATTATTGCAGATCCTATATGAAAAGCCTTTTCTAAAATGTGTTGATTTCTAAAAAGCCCTTCCTTTGAAAAGTGCAGTGTACTCTGATTGGCCAGCTAACCAGATGTGACTGGCTGATCATCTCAAAAGAGAAAGTCGTGACATTTGCCAAGTATGGTAATCCATATTAGGAATTAGTGCTCTGCATTTAACCCATCCAAGTGCACACACAGCAGTGAGAAGTGAACACACACCTGGAGCAGTGGGCAGCTATATATCCAGCACCCAGGGAGCAACTGGGGGTTCAGTGCCTTGCTCAAGGGCACTTCAGCCGTGGGTATTGAGGGTGGAAGAGAGCACTGTTCATTCATACCTTCACACCTAACTCCTGCCAGCACCGAAACTCAAACCAGCAACCTTCGAGTTACAAGTCCAACTCTCTAACCATTAGGCCACAACTCTCCCCACAAGCATGTGTTGGAAATGTAATGCCCCTTACCATAATTGTGAGCTTTAGCTTCCATAGCAATAATTATAACAGTTAATAATGTCATAAATTTTACTATATCACAATGGGTGTATCCTGCTTTAGTGTCCAGTGTGAAGCAGAACATGTAGAGAATCATGTTTGTTCATGTTTTTTTGTTGTTTTGTCATGTTTCTTTTTGCCACTTTTTGTAAACATAAATCCATCTCTGTCTGCATATGCAATATGTGTTACTCTACACTTCACCAAACTCTGCATTTGAACTGCATTTGAACAGTCGATAGCAAATTATAAAACATACTTCTGGGCCCTGATTCAAAAGTGTCAGATTATTCTAGCAAAGATGGAATTGCCCCATTTTTTAGAAACAGCCTTTCTGCACAGCTAGCCTTGTTTTCTCCCAGGTTAAGAAAACTTTCCTCCATAAAATGTGCTGCATGAACTCGAACATTTGTAAATTAATGGCAACCACTGAGCCCTAATTGCATCCAGTTTTGGAAGGCCAAAAAAGTGCTTTTACTTTCGGATAGAAACACAAAGTGTTTCCACGACATGGTAGCAACAACACTGCTGTGACACCTGAAACCACACCACACAGTTCTTTCTTTGCATATCCATTTGGGTGGTATTATGCAAATATTTCCACATAGTGATGTAGATATGTTCGGTGTTTCTGGCCGGTCCGGATCAGCCTTCTCTTATATATATATATATATAGAACAATTACTTTTGTGGGAGACTTTGAGCTACAAAACACACTATAGTAAAAGGAAATCTTGTAGAATCTATGGTACACTATTAAGAAGTGCAAACCAGCAAATGTTATCTTAGGTAGCTATTTCTACCTGATCTAACCCTAATGTAGGTGGATTAGGTTTATATTTTGGGGTTGAATTAACTCAAATAAATTTGATATTACCAAACAAGAAATGATATTCAATTCATATTCAATGAAGAAAAACACTTAAAGAGACTTAAAAGCTTTACTCAAATGAAAACTCTTTTATCATCCTTATGACAGTACATGCTGGTTTTATCTCATACCTAAATGCTGCAACACAGAACTTTTTTGTTCAGTAATGAGTTATACACTCCAATTCTTTCATAATAACATGCAGAGTGCATACACAAAATGTAATTAATAGATTGATTGTGCAGTGTAGACAGACTCATTGGTCATTGTTATTCGGCCACACACATGCTGCAATGTTTCGGGAATGACATCCGCATATTTATGCAGGATTCTCTCTCAACAAAGCAGTGACCAACATAGTGATAACTATAGTGATGGATTGGACAAAATACTTGAAGACTAGAGCATTTTTATAAACAACAGCAAAAAAATATATAATTGTGCAGTATGAACCCTGCATTAGTTGTCAGAAGGCATTGTGAATGCAGCCACCGACTAACCAGACTTTGCTTGAAAGGGACTTTGAAATCTTGTGATTCATCTTGAACACACATGTGAACCATGTTTTTTTTTTTTTTTTTTTTTTTCTGCTCCTTTCTCTTTTTACTTTTTAGGTGGCACAAGAAAAGCTATAAAAGGTAATAATACTGTATATTTAAAACTACAAAAATATTCTAAATTTGGTGAAGTATTTACAGCTCTCATTTTTCTCTTCAGCCCAGAGCTGTGGGGTTTCTCCACTCAGAACTTGAATTGTTGGGGGTGAGGATGCAGCTGTAGGGAACTGGCCTTGGCAGGTCAGTCTACAATATTTTGGCTATCACTTCTGTGGGGGGTCCCTCATCAGCCAGGAATGGGTGCTCACTGCAGCTCACTGCGTGTACTTCTTGTAAGAACACAAAATAAATCTATAATGAAATGTAGACATGCATTTTCTGTTAATAATAATAATAATAATAATAATAATAATAATAATAATAATAATATACATTTTAATAATATACATTTTCTTGGAGCTATCACACTGAGAGTCTTTGCTTCCTCATTCAGTTCCTCAGACACTGGACTGAACTGTACTGTTTATCTGGGTAGACAGAGTCAAAATATCTCAGTCTCTAACCCACATGAGGTGAGTCGAGGAATTGTATCCATCATTCCACATCCAGACTATGACCCCTACCAGTTCACCAACGACATAGCCTTGCTGAGACTGAGTGAGCCAGTCAACTTTAACAGCTACATCAGACCAATCTGCCTGGCTTCCAATGACAGCGTCTTTCATGATGGCACAACCTGCTGGGCCACTGGGTGGGGAGAAACGGGTTTTGTAGGTAATTATCTTTAATTTGACACACTGGACTATGTGCAATATGGATTATGTAACCAATACATGTAATTGTGCTACATTAAATTGTAAGCTTGTTTTTGTATTATTGAAGTGGGACACTTTGGGCAATTTACAGTCCTTTTGTTTGTAAGGATCAAAATGATATTATCCAGAGGTGTAAAATACTTGAGTAATTTTACTTGATTACTTAAGTATTATTTCGGAGGATGTGTACTTTATTCAAGTACAATTTAAATGGGTTACTTGTACTTTTACTTGATTACATTTCTGGAGATAAAAGTACTTTTTACTCCTTACAATGTTATTTCATCTTAAAAAGTACATTACATTTTTATTTTGATCTTATGCACAATAAATATGGTACACAGAAGTTCAAATGTGCATGCTTGATGTAAGAACCAATGATCAATGTTTCCATGCATGAAGCACACACATTTCTACTTTAGTTGTGACTTTCATCAGGTAAATCTGTTCTCTTAAGTGAAATGATAAATGCAATAAAATAATAATAATAATAATAATAATAATAATAAAACATGTAAAACCTCATCTAAAAAAATGGGCCTCAATGCCCCAAAAAACAATTAAAACGTCTTGGTTACGTATGTAACCCTCGTTCCCTGAAGGAGGGAACGGAGACGTTAATAATGGGATCTCGCCCGAGAGCCCAATCACCTTAGAGTGGTACAAAACGAGCCAATGGTACACAAAGTACCTTGGTCTGCGGAATTTGCATCGCGAGCTCCGCCCCGCAGAACGGGTATATAAGGAGCAACGCGAGCAACTCGCATTCAAGTCTTCGCTGAGGAGCCGAGCCAGTGACCCGGCCGTTCAGCGGAACAGCGATGTGGCAAGGGGACGTAACGTCTCCGTTCCCTCCTTCAGGGAACGAGGGTTACATACGTAACCAAGACGTTCCCTTTCAGTCGGTCACGTTCGACGTTACGAATGGGGTCCCTTACAAAACGCCACATGGCTGTCTTCCAGCGACCCGTGTGAGTGATAGCACCCTGTCGTGAGGCCAGCACGAGTGAGGGCCTACAGCTCGCACAGAATACGCTGGGTAGCATATTCCAGCTGGACATATGCTAGTAGGCTGCCTGCCAGTGGGAGGACTTACAGAAGCAGGTATCTACCAAGGTGGTGATACATAAGAACTCTGAGGTACCCAGCCCGCAGGGTGGAATTTTCAACGACAGAGCTGGCAAGGGCTTGCCAAGGGAAAGACACATGCTGCGGAGAGACTTACTGTGGACATACACACGTGGGATTACCCAGAAGGGGAATCACGACACATGGAGGCACCTAGTCCCACACATGGCTGACCAAAGGGCATGTACGCAAGTGTTGGACATCAACAGTGCTGGAGGAACCCAGGGTTCTGACTGAGGAACTCACCTGAGGGGAATAGCGCACGCATCCAGTCCGCGGAGTGGAATGGCGAAGCAAGCGGATTGACACCGAGCAGGTCCTTACTGGCCCGAAGGGGCGAGTATCCGGGAGGACACGGGCTCTACACGGAGATTTTAAAATCTTGCGAATGTGTTAGGTGTCGCCCAGCCCGCAGCTCTACAGATGTCTGCTAGCAAGGCGCCATGCGCCAGCGCCCAGGAGGAAGCTACGCTCCTAGTTGAGTGAGCTCTCACCCCTAGGGGGCATGGCAGGTCTGATAAGCCAGGACAATAGCATCCACTATCCAGTGGGATAACATCTGCTTAGAGACAGCCTTTCCCTTCTGCTGGCCTCTGTAACAGACAAAGAGCTGGTCTGAGGTCCTAAGGCACCGAGTTCTGTCCACGTAGGTGCGGAGCGCACGTACTGGACAGAGCAACGCCAGGGCTGGGTCTGCCTCCTCCAGGGGCAGCGCTTGCAAGTTCACCACCTGATCCCTAAAAGGAGTGGTGGGAACTTTGGGCACGTACCCAGGCCGGGGTCTCAAGATAACGTGAGAGTTAGCCGGCCCGAATTCCAGGCACGCTTCGTCAACTGAAAATGCCTGCAGGTCCCCGACCCTCTTCACCGAAGCCAAAGCCGTCAGGAGCGCAGTTTTCAAAGATAAAAACTTTAGCTCTACTGAGAGCAAGGGTTCGAAGGGAGCTTTCTGCAGTGCTGATAGAACCACTGCGAGGTCCCAAGAGGGGACTTGCTGAGGGCGAAGCGGATTGAGCCTCCTTGCTCCTCTCAGGAACCTGATGATCAGATCATGCCTTCCAAGAGACTTACCTTCAACAGGGTCATGGTGAGCCGAAATTGCAGCCACATAGACCTTGAGGGTGGAAGGAGACAGCCTTCGTTCCAACCCCTCCTGAAGAAAGGAAAGCACTGACCCAATCGGGCATTTCCAGGGGTCCTCACGCCGTGAAGAACACCAAGTGACGAAGAGGTTCCACTTCAAAGCATAGGCATGTCGGGTGGACATGGCTCTAGCTGAAGTGATGGTAGCTACCACCTGTGGTGGCAAGGTACCTAAACCTTCCGTGACCCTTCTGCGGCCATCTCCTCGCTGCGGCCGGGGTGAAGGCTGCTGCTGTGGCCGAGCGGGAGTGGAGGAGGCCGCAGGGGGGCGCCCTTGGCGACGAGCAGGCTGAGGTTGCGCCGGCGGCGGGGTGGAAGCAGCAGAGGGCCGCCGGGGCAGGATGTGTCTGAAGGCCTCAGACTGCTTCTGGGCGGCAGAGAACTGCTGGGCAAAGCTCTCTACCGCGTCGCCGAAGAGGCCATCCTGGGAGACCGGGGAGTTGAGGAGCTGAGCCCGATCAGACTCCCTCATGTCTGCCAGGTTCAGCCATAGGTGGCGCTCCTGGACCACCAAAGTGGACATCACCTGACCCAAGGAGCGCGCAGTGACCTTTGTCGCCCGGAGAGCGAGGTCGGTTGCAGTGCGCGCCTCCTGCAAAACCCCTGGGTCAGCACTGCCCTCGTGCAGCTGCCGGAGCAGCTTGGCCTGATAGACCTGTAGAGAGGCCATGGCATGCAGGGCAGAAGCAGTCTGGCCCGCAGCTCTCTAAGCCTTGGCCACAAGCGTGGATGAGAACTTACAGGCTTTGGAGGGCAGCTTGGGACCACCACGCCAAGCGGAGGCGCTCTGTGGACACAGTTGCATCGCAACAGAACGCTCCACCGGGGGAACCCCAGCATACCCCTTGGCCGCCCCGCCATCGAGGGCAGTGAAGGCGGAGGAAGAACCAGAACGGTTTCGGGCAGTTAAAGGTGCCTTCCATGAACTAGTTACTTCCTGGTGCACTTCCGGGAAGAAAGGAACCAGAGGGGGGTGCTGGCGATCCGCATGAGCAGCCCCCAGGAACCAATCATCCAGCCTCGAGCGCTCAGGACAGGGTGGAGGATTCCACTCAAGCCCGATGCTCTCCGCTGCCCGGGAAAGCACGGCCGTCAGCTCGGGATCAGACTCGGACAAAGCTGGCACTCCGGAGGGAGGCAACGCAGCCGAACCCTCATCTCCCGAGGACTCAAGCCCGCCTTGTGATGCGGCGATCGACATACGGTCCTCTTCGCGAGCCCCGAATGAGATGTCAGGAGCCTGAGAGGGTCCAGCAAACTCATCCGGGAACTCAACCGGCTGCGGCGTATGTGAGGGGGGTGTGGCCCGAGGAGGTTCGCTTGTCGGGGAAGCCCACACGGTAACCCTCAGATCACCCTGGCCACCAGCCGAAGTAGCTCTCTTACGAGAAGAAGAGCTAGAACGGGGTGTGGCAGAGGGGACTCTATACCTTTTAAGGTAATCGAGTCTCGATCTCAACGCCGAGGTGGTCATGTCCCCGCAATGAGAACATGAGCCATCCACGAACGCAGTCTCAGCGTGCTGGAAGCCCAGACACGTGACACAGCGATCGTGACCGTCACGAGGAGCGATATATCGACCGCACCCAGAAACACACGGGCGAAATGACATCTTTAAAAAGATGCAAAGCTTGAATGCGAGTTGCTCGCGTTGCTCCTTATATACCCGCTCTGCGAGGCGGAGCTCGCGATGCAAATTCCTTAGACCAAGGTACTTTGTGTACCATTGGCTCGTTTTGTACCACTCGAAGGTGATTGGGCTCTCGGGCGAGATCCCATTCGTAACGTCGAACGTGACCGACTGAAAGGGAAGTTTAATTATCCTTAGAAAGTGATGTTGAATAGGCAAAAAAAAAAATAATAATAATAATAATAATAATAATAAATGGCCTTTCAAAATGTTAATGTTGTATCTTTTAATTCTATGACTCTCCTCATAAATGCAACACATTCTTGTATTCTGTCTGAAATATGTTTTAGCTTCTGCATCACATCTTACTATTCAAAGGAATAGTTCACCCAAAAATTAAAGTTGTCTCATTATTTTCTCACTCTCATGTCATCACAGATGTTTATGACTCTCTTCCTTCACAGGAACACAAGAAAATGTTTTAGTCTGTTTAATGGAAGGAGACAGGAACTTTATATTTATATTTATATTTATAAAATAAATAATTAAAACATTGAAAACAAAGAGAGAAAGAAGGGAATACTTTACAAAATACTGGAAAGAAAAGGAACACAAACTCCAGAATTTCTTCAGTCATTTTCCTAATACTTACTACTGGTTTCTCGCAGTGTGACCTAGTCATCTTAAAAACTCAAAAGTTCAGAAATGTTTATTCATATTCAAACTTGGCACAAGAGACTGAATGAATTGATAAAATACAGTAAATTGAAGATGCAATTTGCATTTCATATGAAAATGACAAACGTTGCGTTTCAATAACAAACTAAATTCTGTTCATTAACTTTTATGAACATACTTTTCATTTAAATAATAAACACTTTGTGTTCATTAAATGCAAATGTCCAAAGCATGCATTTATTTAGCAATCTGTCGATCTGTATATAATTCAGGGAGTGAGCATTTGTGTGCTTTCTTATTCATGAAATATAAAGTACACACATAAGTTATCTTTTAGTTATCCTGAGAGTTTTTCTTTTCTTTTCATCTGTGAGACTGTAAGTGTATCATGAATCATATTTACATATGCCATTTTATTATTATTATTATTATTATTATTATTATTATTATTATTTTAACTCTTAGGTGCTCAGCCCAGTTCTGGAGCTCTGCAGGAGGTGAAGATGAAAGTGGTGGAAAATAAGGACTGTAACTGCATGTTTCAAGACCTCCTATTTTTTGACATAACAATCCCTCCTACAATGATGTGTGCAGGAGGAGAAAGCGGCAAAGGAGTTTGTTTTGTAAGTTACAATACAGTTTATGACTCAATATTGTTGAATTCTTGATTCAGAATGAGAGGATAACGATATTGCAGCTTATCACTTTGTTCAATAACAAGTGTACATGTACTTACCATGATAAACAGTAAGCACCTGGTATCTTTCAAATTTATATTATAATCATATGAATTAAGATTCCTCTTATACATTTTTAGGGAGATTCTGGTGGTCCATTACAGTGTAAGCAGGACTCTGTATGGATCTTAGCTGGTGTCACTAATTTTGGGATTCCTTGTGCCACTGGAATTGCACCTGACAGCTATGCTAGAGTATCCAAATTCCAAAACTGGATCTTGGAGACTGTTAATGGATCAGATATTGGATTTGTGACATTTTCATCTGATGCTGAAGATAAAGACAGCAGCTTTTTGTGCAATGGAGAAGATATAGCCCTAGGTAAGAGTGTGAAAGCAGATGACAGTAATCTTTCTCTAAGGTGATAAATTAATGAAATAACACTTAAACAAAACTTTTACAGCTTTTATTAAACTTGGGTTGTGTTTATTTCTGCATATACAGTACAGTAATTATACATTTGCAACATAAATTAATTAAAGAGACTGTTCACCCAAAATAAAACAATTCTATCTAAATGTACTCTCCCCCATGTCATTCCAAACCTGTATAGCATAGAAGAAGGTATTTGGAAAAAAGTGTTTTGAACCCCACTGACTTTTACCCCTAACCTTAGCATTTAAAGGCGTCATATGATGTGATTTCAAGTGTTCCTTGAAATCATCCACATTCTCCTAAAACCTTTTTTAAAATGTATTTTTAAACACTGCATTGCACCAAATAAACAAAATAATGTTCTCTTTAGCAACATCATATGACCCCTTTAACCAAACAAGCCCATGAGGCCATCTAGGTTTTTAACTATCAGCATAACATAAAACACACTCTGCAGCTCATTCTAGCCATTGCTAAACATGATTAGGAGCAGGTAAACTCTTTATATACAGGTGCATTAAAAATATCTTATTTGTTTCTTGGTATATTTTTTCCTGGCAGATTGACTAAATCTGTGCACTTCAGCCCCTAGAAATTGTGTAATGGCCAGTTAACTGCGCGAAATTAGCCATTTCAGTCAGTTCATACCATGTTTGAATGCAATATGCTACATAAGAATCATGGAATTATGCTGCAGATTATTGTATTTATTTATTTATTTATTTATTTTTTCAGGACTTTTTTACCCGTTTGGAAATAGAGACATAGAAAATCCCTCTCAAGATGATGGAAACTCTACAGTAGTGTTGGAAAAGCCCTTTGTATTTTTTGGACATGTTTTTGAACAAATTTATGTAAGAACATTCTCTTCATAAACTCTGTGTCTGTATGTACAGCATTCAGAAGAATTCAGAATTCACTCCATAACCCCAATAGCAATGCACAAAACCGATTATTAATATTTTTTCTAATTTATTAAAAATAACAAACTGAAATAAAACTTATTAAGATGAAGCACCGTTGTCAGTGGTTAAATCTTCAAGGATTTTGGGGTATGATCGTACAAGCTTTGCACACTTTGTTTTAGGCGTTTTCTCAAATTATTTTCCTCCGATTTATGTGGAAAAATAAAATGTAATGCTTTACATTATTTCTCCAATGAGAAAGTCCTGACTTTTTAAAATGTATTAAACAATTACAAATTATAATTTTGAAATAATCTGTTCAATGAATATTTACAACTAGTCATCTCAAAAACAGAAATCACAATAACAAAAATATTACATTTTTAGCAATCCTTCCCATTCATACTCGCATGTCCCAAACAAGGTTGCTAAACTGTGAACCTCATATACATTTGAATCACATAACTTAACCACACAAAAATGAAGATCTTACACTTTCCATTAAAAAAAAAATGCAAATCAAAGTTGACTTTTGATTTTGTACTGCCAAATCTCTTTATAATATTGTTGAACCTCTTTTTCAGGTAAATAACAATGGGCATTTGACATTTGATGGGCCTCTTTCACAGCCAACACCAGATTATTTACTACAACTCAACAGAGACATCATTGCTCCTTTTTGGACAAACCTGGACAACACTATCAGTGGAACAATCTCCTATCGTCAGGTCACCAGAGGTGGACTCTTACTAGCGGCATCAAACAACATAAACCAGTATTTTCCGCATCTGAACTTCACTGCCTCATGGCTGTTCATTTCTACTTGGGATAAAGTACCATACTATAACAACTTACAATCGGTAAGCTATCTATTGCTGTTCTAACTCACATCTGGTAGTGAAAGTTTAGAGAAAGACTTCTGGAATTTATTTGTTCCAAATATTATTAGTGTATTTAGATGAGGTACCTTAACAGATTTTAACACATTATCTTTTGGTGTATTATATGATTTTTTTATTTCTTTAAGAATGCAGGTGAACTTACAGTATGTTATGCCAACATATCTCTCCAAGTTGTTCCAAACCAAGAAAACTTTTAACAAAATTATATATTTTTTTTTATAGAAAATAAAATGAGGCCACATTCATGATTGGTTAAAAAAACTGTGCTGTTAGACAATGATCCTTTTTTTGTTCAAGAAATATTACTGACATTTCACTAATATGACCTGTAAATGATAAAGGGAATGCTATAAATAGTAAATATAAATATTGCTATAAATATAAATATATAATATAAAGATGGGATTACTCTCTGTCTATGAGCTATTAAGATTCTTTTCTGTTCCTGTAACAGAGTTCATCTTTTCAAGTTGTTTTGGTCTCTGGTGGTTCTCTGTCTTTTGTCATGATGAATTATGGAAATATCTCTGCTACAGATCAACAGTTTCAGGTTAGAAAGGATGAGAACCGTATATATCTGAACTCTGGCATTAAGATTGATATAGAGAACGTGTAAGAAACCTGCGCTTCACAGTGTCTTTGATGATGTTTTCATATACTCAGGCTGGATATGGCACAGTTAATACAACAAATCATTTTTCAATTCCTGTGCCTGATGAAAATAAGCTCTTCAACTCCAGTAATGTCAATGTGTCGGGACGCTGGGTATTTCGGGTTGATGGTGGACCAGAGGAGGGTGATCATTTTGACTGTGTTTGATAGCATAAAGTAACTTTTCAAAGCAAGAACCACATCTGATCAAATCGGAACAACTAAGATCTGTTACAAATTTTTGTAAATTGTAAAAAAACTTTAAGTATAAATTTAAAGCCATTGTAATTTGTTGGAATACCATTCACTGATAGACATCAATGATACATTTTTTACAATTCCATTTGCAGTTTATGTAATGTGATGATGTTCTTTTACAAAAACAGGAATTTTCTATCCATATGGAGATGAGGATAAAAAGAACCATTTGGAGTATTTTGGAAGTTCTCCACTTATCAATCTGTCACAGCCGTTTGCGTACTTCGGGCTTATTTATAATGAGCTATACGTAAGTAGCGTTGTCACATTTATGTGACACTATATACTTTTTTTTTTTTTTTTACTGAAACAGCAGGAGTTGCTTTACATTTCACATTATAAGAATATCCACTGACAGTCCAGATGACTAAGAATTTAACTGTTTTGGTCCCATAACAGGTGCATAACAATGGATATTTGTTTTTTAATGAGCTGATTTACCAGTTGCATCCCTATTATTTTCCTTTATACTCATCTGCGGACATCATCGCTCCACTATGGACATATATTGCAATTACACATCAAGGAACAATCTCTTACCGACAAGTTACAGATTCTCATCTCTTGAATCGGGCCTCAAAAGACATAAATCAATATTATCCCAACTTGAACTTCACTGCCTCATGGGTTTTCATTGCTACGTGGGATAAAGTATCGTTTTATGGATACAGGCGGACAGTAAGTGCCTTTTTATTTGGTGCAGTTTCTTGCACTCAAATTTGTAATAAGGAAACAGTTTCCCCTGTTCTCTATTTTAGTGTAGATATTCCCTTTGTCTTCCAGGAGTCGACTTTTCAAGCCGTTCTGGTGTCTGGCAAAAACATGTCATTTACACTCATGCATTATGGTCATATTGCTCCAACATATGAATTTAAGGTAAAGTAATGTGAAAAATATACTGAAAAAAAGAACTATATAATAAGTGTTGGATTTTAACTAAACTTTTCATTATCTTTTTTTTTTTTTTTGATTAACAGTCTAGCTGTGACACAAGTGATTCAACTGATTTATTTTCGATTCCTGTCTATGATGCCACAAAACTGCCATTCACAAGCAATGTCAACATCATGGGTCGATGGGTATTTCGAACTGACAAAGCATCAGAAATCAATGGTAAACTAAAACATTGCAAATGCATGCCATTTATTTCATACTGTACCTTGTTTAATAGTTGTGTGTCGTAAATCTAGAAAAAATAATTAAACAATAAATATGTAGTGAAATGTTGAGGGTTACAGATTAATTAAAATCATAAGTGTGCTGAAAAATCAATTTGTATTGCAGGACTGTTCTATCCATTTAGGAATGGGAACAAACTAAACCTTCAACAATATGAGTTTTCAGAGCTCAGTTTGCAGACACCATTTTCTTACTTCGGGCTCACATACAGAACTGTTTATGTGAGGACACTCAGTATTGCACTCAGTATTTTTAAAAAGCATTTTATCACTTAAACTAGCTATTAAAAGTAATATCTGTTCATTCAAAAACTCTTTTAGGTTCACAAAAATGGATTTCTTACTTTCAACCGACCATTGTTTCCTTCGAGTCCCCCTACTCTTCCTGCAAATATAGACATTGTTGCTCCACTATGGACAGATATTGATAACAGTGATATTTACGTTCAAGAATTCAAGGGTGTCCGAGTACTACAGCGAGTAACAAATGATATACGTCAATCTTTTCCTAATACAAATTTCACTGCTGACTCCGTTTTTGTTTGTACTTGGGAAAATGTGACATATGTCAACACTTCAGCTCAGGTAAGATTTGTTACATTATTTGTTTTCACTTGTCTTGTGATTCTTGTGATCAATTTCTTGTTGCTTTGTTTTTCAGTATTCCTCTTTTCAAGTACTGCTGATTTCTGGTTCTGGATTGTCATTTATTGTATTTAATTACGGCAGTATTCCTCAAACTACACTTACTGCAATGGTGAGAGCTTTAACAGTTAAAATGTGTTTATAGAAATGTAGTAAAAAAAAAAAAACAGTTGAATGTTAGCCACAGATCTTCTTATCCAGACACCTGTAACAAACACATTTGTAATCATTATTTAGGCTGGATATGACATTGCTGATTACAGCAGTTTTTATACAATTCCTGTGTCTAACGTCACTAACCTGACCAACTCCACAAATGTCAATGTTAAGGGCCGTTGGGCTTTTCGTACTTTGCCAATAGAACATGGTAATGTTTCTTTTTCTTCACTTCAATGTAATTAACTAATTATTATATATATATATATATATATATATATATATATATATATATATATATATATATATATATATATATATATATATATATATTTTTTTTTTTTTACCTTTATTATGTTCTGTACCAAGGCCATAACATGCTATGTCATGCATTTCCAGGTCTCTTTTATCCAGCTGGCTATCAGGACTCTCTGAATCCCTGTCAAAGTAATGCAAGCTCACCAGCTTTGCATTTGCAGTATCCTTTCTTGTACTTTGGACGCAAATATCACAACATATATGTAAGACATTATGCTAAATATGCTACATTTGAAGTACATTAATGTATTACAAGTCATGTTGCTTCAGTTAAATGTTCAAATCTTTACTATAGGTCGACAATAATGGACTTTTGACGTTTGAACCATTTTATGAAAGAATCCCCAAGGCTTTCCCTGCCAACTCTACTAGAGACATTATAGCTCCACTCTGGACGAAATTTGACTGTAGCGTCAGTGGAAGCATCTCCTACTGCGTGGTGACGCGAGGCCGTATCCTGAATCGGGCAAGAAATGATATCAAACAGTATTTCCCTCAGTTTGGGTTCTCAGTATATTCAGTCTTCATTGCTACTTGGAATAGAGTGCCGTATTTGAACAGCCCCACAACGGTATGTAGATTGAAAGGCTATGTTAATCTTCCTTAACAGAAGTTTAGCGTAAATCTCAGGTAGAAATTGAAAGTGAGTTTTAAATTCTTGTCAACATCTAACTTATTTTAAGAATTGCATTGGGGGCTTTCACACTGAAGCAACATTTTCATGGTTCTATTACTATTGACCTGTTCGCACTGCAAGAACTGTGAATGATTTTAGTTATAGGAACAGAGCAGGGTAATGTCTTGTAAAACTCATGTAGACATATGGTCTACTCAAACATTGAAAACAGTCATAGATTGGCAGACACCCAACTCCAGGCACTTCTCCATCGCCCATCCACCAGTTGTTGACGTTGTTGAATGCCAGTAAATGCACAGCTAAACAGATGTGCTTTGAGTCTAAACTTAAATGTGGATATTGTTTTAGCACATCTGATCTTTTCTGTAAACCGGTTCCAACTTTAGAATTTCTAAATGGAACCAGGAAAATAGGGGAAAATGTTATTCTGTAAGGACCACCCTTGTAGTTTCTAACTAAATTTCCATAACTACTTTGTGCGAAAGCCCCAATACATTTTGCCTGAATGAGTTTTGTTTATAGACCATTTGAAAATCTTTTTTTATGAAATTTAATGTTTTTACTGGACTTTTCCTAGGAATCTTCGTTCCAAGTCGTTCTAGTCATTTGCAGAACTCTTTCCTTTGTCATATTGAACTATGGAAATATCTCCTCAACTGATCAAAGTTTTCAGGTTGGACAGAATAAGAACTTTGTAATATATATTATATTAATAAGACCCTAGATGTCTTTCAGTGGAATAAGTGAATAAAAAAAATATTCCAAAGGTCATATAACGTTGTCATTTTTATTTATTTATTATTATTATATATTGTTTTTTTTATATATACACAGGCTGGCTATGACACAATAAACTCAACAAATTATTTTTCAATCCCTGTGCCTGATGAAAATGAGCTATTCAACTCCAGTAATGTCAATGTGCCGGGACGCTGGGTATTTCGTGTTGATGGTGGACCGGAGGAGGGTAACTTCACTGTTTCATATAGACTATATACGTTTTTTTAGCCATGAAATATATCATGAAAAAATTGTATAAAAATACTTTTTATAGTATTGTATAAAAACAATAATTATATTGAATATTAGGGACATTCTACCCATATGGAGATGTAGAGGATGAGATGAGCCCGAGGTCAGATGATGGAAGTTCTCCACTGATTCCTCTTCTGCGACCATTTGTGTACTTTGGACGTGAATATGACAAAATATTTGTAAGAAGCATTTTGACATTCACAACATTAATATATATTCCACAAATTTGATGTTACATGAAAATACAGACAACTGGTATTTATCTTATAGGTGAATAATAATGGAGACCTGACCTTTGACAGTCCACTTTATCAGTGGTATCCCTATTATTTTCCTGCATACTCATCTATAGACATCATCGCTCCACTGTGGACAGACATTTATATTTATGAGAAAGGAACCATCTCTTACAGAAAAGTAACAGATGCTCGTCTCTTGAATCGTGCTTCAAGAGACATAAACAAATATTTTCCCATCTTGAACTTCTCTGCCACTTGGGTTTTTATTGCTACATGGGATAAAGTACCATATTATGGAAACAGAGAGGCAGTAAGTTTCTCTTTCAGTTAGCATGTTAACTTTTGTTGCATAGTAATTTCCATAGAACTGAACTTAATGGAATATCCAGAATAATGCTTATATAAATGAAGAATTCCCGGTCTCTTCCAGGAGTCAACCTTCCAAGTGGTTTTGGTGTCTGGAAAAAACATGTCATTTACACTTATGCATTATGATTTTATCACTCCGACTGAAAATGCAGAGGTATAGTGTGAAAAATGCTTCAAAATATTGTTTTATCTCAGTTTATGATCTTTAGCAGTGTTAAATGTGTTTTAATGTGAATTTTGTCTTTGTTTTTCTTCTTTAACAGTCTGGCTTTGACACAATTAACTCTACTAATTTCTTTTCAATTCCGGTTTCTGAGGTCGCAAATCTGTCATACACAAGCAATGTCAATGTCACGGGTAGATGGGTATTTCGTGTTGACAATTCATCAGAAAACAATGGTATATATATCTATATATCTATTCATGAAATGTGTCATTAGGTCAAATTCAGATCTAATTTGAGCTTTTGTCTCAAAACATATGCTTTTGTTAAAGGGGTCATGAACTGAGAAATCAAGGTCACCATACTAAAAGTTTCAGAAGTAAAAACATACTTGTTACTGAAATAAAACCTTTTATTGACAGCAGGCCCAGCGAACGCAGATCCTGAAATGTGCCTACATATGACATAATAGATAGGTTAAAAACCACCTCCACAGATAAATATCAACACATAATTCTGTAGCTCTGCCCGCTGATTCACACATGACAGGGAAATAACGTAATTGATGCTAAATGTGATCAAGCAACCAAGCAATGCCATTAAAGTTCTAAACATATTGTGCAGTGCCTGGTTGTGGAAGAATACAGTCACTCCATCCACTTCCTTTGGATTTACATATTATGCTGGGTACACACACATTTTTTTGTAAAATCTTATAAGATTTTAAAAATGTGAGAGACCACAAACAAGGCGGCAAAAAATCCTTGATGGAACCTTTTTACTCCTATAGTTTGTGGTGTGCCATGATGTGACGAAAAAATGCACACCAAACACCAACTGATTTTCAACCAGAATCCCGAATATGAACACGGGAAAACCCACAAAATTCCACGACATTAAACATGGTGGACAATAGGAATGAAGAAATTGCGATGATTGCATTTGATATGCTTCTGTCTTCTGTCAGCTCACTTTCTGATTGAAAATTGTAACGTTTCATGTTGATAATCTCCAGGTCATATGCACGCTTGTCCTCGGGGTTCCTTCCACACATCAGGATTTCTAAGATTTCTGATCGTAAATTTTAAATATGTTTTTCGATTCACAATTTGAACGCCTCCAATGTTCTTCCGAGCAGATTCAGTCACTCTTAACTAGTTGTGGGTCGTTATCGGCGCTGACGTGCTGCGTTGAGACTCTTCTCTGGCGATAAAAAAATATCGCCGTTAATCTATTTTCAAAGTTGGGTTGGGAGCTGGATCTATATTATTCGAGCAATGATGACTTTCACCTTGATATTTTAGCGAGGATGTATATCTAGTCGAATTGCACTGTAGGGGGCGAGAACGAGTCTTTGAACTTGTGAGTATGCCTACCAGTGATGCGTGGGTTGATCCGAAATGAGCAGGTGCCTGCGGTCACCCGTGGTTACCCGCGGACACGAGTCATCCAAAAATATTTTTAATGATATTCGGGTCGCGTTTGGTCGAGTCGTTTGAAATAAAGATGCCAATTAAACCTTTGTAATTTATATATTACTAGACACAATTTTGAAATACATTGGCCTACACTTTATTGGCAGAATAAATGGCGAGAATAGAGTGATTCCTGTCTCGCTTTATGTTGTACTGTACAGCAGTTTTACCCTTTGTCCCTCCTCATGCAAATTGAGCATCTGTCCCGCTTCTTCATTCAAACCTGCCTAATAAATACACAGATATGTCCATAGGCATACTGTTAACTTATGTCCAATAGTTCAGAGGAGAGCAATAAAAGTGTTAGTCGATAGGTTGAGTAGTATGTCAATCAAAGTGTTGACTGTTGCACGAACGCCTCCTCAACATTTGTTAACGAACCCAAATTGGAGAACACACGCTGTTTGGTCAGGTTAAGCAAAGCAGCCATGGCCTGTGTCCATGAAAAAGAGAAGATGCACTTTTAATAGCAAATGGACCACAGCATACTCTTGGTTAAGACATGTAGATGGCGAAGAAGAGAGAGGTTTTTGCATTCAAATCAGTGCAAACGTTTTTTAATAAGCCAAATGACCCACAGGCTGACAAAGATTGGGCAGCAGAAGTCACGAGCATTTATCATGCCTCACACACACTCATATCGCTCTACCGACTGCAATAAGTTTGCCCCAGTCATTTTTCCAGATTCTGAAATAGCTAAGAAAAAAACTGTAGAAACTTTGGGTGATATTTTGGGCCAGGTGGTGTCTCAATCTTTTAGTTGGTGGGCTTAAAAAGAAATATATGCAGAAAGCTGTTGTCTAATTTTAAACGAAAATATTTAAATAAAAATAAATAGGCTACTCTCTGATTATGTAATCCATATGAAATGTGCATTTCACTCTGGCGTTCATGGCAAGTCTGCATCGTCAACTTCTTCTTTGCAGCGACACAGAAAACACCAGTTTATTACTAAAAAAATAAATGTCTCCTTGCTAATTTAAACACATTCATAATCATTTCTTTAACCACTTCTTTGTGGCAAGCTTTATGTGTGCGGTCATACTGTTATTATCCTTTAAGTAATCAAGTTCATATAAAGGGGCGACGCATTTACTACTTGTAAAAAATGCGGACCAGGAAGCGGGTCGATTACAATATTTTATTTTTATTTTTTTGCAGTCCAAGTTGCGGGCGGGTTACATTGACCCGTGCATCACTGATGCCTACTGTGAAATAAATTACCACATCAAATGTGACGTGCTACCATGGATGCAGCTGTAGCCGCCGGGTTTTGCTTAAGGATTTTTTTTTTTTTTTTTTTTATAAGCTTCCCAATGGAAACCTCGAAAAAGCACTTGAGAAAGCACCTTATGATGCATTTTGGAAACATGAGATGAGCCCCTGGTCTAATGCACCACCTGGCTTGAGAAACCCGATGTAAAAGACTTACTTTTAATCATTATTTTATTTGGGTAGCACACATATTCTGAATGGCTTTGGCAGAATTCAAATTTGCATTCCTAGATTACAGTGAGATTAATCAAGATTTAAAAAAATGTATCTATGCCCACCATTACTCTTAACACACCTTGCACCACAGGAAAATCTGATAAAATAATCTTTAGAAAACTACCAAGATATTCGGGACATTACCTAAGATTGACGGAAGGGGAGCAATCGGCCCAAAATCAGCCTGATTATCTTGTGGTGTGTACCCAGCATAAGTGTGCTGCACCATTTCTGTCAAATCCAAAATAGACGGCACAGCATTGCCTCTTAATCTCAGTCTTTCTGAAAATCCAGCATCAACCTGTACCTTGTTTACAAAGAAATTTGTGGTGAAATGAAGCAAACAAACGCACAATGTTTTACTTACGTTAGCTAAAACTTAATTAAAAATAAAGTTCATCCACACATTGACCAAAGTCACTGAAGGTTCCAACTATGAAGGATGTAGCTTGTCAAACAGACATACAGAAAGTTAGTTTGTTATGAAAATCTGTTATCCAATCATAGTAGTAAGCGAATACTTTAGTCTTTAAATCAGGCATGCCCATAAATATTTTCTCGAGCCGGTCTCAAAACCATGGTAGAAAATAAGCTATTGCTTATTGATTTTGATGTTTTAAATGCAAAAACCATGGGAATATCATAAGTGGACCTCAGACAACAGTATAAAATAATAAAAAAGCCAGTTCATGCCCTTTTAAATTCTTTAAAAAGTGTCTAGTAGTGTTGTAACATTTGCCTCTGTTTTGTTTTGCAGGATTCTGTATTAAAACTTATCCCCAAGGTACATATATGTTATAACAAAATTTTCCAGGTTTCCAGTTTCCTAAATCTTTTGAATGTTAATGATTCATGCAGAATTGACGAGTAAATAAATACTGAATAAGGATTTTAACATGGGCCCCCTTAAAAAAAAAAAAAAAAAAAATCATGGAATTGCATGATGCATCTGCAGCAGTATCTCTTGAGAAGTTCTTGGGTAATACAACTATTGTAACCTTTGTGTTAGCTTCCTCAGATGATGTTTCTAGTGCTTTGATATGTGGAAGAACCCCAGTTACCACCAGCAGCAGGATAGTAGGAGGTCAGAACGCTTCAGCTGGACGCTGGCCCTGGCAGGCTAGTGTCCTCTGGCAAGGCAGCCACATCTGTGGAGGTTCTCTCATCAACAAAGAGTGGGTGCTGTCTGCAGCCCACTGCTTTAATAGGTAAACTCATTCAACCTAGTTGCAAATAAATTATTAAGCTTTCATAGATGCTTTAAGTAGTTTACAAATTAACCAAGTAATTAATGTAATGTTAAAAGCCTAATATATCACACCAATAGTATTGTAACAGGTTTTAAAAAATAGATGTTTATTTGTTCTTCTTTAAGTCATCATTTTATTGCATTGAATCATGTTCCCTTTCACATGCTTACCCAATTATACTCAGTGTTGCACCAGTGCTGATACTGTGGGAACACCTGTGGATGGAACCGATTGTATGAAGCCTGAGTAGAATCATGAGCAATTCATTGGCAGATGCCACATACATTGCCCCTTTAAAGAGATATTGCATCACTCATGCTATATCGTATATATTCTCAGATTTATTTTTCTTCAAGAAGACATATATGAGTTTTACGGCTCATGCTAGGTTTTTTTCTTTCTTTCTATCTTTTTTTTTGTTGGATTACTTTTACTGTGCTTAAGTGGCTGTTTCAAGCAAAACACTTTTTCCTCATGCCATGTCATTTTTGAAGTGTGTTTCTCCGTGTTATTGCCTCATTGACAGCGGCGATGGAGCTAATGGAGAGTGAGCAGATGGGATTTTCTCTTTCTGTCTCCTCCAAAAGAGAGAATGACTTGAAAGGCTGGCTTCTGTTTAGCATAGGGAGGTCAACTAGCGTTCCCTTTCAGTCGGTCACGTTCGACGTTACGAATGGGGATCTCGCCCGAGAGCACAATCACCTTTGAGTGGTTTGCATCAATAGCTCCGCCCCACAGAACGGGTATATAAGGAGCAACGCGAGCAACTCGCATTCAAGCTTTCGCTTCGGAGCCGAGCACATCGCTTGCTGCAATCACCGGAGTGTTTACAAGCAAGAGCTGGTGTTGGTGTGACGGCGCGATTCAGCGGTTCGTCTGGGTTTTCTGCAACAGCTCCCGCGTTCCCCTGAGCGCTTCAACACCCCTAAAAGAGCAATTTCTCTCACAAAAGAGATACGGGCCAATTTGCGTCTTTTTAAAGATGTCATTTTGCCCGTGCGTTTCTGGGTGCGGTCGATATATCGCTCCTCGTGACGGTCATGATCGCTGTGTCACGTGTCTGGGCTTCCAGCACGCTGAGACTGCGTTCGTGGATGGCTCATGTTCTCATTGCGGGGACATGGCCATCTCGGCGTTAAGATCGAGACTCGATTACCTTAAAAGGTATAGAGTCCCCTCTGCCACACCCCGTTCTAGCTCTTCTTCTCGTAAGGGGGCTACTTCGGCTGGTGGCCAGGGTGATCTGAGGGATACTGTGTGGGCTTCCCCGACGAGCGAACCTCCTCGGGCCACACCCCCCTCACATACGCCACAGCCGGTTGAGTTCCCGGATGAGTTAGCTGGACCCTCTCAGGCCATTCTGGTTCTTCCTCCGCCTTCACTGCCCTCGATGGTGGGGTGGCCAAGGGGTATGCTGGGATTCCCCCCAGCGTTCTGTTGCGATGCAACTGTGTCCACAGAGCGCCTCCGCTTGGCGTGGTGGTCCCAAGCTCCCCTCCAAGGCCTGTAAGTTCTCATCCACGCTTGTGGCCAAGGCTTAGAGAGCTGCAGGCCAGGCCGCTTCTGCCCTGCATGCCATGGCCTCACTTCAGGTCTATCAGGCCAAGCTGCTCCGGCAGCTGCACGAGGGCAGTGCTGACCCAGGGGTTTTGCAGGAGGCGCGCACTGCTACCGACCTCGTTCTCCGGGCGACGAAGGTCACTGCGCGCTCCTTGGGTCAGGTGATGTCCACTTTGGTGGTACAGGAGTGCCACCTATGGCTGAACCTGGCAGACATGAGGGAGTCTGATCGGGCTCAGCTCCTCAACTCCCCGGTCTCCCAGGATGGCCTCTTCGGCGACGCGGTAGAGAGCTTTGCCCAGCAGTTCTCTGCCACCCAGAAGCAGTCTGAGGCCATCAGACACATCCTGCCCTGGCGGCCCAATGCTGTTTCCACCCCACTGCCAGCGCAACCGCCTCAGCCTGCTCGTCGCCGAGGGCGCCCCCCTGCGTCCTCCTCCACTCCCGCTCGGCCACAGCAGCAGCCTTCACCCCGGCCGCAGCGAGGAGACGGCCGCAGAAGGGTGGCGCAACCCGTCTCTGCCCCTAAACCTCCCAAACGCCAGGCCAAGAGGCGTTCCTGAGATGGGTGACCCGGAGTTGGAGACGTCAGCTCATCAGGAGATGGTAACAGGACCACTCCTTCCCCCGGAGGAGGGCCGGGGGAGAATCCTTTGTTCTCATTTTCTTTTTGTTCCGCCACTGGCCCTGCGGCCGGTGATACCCAAACCTTCACTAAAAGAGCTGTTTCCTCCATCTCTGGGTCCCAAGGGTCCTATCTCCCCGGGTCCTATCTCCCCTAGTCTTTACAAAGGTTGCGGAAGGAGCCCTGGCTCCTCTCAGGGAACAAGGTGTCCGTATCCTCAACTACCTCGATGACTGGCTGATCTTAGTTCACTCTCAAGAGCGGTTGTGCGAGCACAGGGATCTGGTGCTCAGACACCTCGCCCGACTGGGTCTTCAGGTCAACTGGGAAAAGAGCAAGCTCTCCCCTGTGCAGAGGATCTCTTTTCTCTGTATGGAAATAGACTCGGTCGCCATGTTCGCACAGCTTACGAATGATGCCACGAACGACAGTTGGCGACGTGCTTCCTCGCCGCTCTCGTTCTCCTCTCCCCTTGCCAGTTTCTATGCAAAGACGGCTCAAGAACGCTTCGCCTTCTCATGCCCTCTTTGCTACTTGCAGTCATACGAGTGCCCGCACTCCACCCCCGCTAAGGGACGCTATGCCTCCCATGCCGGGGCTGTCTGCTCCACCATGCTGCCCCACTGTGGGTATGCCTGTAGTCCCCTTGACCCCGCTGGTTCGGTTCCTGGGAGCCTGGCTAGAGCTCCCCAGGCCTTCCCGCTGGCTCATCCGGACGCTCAGGCTCGGCTACGTGATTCAGTTCGCCCTGCGTCCCCACAGGTTTCGGGGTGTCCATGCTACGATGGTGGGCAAAGATGCCCCTGTCATGCGTGCGGAGGTCGCGACCCTGCTGACAAAGGGAGCGATAGAGCCGGTCCCTCCAGCCGACATGAAGTCCGGCTATTACAGCCCTTACTTCATAGTACCCAAGAAGACAGGTGGGTTACGGCCAATCCTGGACTTGCGTGCCTTGAACCGAGCTCTGCACAGACTCCCGTTCAAGATGCTAATGCCCAAGCGCATTTTCGAATGCATTCGTCCGATGGATTGGTTTGCAGCGATCGACCTGAAGGACGCGTACTTTCATGTCTCCATTCTTCCTCGACACAGACCGTTTCTTCGGTTTGCTTTCGAGGGGCCGGCATATCAGTACAAGGTTCTCCCATTCGGGTTGGCCTTATCTCCCCGAGTCTTTACAAAGGTTGCGGAGGGAGCCCTGGCTCCTCTCAGGGAACAAGGTGTCCGTATCCTCAACTACCTCGACGACTGGCTGATCCTAGTTCACTCTCAAGAGCGGATGTGCAAGCACAGGGATCTGGTGCTCAGACACCTCGCCCGACTGGGTCTTCAGGTCAACTGGGAAAAGAGCAAGCAGAGTGCAGAGAATCTGTGCAGAGAATCTCTTTTCTCTGTATGGAAAAAGCCATGTTCGTGCAGCTTACGAATGAGCACGCGCAGTCACTGCTGAATTGTCTGAGACAATTCGATGGCAAGAGAGCGGTTCCACTGAAACTGTTTCAGAGGCTCCTGGGGCATATGGCATCCGCGGCGGCGGTCATACCGCTCGGGCTACTCCATATGAGACCGCTTCAGCACTGGCTTCACGACTGAGTCCCAAGATAGGCGTGGCAACAGGGCACGCTACGAGTGACCATCACTCCGGCCTGCCGCCGATACTTTACCCCGTGGTTGGACCCCTCGTTTTTACGGGCTGGCGTGCCCCTAGAACCGGTGTCCAGACATGTTGTTGTATCAACAGATGCCTCTGCCATGGGCTGGGGTGCCATGTGCAATGGGCATGCTGCGTCAGGCTCCAGGAAAGGACCCCGACTTCAGTGGCATGTCAATTGCCTCGAGTTGCTATCAGTTCGTCTTGCTCTGCACCGCTTCAGGGCCCTGCTGAAGGACAAGCACGTTCTGGTCCGTACGGACAACACTACGACCGTAGCATACATCAACCGTCAGGGTGGTCTACGCTCCTGCCGCATGTCGCAACTCGCTCGCCATCTCCTCCTATGGAGTCACAAGCATCTGAGGTCACTTCATGCCATTCACATTCCGGGCAGGCTCAATCGTGCAGCCGACGAGCTCTCAGGGCAGCAGTCTCGCCCCGGGGAATGGAGACTCCACCCCCCAGTCGGTTCAGCTGTTTTGGGAACTCTTCGGAGATGCTCAGGTAGACCTGTTTGCCTCTCCAGAAAATTCCCACTGCCAGTTGTTTTACTCCCTGACCGAGGCCACCGTCGGCACGGACGCCCTGGCACACAGCTGGCCACTGGGCCTGCGCAAGTATGCGTTTCCCCCAGTGAGCCTTCTTGCACAGAAGTTGTGCAAGATCAGGGAGGACGAGGAGCAGGTCCTCATGGTTCCGCCTTTTTGGCCCGGGCAGACCTGGTTCCCCGAACTAGTACTCCTCGCGACAGCCCCTCCCTGGCCAATTCCTCTGAGGAAGGACTTTCTTTCTCAGAGACGGGGCACCCTCTGGCACCCACGTCCCGATTGGTTGAACCTACATGTGTGGGTTCTGGACTGGTCATGGAAGGTTTAGGTACCTTGCCACCACAGGTGGTAGCTACCATCATTTCAGCTAGGGCCATGTCCACCAGACATGCCTATGCTTTGAAGTGGAACCTCATCACTTGGTGTTCTTCATGGCGTGAGAACCCCTGGAAATGCCCAATTGGGTCAGTGCTTTCCGTTCTTCAGGAGGGGCTGGAACGAAGGCTGTCTCCTTCCACCCTCAAGGTCTATGGGGCTGCCATTTCGGCTCACCATGACCCTGTTGAAGGTAAGTCACTTGGGAGGCACGATCTGATCATCAGGTTCCTGAGAGGAGCAAGGAGGCTTAATCTGCCTCGCCCTCAGCAAGTCCCCTCTTGGGACCTTGCAGTGGTTCTATCACCACTGCAGAGAGCTCCCTTCGAACCCTTACTCTCAGTAGAGCTAAAGTTTTTATCTTTGAAAACTGTGCTCCTGATGGCTTTGGCTTTGGTGAAGAGGGTCGGGGACCTGCAGGCATTTTCAGTTGACGAAGCGTGCCTGGAATTTGGGCCGGCTAACTCTCACGTTATCTTGAGACCCCGGCCTGGGTACGTGCCCAAAGTTCCCACCACTCCTTTTAGGGATCAGGTGGTGAACTTGCAAGCGCTGCCCCTGGAGGAGGCAGACCTAGCCCTGGCGCTACTCTGTCCAGTACGTGCGCTCAGCACCTACGTGGACAGAACTCGGTGCCTTAGGACCTCAGACCAGCTCTTTGTCTGTTACGGAGTCCAGCAGAAGGGAAAGGCTGTCTCCAAGCAGAGGTTATCCCACTGGATAGTGGATGTTATTGTCCTGACTTATCAGGCTCGAGACCTACCATGCCCCCTCGGGGTGAGAGCTCACTCAACTAGGAGTGTAGCTTCCTCCTGGGCTAGCAGACATCTGTAGAGCTGCGGGCTGGGCGACACCTAACACATTCGCGAGATTTTATAATCTCCGTGTAGAGCCCGTGTCCTCCCGGGTACTCGCCCCTTCGGGCCAGTAAGGACATGCTCGGTGTCAATCCGCTTGCTGCGCCATTCCACTCTGCGGATTGGATGTGTGCGCTATTCCCCTCAGGTGAGTTCCTCAGTCAGAACCCTGGGTTCCTCCAGCACTGTTGATGTCCAACACTTGCGTACATGCCCCTTGGTCAGCCATGTGTGGGACTAGGTGCATCCATGTGTCGTGATTCCCCCCCTGAAGGAGGGAACGGAGACGTTACGTCCCCTTGCCACATCGCTGTTCCACTGAACGGCCGCGTCACTGGCTCGGCTCCTCAGCGAAGACTTGAATGCGAGTTGTTCGCGTTGCTCCTTATATACCCGCTCTGCGGGGCGGAGCTTGCGATGCAAATTCCGCAGACAAAGGTACTTTGTGTACCATTGGCTCGTTTTGTACCACTCGAAGGTGATTGGGCTCTCGGGCGAGATCCCCATTCGTAACGTCTCCGTTCCCTCTTTCAGGGAACGAGGGTTTACATATGTAACCAAGACGTTTTCTGGTCACCGTAATAGTTTTAGCTTAAAAGTTTAACAAAAAAAATTACATGTTTAAGGCCCTATGAAGTGTTAAATCTTTTCTCACCTGTTTTATTGTTACCAAATTCTGTTTACGCAAGTCTAATTATTTGAATGCATAAAATATCGGTAATGTTAATTGTATTAATCTTTTAATAATTTTAAAAGTAGAAATAGTATTAGTAGTAGTAGTATTACATACAACAGTAATATATTTCAGGTGATTTACATTTACAAAATATTAATAAATTAATCTCTGATAAGAAAAAAATATCTCGTCCCCTCAACATAAGAAGTACACATCATGGCCATGAGAAATTGATAATTTCATGTTAGGATCTCAAGGCCACGACTTCACATTGCGTTGCTGTCGTTACCTCAACAAATGGTAACATTCCCACAAGTTAATATGATTTTCTAACAAGTTAATATGCCGTTTCCATGAATTAATATCTTGTTGCCACGACATAATGGGCGAATTACAAACGTGCCTCGAAGGGCACTTTGGGAAGGGGATGCAATTTGTAGGGATGTTCCAAACGAAAGTAAACCACTGAATCCTTTCACGAAGGGCCCTTTCCAGAAGTCCATTAGCGAAGGGAACATGATGTTCACTCCACGGAAGTGATTTGCATTTTTGATCACGTGATCTTTAGCTACGTAAATAGAATAGTCTAATTGAATTTGTCTATTTTAATGTAACACAACATATTTTTCATCAGTGATGTAAATCTGATTTAGGACAGTAGTGTAAGTGAGTTTAGTTTGAAAAATTGTAATAGTAAATGAGACACAATTAGACAATATTGGAATAAAATAATAAGAAGAAATATTTATTTGCAACAACTGATGGAGTGCTGAATGCTAAACATACACGCAAGATTGTCAAGGTAACACATGGTCAGTCATTCCTTTCACCAAATGAGTTTCTAATGCTTATGCGAGGCAAAAATTACCAGCACCCTTCAAAGAACACAGTTCAAGAGCTCTGCCCTTTCAAGGAAGTAGAGCATAGGGATACACACTTCAGTTCTGATTTTACTTAATATCATATTCCCACGAGTTAATATGTTGTGGCCATGACAAAAATAAGTGAACCAAAACATGTCTTCTCCCAGTCACCATAAGTACCTTTAAATGTCTGTGACTCTGGGCCCTATTTTAACGATCTAAACACAAAGTGTAAAGCGGACGTCGGCGGTGCACTCAGTGCGTGTCCAAATCCACTTTTGCTGTTGTAACAACGGAAAAATGGTTGGCGCGCCCGGGCGCATGGTCTAAACGGTTTGTCCCTATTCTCTTAATGAATAATGGGTGTTTTTTGAGCATAACATGCAATAAACCAATCAAAGTCTCATCTTCCATTACCTTTAAGAGCCAGTTGTGCTCGTGCCATGACGGATTTGCTATTTACACGGCTGTATTTGGCAAGCGTGAAGACAGAACGAGTCTCCGAGATGAAACGGGTTTGACACAGTCTATGGCGCAGTCCATTTTCAGCTCCTTAAAAAAGCATTGCACTAGCAATGTGCTAGAACACACCTCTTTTTTAGACCAGCACACCCATGGGCGCACAAATTGGCTCAAATGCATGACATGGCGCTGTACAGGAAAATGAGAATGGTGCCGGACTGAAACTAGCAAACACACTTGCTACGCCTTGCGTCGCATTGTGCCGGGTGTATTATAGGGCCCTTTGTGTCAATATGTTATTTATATCACCAAAATGTAAGATTAAATGTTTTACCCTGTACAGCCTGAAATATAAAATAACATTAAGACCTTTTTTATAAAAATAAAATAATAATAATACAATTAAAAAGATTAATAAAATAAATGTAATTTTTTTTTTTAAGTTTAAGTTTGATGCAGTATTTTATGGCCCATATAGTATGATATATCGAGAATTATTCAGATGCCCCAAATGAGCAAAATATGCAGTTTGGTGCTTATGCTGTTATTTATATCACCAAAATGTACAATTAAATTATGATTCCTGCATAGATGTAAATAAATTATTTTTTATTTTATTATTCAATTCAATTTAAAAATAAAAATAAAGGTCTCATTGTTATTTTACATTTCAGGCTTTACGGGTTTAAAACACTTCCCTCTAGTTTTTCACTATTTCTTTAACTTCCTCAGGGATACTGCATATTTTTACACTGTGTTGTTGGGGCAACAGACCCAGGAAGGCTTCAGCCCCAATAAAGTGTTCAGATATGTGAAAATAATCAACAAACATCCTAGTTACAACCATTTAACAAATGACAATGATATTGCTCTTCTCAAAATGAGCTCTCCAGTCACCTTCACTGACTACATCAGACCCGTGTGTCTAGCAGCTCATGACAGTGTGTTCAACAGCGGCACAGACAGCTGGGTCACTGGATGGGGAAACATTGGTGAAGGAGGTGAGTATTCATTCCCATTTCACGTTAAAATCAACATGAAAAGCCTTTAACAATGCCATTCAAAAAAGTATAGTCATGCAGAGTAAGTAACATCTCATGTATTTCCTACAGTGCCCCTTCCATCGCCTAATGTTCTACAGGAAGTGGAGGTTCCTGTAGTTGGTAACAGACAGTGCAACTGTCTCTATGGAGTTGGAAATATAACAGACAACATGATCTGTGCTGGTCTACTGGAAGGAGGCAAGGATTCATGTCAGGTACAGAAACCCTGAACAGAAAGTTCAGCCCCAACTTGTGTTTACAAGATAAACAATGAGTGCTTCAAATAAGGAATAAGTAACTAGGCTTTCTCAAATTTGTGAAGTTCATACCAAATCTACAAAATATATTCAGAGACCTTTTCAGACACTTGGTAAAAAGCACACAAGAAATTCCCAAGTTATTATTGTTTGGTAGTTCTTGATTGACAAAAACAAATAAATACATAAATATATATATATATATATATATATATATATATATATATATATATATATATATATATTTTCATTAAATTTCCTCAGTCTTGTCTCTACATTGATTAGCTTTTAATAAAATCTTTGCACATGTGGATTTATCATTAATATACAGTATACCCAGCATACACTACCATTCAAAAATCTGGGGTCGGTAAGATTTATTTATGTTTTTGAAAGAAATAAATTATGCTCACCAAGGCTGAGTTTATTTGATCAAACATACATTAACAGTAATATTGTAAAATAATAGTACAATTGTTTTCTATTTTAATATATTTTAAAATGTAAAATATTCCAAAACTGAATTTTCAGCATTATTACCCTAGTCTTCATTGTCACATGGTCCTTCAGAAATTATTCTTATATGCTAATTTGGCTGCTTAAGAAACACTTCTGATTGTTATTAATGTTGAAGACTTTTGGTCAATATAATTCATCCTTACAGAATAAAATTATTAATTCCTTTAAAATATATATATATATATATATATATATATATATATATATATATATATATATATATATATATATATATATATATATATATATATAATTTATACCCTTAAATGTTTATTTTATTGATGTGTATTTTCAGGGTGATTCAGGTGGTCCAATGGTGAGCAGAGAGAGCTCAGTATGGGTTCAGTCTGGTATCGTTAGCTTTGGGACTGGCTGTGCTCGACCTGAACTTCCCGGTGTGTACACCAGAGTATCATGTTATCAGGAATGGATCAGCTCTATTGTTTGCAGCGATCCTCCAGGTTTTGTGCAGTTTACCTCTGCTGGAGCTAACCCTGACTACAGTTACAGCTGTCCTGGTCTTCCTCCTCCTTTCTTATTAACCGAATCTATAATTCCATCTTCTGCAACATTTCCTCAACATAATTCTTTGCTATCATATTCTGTTTTGCTTCCACCCATGTGTTCCATAATGTATAAGGTTTGAGGTCAGTAAGTTTTTATTTTTTTCCTATTCTAATAGAAAACAGTTAATTTAAATAAGATTTCACAATATTAAAACAAAGAGACTTATTTAAAAAACGAATATAATAATAAACAAATCATTAAAATCATATTGACCACAAACATTTTAATGGTAGTGTCTGTACAAAAATATACAATGTGGTGGTGACATAAGTGGTGTTTATTCTCAGTCAAATACATTAATTTAAAGAGTTTTGACTTTACTGTATTTCGTCGTTTTCCTGATTATCCTTTCACAATTTATTTTTCACATTTAAATAGCTCCAAATAATAATTTATTTTATATTCTGCATCACTTCAGTTTATATAATATATACTGGATAATGATCATTTATTTACCATGTATTTCTAATTACCTTGTGAACACATATATTGTTTGTCAAATAATTTGTGAAGAAACACATGCATGTTGTTTCACAAATTACAAAACATATATTTATTTTACCGATTATTGATGCAGCAAAATAATTTGTCACTTCCATTTTATTTCATATTGTGTTAATGTTTGTATCTTTACACCCTTTAATTTCATTTAGCAAAGCAATAAATATTATATACTTAAGCAATACACTTTTTTAATTATATGTACATAAAGGATATGTAGTACTTTTTTTATATAATTATGTCATAATTTCTTTGTTTTTGTGATCATTTAATGGTGGTTCCATATCTGTCGGTCACTACTAATTATGTCAACTGGGAGGCCAATCATCTCTGAGTTTAAGAGAAAATGCCAATGAAAATCGGCTAGTGGATTTAACATACCTGAGCCACTCCTCATGACCACGGTATAAATAGGCAACAGGTGTATCCACTCATTCAGATTTTTGCTTTGGAGCCAATTGGTTGTATTCGTCAAAGCCATTCGTTTGCTGTGTGTCGGGAAGCTGTTTTGGTTGGCGGTACGGCGCAAATAGCAAATTTCCTAATTTCCTTTGGAGATCAGCAGAAGGGGAAGGCTGTATCCAAGCTTAGGTTTGCTCACTGGATAGTGGATGCCATCACCTTGGTGTAGCATTTCCAAGGCAAGCCATGCCCCCTGTGGGTGTGGCCTCCTCCTATGCGCAGGCGCAAGGAACCTGTCTGGCAGACATCTGTCAAGCTGCGGGCTGGGCGAAACCTAACACCTTTGCAAGGTTTTACAAGCTTTGTGCAGAGCCAGTTTCTTCCCTTGTGTTGGGTAACAGGTTTTGGCGGGAAGGGCTGGCAGATAGGGAATGTCTCGGTTACGTACATACTGTAAGCCTCGTTCCCTGATGGAGGTAATGGAGACGTTATGTCTCCATGCAACAACCTTGATCCATTCGCTGTTGCTAGGACACATACTCGGCTCCTCAGCGTAAAACCTGAATGAGTGGATGCACTTTTTTTAAGTGTACTTACTGCACAATAATGCACAATAAGGACACACATATGTATAAATTAAATGTATTGTTTTTGGCTCTTAAGTGCATTTCATTTGTAATTATTTTTAAATGTATCACATTTTAAAATTGTATTAAATGCAATTAGCTGAATTTTGAGTGTATTTTTGAACCACTTAAGAGGGACTTTAGGAAATCTTTATATGTATATGTAACGATATTCCCTTTGTAATCATCGGGAAGAAGGAGGCGGGAACCGGCGCACAATCAAAATACATTTTAATAATTCATAAATAAATACAAAACGGCGCACCAGCCCCTCACGGCCGACTGGTGCGCACATGTCCCAGGCCTGGTCCTCTCTCGTCCTTCACGGTCGTCACTCCAGTTTTATATCCTTCCATCTCCTACGTGGGACTCGGTACGGGCGGTGGGGCGCAGGTGTAGCTCATCTCCAATCACTACACCTGGCCTCACTCCTCGTTCCCACGCCTCTCGGCCCCGCCCCACTCGCCACAGTATACTTGTAGAATTGCTTCTAGTGTCTTTAAAATATGGTTAAAGTGTACAGATCAATGTACTGAGAAGTAGAGGTCTTCACGGTTCCAAGAATTTGTGCCCGAACCCGGAAGAGACCCGTAATGTACTACACCGAACCGACCAGGACCCGTCTAATATTTCAAAAGCTGGACCTGGACCTGTGTAGGTCCGAGAAATGCCTACCCGGACCCGTAAATTATTTGAAAGCTGGACCTGAACCCGCCGGGAAGACACAGACCCGACTGGACCCGATTGTCACATATTCCACCTTAAATTGCTTTTACAAGTCAATAAACATGTTGCGAAAATATATATATATATCTTACATAATTTAAGGAGCAGTAGTCTCTTGTCCTTGTACCTGACTGCCTCTGATGCATTACAATCCTCCGACAAGAAAGTTATCCATGTTATTGCGCCTGTAATTCCAAGTCCTAGCTTAATCCACTCATTATTTCAGCTTCAAAGTTCCACTTGATGTCACGGTGTACATTCTGACTGACGAGTTAACTCGCATAATAACTTAGACTGTTTGCCCTTTTGAACTATAATAATGAACGCTCCTTCAGTGCAATGGTCGCTGACGCTATTATCTCTGTGCTCTCTACTCTGCGTCGAGTCTGAATCTGACCAAAAAAACTTTAAGATTAAATGGTTTATTTCTATTAAATAAACCATTTAAGTATAAAAATGGGAAAAAAATGTAAAGCGCGGTTTGTCCCTCACTGGTTGCCAGAGAAACATGACACCGCTCGAGACTGCACCGCATATGCGAGTTAGCTGGATCATCCTAAAATATGATTTAACGCAATTTGAGCGTCATAGAAAACATTCATGTGACAGTTCACCTCCAATTTTGTTGCTGATTTGAAATATATTAAACATGAGTGTGTCAAGTCTGCAATTATCACCGTGCGTGCACTTGCATTCTGCGCGCTCTGCTTCTAACGGCAGAGAGAGAGAGAGTGAGAGAGAGATCGCTGTTTTTGTTTTTTGCTCACTCTGTTATTTCCTAATTTTACAAGTTGCAAGTTACAAAAAACACAAGCAGTGTGATCACGGCCGGATGTTCTCCGAGTCCGATGACTCCAATCGCACGGGTATTACACACAATGTGAAAGAGACCCGGGACCTGAAGTAATAGATTCGGACCCGGGTGCACTGTGAAGACCTCTACCGAGAATCAATTAATGTATAAAACTTAAATATACTAAAATATACTTTAATTAATGTTTTCTATATAATTACATATATTTTTAGTTATATAATATATATATAATGAAGTTGTAATTTAGTTTATTTAAAACTATTGTGCAGTGGCGCTGGGCTGGCGGCCATCTTGTCTGGAGACACAGGTGTAGAGTCGGCCATCTTGTCTGGAGACACAGGCGTTGAGTCAGCCATCATGTCTGGAGAGACGGATCTGGCTGGTGTATCCTGTTGACTATGATGGTATAGGTATTTGGTGAAGCCCCAAATCTCAAGAGGCAAAGGGTCTTCAAGGCAGTGGTTAAAAACATCCTTCAATGCTGCATCGTTATAATCCAGCCCTACTGCCAAGTGCTGCGAAATGCTCTTCTGCCATACATTATAGTTATAATTTTTTATCCGTTGAGAAAATCGCCACGTTTCATTTTGCGCCGCCATATGTACTTGTGTAACTACTCATTTAACAGTCTTTAAATGAGGAAAACATTAAAAGTGTCTGGTGGCTTCTAAATCCATATGTGTTTTTGTATCCTAAGGAATGAATGGTGCTAAGCTAAAAGTTAACATTGTGGTGCCATGTGCTACAGCAATTGAATGCATGCACTGAGACGGGAGAGGTACGTATCAACTCATCTAAGTTTCGGGAAGAACATAGTTTTCTTTAACCCTCTATGGTACACATTATGTTCTAACCATGGAATATTTTTAAATAACTTTTTATTACATGAAATAGCTTCAATTAGACAAATCTCAAAAATATTTGTGATGCTTTTTTTGGGGTATTTAGGAAAACGTTTCCATATGGCAACAGTGTACCACAATGGAAAATGGTCAAAAAAGTAGTTTTTCTATTAAATTATGATTATCTTTTCTATTTAAATCTTTTAGATATTGATAGCTTTTTATACTTGGAATTCATGCAAACCAAAAGTAAGTAGGTTCCTAGCATTTAACCTTCAAAATGGTACTTAAAAGTATTATAATAATGCTTGCAAACGAAAAAAAAAATTGTACCATATATGCATATCAAATTCAACAACGTTTTGTTTTACATCCGCAATGTTTCCAACAACAAAAACAAGTCTTTTTGAAAGTATTTTATACAAGTTAAGTAAATGTTTGGTTGCTTGGTACATGCACTAATACCATGTAGAACATGAAAACATAAAATACAGGTATTACGATAGGCGGCTCCCTGAAGTAAAGTGAAAGTCGTGACATTTGCCAAGTATGGTAACCCATACTCAGAATTGGTGCTCTGCATTTAACCTTCCAAGTGCGGACTCACACAGCAGTGAGAAGTGAACACACCCCCAGAGCAGTGGGCAGTAGTGATGCGCGAGTAACCCGCCGATCAGGTTGGGGCGGGTTAAGAAATTGGCATTTTATTGCGGGGCGGGTTGGGGCGGGTCACTAAAAACAACATTTTTAAAAATCCATTTACGTTGCATGGAATTTAATCAAAATGATTCATTCAGAATCGTTCACTGATTCGTTCAGTGATAATTTCTTCGGATTATAAAAAATATGCCAGCAGGTTGCAAAAAAGAGTGTATTATGTGTTATGTCTTAAGTCAATGAACGTATTCACTTGTTACAAAAACTGATCTGGTATTATTAAAATGTGTGCATAATCGCATTCAATATAAAAAAATTAAATCAGTTGTTCAGATGAACAAAGCAAAAGGTTTTCTTGCCTAATTAGCATTTTAATTGTTTGTATATTATATATTCACATTCATAAATAACTGAATGTGAATAACTGCGCTTTGCATTTTGTGAGATTGACATGCTAAATGGCAGACTGACCCTGTTTACTCTCATTCATTTCATTCACGAACGAGATAAGCCATGTACCAGTTCATTTCATTCACAAATGACATGTATCTGTTCATACAACTCATTCATGAATTACATGTGTGCCAGTTCAGTAATTTCATTCACGAAAGAGATGTACTTAATCTTTCAACTCGTTCACGAATGACATGTGTACCAGTTCAGTCATTTCATTCACGAATGAGAAGATCTATCGAACTCGTTCAGTGAAGGGCATATTTGTTCACAACATTCAACAAATCACATGTCACATCTCATACACGAAGGCTATTGGCTCGAGGTTGAGTAACTCTTTGACAGGATGAAACACTAATAGCGCAGCGCTGCTGTGGAGGGAGGAACTTCAGTGAATGAGAAATATGAGTCAGTGGATTGCGTGAGCGAGAACGATTCGTTCACCTAAAAGATTCTTTCAAAAAGAACGAATCACTGTTAATCACTATTAAGTAGAGAGCTGTGAGGGAGGGGAGCAGGGGTACCAATTGCTACCAGTTGTCAGAAGAGACAGTCTTATGCCTAATAGCGGCCCCTGGGGCTTGAGGTGGTAAACTTAGAAAAGCGTTAGAGAATAATCGAGGAAAAGAAAGATTTGTAGGTCCATGTTGTGAGCAGAAGCACCCTCATGCTAGTGTCTGCTACGGGAGCTGGAGGGCACTGGAAAGGAAAAATGGGTTATTACTAGTGGGAGGAGAAAGGCTGAGATGTGTGGGAATGTGTTGCAAACCGAGGTAGCCTCACACTTGCTTCACCTGCTGTAGCCATATGCCACTGGATGGGAGTCCAGAAGAACCTGTGTAGCCTGCACTGCTAGCAGAGGCAGCCTCACGCTAGTGTTTCCTGCACTGCTAGCAGAGGCAGCCTCACGCTAGTGTTTCCTATGGGATCTGGAGGCCACCGAAAAGAAAAATGGTTATTAGTAGCATTGGGGCACGGACGAGATACAGTATTGTTCAAAATAATAGCAGTACAATGTGACTAACCAGAATAATCAAGGTTTTTATTATATTTTTTATTGCTACGTGGCAAACAAGTTACCAGTAGGTTCAGTAGATTGTTAGAAAACAAACAAGACCCAGCATTCATGATATGCACGCTCTTAAGGCTGTGCAATTGGGCAATTAGTTGAAAGGGGTGTGTTCAAAAAAATAGCAGTGTCTACCTTTGACTGTACAAACTCAAAACTATTTTGTACAAACATTTTTTTTTTCTGGGATTTAGCAATCCTGTGAATCACTAAACTAATATTTAGTTGTATGACCACAGTTTTTTAAAACTGCTTGACATCTGTGTGGCATGGAGTCAACCAACTTGTGGCACCTCTCAGCTGTTATTCCACTCCATGATTCTTTAACAACATTCCACAATTCATTCACATTTCTTGGTTTTGCTTCAGAAACAGCATTTTTGATATCACCCCACAAGTTCTCAATTGGATTAAGGTCTGGAGATTGGGCTGGTCACTCCATAACATTAATTTTGTTGGTTTGGAACCAAGACTTTGCCCGTTTACTAGTGTGTTTTGGGTCATTGTCTTGTTGAAACAACCATTTCAAGGGCATGTCCTCTTCAGCATAGGGCAACATGACCTCTTCAAGTATTTTAACATATGCAAACTGATCCATGATCCCTGGTATGCGATAAATAGGCCCAACACCATAGTAGGAGAAACATGCCCATATCATGATGCTTGCACCTCCATGCTTCACTGTCTTCACTGTGTACTGTGGCTTGAATTCAGAGTTTGGGGGTCGTCTCACAAACTGCCTGTGGCCCTTGGACCCAAAAAGAACAATTTTACTCTCATCAGTCCACAAAATGTTCCTCCATTTCTCTTTAGGCCAGTTGATGTGTTCTTTGGCAAATTGTAACCTCTTCTGCACATGCCTTTTTTTTAACAGAGGGACTTTGCGGGGGATTCTTGAAAATAGATTAGCTTCACACAGACGTCTTCTAACTGTCACAGTACTTACAGGTAACTCCAGACTGTCTTTGATCATCCTGGAGGTGATCATTGGCTGAGCCTTTGCCATTCTGGTTATTCTTCTATCCATTTTGATGGTTGTCTTCCGTTTTCTTCCACGTCTCTCTGGTTTTGCTCTCCATTTTAAGGCATTGGAGATCATTTTAGCTGAACAGCCTATCATTTTTTGCACCTCTTTATAGGTTTTCCCTTCTCTAATCAACTTTTTAATCAAAGTACGCTGTTCTTCTGAACAATGTCTTGAACGACCCATTTTCCTCAGCTTTCAAATGCATGTTCAACAAGTGTTGGCTTCATCCTTAAATAGGGGCCACCTGATTCACACCTGTTTCTTCACAAAATTGATGACCTCAGTGATTGAATGCCACACTGCTATTTTTTTGAACACACCCCTTTCAACTAATTCAACTAATTGCTCAATTGCACAGCCTTAAGAGCGTGCATATCATGAATGCTGGGTCTCATTTGTTTTCTGAATATCTACTGAACCTACTGGTAACTTGTTTGCCACGTAGCAATAAAAAAATATACGAAAAACCTTGATTATTCTGGTTAGTCACATTGTACTGCTATTATTTTGAACAATACTGTATGTGGGCCTGTGTTGCAAATGGAGGCAGCCTCACGTTTGCTTCATCTGCTGTGGCTGTAGGTCATGCAAAGGGGGTGGGGTTTGTGATGTGCTAGCCAAGATAACCTCCTGCTACCATCTGCTATGGGAGCTGGATGACACTGAAAAGGGAAAAGGAAAAAGTTTAGAAGTAGCAGCAGGAAAGACTGAGATGTAAGGACTTGTTGGAAGCGGAAGCAACCTCATGCTTGCTTCAGCTGCTTTAATGTGTAGAATTGGTGCATTGGTGCACACTGCACTTTTCGTACCATTGACTTCCATTAATACACCTGCAGATGCGCCAGACCGGAAGAGCAAAAGGTTTAGCATTTCACAGCATTCCGAAGTTCAAGCTTGGTGAAATCTGGCCGGCGAATTTGCATGATGTGATACCGTGTGACCAACAGCAGATCGATACATCACACTGACTTAAAAAAAACACATTTAAAACTGCAGCGCTGCAGGAAAGTGGAGTAGATTGTATGTTTGTTTTTGTTTTGTTTTTTGTTTTGTTTTTTACATTTTAGATGTATTCTAATTTGTTATGATGATTTTTTAATGTAACTTTTTTAAGAAAAATGCTGCACAGCATGACATCATATCAGGACCTTTGCAGCAAGGGAAATAATTTTGCATGCAATGTTGCACAAAGATCTAGTGTGACCACGACTTTAGCTGTAGGTGGTGAGAAAGGTGAGTGGTTTCTGACTTGAAGAGAAATGATGAAATGCCTGAGTAGCCTGCAGTGTTGCCAATTTAGCAATTTTGTTTCCAGATTTAGCAACTTCTTGGATTACCTTAGCAACTAATTTTCCAAAGCACATAGTCGTAAATATAGATATTTTATAATGTATTTAGCATTTTTTAAGTGCTAAAATGCAAAAAAAAACAACAACAAAGAAAAAACACTCATTTCAGCCATGCACACAAAATCTGCCCCGTCTGCGGACAGCGCACCTTCAAGTGTGGCCTATTTGGGAATCTGCATAGGTCACCAATCTTGTGGGTCACCAATCTTGTTAAATTTGTGGATGGTACATCTCTAAAGAATGTTGAGGAGTTTAAATATCTAGGACTTTGGCTCGACTCCCAACTTGCCTTTAGAACTCATATAGATTCTATTGTAAAAAACATAAATTGTAGTTTAAGAATATTATACAGCTCAATTAATTGTTTTACAAAACAGATTAGATTAAAAGTTATTACTCAACTATTATTTCCCATGATTGATTATGCGGATGTTGTTAGTCAGAACACAGCTGATATCAATCTTAAACCTTTTAATGTGATATAAAATAGTATCTGCAGATTTGTTTTGAGGTATCCATTTAGAACACATCACTGCCAAATTTATCAGTCATTGAATCTTCTTTCACTAAATTCAAGACGACAGTTTCGCTGGTTGCAGTTTGCTTACAAATGCTTTTTTTCAAACTATCCATCTTATTTGAAACAATATTTGATTCCATACCAAACATCTTATAGCCTAAGAGACACGGACCATCTTTTATTTTCTGTGCCAAAGATATCCAAGGAAAGTGGGAGGAGAGCATTTAAATTTAAGGCCCCTTCTGATTTGAATGCTTTACCTAGGTCTTTTAGATCAATTTCCTCCTTCTACCAGTTTAATATGTCTCTTCTTAATCATTTGCATACCAGTTGCAACTGTTTTTCTTATTGTTGACATGAATATATTTGTCTATATGAATGACTGTAATTGTTTGTCTAATTTCTAATGGTTGAATTGGAGACGAAATGGGTGGTTTTGATGTGATGGAGAGCTTTTGTCTTTGTTTTGTTAGTATGTATATTATGTTTGTATGTGAAGTATGTTTTGTTTTTGTTTTGTTTTTTGAGGTCCCCTCGAAAACGAGATGTTACATCTCAAGGGGTTTTCCTCTTCACAATAAATTTGACAAACAAATTTGACAGATTACCCAGAATAACTGAATTCTGCAAGTGGGAAAACAAGATTTTAGCATCTTTTTCTATTACTCCATCCTCCTCCAAACATTCAGTAGATAACAAAACTGGTGCAGACACTGGTTTAACAGGAACCTCCGGGTTTGCAGTTCTTATGATGTATGCCTTCAACATGTTTACATGACAAACTCTGCTCTTACGTCGCCGCTCAGGAGTGCCAACAAGAGTCTGATGAAACCTCTCCAATGCCCCCTGAGACTATGGATGGTATGCACTTGCCGATTGATGTTTAACTCCCAATTCACTCAGCATCTGTGAAAATTCTCTTGATGTGAAATTTGAACCCTGGTCAGATTGAATAACTTTAGGCAAACCAAAGAGAGAACAGAAGCGAACAGAAGCGAATTATCTACATATTATCTAATATTATCTAATAACTAAATATTTAGCTTTTATGGTGCGGAGAGGAATGGCTTCTGGATAGCGAGTTGCAGTGCACATGATGGTTAAGATATATTGATGCCCAGATTTAGAATTAGGTAAGGGACCTACACAATCTATCAGCAGCCGTTCAAACGGTTCATGAAGGACAGGAATCGGTTTTAGAGGAGCTACTGGAATGGTCTGGTTTTGTTTCCCCACTAACTGGCATGTATTACATGAACGAACAAAGGTAGAAACTGCGGACTTCAAACCAGGCCAAAAAAAATATCTGGTGATTCGATGGAACGTTTTTGTTACTCCTAAATGTCCTGCTAGAACATTCTCATGAGCTAACACTAGTACATGTTGTCGATAATCAGTTGGTAATACAATCTGGCGAACCTCTTGCCACTTTGCATCACAACACAGAGGTTTCCACTTGCGCATCAGAATTCCATCTTCCCAAAAATATGCAATTCTAGCTTTTGGTATTGACTGCAGTCTACTACAGAATCTCTACAAGTAACACAGGGGATTCAATGTTTTCTAACTCAACCTTAGATGTAACTTTTCGTACCCTCTCTATATCTTCAGGTTGAGAAAACAGCACAGTATCTGAGAGATCTGAAACCTCACCAAATTTCAATGACTGAGCTTGTGTTACAGTACAGGCTGGGAATACAGATCGATACCAAGTCGCAAGTTCAGATACTTCAGTAGAATCAGGTTCATGAGTAACAATAGGACAAGGAAAGACTTTGCCACCTGCAAGATCATTTCCCAGAATGAAATCAACCCCCATCTACTGGTAACTGTGAACACACCCCCAACGTCACTAACCCAGTTACAAGTTCCGACTTCAAATACACTTGATGAAGAGGAACATTGACACAAACCATTCCAAAACCACGAACTAGCACATCCGTACCTGTATGCGACTCGGCAGAAAAAGGGAGCCGATCTTCTAAAATAAAAGACTGTGCAGCCCCAGTATCCCTTAAAATTCTTAACTGTTGTTCCTCTGACTCAGATGAAAGGGAGACAGTACTAGTACAAATAATTGTTGATAAATGGTAGCGTTCACATCATATGTTTTTGGAAATGATTTCAGGAACTCCACACTTTTGGACTTAGCCGCCTTTTTATGCCTCCACGCCTAACATTCCGAAATTAAGTGATTGGGGTCAAGGCAAAAAAAAACATGCTTGCCCATCACCGGCACGTTTAGGACTCGATTTACGTTGTGAGCTATAGTAGACTGGTGTTGATATTACAGCTAGATGGTTGAGAAACTTCAGAACTTCCCCCCCATGGAAGGCTGGCTTTTATATAATAGAGTTCCTGAAAAAAACATTTCGATGCATTAACACAATTTCTTTGGCTGCAATTGCAACATCAGCTAGAGCCTGCACTTTTTGTTCATTAAGATATACAACAACAGGAGGTCACGTGACGCTTTCATGAGCCAAGACGCACATTAGTTGAGCTCCGCGTATGTAGCCCTTATTTTACTGTTGTTCGACTTATTTTCTTTCATTAGGGGTAGTTTTTCTGTTTGCAGTTAGTTTGTAGATGTCACACAGTCGGAAACTCGCTTATCTTTCACCATCATCCTCGCCAATTAAGAAGAAAACAAAATCAGCAGCCGCAGCAGGCCGAGCGGACATGGAAGACATGGCGATCACTATAAAGTGATTTGAGGGCACTTTGAAAACTGAATTGGCAGCAATGCGCACCGAATTCGGTGCTCACATGACAACAAAATATGTGCTCAAAAGTTGACTTTTTAATCGGGGAACAGAGAGAGCAGAAAAAAGTGATTAACGAACAGACTAGGCGTCTGGATGCTCTCGAGCAACAAGTGACTGATCTACAGGACCGTAGCAGACGCAGTAATCTCCGGCTGCTGGGACTGTCTGAAGGGGCTGAGAAAGATGACCCAATTGGTTTTTTGAAGCGGTCACTCCCGATATGGCTCCCATCACTTGCGGGAATAGATATCGAGATCGAACGTGCACATCGAGTTTACTCCAGAGCTTCAACTGACCACTCCAAACCGTGAGTGTTTCTCGTCAAACTGTTACGCTACAACGACAGGAATTTGATTCTGAATGAAGCAAGACGCCACAGTCCTGTAAAAGCAAATAATGGTACGATGTTAAGCTTCTTCCCCGACTTCTCTCCCGCGATGGCAAAGAAGCGGAGCTCTTTCAATATAATACGGAATGAATTGAAAGAGGCAGGTCTGCAGACCTTTCTACAGTATCCAGCTACGCTGAAGATCGTCATGAAACACGGCGAGACTAAACTAATGCACTCACCGGACGAAGCGCGCCAGTTCCTAAGCTCGATTCCCGGTCCTCATTCTCTTGGGAGTGTGTTTGATAATACCGAGTGACTCTGATTCTAGTGTTTGATAATACCTAGTGACACTGATTCTGGTTTATTAATCTGGAACTTCCTGTGATGGTGGCCTTCAGGCAGTGTTTTTTTTTTTTTTTTTTCATTATTATTATTATTTTTTCTCTTCCATGTGGGCTAGAAAACTTGACATCACTCATATACAGTTTTCGATGTAAATTATGCAATAAAGTTTACCCCCTTGTTATGTAGAGCATACATACGGGGTGTTTTTTTTTTTTTTTTTTACCCCACTTTATTACGTGAAATCGAAGTTAAACTGTTCACTTAAAATAGGGCTAAAAGCGGTGCTCTAGAATATTGCACAGGCTGTCATGTTACTGTCATTGACTAAGACGGGGGAGGGCGACAGCCTGGGGTTTGTTCTTACCCCAGTCTGTAAAAGTTCTGTGGGATGGGTTTTCTTTATGTTAATAGGTTTCTTGATGAAGGAGGGATGGGTTAAAGGCAGACATGAGATAATTTGTTTGCAGTGGTACTACTTTCTTTTATCTATTCAGTTCACTTATTCATTTGATAGTTATGACTGAAATTAATATACTAAGTTGTAATGTCAATGGTTTAAATGGCCCCCATAAACGTACAAGTTTTTTAGAACTTATGTGACGAAAAAGGGTTGACATTGCTTTAATCCAGGAAGCTAATTTGCGAAAAGATGATGTCCATAGATGCAATAATAAATATTATGAGGTGGTCTCTTTTGCTGCGAGTGACAATAAAACTAAAGGTGTTTTGATCATTGTTAGAAGACATTTTAATATTTCTATTTTGGCTAGAAATGGTGATAATGCTGGCAGAATAGCTTATATGACAACTATGGTTGGGAAAAGGAAGTTAGCATTTGTCTCAGTTTACACACCATGTAGTCCAGATCCAACCTTTTTTTCAGAATTATCTGCCTGTCTCACTGATCTCACAGACTTCGAGATAGTAATGGGAGCAGATATGAATGCTGTAATGTCCAATGTACTTGATAGATCTGGTGACAACTTTTCTTACTCCCAATCTATGTCTACTGAGCAACTTAATGAATGCATAGCCTCTTTTTCATTAGTAGATTTATGGCGATTATTCAACCCGTCCCAAAAATCATTCACATTTTTCTCAGGTAGACACAAAACATATTCACGGATTGACTACATTTGCGCTTCCTCTTCCTTGACCTCAATGCTACTTGAAGTCGACATCTTTCCCCTTTCTCTTTCAGACCATAGCAGTAATTTTCAATTACCCAGAGACCTTCCCGAGCCCCCAGATGGCGCTTTAATTCTAATTTATTAAAAAATGAGTTTTTTTGTGATCAATTCAGATGTAAATTACGTGAATTTATTGACATCAATAAAGGCTCTGTGGATGATCCACGGATATTGTGGGAGGCGATAATGGGCTTCATAAGAAATTTTTCAATATCATTTGCTTCCTTCCGACAGAAAATTCACCGTAAGAAAATTTCTGACTTAGAATCCAATATCCGGTCATTAGAACACGCAAACCAACACACTTTTTCTGATTGTACAGCAACTAAAATTTAAACTGTTAGGAAATAACTTAATTTATTATACAAAGAGAGAGCCGAATTTCTTATTCAAAGATCTAGATAAATTATTATTTTCAAGGTAGCAGACCTAGCCATTTATTGGCTCTAAGACTACGTAATAGTGAGAAATTTGCTAACATTACAGCGGTGAAATCTCAAACCGGTGAGGTTCTGACTGACCAGAAGAGCATAAATGACACTTTTCGTTCCTTTTATCATGATCTATATATTTCCAACTCTAAATGTGAATCTGCATCTTACACTTCTGTTTTATCTACTCTTAATCTTCCACATCTGGCAGAATCAGATTATGAGTCTTTAGCTAGCCCTTTATCACTTATTGAATTAGAATCATCGATTAAAGTTATGAATAAGGGGAAATCCCCAGGCCTAGACGGCATACCAGTTGAATTCTACTTGACCTTTTGGTCCGATTTGGGGACACTTATGCTAGATATGATGCAGTACTCAATCGATCATGGTTGCTTCTCACAAAATATGAACATGGCCATTATATCTCTCCTATTAAAAAAAGATAAAGACTCTTCTTTATGTTCTAGTTACCGCCCACTTTCTCTAATTGGTACAGATATAAAAATGTATGCAAAAGTTTTAGCCAGTCGTCTAGAAGGCTTTATGACTAAACTTGTTAATCATGACCAAACAGGGTTTATTAAATCTCGCTCTGCTTCAGATAATCTGAGAAGACTACTTCACATAATCTCTTCATCTGATCAGTTGATTTCTCCCTCTGCTATATACTCTCTTTAGATGCAATGAAAGCATTTGACCATTTGGAGTGGAACTATTTGTGGGCAGTGCTTGATCATCTGGGTTTTAACTCTAATCCTTCAGCCATCATTCTTACTGGCCAGATTAGTTCACAATCATTTCCTATTGCAAGAGGCACCCGCCAGGGTTGTCCTCTTTCACCTTTACTGTTTGCTTTATCTCTAGAAACCTCTTGCTCAAGCTGTACGTCAGTCAGAACTTATACGTCCAATCTCTGTTAAGAAGACGTTACATTACATTTCTTTATTTGCAGATGACATACTGCTATTTTTAGATAATCCAGCTCTATCAGTCCCCCATGTTTTAAATTTATTTAACCATTTTAGTAATTTATCAGGGTACAAAATTAATTGGACAAAGTCATATTTGCTCCCTCTTAATTTTTGTGTTGGGTCTGCTACATTTTTTGGTTTTATTCCAGTGGTGCATTCTTTCACATACCTAGGTATAGATATTTATCCATTCTTGAAGGATATTGTCTCAAATAATTTGAATAAAAACTTGGCTAAAATTACCTCAGATCTGGCAAATTGGACACATCTTCCTACTTCTTTCCATGCAAGAATATCTGTTACTGAACATCCTTCCTCGTGTTAATTTCTATTCCTCTACCCCAGCCTGCTGGCTATCAGAAAAAACTTGATTCAGTTATCTCTAAATATATTTGGAATGGTAAACGCCCCCGAATTAAATTATCGACTCTACAGCGTAACAGGTCAGATGGTGGCTGGTCATTTCCCAATTTTAAATTATACGCTGATTCCTTTACTCTTCGTGCACTGTCAGCCTGGTTTAAACCAAATGTGTCAACCTCATGGTGGGCTATTGAAGAATCTCTTATTTCTCCACACAGCATAGAACATTTGGTTTTTGCTGGTGTCTCACTCAGACAATGTAAACTTCATTTTGGCCCTATCATAACAAACTTTATTTTCTGATCAAATCTGGGAGACAATCATATCATCCTCAAAAAATCCAAATCATCAGATGATCCATTGGAAATTACTACACAGACTCTATCTGTCCCCTTTAAAACGGTTCTATATGCATGTGTCACCTTCCCCAAATTGCAATTTATGTCCACAAGGGGTACTCGGTACATGATATAGCATTCCTATTAGAAAATGATGTGGTTTTGACTCCAGATCTTTTCTTTTTAAATAATTTTTCAACATTGTCACTGTCTCTGCAACAGAGAAACTTACTTTTAGCTGCTCTCACTGCTGCAAAAAGTTAGTTAGTCGCTGGGTTCCTCCCCATTCAATGACCAGACATGTATGGGGCTTATCTTTGCTTGACATTGTTTCTATGGAACTATCTACAGCTCGTATTCATGGAGCAACGACAAAAACTTTGAAAACCTGGAATGTTATCTTTGACATTGTTAAATCTTTTGTATCTTCTTTTTGATGTATAATTTATTTTGAATTTGTGTATAATTTGATTTATTTGGTTATCTATTTATTTATTTTTTAATTTTTTGTGCTTGAGTATTGCACTTTGCACTTTTTGCCACTGCAGTGTCTTGTTTCTCTCTGCACAGTGTGGGTCTGCCTGGTGGGTTGGTGGGTGGGGGGTATGGCTGCAGTCTAGATTGGTGTCTCATATTTTGTATTGTACTGAAATGTCTGCTTAATAAAAACAATTGTTCACAAAAAAAAAAAAAAAAAAAAAAAAAAAGATATATAACAACATTTTCTTGTGCACACATTTTAAAGTCTTCCAGCAGGATCAACTCCTGAAGCTGCTCAAAGGTTGTGATCCCACTGGAAAGACACCACTTATCAAATAGTGTTTTCTTCTCTCTGGCAAATTCAACATATGTCTGTCTGGCTGATTTCACATGCGATCTAAATTTCTGACGATATGCTTCAGGCACTAGTTCATATGCTCTCAAAAACGGCGTCTTAACGACATCATAATCGAGAGCTTGCTGTGCAATGCAGCGGAGACCTCTTGCCCCTTCCCTACAAAATTACTTTGCAAGAGTAGAACCCACATGTCCTTAAGCCATTGCAGTTTTGCAGCTATACGCTCAAATGCTGTAAAATAGGGGTCTGCGGATTGCGGATTTGCATTGTCGCGGACATCACACTCACGAGTCGAATGCACAAAGTCTGAACTACCAAGGATGCACGTTCAAAATCAGCATACTTTGTATTGAGAAACGCGCGCAGACCTACGTCACATGTTTATTTTCCTAATCTCCCGGTACTTTAGACCGCGGTGGAAATGCAGAAAGCAGCAGATCTGGGGAGGAAATAGTTCCTGAGGAAAAAAGTTCCTGGTACAAATGTTCCGTGTAATTTTGGTGTAAACACAGCATTACTTGTGCTTCTTAATTTATCAGGATTTAGTTTGAATTTTAATCTAGCTCCGTCTAATCTGACTCCAATTTCACTTGATCATTAAATTTGGGCAATATTCATATCAAAAGCTGATCACAGATATGGATTATATCGATATTTTAGTATTTTGGAAATCCCATACTTTCAATTATTCGTTCATTAGGGACCAGGCATCGCACAGGAATTACACTCAACTGACCCATGGACACAAACTCATCAGTTCCAAACTTACTCAAAGGATGCAGAGTGGTTGTAATACCTTTAAGTGAGCTACACCCTGCATGCTCATAACAAAAAAATATGTTTCCTATAAATTGTGTTAAGTCAGCGAAAGTCTGAAGCACCTAGTGGTCCACTGGTGCTGCAGCATGATCTGTCCTGAACACAGATTTGCGTAAATACCACTAATTTTTTTTTTTATTATAATTTTTTTTTTTTTCAGGTGAAATTGTATCATGCCAATTGCATAATGAAACAATTAGAAGCCAATTTAGAAAAAATAATGCAATTGTGAATCACATTGTAGCCGGTGGCAACACGCTCCTGTACAAAGAGACTGTAGCCATGAGGGAAAACAGCCAAGAGTTCCATGCCGGAGACAACTAATTTAACAGTCACACATGTAACAGTTATCCTAATTTAAGACACACAGTCTAAAATGCATAGCAAAACACTCACGTGTTTTAGAGAATAAACTTAACTAGCTCATGTGCACATGTAGTAGCACAAACAACTATACAGTGTGCTCTATGGGCACAATGTGTTTAACACAGTTACATTTTTAAATCATACCTGGCAGCAGAGAAACATACAGCAGCATGAGTTCTGGTGCAGAGCTCCAGAGACTCACACACTGTATGGGGATTTTTCTGACTATATAATTAAATTGTGTAAAGTTAAAACAGTTCAGCAGAGATAAAAAGTCATTGGCCAGAGCACAATCTTTCAAATCAACATGTTAAAATCACCAAGAATCAGAGTACTCTCAAATTTAATGCACAATATTGCCAGTAAATCAGCAAAATCTGACATAAATTGTGCATTTGATTTTGGAGGTTTATAGATAGTAGCAATGGAGCATAATGAGTAGCAGTTACACTGAGTACAAGGTGTTCAAAAAAAGAAAACTTAGGTACAAACACAGTTTAGACAGTAGTCGAAGAGTCTAAAACCCGCTGGTGTTGGTTAAAAAGCAGGCAGTCATCCTGTTTTGTGCCAAGTTTCAGTGAGAAACAGTAAATTCAGACCTGGGTCCAAAATGATATCCAACAAAAGCGATGCCTTATTGTTCGGAGAACATGCATTAAATAATGCAGCTTTTGGAGGGTTTGATGATTCCACAGCACAAGAATTCCACTCCAGACAGGGCATCATATTAAGTTACCAAAATCGACACCAGTATGATATACAATGATATAAAAAAAGTGTTGATTTCTGATTTTGCATGTTTGTCACAGTTTCATGTTTAAGATCATCAAAAAAATGTAAATATTAGTCAAAGATAACATAATTAAACACAACATGCCGTTTTTAAATGAAAGTTTTTATTATTAAGGGATAACAAAATCACAGTAGAAGTAGACCAAAAGATCCCTTAAAATCTAGACATCATGCTGAGATCAAAAGAATTTCAGAAACCAATAAGAAAGAAAGTAATTGAGATTTATCAGTCTGAAAACTTTACTTCCTTTGCTCCTGTTAATAAACGTTGGTTTTCAGGAGACTCAGTGGGGCATGTGCTATGCCTACATCATCAGCCCGGAACTGCTTCATTTTAATTTTTGGGTGAATTAACCCTTTAAGTAGGTCTATAGTTTATTAAAAATGGGTAATCTGACCAAAACTAGCTTTAGACGTATTTAAAATAGAGCTGACAAACATTATATTGATTAGATTACTCTATAAAAGCATATAAAAGCATATAAAAGCATATAAAAGCATATAGCATATGTCTACCTTTTATCAATAAACCATAAAATCAAAACTTGAAAAAACTGAAACTTTTCTTGGCCAGTAACAATGAAACACTCTATAAAAAGTAGGCAATTACAGACTGTAAATGGGTTAGACAGTGTTATTCCTTCCTCATGCTTGCCGTGCTGCTAGTCTGTGATTGTACATAGCTTCATGTAGCTTTGTTTTTCTGTAGAATCTCTATCTTACTATTAAAGGGGGGGTGAAATGCTATTTCATGCATACTGAGTTTTTTACACTGTTAAAGAGTTGGATTCCCATGCTAAACAAGGACAAAGTTTCAAAAATTAAGTTGTACGTTTGAAGGAGTATTTTTGTTCCCAAAATACTCCTTCCGGTTTGTCACAAGTTTCGGAAAGTTTTTTTCGAGTATGGCTCTGTGTGACGTTAGATGGAGCGGAATTTCCTTATATGGGTCCTAGGGCACTTCTGCCGGAAGAGCGCGCGCTCCCGTATAGCGAGGCTGAGCACAGACATTTCACTGATCAGAGCGATTCACTGATCAGAGCTTGCCAGGGCAAGACAACCCTGCACAGATTACCAAAAAAAAAAAAAAAAACAGCATTAAGGGACCAGTGGATGGAGTTTATTTTTACAGAGCATCAACGGAGTTGTGCAAGTGTTTTTGTTTGTTCCCTGCATTTCGAAGATGCTTGTTTTACAAACAAGGCCCAGTTTGACGACGGATTTGCGTATCGTTTATTTCTTAAGGATGATGCAATCCCAACGAAAAAGGGACACGATCGTGTGTTGGAACCGCAGGCGGTGAGTAAAACTGCTTAAAATATCTCTGTCTCCTTGTTAGTGCGTCCCCTCCCATGCCGGAGACCCGGGTTCCAGCACCGCTCGGAGCGAGTCGTTGCTGCTGCTGCTCTCGTTCAGTTTCAGCCTCGGGATCTGATTCTGGATCATAAATAAACGCCTGAATCTGACTGTAAGCCATGGTTTGTTTTGGATGATGGTTTTTCCCTCACGGTAATGTCACAGTTTCCACATGCTCTTAACGCAAAAGCCTACTGGCGCTCGTGATTCTTTAGCTCCGCCCACACGTCATGCCTCCAGGCGCTCGTGTTTTTCCGGGAAAAATCAGTACAGACTAACTTTCTCTTATGAATATAATAAAACTAAAGACTTTTTGGAGTTATGAAGGATGCAGTACTACTCTATATGTACTCAAGATTAACAGGATATTGAGTGAAAACGAGCATTTCACCCCCCCCCCTTAATCTCTGTTGTGTAAAGTGATAAAATATAACTGAATTCCTACCATATTTCTGATATTATTTATCAATCTAATCTGATTAAGCAGAAAGCAATGTCTTTTTTTTATTACACCCAGAGCAAAACCCTATTATAGTATGGAAGCATTTCAGTTACGGTATAAGAATAATAGTAATAATTATAATAAGTTATTAGTAAACTAGTGATTACAAGACAAATATTGTAATTGTTATTTAAAAAAAAAAATCAGAGACAAAATCAGAAATAATGTAAACAATTCAGAGAAAAAATTGATTTGTGATATATTATCTTAGAATTGTTAAATGTAAATTCAGAATAAAGACGTTCAAAATTCCAAATTGTAAGATAACATGATGCAATGCATTTTCATTCTGTGACTGAAACAGCCTTCCATATTAAAGAAATCTAAAGAAACACGATAAGAAAACATCTCAAAAACATTCTGCATGTCAGAAAAAGGCCCTTGGATATTACTGATATTTCTGCTATGATATAGTTTATCAATTTTTAAAACAAAGAAGGAAGATAAACTATATTTGCAAGATGACTTTCATTGCAGTACTTACATTGTGGTAACTCATTGTTAAGCTCACTGCTAACAATGAGAAGGGTTTGGCTGCAGACTTGCACTTGCACTCTCAGACTTGCACTCTCAGACACTTGTGCTTCCGCTAGCGACGTCACTTGAAGTCTTTATTTTTTAATTTTTTTCTATTTATTGGTAACTTTTTGTATGAATCTCTCAACATTTTACAACAGTAGCCAGGTGGTGAAGATAAGAAATAAGAAACTAAATTACAAGGTCACTTGCAATCACCACTTGCACTCTCCTACTACTATATTGTACAGGGTCCTGCAAGAAAAAGACAGGACCGGCAAATCAGTGGCCACAGAACAGCAGAATATAAACGCAATGCATAGCCTTTCGTTAAGCGTCTTCCTCTTGTAGAAAAAACAAACACTTAATATGGCAAAATGTATTAAGATACATTAAGTTCAATTCAAAAAACTAATTCGATATATAGTTACTATTTAATGTACTACAAGGCAAGCAGATGACTATGAACGCAATACGCAAACTTTGTCCTCCCATACAGCAAAAGCTTAATGTGGCCTAATAACAGACTAAGATGATAAAGAAAATTCAGTAGGCCTAGGCTATATGTCTTGTTGTTGACTCAATGTATATACAGACCAGCAAATATGAACGTGCATTATGGAATGCCTTAACAAGTGATTTAAAAAGGATCAACTCCAGACAGGCAAGCAGACGAGTACAGAACGCAGTGCGTTAAATTGTACATTGCAAGTTTTCTTGGGCAGCGGAAGTCGTTACAGAAGCAGAGGGTGCCGTCAGGCTTTAGAACCATGACAATGGGGCTGGACCATGGGCTGCGTGACGGTTCAATTACCCCTAACCTCAGCATCTCCTGCACATATTCCTCGATGGTGTGTCGCCGAGCTTCCGGGACACGGTAGGGCCGCTGCCGGACGATGGTCCCCGGTGGTGTGCGGACGTGGGTCTGCCCAGGCTGGGGGGAGAACACATCCGGAAACTGACTAACAGGTGTTGCAGCTCCGACTTCTGGGCGGCCGAGAGTTGGAGATCCATATCAACAACCACGGGAGTCGAGCTGGTGTAGGCAGAGAGTTGAGGCACAGTCCCTAACCAGCGCTTCAGGAGATTGATGTGGTAGAGCAGGTCCTCTTTCCTTCTGCCCAGTTGCCGCACATGGTACGTAACGGGGCCAACCTTCGGTGATGGTGTACAGCCCCTGCCAGTTAGCCAAGAACTTGCAGGTGGCTTTGGGGACCAGAACCAGAACGTGGTCTTCTCACTGGAACTCCCGCGGTTGGGCCACCCGGTTGTAGTGCCGCTGTTGCACCTGTTGTGCCTTGATGAGGTGCTCCTGGGCAATGGGTATGACTTGGTCGATCCGCTCCCGCATCTCGCACACGTGTTCCACGGTGGTGCAGTGTACCGCCGGCTGTTGTTCCCAGGCCTCTCGGGCAACGTCAAGCAGACCGCGGGGCTGTTGGCCGAAGAACAGCTTGAACAGTGTAAAGCCTGTGGAGGCCTGAGGGATCTATCAGACACCAAAGAGCATATAGGGTAGCATCTTGACCCAGTCCCGCTTATCTTCGGCCGCTACTCGGCACAACATCTGTTTGAGGGTCTGATTGAACCGCTCGACGAGCCCGTCTGGGGGTGGTACACCGTGGTGCAGAGCTGTTGGACCTCTAGAGCTTGCAGACATCTGCCATCATCCGGGACATGAACGGGGTGCCCTGGTCAGTCAGAATCTGGGAGGGAATGCCAATCCGACTGAAGAAGAGGAACAGCTCCCGGGCAATGTACTTCTTGTTGGCTTTACAGAGGGGTGTGGCCTCAGGGTAGCGGGTGGCATAATCTACGATGACGAGGATGTGTTCAATCCCCCGGGTGGACTTCGGCAGCGGCCCCACCAAATCCATCCCAATCCGCTCAAAGGGCACCTCAATGATGAGCAGCGGTATCAGCGGGCTGGCGGGAGGGGTCCAAGGTGGCGTCCTTTGGAAGGTTGGGCAGGCCTGGCAGAACCAACGGTCTTCTAGGCCCGGCCAGTGGAATCGGTCGCGGAAGTGCTGGATCGTGTTCTGAGCCCATAGGTGGCCTGCCATCGGGTGTGCGTGGGCTATCTCTATCACTGCCCCTGTCTTGCTGCACAGGACGACAAGCAGGGTCCCCCCCCCCCCCTCCGCTGCGCGACACTGTAAAGCAGGCCATTTTTCACTATAAAGTGAGGCGTTGAGTGGGGTTCTGGCTGGAGCTCTCTTCCTTCCGCAACCCTCACCTGGGCCCAACAGTGCTTGAGGCGGTCATCCTTGTGCTGCTCCTTGGAGAAACCCCTCGCCCCAGTCACCTGCTGATAGAGATCAAAGTACAGGTTAGGTGATCAGGGGGTCAGGTAGCGGAGTTCACGGGCCAGTGGCGAGACAGAGCACGGCATGCTCACGTTCTGTTTCCCCTTGCCATCTCTCACCTCTGCGTTTGTTTGCTGGGTTTAAATAACTAGAACTTGATGGGGTGAAGGTGTGGCCACTTAGCCAGTGACAAGCAGGTGCAGGTGTGACTGCTCGGTTTCCAGGGCGACGCTGAGGAAAGCTCAGGACACGTGTCACCATATTCATTCAAATAATGAACTGTATATTTAATTTGATATTTTAATAGCATCTTAATACATTAAGCCATGTTAATTGTTTATGTTTTTCTACGGGAGGAAAACGATTAGCGAGAGACTTTGCACAAACGTTCATATTCCGGTGTTCTGGCCACAGCTTTCCCGGTCTTGTCTTTTTCTTGCAGGACCCTGTACGTTATAGTACTGAATTAGGTTTAATCGTTTAATCACCACCACAGCTTCTTGTATCCATTGGCAACACGCACGATTTGTGTCGATTGCAAGTGTCGCAGGTAGCAGAGAGTCCAAGTAGCGATTGCAAGTGACATTGTAATTTAGTTTATTTTTTCTTGTCTTTGCCACCTGGCTACTGTTATAAAATGTTGGGAAATTTAAAAAAGTAAAAACAGTAAAAAAAAAAAAAAATTTAATTAAAAAAATAAAATAAAATAAATAAATAAAGACTGCAAGTGATGTCACTAAAATTGGAAAGGATGAAGTCAGGAAGGCTTTGAAGAGGATGAAAAGTGGAAAGGCAGTTGGTCCTGACGGCATCCCGGTGGAGGTATGGAAATGTCTAGGAGAGGTAGACGTGGAATTTTTGACTAGTTTGTTCAACAGGGTTTTAGAGAGTGAGAGGATGCCTGAGGAATGGAGAAGAAGTGTGTTAGTGCCGATCTTTAAGAATAAGGGTGATATACAGAGTTGCAGCAACTATAGGGGGATAAAGTTGATGAGCCATACAATGAAGCTATGGGAAAGAGTAGTGGAAGCTAGGTTAAGGAAGGTAGTGGAAATTTGTGAGCAGCAGTATGGCTTCATGCCCAGAAAGAGCACAACAGATGCAATTTTTGCTCTGAGAATTTTGATGGAGAAGTATAGGGATGGTCAGAGGGAGTTGCACTGTGTGTTTGTAGACTTGGAGAAAGCGTATGACAGGGTGCCAAGAGAAGAGCTGTGGTACTGTATGAGGAAGTCAGGAGTAGCAGAGAAGTATGTCAGAGTGGTGCAGGACATGTATGAGAGGAGCAGGACAGTGGTGAGTGGGGCTGTAGGTCAGACAGAGGAGTTCAAAGTGGAGGTGGGACTGCATCAGGGATCGGCTCTGAGCCCCTTCCTGTTTGCTATAGTGATGGACCAGTTGTCAAAGGAGGTCAGACAGGAGAAAGGTGTCGGGAGTTCTGTGTGATAGGAAAATATCAGCGAGAATCAAGGGGAAGGTGTACAGGACAGTGGTGAGACCAGCTATGTTGTATGGTTTAGAGACAGTGGCACTGAGGAAGAAACAGGAATCAGAGCTAGAGGTAGCAGAGCTGAAAATGTTGAGGTTATCTTTGGGAGTGACAAGATTGGACAGGATTAGGAACGAGTACATCAGAGGGACAGCTCATGTTGGACGTTTGGGAGACAAAGTTAGGGAGGCCAGATTAAGATGGTTTGGACATGTTCAGAGGAGGGAGAGTGAGTATATTGGTAGGAGAATGTTGGACATGGAGCTGCCAGGCAGGAGGCAAAGAGGAAGACCAAAGAGGAGGTATATAGATGGAATTAATGAGGATTTGAAGCAAGTGGATGCAAGTGTTAAGGATGCAGAAGATAGGGATAGGTGGATAGAGATGATTCGCTGTGGCGACCCCTGAAGGGAAAAGCCGAAAGAAGAAGAAGAAGAAGTGATGTCACTAGCGGAAGTGCAAGTGTCAGAGTGCAAGTCTGAGAGTTCAAGTACAAGTCTGCAGCCAGACCCTCTTGATAACAATGAATAGTGATGTGATTTGATATCCTAATATCATTCTTATTAAGTGTTCAAAGTTAGGCCGAAATACAACATTTCATTCTGAGCTGACAAATAAATTCATGTTTCATTCTCAACCACACACAAAACACACTAATATCTTAAAATGGAATGATTGCAGATTAGTGTGACATGTTTGGCTGTCCTCCTGCATCCCGCTGTGCCTCCTCCAGCATCTCCCTGTACTGGCTTTTGAAGAACCCAGCCTTGTAAAAGGAGAAAATAAGCAGAAATAAAGCATTTTACAATATAGATAGTGGTGGTGGGTGGAACTGAAAGGCCACTGATTAAAATTGACTGCATGATGTGATGTACCTTATAGAGGACCCCTGTTATGAGAGTCAGAAGCAGCAGTCCTCCTATTACACCCCCAATGATCTCTTTAGTCAGATTATCCTCCTCATACACCTCCACTTGAGTATTAACCTCCTCATACACCTCCACTCGAGTATTAATCTAAATAAACGGAAACATGTGACTATTTAGTGCAGTCAGATCACACTCAAGAAGTCACAATTCCCACACAGATGTCCCATGTCAAACGACAGATATAAGATTCTAATTTTGGCTACTTAATTCATTAATACAACTGGTGTATACAATAATACACTGAATTCAGTAAATACTGTATGAACTTTCAATTGAACATTGCAGTCGAGCATGAAATTAAGGTTCGGTTACTTTCAATTCAGTAAGAAATGTTTTCTAAACATTTTAAAAAATCTTACAGACCCCAGACATTTGGATGGTAATGCATTGTCTCTGTCAAAATCAACAGAAATTGTGTGACTTCCTGACACTTGTACACAGTAACACAGCCACACATCTACAGGAAGTATATAAGTGTAAATTATGTTGAGTGTAACTATGCAAAAAGCCTTTTTGTATGGGGTAGGTTTAGGTTTCTGGTTGGTTTAGGGCAGGGATCCTCAAATCTGGACCTCAAGATCCACTTTCCTGCAGAGTTTAGCTCTAACCCTAATCAAGCACACCTGAGCATGCTAATGAATGCCAATCATTGTCTTTGGGATTATTCGAAAATCACAAGCAGGTGACTTTGATCAGGGTTGGAGCTAAACTCTGCAGCGCATTGGACCTCCAGGGCAAGATTTGAGGAAGGGGTGTTTAGAAGATAAAAATATTGATTGGTCAGTATAAAGGTAATAGAAATCTAAGGAAAGTCCCCACAATTTAAAGAAACAAACTTGTTTCTTTGTGTGTTTGTGTGTGTAGAGATCAAATGAACACAAGTCACAAACTGTAAAACAATAAATTGCAGTTACAGAAATTTTCAATTAAATGGAGCATGGCTTTGAGAGCTCTTCATACAATCACTGGACTTGACATGACATCTCACTTAATTACCTGAACAGATGGTGCAGTTTGTTGAGAATCAGAGTAAAATAAAACATATTTGCTCTTGTCATAATCCATAGATGCTGAACTGACCAGCTGAAAAACAGCAGCTCCGAGTCCAATCTAAGAGAGACACAGATTATGACATTACAAAATGATGACAAAAATATGAATATATGGTCTGTTTTGTGATATGAATCTGCTTTTAAGTCAGAGACCTGCTCAATCCATCCAGAGTTTACATTGCCAGTTATATTATAGAACATCTTTTCATTCTTTATAAGAGTGACGTCACAGCTGAACTCGGAACACTCCGCCACAGAGCAGTTCTGACACACACACACACACACACACACACACACACACACAAATGTAAAAAATTATGGAACACAGTGAATTATTAAATAAAACAGGAAATCAAATGTGGTAAAAATAAAAAAAAAACTCAAAAAGTGTCCTCACCACTGTAAGTTGACCTTTAATAATGTCCATAAAATTGGCAATAACAGGCTTTGTCGTTTTCTCCCATTTACAGCCAGAAATCTTTCAAATTAATAAATAAATACATACAAAATTAAAAGGGCACCACAGATTTAAACATGGGTTAGTTTTTTTTTTTTTTTTTTGGTGACATCATCAAACTAGCTTCTGAATAATAATGGGTGAAGGATTTTTTCAGAAATTATTTAATTAAAAGAATCAGTGTATAACTTTTAATATAAGAAACACACTTGCAGACTTGAATTACTCCAGATATCAGCATCACCAACTTTCACTGGTACTCTGATGAAAACCTTGAAAGTTAATTCTCTAAACTCATTTTCAATCTGAAAGGATAAAAATAAGGAACTGTTATGTACAGTGTAGACATTTTGTTATTTGTGTTCTTCTGTTATAGATCTTAAAAATGAGATGCTCAGGGTTATTAGCATTATTTAATACTAACAATAAAAACCATTAAAAAAATACTTGATATAAACTGAACAATAACAGAAATAATATAAAATATAAACCTTAAAAAAATATATATTTTTTTTATTATAGCTAGTTGCCAAGGAAAAAGTTTTATCATTTTCATTGAAACTACGAAAAATAACCAGAACTAACATTTAATAAAAATCTTTATAGACATATATATATATATATATATATATATATATATATATATATATATATATATATATATATATATATATATATATATAGCAAATTAAAAAAGATACAACCAATTTACTAAAACTTTAACTAAAATTGAAATGAGAACAGATTAAAAATAAATAAATTAAAAATTCAAAACATTAACAAAAACAGTATAGCAATGATATTAAAATATAGTTGTAAATAAAGCGGTTTATTTGAGAAGAAAATACTATTTCAGTTTTACTACTTCAAAACTTATTAAATTCAAAGTTCAATTATTTGTGTAATTTACTATCAGTTTTCTGAGAGAAAATTGTTCCTGTGACAAATTGTTTTTTCAATGTACTTACAGATACAGAATTTGATACAGAATACCTTTATTATCTGCTGGACTGGTTTCATAAGATCCTTTTTCCCTGAAGTAAAACGAATGTGGATGGTGGAATGATCATCCCTGTCATTAAAAATGAAGAAAGACAATAACAAAGTTACAGTATAGGATAAAGAAAAATGAGGTATTGTTTACGATTTATGCAGAAACATGGAGCAGGGCACTAACCTTATCATGGCAATAGAGATGCCATATTTGACGCCAATGGTCTTTTCTTTGAGTAACTCACTCTCTTGAGAATGTTTGTCATTTCCACTGTGAAAAATTGAGGTTTTGTTTATAAGCAGCATTTTTTAGCTAAAAATTATTGGCCAGAGCTCATGGTAAAAAGCTGTTTTGCACTTTGTCTTCATTCAAACAACTTAAAGCACACAACAGTCACACAAAGATGATGTCATACCTTGTGACCGCAGCCTTAAACATCACATTTTGGCCCAGTGAAATTTCTTTAGTAATACTGTATGTAAACTCAAACACAACCTAGAATTTGGATAAAAATGTCAAAATATGAAAATAAGACTTGACTAGTTAAAAGATGGTCATTTGTCAACAGAACATGAAATTTAAAGTGCCCGTATTATGCCATTTTTACGGTTCCTAATATTGTTAAGGGAGTCTCCTATAATAGAATTACATGCATGGAAGGTCAAAAAAATGCTTTTGTTTTCTCAAAATATGCATTTAATATCATTTCATTTTCCAGCAATTCTCAAACGATTCATTCAAAGAAGTTTAAAGATTCAGTCTCTCTAAACCCATCCTTTCTGTGAGCCTGCTCTGCTCGGTCGGTCAGATGCCCTACTCTTTGATTGGTCTACGGCATACATCGGTGTCGCTTTATAGAAAATAGAAACATCTATTATTTATCATACTTACAGGTTGTGATTCAGTGGAGCAGCTGGTCCAAATAAACAGGATACTGATTCATCTTTCAATAGCAAGCGTTTTGTGAATCTCGCATTGAGCTCCCCGAGATAAGAGAAGAAGTCACCAACATAGAACATAGGCATGCATTATACAAATGTGTTACCCTACGACATGCAGCCGCACGGAAGTGGGATTTGAATTAATAAAAACTTGTTTCAGCTGTACAGAGTCTATTCTTTATTTTGGGAGACATAAGGTTGCATGAAAGGCAGTATTGGAAATGGCATATTAGGGTCACTTTAATTTGAATGGATAAGAGTGTCCGTTAACAGCTTTAAGTTAAAAAACAGTCAGTAAATGAGTGTGTATGTGCACATAAGTGGGGCTACATGATAAATCATATTTTATTCATGATTTCTCTTGATTAACAATAATTGATGGGATACTGGCCTGGTTGTTTATGCTGAAACCATTTTTTTTTATGTTACATTGTTCATTTACGTTATCTTGTATTAGAAATAAGCCTCTTCTAGCTTTCATTGTTGCCAGAAGGGCTGCTTTCACTATTTTCTGCAACTAAATCTGTGAGCAAACCTTCTCTGTGACAAACTTTAATAAATCTAAACATCAATCTCTACTATATTGTTTGCGATTGTGGTTGCTGAATAAATGCACACATTCAACGACTTTGCTACAGTACATCAATAAAATATAAACAAAACAAAAAAAAAATGTTTACTGGTAAAAAAAAAAAAGACAAGAAAGAAAAAAATGTTTAAATGTTTTGTTAGTTTTTTAAATTGGAATTTCAGTAATTTATATGCAAGCTTTCCATAAAGGGGGTAACACTTTAGTTTAGGGACCAATGCTCAATATAAACTATGAGATGGGGGGGGAATAACATTTACAAGGTGTAAACTCAAAATTCCAAGAAAAATTTCAGAATTGCAAGATGCGAATTCAGAAATTAGGCGAAAGAAAAGTCAGAATTTCAAGATATAAACTAAGAAATGTTAGTTTATAATTAAATATGTATAAAAATATATGGAATATATATATATATATATATATATATATATATATATATATATATATATATATTCCATGGCAGAAACAAGCTTCTGTATATTTAGCTTTTGAGAGAAGATTTTAAATTTTTTATCAGTTTGTATAATGTAGTGTGTGTTCATTTATATGATTAATATAATGAATAAGGAAAGCAGACTTGAATAAAATAAACTATGTGTATGAGCTGATGTTCTCTTGATTAGTGCCTACATGCACTAATATGCTAACATGCAAACATTTTGAGGCAATGTAAAAATACATTTCTTAATCGCATTTTTAATTTTTGAGAAATAGAATCATGATTACATCATGCAGCCCTACACACTAGCAAAAGTGTGTCGCAGATGTGGTTGTTGACCTGAGAGTTGCCCTTGAGGATGGGTTTACTGATGTAGCAGGTGGTTTCTCCTGGTTTAACTCCTTGCACACCATCCAGAGACACACACTCCACTCTGCCCTGTAAGTTTATCATATATTTCAATACACATTTTATTGCATCGTCAGTGTTCAACAGCCAATTTGCTTTAGAAATATCATTGTTATCATGATTAACTACTATTAGTTGCAGCATTTGTACCTTTGTGTCTGGCTTTACCTGTTTAGATGTGATTCTCCTGTAGGAAAGTCCAAAGGGGTAGTTAAGTTTGAACTCTGTGTTGTACGAGTGTTCTCCTCTGTTCTCTACAAACACGGTCACATTGATCTCCTGCATGATCCCAACCTCTATATTTCTAGCTCTGGATCACAAAAACAAAAGTGAGGTTAGTGGATGTCAAGATTGGTGGAAATTATTCATCTCTATCAATATTAAAGTTTAGAAGTAGAGCAAATGATTTGCTCACCCAGAGAAATTAAAATCCATTCTTAAGTTATCGATACATGTATAATCAGTTCCACAGTCTCTCTCAAAATCTAGCTGTAAAACAAAGTGAGGACATGAAAAATAAAAGAATCGCTCATATGTGATGAGATACAGTACAATGAGCTCATGTTCATTGTACATTTCTGCATTGGTTTCTGCTGGCAGTGGTGGGAACCATGACATATTTAAAGCATACCTTATTTACAGTCAGAAATAACCTTCCTTTGATTTTTGCATTATTTGCCATGCTAAATCATTATCTGATGGTCTGTAAGACACTAAGGTGTTTGCACATAAAGTGCATCATTTCTGCTCTTAACTTTACACAGATGAACCCTTACATTGTGGTCTGTGGTGGTCTTTATATTTTGATTGAGTATTGGCCGCAAGTTTTGCATTGTTCTAGACGGTAGACCCTCAAATGTAAAATGTAACTGATTGGACAATGGGTTCAGAGCATCTTCTGGACAAGCCTGGTGGAAACAAGGAGTAATAAGAAATGTTAATAACAAAACACATTTTAAAAATAACAAAAATTATATATGGGTCACTTCTGTTATGCATTTAAATGTGCCCATCATATTTCTAAAAATGTTAAATAAATATTAAACAACGTTTTATTTATATATGTGTATATATTTTATATATTAAGAAACCTGAATGACCTCTCAATTTTTAGCCTCTATTCATCAGATTCACTCAAATCCAATCAGAAAAGTTAGTCAACAACAATAACAATACCATTAACATTTGATGCTTACCTCTATGAAAAAAATATGATTTTTGCAAACTTCTTGCAATTTAATTTTCATCACATTATTGTGGAGGCGGTTTTTGAACGAGAAATATGCTCGATATTTCTGTCGCTTGGCATCCAGAGTTATGGTGTAATTAATATTTGCAGCTAAATCTAGAACACATGATTGATCGTAAGCAAAACCATATTAGAAATGCAACAATGTGTGAGATTTCATGAGTTCACCGGTATACTACAAACCTCAAGCAGAATACATATGACGTAAGCACACAAAGACTCGGTTTATGTAATTAGTTTATGAAAATACCTGTTAGGCCACGTTTGAATCCATTAATGTTGAAGCACACGGTCAGGGTATTTTGCAATGTCTTTGTGCAGTCTGTTACATTGGTTGGTATTTTGGATGGGTTATAAGTTACTTTGTTTCCCAAGCGCACGATGGGCCTGGACCTGAATGATTCACATAACATAGATGAATGATTACTATTTGTGTGTGTGTGTGTGTGTGGTTGTATTGTGGCAGCATGAGAGGATGGAGATCTTTAATTTGTGCAGTTTTTCAATAAACACAGCTTCAACAGACATCGTTGTTTTGTTTTGTTGTGTTTTTGTAAAGGGCGTTTGGCTCTCTTTGCATGTTCACTTTGTAGATGCTGTTTCAATGCCTCCAACTACATCACAAAGGATCTTTCCAACATAACTATGTGATGCATGAAATTGAGCTAGTGCACGACTAGCATTTGTGGTTAAAAAGTATTTAAATCTTTTTTTGGTTCTTTAGGAAATGGATGATCGTTTCGCTAGATAAGGCCCTTATTCCTCAGCTGGGATCGTGTAGAGCCTTGAAGCTGCACTGAAACTGTAATTTGGACCTTCACCCTGCTGGTTCCCATTGAAGTCCTGGAACATTTTCCTTCATTTCTTTTCGACAGAAGACAGAAAGACATTAATATTTCTGATGACCTTGGGTGGGTAAAATATCAGGAAATGTTTATTCTAGAAGTGAACTAATATTTTAAGTCTCTGCAATACACAAACTAAATTAATAAATAAATCAGTCTTAAGCCCCTTTAACACTGCACGTTGGTCCCGGGAAATTGCCGGAAAATTGGAGGATTGCCCTGTTTGTGAACGCAAACATGTCCCGGGATTTATTCCTGGATTCCAGGGGACCTAGTAACATTGCCGGGTTCAGTCACAGAACGAGCTCTTTGTGAACAAAAGCCAGAACCAATGCTGTAAAGGGTGTGTCGTAGCGAAGACGCATGTTATGGTGTAATTCTTTTACCATGTGTTTTGAAGGCGTATCAATGTTTGGGACAAAAAATATGTGCAAACTGTATTGAAGCAGAGATCATGCAGTTTTTCACTATACACGCTGATGCTGAGATCTTTGGCCAGTTTAAGTGAAAGTTAATGTGCCTAGCATTTTTGAGTCGTACATTACATGTCATTTCCTGATGTCACGTGTCATTCCGGGACCTTAATGGGTTGTGTGTGAACAGACACACACAGATTCCCGGGAAATCACTGGCAGTGTGAATGAACCAAAATCTAACGATCCGGGAACAGTTGCCGGGGCACATTACCCTTATATTATCTGGAATTTCAGTGTGTGAGGGGCTTTGTTTACTTCTCCCAACACCAGTGGTGTGTGTCTTTTTCAGCCACACCAACACCTCTTTACCCTCCTCTCAGACCATGCTGCCAGTCTCATTGGAGTTGCAACAAGCCCCTCTTTCTAAGACAGTAAGATAATAAGACAGCCTGGGCTTTGTAGTCCATAACCGGTGGCCATCTTGCCCCGTATCTTCCCTCTAGCTCATACTCTCTCATGATGTCACAATATATATACATATACATATATAGAGAGAGAGAGAAAGAGTAGTTATAACAGACCTAAGAAGCAGAACTGCTCCCATGGACCCAACAGCAATATCAGGAAGGCTGTCACCACTCTGGTCTAGAGATGACTGACTCAATGAAATCCCAAAGAACTGCAAACCTGATTGTGCCAATGATCCAGCAATCCTCTGTCATCACAGACAAGGAATGAAACATATAATGAAAATATTAGAATCAGCCCCTGAAGTGAGTAAAAGTAATGCTTGGAAGTTGCTACTTCTGCCACCAACCATGTCTTTTTCACCTGTGAATATTTGGGATCTATTTGATCTACTCCTCCATTGAATATGTAGACACTGCCCCGTCCGTCATCCTCTAAAGGAGCTCCAATCAGCACATCCATATAACCATCATTATTTAGATCTGCTGGACTGGCAAGAGAAGAACCAAACCGACCCCTCTGACTTGACATTCCCACCAGCACCACACCAGAAAAAGTGAACTATTAAGATAAAATAAAAAAGACAAACGAAGAAACAAATTCTTTAAATCTGAATTAATTTTCAAATTGTTCTAAAAAGTTTTAGCCCCATCACTTACCTGACTCGTAAAGATGTAAACAAACACTTTGCCCTCCCGGTCAGGCTCCATGTACATTGGTGCTGATACCAACAGGAGGTCTGTTCTGGAGTCACTGTTCAAATCCACCACACAAACCTCAGCTCCAAAATATGAGCCAATCTGAGGCTGAGAAAAGAGAAGATCGAACAGTAATATTAGCTTCATCTTCGTTCTGCTGGTTGCCATATAAGAAGGATTTCAAATCCTGAAAAATATTTTCTTCATTTACGAATGCTTGTTTAGATTTTCTATAATGAAATACTAAGGGCTAAAGTGTAATTTTGTTGGTTGACATAAAAAAAAAAAAAAAAAACTCTCGTTGTGATTTATGAGCATGTTGGCTTCCATATCCATAAATAAAGGCTTTAGATGGCATGAAATTGTGGTGAAAACCCTATCATAAATCCAGGAATGGGTGTGAGGTGATGGGGGGCTGCTTTTAAATATCCACATGTTAAAATCAAACTTACAGCAGCACTGTAACATCTTGACTTATTACACAATCACTGCATAGGGAAAATTATACTGTGATTTTTTTTTTTTTTTTTTTTTTTTTTTGTGGTTTTGATGCAAAAAAAAAAAAATTGTGAACAACCATGGGAAATTCCAGCTCTTTGTTTTGATTGGTTCTGATACGTGATACAATGACTCTTCCTCGATGCTTGTATCTTGGTGCTCCAAGAATAGCATAGCTGGTCCCTGAAACTGTTGCAACAGCCATCGAATAACCTTCGGGAAAAATTCAGTAGTTCAGAAGTATGCATGTTCTGAGTTGTTTCTGCAGTATATGAGAAACTGACTTTAAATTAACATATTCTATATTTTTGTATATTTCAAAAATAAAACCTTACCTAGATAGCTATCATGCTCATTGCCTGCTTGAAAGGAGCTACTTGAATCATCTTCCTGGTAACCACCTTTCCACTGGAAAGCTCCAACAGCACTCATCAACACACTTCCCTAAACAAAGCAACATTAAACTGTCGCTGGATTTGGAGAATAAACACCATCTCAAGCTACTGCATACCCTTCTTTTATTTGATGAAAATTTGAGTGCATTAGAAAAAATGAAAGGGTGAGTGTTGCCTTTGGGGTCACAGTTTTTTTGGTATTCAAAGTTTATTCCTATACAGTTTCAACCTTTAATGAAAATGTATAACTGGATACCCAAACTATGATCATTCACTTGGTCTGAAGAGATTAATATTAGGGATTTGGTAAAATCAAATATTATTTACATATGGTGTGAAGGCTGTGCTGAATCCATCCTGTGCAAACTCCATTCTAGAGGAGTCCCCTGAAGTCTGAGTTCCTACAGCAAAGCAACAGAAGGAACTGAAATAAATAATTGATTCAAAGTCATTTAAAGGAACTGTATGTAGAGCTGCTTTAAAGGGCACATCAAATGCAAAATTCACTTTCACATGTTGCTCGCATATAATGTGTCTTAGCAGTGTGTGGACACAACCAGCCTACGATGACAAAATTCATGTCCGCAAAAACCTAGACAGCAATATAAAGTCACATTGCTCAGGACCCGCTCATGACTGCTGACAGAGTGTCCCATTTTAGTATATGGCCTGGGACACCCTAGACAATTTTTAAATCTTAACAGATTTTAAAACCATGGGAGACCACAGATATGAAGACAGTTTTTTAGTCTTATATAAAGTCTTATATTATATATATTATATTTAGTCTTATATCTTTATAAAACCGATTTTATAGCCTTATAATCTATTTTTTTAGGAGTGCAAAACCATTCAACATAGGGTGAACACAAAACACAACAACAAAACACAAAAACAACAATAAAACTGCAATGTAGTAACAGTAATAAAAAAAGCAGAAATGACAAATGTGTAATAGTAGAAGCATTTAAATAGTAATAGCATGTATAATAATATTGATAATATAATATATTGAAAATATATTGAGATGACGGCAACAGTAATATCAATAATAATAACAGTAACAACAACAACAATAATAATAATAATAATAATAATAATAACATAAAATGACAATAGAAATAGTGGTAATGAAATAATGACACATAGCTAACACATACCACACCTCTCCTTATATCAAGCAAAATATCATTCCATCAACATCATTATTACTGCTCAATGTTTCTCTTATATTGATAATGTTAATAATAACAATTATGTATATAATAATAATAATAATAATAATCAAAAAAAAAAAAATTAAAATACTACTAATAAATTACTGATAATATTACTAATACCTTGTATAAATATGTATAATAATAAATAAATATATAATTAATTAGGATGAGTGTGTCAAATTTGTAATAGTTGAATGAGATCTGATCTGGAGTGTTGTGGTTCTGATATACAGTTGCAATGAGGTGAAAAATATTCTAGGGAGATGTAGTCTGTGAGCAAATTTGTCCAATTCGTTATGTCAATAGTGTTCCGGTATTTCCAGTTCAAGAATATAGTTTTCTTGGCGATGGGTAAGGCTACGAGGAGCATCCTTTTGTTTGTTATTTCCTGAATGAGAGTTGATAGTAAGGGGGATAATGGGATGCAGCAGCCCAAGAGGCAGGACAGTGACGTCTTTCCAAAAGTGTTTAATAGGTGGGCAGTGCCATGTGGCGTGGATATATGTGTCCGGACAGTTTTGTGAGCAGTGTGAGCAAATTTTGTGAATGTGAATCCCATTTTAGACAGCCTTTCCCCAGTGTAGTGTGTTCTATGAAGTGTCTTATACTTTATGAGCTGAAGATTGGCGTATTTAATCATGGAATGAATATTTTTACAAATTTGAGTCAGGAGAAATCGAAAGGTCTTCTTCCCATTTGATTGTTGGTAAAGTTTTGGTTTTATTTGAACTAGTTTTTTATATTTCGCAAAGTAACTTTTTCGGGGAGGGTATATTAACTAAATCTGCTAATGCGGAAGGAAGGTGAAGATTGATGGTTCTATTGTTGATTTTGGATTAAACAGCTGATTTGAGTTGCAGATAATTCAAGAATTGATTGCTCCCTGTCAGGGTTCGTACTAGACAGAGGACTCAGATGCAGAGTAAAGAAAAGGAGAATCTTTATTCTCGCCACAAAACACAAAATAACATAAACAATAATGAAATGCTCTGGCGCACACAGAGATCTTCGAGCTGGCCGGCACACTGCAGACCACTCGCGCTGCCAGATCTCCGAATTAAGGATCCTTTGACAAAAAACAGAAGGTGAGACTGATACTGAGAATCATGCAAAACATGGGCAAAGACAAAACAATCTACTCACGACCACAGACAGAAAAGCAGAGACATATAAGGGAGTGGGGGAACGAGCGACAGGTGGGGAAGAATCAGCTCGTGATCTGCACAACCCCGCCATGATCAGTGCTGATTGCCCAGACCACGAGCTACCAAATAGACAGGACAACACAGACCGCAGGGGAAGCTGAGACGGCACCCTGCACCGTGACAGCTCCCTATACAGTACTTCTGGGCTAAGTAGCAAAATGAAACAAAGTTATTAGACTGAAAAATGTGATTAACATGTGTGATGCCCTTTTCTGCCCATTTCTGGAAATTGAGTGTTTTTTTGTTGCTTGTGAAATTAAGGTTGTTCCAGAGTGGAGTGAATTTAGATGGGGCCTGATTGGAGTTTGTGATTTGATGATATTTCCACCAGGCTGTCAGAGCAGAGGCTATTGTCAATGCTTTGAAGCATGGGTGATGTTTAATGGAATGACTGAGAAATGGGATGTCTGTTATGCGCAAGTTTTCGCAGAATGATTGTTCTATGTCTAGCCATATAATGTCCGACTGAGTGGGGTGAATCTATTTATATATGTATTGAATTTGGTTTGCTAATAGTATTAAGCATGGATAAAATGCTTAATTTTTTTAATGGTGGTTTATTTTTACAATACAATCGGGTAATGATGGAGCCTAAATATTTGAACTATTTGAGAGAAGGTTGGGTTGGGATCATTGAGAATAAGTAGTTTATTTTTGGAAGTACTGTCATTTTGATTATCCCTATTCTGCCCTGTGTGGAAAGCGGTAAATTGTGCCAGCGGTGAAGGTCGTCTTCTAATGTTTTCAGTAAAGTAGTGAAGTTGAGTCCGGTCAGCTCTGACAGCCTGGAGGAAACCTTAACGCCTAAATAAGTGATGTGGCCTGTAGACCATAGAGGAATGGTTGATACTTGGGCTACCACATCCCATTTGGTTTGATGTAGTGGAAGAATTGAAGATTTATTCCAATGTATTGCATAATCTGATATTGTAGAGTATAAATCAATGGTTTTAGTTATTTCTTGCAGAGATGATTGAGGATTTTGCAAAAATAGTAAAAGGTCATCAGCATATAAACTAATCTTATGTTGTGTTTGGGGTGTGTGAATTCCTCCGATGAGTGGGTTCTGACGGATGGCTGCTGCTAAGGGTTCAATGAAGATGGTGAATAAAGAAGGAGAGAGTGTGCAATCTTGCCTAGTCCCCCTGTGCAGTGTGAAGCTTTGTGATGTTAGTCCATTGGTGGTGACTGTTGCAGAAGGTGTTGTGTATAACATTTTAATTCCAATTAATAAACAACTCCCCAAAGCCAAATTTTTGTAATGTGGTGTCGAAAGTTTTTTTTTTTTTGTGACTATGATGGTTTTTTCCTGTTGTAGTGATGAATAATGGATTAAATCGTATAGTCTGCGTGTGTTGTTGGATGCCTGCCTACCTTTAATAAAACCAGTCTGATCCGGGTGGATTATGAATGGGATAATTTTTTCAATTCTTTGTGCAAGAACTTTACTGATTTTTTTTTTATGTCTACGTTAATTTGAGATATAGGACAGTAGTTTTACTGAAGGGTTGGGTCTTTATTAGGTTTAGGGATAAGTGAAATAGTGGCTGTGTCCATGTGCACTGGTAATCTTGAGTTTTCTTTACGTTATTCCTCTGATGAATAATGGAGATAAAATGGACCAGAAGTGTTCATAGAACTATATAGAATGGAAGAATATCATCTTGTCTTGTGCTATTATCACATTAATAAAGTTTCACATAAAAGTTTCTAAATATTGTATTTATTTCTTGTGGAGAGTTGGTAGGTTTCCCAACTGAGTCTTTTTCTCTGTTTCTTTTAATCTGATTGGCCAAATATTTACTGGATTTGTGGGTATGATGGTAGCTGGTATTAGCTGGTTAGTTAAATGATTTGAAATGAAATAAACTGTCATTGGGTGACTTGATGTATAACCAACAGTATTGTTGTTTATAAAGGCTAAAAAGCTAAATTTATAGTTCATTGTGGATGGATAGGCCTATACAAATGTTTATCTTGCAAATGAGCAATAGTCAGGTGAGAATAGAACGTAGACCGCCTCTCACACACAATACCACTGTGTTCCCAAGATTCATTGCAGTCATTGAACCTTTGTTTTAATTGTCTGTCAATTTCCACTTACATTTCCTAAGAAAAAGCCAGTGGTATCATCAGAGGATAAACATGAATGTCCTAATAATGAATCAGGAAGTCATTATTGTAAAAAAAAAAAAAAAAAAAAAAAAAAAAAAAATTCTACATTCACACATTTTCTAGTGACTGGTCACATCTAATTTTTTTTTTTTTTTTTTTTTTTTTTTTACAGTGTTGTATTTGGCTCAGTCAGTACTCCTACTCCCATATATGAAATATAGGGAATACAATGGAATAGTGGTTTGCAATAAGGTTAGTGGTATACAACCCTACTCTAATAGTCAAATAATATGTTTTAATCACACACTTATTTGGGGCTGAGCCCCCATCCCCCCCCCCCCCCCCCCCTCCCTAAAATGAAAATCTTAGAATCGCCCCTGGTTTATCTTCTAATGGGCAACATCATGAATATAGAGCCCAACCTTGCCTCATGTTTCGCTTTTAATTATTATTATTATTTTTTTTTTATTTATTTATTTAATTTTTGTATAACTAAGCCTATATTATTATATACTGCAATTATATTTATCCATTAGAATTATATATTTTAAATTCTTGTTCTTCTGATAGTTACATTTATTTAAAGGATTTGTTGAAAAGTGAGGGAAATTAAAAATATCCTGTTGGTACATTATAACATTATTAAGCCTGCTGTTATTGTTTCTGAATATAATAAAATTCAACTTATACATGACTTATATATTTTTTCCCTCTAAAAAACGTAATTTATTTTAAGTGTGTTTAAATAAAAACATGCTGCAAAACCATGCAGCAACGAAAATAAGTCAATAGGTCAGTTAAAATTTGTTAGTGTTGGTTAAAAAATTAATCAGTTAAAATTTGTTACTGTGGGTTAATCTAGGCCATGTTGTTAACTATTTACAAGTTTCGTGTTTGTGTTTATCCTGTTTTTTCTCTTTTTTTCTTCATTGCTTCTGAAAATTACTTTAAGAAACAAAAAAGCCTCCTCCACCCTAAAAATTGTGCATGCGTTTTCACCTGTGTGCTCTGGCGCACGTTGCTCATCTGTGGACAATGTAAAGCTGTTTGATATAAAGGTTGCTGTCCCATTGTTCATTTTAAAAACAATCAAATTGTTATATTATATTGTTATATTATAGTTTTAGTTTCATGGTAACATGCAATCAAGGTCTTCGGTTACTATACAAGATATTTTATAAGTTTATAAGTTTATTTAGGCTATTTAACATGCAGTGTGACATTCTGACTCATTTCAACTTATAAGCTCCTTGAGATTTTAAAGTCAGTTTAATAGTATTGAGATTCAAGTTGAATCTAGTATATAAAAACTGAAGGTCTATGAAACGTCAGTCAATAAATAATTTTTTCTTGTTTTGAACTAAAATATAATTAAACCATATAGCCTGTGAATGAATAAATATGCATACTTTTCATTGAAATAACACTTAGAGATTGTAGGTTGCTTCTGGTGTTTGGATTTGTATTTCAGTATAATGAGGTCCAAGTTCAATAATAGCCTACACTAGTTCTCTCTCTCTCTCTCTCTCTCTCTAATTAACAGCATTAGCTTACAATGAATTAGACTGAATGTTTTCCTGCCTTGCTAAATGTTGGGCTCATGAAGTTGCATTCGCCTCAAACTGATTTTGTAAAATCAAAACTTGCAGACGGTGAAGCTGGGTGCAGTAGGCGGGAGTCGCAGTCGCTGTGTGAAGCGGGAGCAGGGTCTGCTTCATCTTAGAGCCTTCCTCAAATTCGTACGTTCACAAATAACAATGATGGGGGGGGGGTGTTGTTCCCTCTACATAAGAAGTCATGGCAGAGACCTGCATGTCCTGTTTTATACAGTCTATAGTCCTGTCTGATAAACTCGAACCCGCAGTAATTGACAGAATAATCGGCCCGTTATTTGACTGTAAGACTATAATTCATCATATGATCCCTTTAATTATTTAGCATTTTTTGCTTTTTGTATTGTCTTTTTGTATTATAAGTTTTCCAAGTTGTTAAAAAAAAAATTTCTTAATAAAAGCTGTAATTAATTTGGATGGATTGCTATTTAGTTGTCTTATGGATGTGTATATGTAGGCATTCATTAGCTGACTATTTGATGACTAGTCTATTCTTGGGCTGTGGTAAGACATGATGTGGATGTAAAAGTGCACATAAGAGCCATTGCACGGATGCAGTTTCTTTTGGTTTTGATGGTAATGCACCACTGAATACACCTAAATCCATTTATGTCTGCACAAATAATTTTACTCCAGACTACTTTCTGAACGAGGGACAATTCAAGGCAGGATTTGCTAAAAAGTTAAAACTCAGGGATGGATCAGTACCCAATATTTGGGATCCAGCTGCACCTCCAGAAGAAAAGAGTCTCACACTTTATATTTTAAATGATTATTTGCAAATCTACTTACAAATGGCCTTTCCTCTTCCACAGAAGACAGGGGGGGGGTGAGCATACCGATACGGGTCGCTGTGACCTGAGCTGTTTTTGACCAGGTAAAATGGCTGTTGTTTAACCAATGTTGCAAACATTTCATGAAGACCCTAAAGAAACGACCCTAACTTTTGGAAAATGGGCTACCAATGTCCCCTTTAAAGCTTTTTCAGAAAATCTGTTCAGTTATTCCAAAAATATATGTACAAGCAATTTTATTCTTAATTGTATTGTTTTCTTAGGTGCCAACTTACCTTCAATGCCAATAATGTTCTCTTCCAGTTTTTGAAGAATATTATTTAGTGCACTATAGTCAGTCACTTTAAAAACATGATCTTTCTCTGGATCAGAAGCAATTGTCTTTAACTCCTCTCTTGCACTGTATTTATTAAAAGCATCGCCAACCTAGAAACAAAACAAATTGCTTCATCAAAGAGAAAAAAAGATACAGAGCATATTTCATTGAGATTTGAATGACATGTAAAGAAAAACCTACCCCAATTGCGAATCGTACTATGTTCTTTGCATCTGCCTGTGATGTTACAGATTTCAATGATCTCGAGTCATGAGACTCTCCATCAGTAATAACAAGCAAGATTTTTTTGGCTGATGGTCTTGCCCCTCCACCTGGAGTAAATAGCTCGTCCCTAGTATTTGAAAAAGAGATTTAGGAAAAAAAAAAAAAAATCCCATAATATGTATAACTATAAAATAGTTTTTCAAGATAATTGTGTCTCCACTATTGACTTTAATTCAGTGTATCAATTTTATTTAGCTCATAATGCTTTATATTTAACTTCTTAAAGTACACAAGTAAACGTATAAGAGTATAATATACATTAAATGGGCCACACTAAATAAAATGTATTTAAGTTATTATATTAACAAGCAAGTCTTACACAAGTTTTCGGATGGCTGATGCAGTGTAAGTGCCACCACCGAAGTAATTGATACCTTTCACCTTAGATTCCCATCTGTAGTCTTCAGTTTTGAGTTCAATGAAATTGTAGTGAATAGTACAATATCTGGAGTATTGAGCAATGGCAAACTGTAAACCAAAAGTTAAAATTGATAAAGTCTCATTATGTGCTCTTTAACAGCACATTTTTCTGATAAAATATATGTACACATAGAAAGACAACTCCATGTGTTTCACTTAAAAAAAAAACATTTGCTACATAAGTACTAAAAATATGTAAGGCTATTCCTACCTGTCCATCCCGCCCAGTAAAACGTTTGATTATATTTGTCACAAAAGTCTTCATGATCTCAAAATCATAAGATCCTACACTCCCAGATCCATCTAATAGAAAAGCTATGTCAATCTGACCAGGACAATCTGGAAGTGAAGCATTAGTGCATACGTATATAGTTAAAACGGCAGTAAAGTTACAAAAGAGAAGAAAATGGTTAACTTCAATAATCAATTTAGTGATCATCATATTTACCTTGGTATATAGCGTTGGGGAATGGTGGTTTAAAATTATTGTTTTCTTGGATAAAGCACATGCCTCTGTAGTTGGTAGCTGCTACACATTTCTTTGGAATGGTTGGGCCACAAACCTAGGTGAGATGGAATTGAAACAAATTTAAAGGAATAATAAATCAAATGGTATTATAGAACACAACACCAACCACATTGCTCTGGTCAAATTCTGTTTAGTTGTTGAGACAAGAAAATAAAATTAACATGCGTGCCTCAATTAAATAAATCAAATAAATTATATAAAATCAAATCTACTAATTTTATATTACACATACATTCATGTCTCAGTAAAATTTATTATTTTTATATTACAAATACTAAATGTGCTTTTTTTATGTTTAAACAGTGTTCTCATATTATGTCAGGTTAATTTACAGAGCATTTAATTACATTGTTTATTTCATTTAGACATTTGCAAGTGTGAAACAGTTATAATATATACTTCATTTGTAACAGATGTCTATAGTGTGCTGAATAACTTACCACCACTTTTGAAGATTGTGGATCTTGAACCATGGAAAGCCCAAGAGACATGTTGACAGCTTCTGGAGGAACTTCATTAACATACAGACAGTTTGTTCATTTTCATTAACAAAAACAACAAAACATCTGAAAGGCTTGCATTGATTGTGTTAAAGAGGGATATAACAAAACTAATTTGATCCTGTCCCACCCCAGAGGTCTTTCTTTATATTTTTATATAATTAAACGTCCTTCTTTATAATTAAAATGGTGCCATATAAAAACTAAAAGCATAATTTCATCAGTCTGTTGAAATGCAAGGCTGTTTTTAATTATCAGCTAATTTTAAATATCCATTTTATCAACAACACACCAACATATTAGGCTAGTGACAATGCCCCTGAATTTTCGAGATACCCCTACCGGAGGTAGAACTAAACCCAACAACGTTTTTCCTCATCTCTAAGGTCTCCCATATATGAAATGGATTCTTGGCTAAAAATATTTTACTGCTAAGATTGTTAAATTAACAGATATTGTTATACACCACAAAACCAATAAAGGACTAAAATATAGCCTGTCCGTATGGGAGTTAAGGCATATAAACTAATGCAGATCAATCACACAAGCTCTGAGAGCTTTGAAACTTGACATGTTTGTAGTCAGGAAGTTGATTTAACTACTAGAAAAGACTGGATGTGAATATCTTGATGTATGGAATAAATAGACACATGTAAACACATATCTAAAATAAGCGGACATGCACAAATTTAATATCTATGCAGAATGTTTTCATTTACTTTGTGCTTGCTTTGCCTGGCATTATCATAGAAACACATATGATGGCTTGTTGGAAAGGTGGGGTTGTGCTGAATCCAGCAATACCAAATATGTAAATATATAATAAAAGAGAAGTGTTCTGTCACTCAATGTATGAGGTGTCCAAAATGAATGAAAATGGAACACTGACATAATTGAGTCCAAACCCATTCATTATCAGTGGTGAGAAGAATGTTGAGAAATTCAAATATAAGAGACATCAAAAAATATTTAATATGGCACCTTGTACTATAGGGAAACAAAGATTGAAATCGAAAGATAACACCTTACCATAGCACAAACAGGAGACCAGGAGTTTTAACTTAATGAACTTTTTAATAAAACTATAACTAAACTTCACACAATACAACTTAAATTACTGTCTTAAATAAAACAAATGGCAATCTAACTAAAGAAACAAACACTCTTTGGGGAAATGAGCCCTGTCTTCTCAGGTTGTTTAGTTTATTTTCTAGCAGCAACCATTTGGAACATCAACTGCTTTTGGTCACCATTGGAGAAGGGTCTGGCTGCAGACTTGCACTTGCACTCTCAGACACTGCTTCTGCTAGCAACGTCACTTGCAGTCTTTATTTTTTATTTTGTTCTATTTATTGATAACTTTTTGTTTGAATTTCCCAACATTTTATAACAGTTGCCATGTGGCGAAGACAAGACAGGCAGACGAGTACAGAACGCAGTGCGTTAAATTGTACATTAAACGTTTTCCTCCTATAGAAAATCATTATAAATAAAAAACAATGTAGGTTAATGGACAAAGACAGTGATATAAACAAGTTGTAGACAGTTTATTCTATATGGAAAAATGATTAATGTGAAACTTTGCGTGTTGCGTTTATTCTGGGCTCACCTGCTTGCCTGTACATATTAGTTATGTATTTTAATAAAGTAGAGAAGCATGAGTTTGGCCTTTCTCATCTATGTCCATTATGCCACATTTTGCGGTATGTGAGGAAAATACTATATACATATTCCTTATATTAATGAACTGTACATTTAATTTGATATTTTAATAGCATCTTAATATATTAAGCCATGTTAAGTGTTTTTTTTTCTACGCTTAGCTAGAGACTTTGTGCAAATGTTCATATTCTGGTGTTCTGTCCATGGATTTGCCGATCTTGTCTTTTTCTTGCAGGACCCTGTACGTTATAGTACTAAATTAGTTTTAATAATTTAATCACCACCACAGCGTCTTGTCTCTATTGGCAACATGTACGATTTGTGTTGATTGCAAGTGAAGTCACAGGTAGCGGAGAGTTCAAGTAGCAATTGCAAGTGACATTGTAATTTAGTTTCTTTTTTCTTGTCTTCACAACCTGGCTTTATAAAATGTTGGGAAATTCAAACGAAAAGTAATAAAAAAAAATAAACAATAAAAAATAAAGACTGCAAGTGATGTCACTAGCGGAAGTGCAAATGTCTGAGTGTGCAAGTCTGAGAGTGCAAGTACAAGCCTGCAGCCAGACCCTCTTGAAACATTTTGGGGTCAACCCCCCCATGATGTTACAACTGCAACACACCACTCATCCACAATGTCATCAGTGACAAAGTGGGTCATATTTGGACAGTCAGGGCAAGAGCAAAACCCTGTGCAGGTCAAGCCCACAGAAAGACACTGGCATTTGGTGGCATCGGCACAGTTTCCGTCTTTACAGTAGAGGTGGGTGAGGTCTCTAACTCCTTTAGATGCTGGTGCCTTCTGGAACATCACAGATTAAATGCAGCCACCTTCTCTGAGCCTCCATCCTCTTCCAACTGGGTTTCAGAGAAGAGGTTTGGCCAGGTGGCTGTGATGCCACACTGCTGTTTGGTACAAGGCTCTCAGCACATGTTGCTGGAAGCCATCTTCTGTTGGGGGTAGATTTGCTGCTGACACCTCAGCTCATCCAGGTTGGTGCTAGGATGCCCATCTTGGTGCCTCTTCTTTGTCTTTCAAGATCTTTGATTGAGTGTTGGTGGTCATATCTATCAAAAACTATAACGACACAGCTGTTACCTTCCTTTCCCATTAAAGTTGCGATCTTTTTCCAGACACACTCACCCAGGTCATTGTATGTTTGAAAGGCTGAATCATTGAGCATTTGAAGAAGATCCATGCCATCAATGATATATGCTGATGGTTCTTTTACACTTGGCAGCTGCTGTTGTCTTCTTTATGCTTCCATCATCAAAAAACAAAGAGGGTGGGACAAAATCATGTTTAATCTGAGATACGAGATTTTTATGACTTGGGAGAGGGGAGATACGAGGTTATGCACTCATTGAAAAGAATGATACAGACACAGACGTCGCTGCTGCCAGCAGTGTTCATCAAAGTCTGCGGTCGTGTCGAGCCTTTTGACAAGAGATAAGGCTTTAAGGGGTAACTAAACCCCTGGTCAGAGCCTGACTCCACCCACTGGCAATATTTGAAAAATGCTGAAAAGTGGGCAGAGCACAGCGGAGATAGAGGGGACAAACCAAGGGCAGGGCTGAGCCGGTGGGGCGTGAACCTGAGACCCTCAGTGACAGATTAATTGACAGCTGCTGTTAGAGTCGCTAAAATGGAGAGTGACTCTAGTGACGCAAGTAGTTTTGCAACAGAGCGTTCATTTGAAGTAGAGGACTTTTCTCCCCCACCTTCACCTGAAGTGGAGGATGCCGAGGTGTCTGAGGACACAGGGCCAGGGCCTGAGCTATATCAATTCAAGCCACTGGCTCAAACTGCGGTCTTAACTCCCGGATTCTGATAGGCATCCGATGATGCTAGCGAAGCAGCCGTGCAAGAGAGAATGGGGCCAGTCTCCAAGTAAGGCACTGCGTCGCTTTTCAGCGTGAGCTGTGTGGAGCATTACAGCTGTGTGGAGCATTACCGAAGCATTACAGTTATGGATTTTTAACAAAACAAGCCTACTCAAATTTATCTAACCTAACGATTTTCATTCATTATTGTAAGAAATGAAAAAAAAAAAAAAAACAGAGTTATGCAAAGATAGGCTTACTTGGCGCCAGTAGACAGACCTTTTTTCTCCCATAAATAAAACCTGTTAGCCTACTTGGGGCATTTTACATGCACAATGCCAACTTTGAGTCAGTAAAATAATAATAAAAACAATAATTTAATGCTGGTATCCAAAACATTTAATTCAAAACAAGTAGAATAAGAAATTAGATACATTTAAAAACTTCAATGCACATGAATAATAAGCCTAGTAATAATAACCCTAGTACTATCGATCATAACATAACGTCCATGACATGTGGAGTGCCACAAGGGTCAATTCTTGCACCGCTCTTGTTTAGCCTGTATATGCTTCCACTAAGTCAAATAATCAGAAAGAACCAAATTGCCTATCACAGATATGCTGATGATACCCAGATTTACCTAGCCTTATCTCCAAATTACTACAGCCCAATAGGAGGATCTTTGATGACATCTTTGTACGCATACGCGAGTGGTTGTGTGGCAACAAAACAAACAGTATGGCGGGCTGTAAAGACGCAACGAGCACTTTCAAGTGAGTTAAGGCCCGTTCACACCAAGCACGATAACTATAAAGATAACGATATTAGCGTTCACACCAGCGAACGATATTGTCTGTTTATTTTAAGCGGACACGGCACGTCTGCTGCTTTAAATTCTCGAGCTCATTACAGCAGGATTGATTCTGATTGGTTGGCAATGTTTTATCGTTCATCAGGGGGGAAAAAATCGTTTCTCTGTGCCTTTATCGTTATAGTTATGGTGTGGACTCTGCTATTCTTTAATATTGAGAATGATTTTTAGAACTATATCTTTATCGTTATCTTTATAGTTATCGTGCTTGGTGTGAACGGGCCTTTAGCGGGCAAAATCCTCAATATATAAGCACTTTAACATCTGAAGACCGGAGGAGGTTTGGAGAGAAGCTCAAAATTTGTATTGGTGACAAAATCGAAGCTATTCAAAGCCCATATGAGATCTGGGATGACAAAAAACGTTGGTCCGACTCGCCCGTGTCTTGGCCACCAATCTGCTGGGGAGACATTTATTCTTATTTAATAGAAACCCCTGGACCCTTCACTCATGAAAGATTAAAGGCTTTCAAAAGTCCGAAGGCCTATGATATTTTTTTTTTCCTCGAAAAGTTGGGGCAATCTTTTCTGCCAAACAGAAAGCAGTGATCGTGCTAAAAGCAGAGGTTAGACCTGGCCAAGCAGAGTCACAGCATGATTCGCATCTCCCGTGGGTGATCGCCAAAGAGAACGGCGAAATACTGCTCACTGCGACTGCAAAGCCGGGTAAGTCTTCATTGATCAGTGTTCTTATTTACTTATTTACTGAAAATGTAGTGACTGTTGTACCAATTCAATTGTTTTGAGTGTGAGACTTTCAATGGCGTCTGTACTAATGGTGAAAAATTGTATATCACAGCTTACACATTTCTCCTTCTTTCAAATCCAGTCTTGGAGAAACATGCAGTCGTGTAGCAGCTTTAATGTTTAAAGTAGAAGCAGCTGTCAGGATAGGACTTACAAATGCTGCATGTACTAGTGAGGCTTGCAGCAAAGCACAGCTACAGAATGATGTGAGGAACATAGTCTGGGTGCTGTGGATTGCGGTTTGGGACACCTGAATCAGAAAGCGAAAACATATGACTCGGTTGATTTGACTCAGTTTTATTTATTTTTATTCAATCTTCTATAAATACATAGTCACTAAGACTTATCATGAACAAAATGTGCCTCACAAACTCGATCAGAAGCTGCAGGCTTTCTTCGGAAAGTCCAGGTTCAATCGCCTAATAGCATTTCTTTCATTTTTCGCTATCCTTTTCGGAGGGAATTCGAAAAAACTTTTTATCAGGCCCCCAACTAACCGTACAATCGACCACACAGCAAGAGTGAACCATCCTCTTCTCTAAATCCTCCTCCAAACGTGCAAAACAATCAAATTACAGGTATCTAGCGGTGTTTCCTGCCACACGATTCCCATGATGCAACGCGACAAACATAAACAATGACGTCACAAAAGATCCGCCTATTGACTCCCTCTGCCAATGCATTGATAAAATTAATAGTTGGATTTGCTAGAGCTTTCTTCATCTAAACAAGGAAAAAACTGAAGTCATTGCATTTGGAAACAAACATGAAGTGTTCAAGGTGAATGCATACCTTGACTCTAGGGGTCAAACAACTAAAAATCATGTCAGGAATCTTGGTGTGATTCTGGAGACAGACCTTAGTTTCAGTAGTCATGTTAAAGCAGTAACTAAATCAGCATACTATCATCTCAAAAACATTGCAAGAATTAGAGGTTTTGTTTCCAGCCAAGACATGGAGAAACTTGTTCATGTCTTTATCAGCAGCAGGGTGGACTATTGTAATGGGCTCCTCACTGGCCTTCCCAAAAAGACCATTAGACAGCTGCAGCTCATGCAGAACACTGCTGCCAGGATTCTGACTAGAACCAGAAAATCTGATCATATCACACCAGTCCTCAGGTCCTTACACTGGCTTCCAGTTAAATATAGGATTGATTTTAAAGTACTTTTACTCATATATAAGTCACTAAATGACCTAGGACCGAAATATATTGCAGATATGTTCACTGAATATAAACCTAACAGACCACTCAGATCACTAGGATCGAGTCAGTTGGAAATACCAAGGGTTCACACAAAACAAGGGGAGTCCGCCTTTGGTTACTATGCCATCCGCAGTTGGAATCAGCTTCCAGAAGAGATCAGATGTGCTAAAACACTAGCCATATTTAAATCTAGACTCAAAGCCCATCTGTTTAGCTGTCCAATTATTGAATGAGCACTGTGCAATGTCCGGACTGATTGCACTATATTTTCACTGTTTTTTATGTAAAATCATTTTCTAACTGTTTTTAAATTCATTTTAGTTAAGTAGTTTTTTTTCATAATTTTAAAAGTTTTAAAATTTCTTGTCTTTATTTTTATTATTTTTCTTCATGATTATTTTACTTTATTTTATGTAAAGCACTTTGAATTACCATTGTGTATGAAATGTGCTATATAAATAAACTTGCCTTGCCTAGTAATAAGTAGACATTTAAAATACATCAATAACTGATATCATAGTTTAAAAAAGATAAAATCAGAGTTAAGGCTTGCTTTATGTGTTGCTCGACGAGGATTTCTCAATCGTTGCGACTTTAAATCCTGAGGACACGAAATGCCGTGGAACCTCCTGCCGTGGAGTGAAGAAGAGGTGGCGTTACGAGGATTCTCAGACAGTTGAAGTGTCCAATGGAGTTAAGAGATTTGCTTTCAATCTATTTTCAACACTTTAGATTTTTTACCACGTGGGGTTTGACCAATAGCATTGAATTGTGAAAAAATATGAAATAGACAAAATTTGGACATGCGAGGATTCTGCCCGTCAGTGACGATATTTTAATAAAGGTGTTCCATTCCAATGTTAACCTGATTCAATTGGATCTGTGGTTCATATGAATTGTATAGTATACTGTGCCTTATGAAATGTATCATTATTAAATTTATCATAAATATAGATCAGCACTTACCTAATGTAAGTTACTTTGCAGTAACCGTGAATTTGTCAACATTCTTCTCACCACTGTTAATGTGATTTGGACTTGAGGCTATTTTGTCCAGCGTTCTTTCATTTTGGACACCTCATACATTGAGTGACAGAACACTTCTCTTTTATTATATATTTACATATTTGGTATTGCTGGATTCAGCACAACCCCACCTTTCCAACAAGCCATCATATGTGTTTCTATGATAATGCCATGCAAAGCAAGCACAAAGTAAATGAAAACATTCTGCATAGATATTGAATTTGTGCATGTCCGCTTATTTTAGATATGTGTTTACATGTTTCTATTTATTCCATACATCAAGATATTCACATCCAGTCTTTTCTAGTAGTTAAATCAACTTCCTGACTACAAACATGTCAAGTTTCAAAGCTCTCAGAGCTTGTGTGATTGATCTGCATTAGTTTATATGCCTTAACTCCCATACGGACAGGCTATATTTTAGTCCTTTATTGGTTTTGTGGTGTATAACAATATCTGTTAATTTAACAATCTTAGCAGTAAAATATTTTTAGCCAAGAATCCATTTCATATATGGGAGACCTTAGAGATGAGGAAAAACATTGTTGGGTTTAGTTCTACCTCCGGTAGGGGTATCTCGAAAACTAAAGCACTTTTTGACCATTTGTCACTAGCCTATATGGTTTCAAACTGGTTAGCACCAGCACAATTTAGCTGCCTTACATCTGGATGGTTGTACAATATTAATCACTATATTATAACACTATAGTGTTTTCAACTGCAGATGTTGGAAACAAGGTAACGGGAATTAAAACAGCTCATTTAATATTAAGTATATCCTTCTGATGCAGATGATTTTCTGAAGGTTAATCGCCTCCCTTCTTTTGTTGAAAATCAAAATAATAATTTCTCAATTGTTTCAGGCTATAGACCCTATTTATGAACATTGGTAAATTATATTTCAATTAGTACTAAACCACAAATACCATTGATGTTCAGTGATGAGCAGGTTCCATCTGTGACCGCACAGTTATAAATCTGTCCTCGTTTATCTCCGGTTTGAATTAAAGGATCACTCACAATCAGACTATAAGGAAAGAGGTAAGAATTAGTGTTAGAATCCACTAAATAAATTTATCATTTAATAGATTTCCTGTGTGAGTAAAGATCAAAGTAAAAAGAAACAGCTAAAAGCAATACGACACTTTTGTGGTATAATTCAATGTGCAAAACCTACCGCACACAACATCAATACAGCAGAAGTATGAGTAGTACAGTATTGTTCAAAATAATAGCAGTACAATGTGACTAACCAGAATAATCAAGGTTTTTCGTATATTTTTTTATTGCTACGTGGCAAACAAGTTACCAGTAGGTTCAGTAGATTCTCAGAAAACAAATGAGACCCAGCATTCATGATATGCACGCTCTTAAGGCTGTGCAATTGGGCAATTAGTTGAATTAGTTGAAAGGAGTGTGTTCAAAAAAATAGCAGTGTGGCATTCAATCACTGAGGTCATCAATTTTGTGAAGAAACAGGTGTGAATCAGGTGGCCCCTATTTAAGGATGAAGCCAACACTTGTTGAACATGCATTTGAAAGCTGAGGAAAATGGGTCGTTCAAGACATTGTTCAGAAGAACAGCGTACTTTGATTAAAAAGTTGATTAGAGAGGGAAAAACCTATAAAGAGGTGCAAAAAATGATAGGCTGTTCAGCTAAAATGATCTCCAATGCCTTAAAATGGAGAGCAAAACCAGAGAGACGTGGAAGAAAACGGAAGACAACCATCAAAATGGATAGAAGAATAACCAGAATGGCAAAGGCTCAGCCAATGATCACCTCCAGGATGATCAAAGACAGTCTGGAGTTACCTGTAAGTACTGTGACAGTTAGAAGACGTCTGTGTGAAGCTAATCTATTTTCAAGAATCCCCCGCAAAGTCCCTCTGTTAAAAAAAAGGCATGTGCAGAAGAGGTTACAATTTGCCAAAGAACACATCAACTGGCCTAAAGAGAAATGGAGGAACATTTTGTGGACTGATGAGAGTAAAATTGTTCTTTTTGGGTCCAAGGGCCACAGGCAGTTTGTGAGATGACCCCCAAACTCTGAATTCAAGCCACAGTACACAGTGAAGACAGTGAAGCATGGAGGTGCAAGCATCATGATATGGGCATGTTTCTCCTACTATGGTGTTGGGCCTATTTATCGCATACCAGGGATCATGGATCAGTTTGCATATGTTAAAATACTTGAAGAGGTCATGTTGCCCTATGCTGAAGAGGACATGCCCTTGAAATGGTTGTTTCAACAAGACAATGACCCAAAACACACTAGTAAACGGGCAAAGTCTTGGTTCCAAACCAACAAAATTAATGTTATGGAGTGGCCAGCCCAATCTCCAGACCTTAATCCAATTGAGAACTTGTGGGGTGATATCAAAAATGCTGTTTCTGAAGCAAAACCAAGAAATGTGAATGAATTGTGGAATGTTGTTAAAGAATCATGGAGTGGAATAACAGCTGAGAGGTGCCACAAGTTGGTTGACTCCATGCCACCCAGATGTCAAGCAGTTTAAAAAACTGTGGTCATACAACTAAATATTAGTTTAGTGATTCACAGGATTGCTAAATCCCAGAAAAAAAAAAATGTTTGTACAAAATAGTTTTGAGTTTGTACAGTCAAAGGTAGACACTGCTATTTTTTTGAACACACCCCTTTCAACTAATTGCCCAATTGCACAGCCTTAAGAGCGTGCATATCATGAATGCTGGGTCTGGTTTGTTTTCTGACAATCTACTGAACCTACTGGTAACTTGTTTGCCACGTAGCAATAAAAAATATACTAAAAACCTTGATTATTCTGGTTAGTCACATTGTACTGCTATTATTTTGAACAATACTGTATGGTCTCTTGTAATTTTGAACATCACTGTACCTGCGCAATCCTTTACATTGGGAGTAAATTACTCAAACGTGTGCATCTATATTTTGCATTAGATGATTAAATTTGTCACTAGCTAATAAACTGTTTAGATTCCACTCATGAGTGATAAAGTTAGATGTTTAGGCATGGGTTCACAAATAGGGTTTGGGTTGAACCAGTATTAGGCCTCTTTTATAAACGTGCCTTAGAAAATAACATTAATTGTGACAGAACAATGGCACTGACATATTTTAAGATGTCACTGTAAGCTTCTTTCAGGTAAAACAGACATGCATTTTAGTCTGGGACCAGGCTCAAGCATTGTCTATGGAAACGGGGGATATATTCTTACTTGCCTATACTTGAACAATATTTTGATTGTTTTACTATCAATGGATCCACAGCATATTGTATTTTATAATTTTTTCCCCTGTCAAAAATGACTGAGTTCACTCAAAATGATTTATACTAATAAATAGAAGCCACAGGCAGCTGGTTCTTTCGGTAGTGGGCGGAACTAATGTGTGTCTGCATTGTTAATTTCAGCCAATCAGTTTGAATCAACGAAGACAATAACTTTTAAGAGCACTATTGTTAGGTTTTTTTTTTTTTTTTTTTTTTTTTAATCCTGTATGACCAATAATATGTCAAGCATCACTACCAGCCCAGTTCTGTCATAATAGTAAAACTAAATAAAAAGGTTTAGCTTTTATGCTTTCAAATCATATCACATTGAATGCAACTTTGTATAAGAAGATGTAATTTTTTTGAAGATCAATCATTCATTCATACAGGTCATTCATATATAAATCATTCATTTCAAGGTTTGCATATTGGGTAAGCTCAATGCTGTAATTTCAATTTCAATATTTGCCAGTAAGTTTAACATTTGTCAAAAGGGGGTGCTGCAGCCAAACATAATCGACAATGATGATTCAGAAGTCACACAAAGTTTAAATAAGTATTTAGACAACCAGTATAATTCTTCATTATGTACAATCGAGCACAAAGGCTATAATCTAGTAGTAGCATTTATTTCAGATTTACCATTAAAGGCATGTAAACATACTAAACTAACTGTGGTGGTTGAACTCTGTCTCATTGAGCAGCTGATGGCAGCGTGGTGAGTACTGACAAAGTTTTACTTTTCAAACATTATCGGAGGTTGTGTTGCTCTCACCTTGATGTGTCTTTCTGTATAATCTTATAGCCAAAGGATACTTTCTCTTTTGGAGTGAACATTTTCCATGTAGAAGGATCAATGTTAAAAGCCATCACCGACTGAGATACTAAAGTGTTCAGAAAAAAGAATAACTTAGAGACTGCATTTTTGACAATGCATTTTTCCATTCCATTGCTTATTGGTAAATCCAGTCATGCTAAAATACATGCTATAATAGGCTAACAGACATCAAACACCTTCTCAGCAGATCACCATGTAGCACCAATGGAAGCAATTACAATATAAAGATACATTAAAAAAAATGTATTGTAACTAAAATAATAATAAAACACTTAAAAACTTCAAGCCATGCTAGACTGTGAAAATAGTAACAGCTGAAAAAGTTGCAAACACTGTGCTGTACATTGTATCAGCTAAGTAAATGTTTAGATTTTTTGGTTTCCTCTTAAGTGTAATTGTTTTTCATTCTAATATATATTAAAATATAAAAATCTGTCAAGTGCATCTATGAGTTATGATTATTATTATGATTTATTTATTTATTATTATTACTTTTTATTTTCTTTTTTTTCTTTTTTTTTGTGGAGTTCTTTTCAAATGCAGTGCATTCATTTTATTACCACCGTTTACAATTTCATAAGTACAAAGTACAAAAAGGCTTAAAACTTGCAACACAAGAAGGCACAAAAAGAGCAAACTTACCAAAAAAGATGCATAATATAATGCAAAAGTTCTGGTCCATCATAACCTGTCAAATGTAGATATGAAAGATGAAGAGTCAACCCATACAGTATGGTAAAGTGAGTACTAGATATGGTTGACAGATGTGAAAAGGGGTGGAAGCATCTAAACTTAAGAGGAACGACAAATTGATAAAGAGGAAAGGAGCATATTCAAGAAAGAAAAACAAATGCTCAAGATAAATTAATCTATTGAATGCAAATTATGCTTATTCTTTTGGTTCTTATATTTACATACAGTGCAGTTTATTAAGTAATGTTGTAGTTTAAAAAAATCACAATGAGTATGGTTGAGGATTTTAAATATACGTAAATAAGAAGCACTTGTGAATAATGTGCATATAAATGAGGTTTTGAAACTGAAGTTGATGCTGTTGTAAATATTTTAGAAGGTATTGCTTTAGTGCTTTTTGCCGACTAAAACTAGTGGTGTTGTTGACTTGAAAATGAACAAGAAATAACCCAATGGAATTTTGTGTTGACAAGCTTGACATGAAACTTCTTACAATGTGTTAAAAATGTGACGTGTATTTCAACTTTTTTAATTTATTTGTGTGTGTGTGTGTGTGTGTGTGTGTGTGTGTGTTGTTAAATTAATAAATACTGGGTGACGTCTGTTGGTGACTTTTATGCTTTGCGTGGCTCATTCACCTTTTAAAAGCCCTGATAAACTTAAAGGGGACATATTTTGTACAATTAACTGTTTGTATATAGTGTCTGTAAACAACCAACCTATAATGATAAAAACTCACTTCTAAATCTATAATCTCCATAAATCCAAAGCAGAGTCTGAAAACAGGCTGTTTTAGATTTTCAGTAAACCCCACCCATGACTGCTCCTACCCTGAGTGAGCTAAACACAGCCTGCGCTGTTTGTATCCTCGCTATAGCCCCGATTGATATCATGTCTGTGCAACATAAACATTGTAAATATTTCGTTTTTGGATGTACCAATGAACATAAATCTTCATAGACTCCTGGCATCTGAGCCATGGAGGATACCATGAATTCATTTGATTTATGAAGGAAATGCGTCAAAGAATTTAGGTCAAGCCCACTGACCTATATAATGACTGGATTGCTCAATGAATTCTAACTGCCATCTGGCAGTGAAACCACAGTGTTTGAGTGGATCTTACTATTCCCTACTGACAGAGGGTATCATGGACTGACAGAAAAAACAATGACCTAAAATCACCCGATTTGAATTTGAAATTAGTTTTTAAGATGGTATCTGCAATGTTTATGGTCTTTTTGGGCAGAATAAGTGCTATATTGAAATCATGTGGGTGTTGCTTACTTGTCGGCATCGGTAACTGAGACAACAAAAAATATATTTCTTTATGTACGCAACTACCATTACGAAAAAGAAGTTTATTAAAGTGTGCTATAAGTATACTTCTTTAAACAAAACAAAAAAAAATGGAAAGTATGCTTTTAGTTTACTTTTTATGTACTTCTTAGAAATGAGCTTTATGTACTCCTGACATTTAAGTGTATTTGACTTATACAAAAAGTCTAAATATATTTGAACTTTACGTGTGCTCCTAGATTCCGTGTTTTCATTGTTTTACGGTATAGGGCGCTAGTGCACATCTTATGTACAGAATAAAAAAATAAAATAAAAAAAAAACAAGTGAAGAAGAAAACATGTAACACGATCATCCTACATGAAATGGCATCAAAACTGTAACGTTATGGAATAAAATGTCAATCAATGAAGAGGTGATAATTACAGTCAAGCTTTGGGGTGTTGATCGACTCCATCTATGTTCTGATTATCATTCTGAATCCAACTTTTTTTTATAAACTCACCCATATTAAAGTGTTTAAAAAAAAAATGCATCAAGCTAGAATTAAATGTTCTTTCTTTGGATGTTTTGTGTGTTCAGATTCAGATATTCATATAACAAAATATATACAAATTAAAACCTAAATAGGGACATTGTAGTATGATGTAAAGTTCACTTAAAGAAAACTTATGAGTATACTTGCAGTATAAAACTACTAAACTAGTCGTTTACTGAGACTATACTTCAGAGTGTACAAAGTTTTAGTAAACTATCAGTGTACCTAAACGTTCACTTTTAGTATAATTGCAGTAAAAACAACAAACATAGAGGTAAACTAGTAAACTACTGTTATACTTAAAGTATACTTTTATATACTAGAAAGTGGGCCAATTTAGTCCCAAGGAGTATTGAAACAGTATACTACTATAACAGTGATAGTTGTATACTTGCTACATAAAGTATACTTAAAAATATACTTAAACTTTACTTGAGTATACTTAAAATAAAATAAACTTGAAGTATACTGCTTTTTGGTAAGGGTGTGCAGGAAATATCTGACATGAACATATATCTGGTATTAATATCTGAAACTGATTAAAATATTCAGTGAATAACACAAAATCAGACAATGCTACTGTATTGCTGATGTACTGAAATTCAAAGCTTACCATGCATCATCTCGGACCTAAAGCTTCATGTCTTTAAATCCGTACTGTAGTCAGTGTTATTTCTCTGAATAAGTTATGATGTGTATATTTTTAATGTCCTGATTGAGCAACATTTACTTCAGATTATTAAATAATATGCAAATTATATAGCATTTTGCTAGCAAAAGCAATGGCAGGAGTAAAATGTTATGTATATATGTTGAATAAATTATTAATCATTACCAATCATTACTTTGCTTCAAAATGAATGTTGTTAACGAAAATATTGTTGACTCATTTGCATGTAGCCTACTGCACAAATAAAAATACTATAACAAAATGACATAAACAGCTAAATGTACAAGGATAATTAAGGTATATACAAAATATTCATTTTTATTCAGATTTCAGAATGAGTATATATATATATATATATATATATATATATATATATATATATATATATATATATATATATGCATGCAATGTTTATCATGTTCCTCTGATTTACACTACTGTGAATATAACTTTTTTAATATGCAGAGGAAATTCCTGACATTTAACAAATAACGTTCTCTTTTATAGATAAGTGGTTATGTAATTTATTTGTCCATATCATTTTATGCTAAACTGCTTTACAAACGAGAGTCAGTTCAACTCTGGATTTCACAAAAGTCGATTCTGAAATGCCAACTGTTCATGCTTAAACGTAATATTTAGAACGAGTAAAAATTGTACTTCATATTTTCTGTAAATCACATTTCTTCATGCGCTTGTTAGCATGCTGTGCAGCTCCTGTGGCTAAAGTTACCATCATCTGTGACTTCACAAAGAGCAGAGCTAGTTGTTAGTTTTATCCCGAAAACGCTCACCGTCTGGGTCAGGGTATATTCTGGCAAACGGTTTACCAATCACGTTTCGCAATCGGCAAAGCAAACTTTGGTAAACGCCTCTACCAACACGCGATGGGTCACTCGCAAAGTCCGATGTTCTTCATGTTTTCCAGAAAGTAGGAGCCAGGTTTGAGAAGTAGAAGGTGGGGCAACAGTTAAAACATTTCAAAGTTAAAGTGCATGCTAACAGATATTAATAGACACGTTTCAGTCTATATTTCAGTCTATATGAAATGTTAAAGTAGAGCGCAAACAATTATATTTGGAACAGTAGATTTTTATTTATTTATTTTTATTATTATTATTATTATTATTCAGTTCCATCACACAAAGAATTAATGTGAACAGAAAAACATTGCACAACTCAAAGCATGCAGAATAACTGCAGCAACAACAAAAATTACAATTGAATACAAACGTACATATAAACAAAGACAAATAAAAATAAGAAGACAAAAAAAAAAAGATATAAAATTAAATAAATAAAAAATAAAAACTGCATTATAGGGCAATTACATAAATTTGAAAAGCTTTAGAATTTGTATTGTTTTTAAAAGCTTCTTATTTTGTGATCTTATATTAGAAAGGGTTTCAAAATATATTTTAAGATCAGTGTTACAAAATGTAATATATGATGGTTTCTTTTGAAATACTTTTGACTTATGAATATAAAACTTTGCTAAGATAATTAACAGATTAATAATATACATATGTTTATTTTAATTAACCATTTAAACAGAATGTCATATTAGGCCTAAATATTTATATCATCCTTAATGTTAAATTATTAAATGTTATTGTTAAATTAGAATACATGTAATATTACAACAGGCTGTTACCAATTAAATCAGTATTAATAAAGCCTTCAGAGATAGAAGCTTTATCTGAAGTTGCTTTTAGATTTAGGCCTATTTAGAGTTTAATGCTGATCAGTCCACTGTACATGTACTGTACATACGCTGTACATAGCTATTAAAACTGTAGAATGAAATGAGATTAATGTTTAATACAACATTTTTTACAGAAATATGTAATGACAAAATGAAGTGATAAGCCTACTTCATGATACTTATGAAAGCAATATCTCCACTAGGTGTCGGTAAGTCCCTGTATTAAAAAAGAAGCTTTTTATTCAATCTATTCGTTTGAGATTCTGATTTATTCAGGAATAAATTCATGTGTCTGTCTTAAATAATTGGTCACTGAATTGTCTATAAAAATAGGTCTTTCAAAGACTGATTCATATCAGGATTCAGGAATGATACACCACTCTATGAGCTTACAGTGACTTTGGTTTGATGACATCAACTTAGTAACTTCACATAATTCTGTAGGAATATATTTGTACATATTTTTGTAAAGTTGCTTTGCAATTATCTTTATCGTAAAAAGCGCTATATACAAATAAAGTTGATTTGAATTGAATTTGTTTACATGTTTTGAATTTAAATAAAAAAAACACACTTGACCCTTTACTTCAGGGGTGGGGAACGTTGATCCTGGAGGGCCTGTGTCTCTACAGAGTTAAGCTCCCACCCTGAAAAAAAAAAACTACCTGTATCCTGAAGACCTTGATTAGCTTGTTCAGGTGTGTTTGATTAGGGTTGGAGTTAAACTCTGCAAGGACACAGGCCCTCCAGGATCAACTTTCCCCACCCCTGCTCTACTTGCTCTTTTTTTGTTTTCTAACTAGGATAGTTATTTTCTTTCTATATTCTATATATTAATATTTTAACTACTTGTTTGTGTGTGTGTGTGTGTGTGTGTGTTTTGTGGTGGCCTGAAGTTAACACGGTCCATCACAATGCAGCAGACACCTGCAGCACCATGGAGAGCACCAACAGAGGACACAAGGTCTGGGCTAAACCGTGGTGTTCAGGACCAGGGACAGCTCTAACACAGGTGTGCACCATTGCCGATTGCACTTAAGCTGGATAGGGGGCAGTAGGATGTTATGGTATAAATTACCATGGAGATTTATTCTGTGGAGCTAGCCTGCTCCAGACCAGGCTAAATTCCAGGATCTATTTAATCTCATCCCTTATGTCATTCAGCAGTCACCACAAACGGAAACCAAGAGTTATTCCACTGCCCACTATACATTGTTATCACATATAACTAGACCCACTGTCATTATTTAAACGTTTGTGATCATTAGTTTAAATCATTTTCGATAAATGATGATTTTTAGATGATGTTGCTATCATTAGATAATTTACAGTTTCCCGTAGACTATAAGGCTATACTGTATATAAAATGATAGAATATTATGGCCATACTATATACTGATATATATATATATATATATATATATATATATACTACCTATATATATGATATATATATTACTACCTCATAAACACAGTGATATTCTTGACACAGCCATGATGTAAAAAGTGGTTATTAATAGGGGTTGTGTGGCTCACCTTTTGATAGGCGCTGATAGATTTCAGAGGCCCGAAAGATTCTGGAGTCATGGACTGAGCCAGGCCAAGATTGCTGATCACACAGTCAGCATTGCAGACCATCTGAAATCATAAGATGAAGAATATTAAACCAATCAATGCACATTACTGTTCATCAATGGAAAATAACAAAAAGTTATGCTCACCTGAAGATTAATGCTGTGTAAGGATTTCCTATTCACAAAATACACCTCATGGGCACCTGATGGGGATGTTATCTTTATGTGTGTGCAGTCCAGTGCACCAATGACATTGGGAAAACCGGTCACACAAAGTAATGAGTATTCTAATTTGTCCGTGTTTTGTGATATTCATGAAATTAATATACGTATATTCCACAAAATTGATGTTACTTGAAAATACAGACAACTGTTTTTTATCTTACAGGTGAATAATAATGGAGACCTGACATTTGACAGGCCACTTTTTCAGTGGTATCCCTATTATTTTCCTGCATACTCATCTATAGACATCATCGCTCCACTGTGGACAGACATTTATAATTATGAGAAAGGAACCATCTCTTACAGACAATAGTTTCCAGAATTGAACTTCTCTGCCACTTGGGTTTTTATTGCTACATGGGATAAAGTACCATATTATGGAAACAGAGAGGCAGTAAGTTTCTCTTTCAGTTAGCATGTTAACGTTTGTTGCATAGTATTTTCATTGAACTGAACTTAATGGAATATCCAGAATAATGCTTGTATAAATGAAGAATTCTCTGTCTCTTCCAGGAGTCTGGAAAAAAATATGTCATTTACACTTATGCATTATGATTTTATCACTCCGACCGAAAGTGCAGAGGTATAGTGTGAAAAATGCATCAAAATATTGTTTCTATCTCAGTTTATGATCTTTAGCAGTGTGAAATGTGATTTAATGTGAATTTTATTATTATTTTGTCTTTGTTTTTCTTCTTTAACAGTCTGGCTTCAACACAATTTACTCTACTAATTTCTTTTCAATTCTGGTTTCTGAGGTCGCAAATCTGTCATAACAGATACAACAAAGGTGTATTTTGTACTTATTATTCTCAATCAAATACATTGATTTAAAGAGTTAATCCCTTTCACAATTTTATTTTTCACTCCAAATAATAATTCATTTTATATCCTGCATTACATTACATATATTTATTTTACTGACTATTGATAATTTGTCACTTCCATTTTATTTCATGTTGTGTTAATATTTTTATCTTTACACCTTCTTATTTCATTTAGCAAAGGAATAAATATTAAATAATTAAGCAACACACTTTTTAAATTGTATGTACATAAATTATATGTAATATATTTTATATGTATTATTATGTCATAACTGTCATAACTTGTAAAGTGTACTTATTGCACAATAATGTTCTTTAGAAGGACACACATATGTATAAATTAAATGCATTGTTTTTGGCTCTTAAGTGCATTTCATTTGTAATTAATTTTAAATGTACAAATGCAATTATTTTAATTTTGAGTTTTTTTAAACCACTTTATGAGGACTTTATGACATCTTTATATGTATACTTTCATAATTGCTTCTAGTGTCTTTAAAATATGGCTAATTTAGCATAATTAAAACTTAATTACCTAGTTGTCTAACAGACATTTAGGACCTATGTGAGAAAGTGTAACACTCAACTTGGATCACATGTGCATTAATAATCACATTACAGTTGTGCGACACTCAATCAGTTCACAGATACCATAGGAATGAATGAGAAATGCTATAAGCTACACTCTAAAAAAATTCTGTTGTTTTTTACAAAATAATTTTGGCAGCTGTGGTTAACTGTGGTACAGTTAAAATTACACTTATTTTTTTACAGTGTATGTCCCACCTGTCGCAAATAGTAATTGACTTCTCTTTTTAAAGCCATATTTTATCAGTGTTAACTCAAAAAATAGTTAAATCCGAAAGTATTGCTTAGTGTAAAGCATTTTGGAGATTAGGCAATAGGCTGTCGATTCATTAAATTATAAGCTGTTTCCTCTAAAAAGCTGTTTATTCAGCGTAGTGAAGCCTCTCCTCCATTGATATCCATTCAAAAACATTCAAAACCAAAATACACTCCTAAACATTTATCTTCATTCACTGAATAATAATAATAAACAACTACACTTGCAGAAAGCAGATAATTTGTGGTCAAAATTTGCCTAAAATGTAAAATAATAAGTAGTAAAGATCCATTTCCATAAACATTACTTGACTTACTCACTGAAACTTACTGAAAACTCCCCCTCCCCTCTCCTTGCACTAATGGTAGTAGTTTGGGGGAGTTTGATGATATTACTGCATCGAAGTGCTGGAAAATGCTCTTTAAGCAATACATTATAGTTATACTTTTTTATCCACTTAGAAAATTGCCACGTTTTATTTTGTGCCACCATATTTACTCGTGTAACTATTCATGTAACCATCTTTAAATAGGGAAAACATGGAAGTGTTTGGTGGCTTCTATATTCATCCCTGTTTACATCCTAAGGAATGAATTTAGGTACCGCATGCTACAGCGAGTGAGTGCATGCACTGAGATGGGAGAGGTACGTATCAAATCTTCTAAGTTCAGGGAAGAACATAGTTTTCCTTTAAGAAATATTGTCATTAAAGTGTACTCACTTTAAGTACACTTAAGTTGCCTTTAATTAAAATTATATTATATTATTCGCAATATTTTTATTTATTTTTTTTTTTTTTGTAGTTGTTGCTGTTGTTGTTTTAAGAATATTTTTATGATTTGAAGTACACAAAAACTTTTAATACAGTTAAGAACACTTCTTTTTTACATGGGTTACATTTTGAGATCTTTTTTTTTTTCTTCTTCTGTGGTTCGTATTAGTTACACAAGCTATTAAGTTTTATTTGTTTGAACATGTCAGTTTCCTCATCAACAACGTTTTGAATGAATTCGCTGACTTGCACTGCTTTCACTTCTCATTCCAAATAGTTCTGCTCACATATCCTGGCGTTTGCAGAATTAGATGTTCAGTTCTTTAAAAAAATGGAGCCTTAATACATGATTTTCTTTCTTTCCTTTTATTCACCCAAAAGCACAAAGCTGGCCTGTAGCCAATTCTAAGGTTTTCATTGGTCACAAACTACTAAGTCTACATTAGCCCGACCTCTACCTTAACTTCTAAAGAAATGTAAAGTCTGTTTAGGAAACCTGTTTGAAAGCAGTCATTATTTTTGCTAATTTATTAAGTGAAATCACACACTCCAGATTTAAACCTCTCTGATGTAGTCATAACAGAACTTGAGGTGTCAGTAGTTGTTTCTCCTCCATTTAAAGCAACCAGTCCCTTTTATTTAATAGAGACATTACATAGTTGGTAAAAAAAAAAACAGCAACATGTGGTTATTGTACAAGCAGTATCTCAATAATATTTGCATGCATATGCATGTAATAAATCTCATTATTAATGTTGGTAGTGGAACAAATTTTCACTTGCATGTAAAGCCACATTTGAATCTTTAATGCATCTCTTTTGTGGTTGATCTAAAAGGGTTTGTTAAATTAGTTAACATAAGTTGTGGTTGGCCCCTAATCAGGGCTTTCTTCTGCATTTTCTAGCAGCTCCTTGTAATGGCTTTTGAAAAAACCAGCCTGAAAGGAAATAAAGCATATGGATTACAACACACACAAAAAAAATGTAACCCAAGGTTTTTTGACTGCTGAAAATGAAAAGTTTGGAACTAAACATCCAGTATAAACACCTTATAGAGAGCCGTTGTGATGAGAGCCAGTAGCAGCAATCCTGCTATTATTCCTCCCGTGATCTCTTTAGTCAGATTCACCTCCTCATACACCTCCACTTGAGTATTAATCTACATACACACATACATAATATAATAATACCTCTGACAATACATTTTCCCATATAAATACTGTATAATATAACCATGGGTTATGGTTGTATTGGTACATGTATACATGGATTTAAAAAAATCTAAGATCTAGCATATGAACATTTACATTGTATTTTATAACCATATATTTATTAGGTTAAATACAATTTTTTTGGTTTAAATTGTATTATTTTCAAATTCATTTACATTTTCTAACATACCTGGGTTATATGTAAGGAAAAAAACAGTACCTGAACAGATGGTACAGTTTGTTGAGAATCAGAGGAAAATAAAACATATTTGCTCTTGTCATAATCCATAGATGCTGAACTGACCAGCTGAAAAACACCAGCTCCGAGTCCAGTCTAAGAGAGACAGATCATGACATTTACAAATTATGACACAAAAATATGAAAATATGGTCTATTTTGTGAAATGAATTGTCATAGACCTGCTCAATCCATCCAGAGCTCACATTGCCAGTTATATTATAGAGCATCCTTTCATGCTTTATGAGAGTGACGTCACAGCTGAACTCGGCACACACTGCCACAGAGCAGTTCTGACACACACACATCCAGAGAGATGGAATAATGGGGTCAGTGTGCAGAGAAGATAAAACCTTATACTTTATAGACTTTATTTATGTTAGAACAAGTAATGAAACTAAATCACTCACCACCACACGACCCTTTTTAATTTCTTCAACAAAATCAGTTACTACTGGTTGCTTATCCCTCTGTTTCACACAGCCTGGAATCTAAATGCACATACTCTAGTGTTTGGTTGTTTTTATTTTGATGAATGTGAATCAATATGAGCTTTTTCTAACACATTAATGCTTACCTGTATGTTTTTATCAGTCCAGATAGATTTATCTCCCAACATCACTGGAACTCTGATGAGAACTTTAAATCTTAGTTCTCTAAAGTCATTTTCAATCTGAAAGGGTTTAAATTGATTTTTGAAAAGACATTGATACAGAAATGAGACATTGAACTTTAGTCTTTAGCTAATTCAATTTTGTGTTCGTGGAAGTGTGTAAATTTTATCACAGTACCTTTAGTATCTGTTTGACTGGTTTATCAGTACCATTTTTCTGTGCAGTAAAATTAATGTGGAGGGTTGAATCTTCATGTCTTATTTAAAATTAAAATACAAATGTGTCAAACATAAAATATTCCATATTTTTATATATATATATATATATATATATATATATATATATATATATATATATATATATATATATATATATATATATATATATATATATATTCAATTTCAATTTGTTTTGCTTAAGAATCCCAAATTTTACTTTGAATATCAAGTGGCAATGTAACATCCATTGTTAAATCTGGCTGCTGAAACAAATCCAGTTGATAATGTCTGATTAAAGAGAACCAAAGCACTAACCTTACTAAGGCAATATAGATGGCATATTTGACACCAATGCTTTTCTCTTTGGATAATTCACTGGTTTGAGAGTGTTTGTCATTCCCACTGTGAGTGATGGAGGGTTTTGGTTAGTAGTAGTGTTTCCAGTTATCAGTTTCTCATATGTGAGCAGCTACTCAAAACATCACAGCTGAGCGATGCAGATAAACTTGATATCTATCAATTGTGTCATACCTGTTGATTCTAGCAGTAAATCTGACCTTTTGATCGAAGGTGCTTTCTTTATCGATGCTGTATGTAATATGAAACACAGCCTAGAATTGGACACAGAGAGAATGAGAAGTGCTTGAAAATCCAAATGCACATGACAGTTTTAAAAGTGACCTCACCTGAGCGTTGCCCTTGAGGATGGGTTTGCTTATGTGGCAAGTGGTCTCTCCAAATGTACCTTTTTGCTCACTGTCAAGAGATACACACTCCACTCTGCCCTGATCAAACAGAAAACGGTATGCTATTTAAAACAATGCTATTTAAACCAAGGATGATAACTATCATGATATCATGATATATAGATATCGTTTTTGGTGTCTTTTTCAAAATCATTCTGGCTTTACCTGTTTAGATGTGATTCTCCTGTAGGAAAGTCCAAAGGGGTAGTTGAGGGTGAAGAGTGTGTTGTATGAGTTTTCTCCTCTGTTCTCTACAAACACTACCACATCGATTTCCTGCATGATCCCAACCTCTATATTTGTAGAACTGGATCACAGAAAACAAAAGAGAGAGAGAGAGAGAAAAATAACTGTAATAAAATAAGGTTGATTCCATGGGACATTGAGATTGTAAAAAAAAAAAAAAAAAAAAGAAGAAGTAGCTGATAAAATTAGCATTCTCTTGCAAAACTTTTCTCTTTTGTGAGAAAGTATGTGCTTGTTTGCAAAATCTTTGAAAAGGAAATAACATGAGGTTGGAGGGGATATTTTAAATTTTTCGGTGGAATACAATACTTTTGAAACAGAACACAAATGTTTTGTGAGAGTACGCTGTCATGCTCTGTTTTTTTTAACTTTTAGCTTGTTTCTTCTTGTTTCCTGTTTTCTTGCTCCTATGTTCAGTTGTGGTGATTCATTCACATAAAAAATGAATGAAAGACTCAGAAGGTAAAACAATTATTTATGTTCCCTGTAAATTATATTTGGCTCCATTATAATGATTTCTTAGTTTGGAATATGATCAAGATTGTGTAGGTGGATGTTTTCGCGGGATTCGGCTTATAGAAGTATAACATTTAAAGCCACTTACAAGAACATAATGATGTAAATAAAGATTTGTTAATTTTGATGAAAGAGATTTAATAAGAAAGTCAGTACATAATCACTAATGTTTATTTGATCATAGATCATTGTCTGGTATCATTTGTGTATAGATTACAAATAACCTGCAATACTTCATTTGGTTTTGTACAAGTAAAGCATAAATAAGGCTATTGTTTGGAAATGTGTATGTTCTTTAATGTAATAATTAAATGTGAATATTTGCTCACCCAGAGAAACTAAAATCCATCCTGAGGTCATCAACACAAATGTCATCATGTCCACAATTTATCTCAAAATCCACCTGGGGAATAAAGATTTTAAGATATTTAGACATGATGAAAACAAAAAAATCATTCTTAAATCATATAAAACTGCATCTCCTATTACACTAGATAGTTCAGACATATGTCAAAAAGAGTGTAGCTAATGAAATCAATACCATGTGTAATACAAGAATTAGGTCATCATTACTATTGTTTCATTCCATTATTTATGTATTTATTTATTGGTAGAACCTAAAGAAACTATTTTTGTTTTGCTTGTCCAATAAAAGTCAACGAGGTCCAAAACAAATCTCAACCCTATTGACTTTCATTGTTAGGACAAGCATACAAGCATAGTCATCTTTCAAAAAATCTACTCTTGTGTAAAATAAACAAATACAAAAATACATGTAACAGTAAATAATGACAGAAGTTCCATTTTCTTTTTGGTGACCTATCCCTTTAACATTACATCTGATTTATACAAGTGGTGTTGCTTTGAAATTGGTTTGCCTTCTCTTACATTGTGGTCTGTGGTGGTCTTTATCCCCGGCAGCAGTACTGGCCTTATGTCTTGCAGTTTGGCAGATGGTAGGCCCTCAAATGTGAATGTTAACTGATTAGACAATGGGATCAGAGCATCTTCTGAGAAAGCCTGATGAGATACAAATAATATATTCATGTTCCATAAAATCATGATTTTCAGTTTGTGTTAGCACACTGTTGCATCTTACTATAAGGTATATTACTTAATTATTCCAATTCATAAATGTTATTTCATACATCAAGAATAACAGACTCAGATATCTAAAAGTACAAAAAAAAATGTTTCCAACTTACGTCTATAAGGAAAGGATGACTTTTACAAGTTTCGTCATAAGTACTAATATTCATATCATTATTGAGGATGCGGTTTTTGGGTGAGAAATATGCTCGATATTTCTGTCGCTTGGCATCCAGCATTATGGTGTAATTAATATTTGCTGTTAGGCCTAGATAATAAACATAAAACAGTCTTACATATATATCAACCAAAGTATTACAGATGACATGTTATTTTTATTTTTATTTAATATAAATTATAAATACAGTACCAAGCTGTCTCTGACTCTGATAATTTCATGTGGCTACTTACATGCATTCTCTCTCAGAGTGAATAAATAGTGTTTAAAGCTTAAGTCAGCATAAGTCTGTTTTCAGACAGGTTTCCTAAACACTCGCCCTTACTGCCATTGATTGTTCTAACAGACTGCCCCGCCCCCCAAATTAATGCCACCATTTGGGCCAATGTTGCTGATTTGGGATTCTCATGTTAATATTTTGGTACACCACAGGCTACTACTAATAGTTGTGCCTGCAGTTTAACCTGGCACAGGAGAAACTATGTGTACATTAGAAAACAAATTTACCCACTTTAAAACATCAAAGAATATTTCGAAATTTGGATAAACCTCTTATGCTGTGCTTATATGGACTCATGGTGAAGCACATTTTGATAGTATTTTTAATCGACAGGTCTGTTTCACCGGTTGGTATTTTGGATGGGTTGTAATGTACGCTGATTTCCAAATTCATGATGGGTCTGGACCTGAATGATTCACATACGCACACACATATATGAATGATCATGACTGAATCTGTATATTTATATATTTTGAATTCTTTATCAAACAAAACCCACCTGAGAAGCATAACTGCTCCCATGGACCCTACAGCAATATCAGGAAGGCTGTCTTGAGTCTGGTCTGGAGAGGACTGACTTAGTGAAATCCCAAAGAACCGCAAACCTTGTTGCAAAGAGGATCCAGTAATCCTCTGTCATCACATAGAGTGAAGGAAAGAGGGAGAATGAGACACAGAAGATTTCAGGGTGGAGGGTCTTCAGGTAAAATACAAAAACAGTAAAAGTTGTTTTGCTTGTTAATGCTTTAAAAGTAAATAACTATTTGTCCTATCTGTGCAAAGTCCAAAAAAGCAGGTTTAACTGTTAATTCGTCTCATTGTACCTGTGAATAGGCAGAATTAATCTGATCTACTCCTCCATTGAAGATGTAGATGCTGCCCTGTCCATCCTCCTCTAAAGGAGCTCCAATCAGCACATCCATATAACCATCATTATTTAGATCTGCTGGACTGGCCAGAGAAGAACCAAAACGACCCCTCTGACCTGCCATTCCCACCAGCACCATCCCCGAAAAATCAAAGTAAGACTATGGAGACAGACCAGAGAGAGATGTAAACTAACAAGCAAATAAAATATCTAAATTTAAATCAGAATTGATTTTCAAAATTCTGTAAAATCTTTTATACCCATCACTTACCCGGCGAGTGAAGGTGTAAACAAACACTTTGCCCTCCCGGTCAGGCTCCATGTATGTTGGTGCCGATACCAACAGGAGGTCTGTTCTGGAGTCACTGTTCAAATCCACCACACAAACCTCAGCTCCAAAATATGAGCCAATCTGAGGCTGAGAAAAGGGAAACAATATAATTAACATACAGTCAATCTATTTTGAGCTTACTTACTTTCACTTCCTGGTAGTATACTATGTGCTAATATTTTCCATAAATATTTTTATAACCTTAGGGGGATCCAGTTCCTTTAAATTGCTTTGAATATTGTCAATTCTTGAAACAGTTATTTGTCCCCTATGCTTGTATCTTGGTGCTCCCATGACTGCATACTTTGCTCCAAATGTTGTCGCTATTGCCAAGGAATAACCTGTAAATAAAACATACTTTAAAATATTCTGAGGTATATGATTTATTTTGATGTACACAGTCAAAGAAAATATCTTACCTAAATAACTGTCATGCTCACTTCCAGCTTGAAAGACATTTAACCGATCATTCTGTTTGTGCAGCTGATATCCACCTTTCCACTGGAAAGCTCCCACTGCAGTCATTATTAGATCTGTCTGAGTGCATAATATTATAGGAATATTACAAATGAATTTCAAGATAAACTGTCTGTATTAATTATCAGCCTATGGTCATTCAAACAGAATCTTGGTTATCTTGCTTCACACCCTTTACAATTTATCCTTTGTGTTCATAAACTGACTTGTCACACTGTAGCCTACATTCCTAACCCCCGGGTTAATGTCATTATTTGTACATTTGCAGTGTCAGCATCATTGATTGAATCTGTTTACATATCGGCACTGGGACATCCTCAAATTACCGACTATACTATCAAGTTTTTCCGAATGGAGTTTACATATTATAAAAGTAGGAATGAAACAGTCTCTTTTTATCTCAAATTATTTCTCTGTACCATTTGACATTTTTCAATTCAACCACTGAAACTGTAATTTATTATACACCGCATGCTCTTTCAGTTACTGTCAAACACATGTGAATATGAAGCACAAGAGTGGGTGGTTGTTGCTAAGTTTCTAGCCAAAACATCGCATTAATACACTCAGTACAATTCTGGCACCAGTGTGGGGTTAAAAGTGGTGCTAACAATGCTTAAAGTGGGGGTGAAATGCTATTTCATGCATGCTGAGTTTTTTACACTGTTAAAGAGTTGGATTCCCATGCTAAACATGGACAAAGTTTCAAAAATTAAGTTGTACGTTTGAATGAGTATTTTTGTTCCAAAAAAAAACTCTTCCGGTTTGTCACAAGTTTCGGAAAGTTTTTTTCGAGTATGGCTCTGTGTGACGTTAGATGGAGCGGAATTTCCTTATATGGGTCCTAAGTGAGCGCGCGCTCCCGTATAGCAGAGCAGAGAGAGGCTGTGCACAGCCTGATCAGAGCGAGAGCGTCGCGAAAAGTCACAAAAGGAGTGTGTTTTTGGTTGCCAGGGCAAGACAACCCTGCACAGATTACCAAAAGAGAAACAGCATTAAGGGACCAGTGGATGGAGTTTATTTTTACAGAGCATCAACGGAGTTGTGCAAGTGTTTTTGTTTGTTCCCTGCATTTCGGATTGCACATCGTTTATTTCTTAAGGATAATACAGTCCCAACGGAAAAGGGTCACGATTGTGTGTTGGAACCACATGTGGTGAGTAAAACTGCTTCAAATATCTCTGTGTTGTTAACTTAGCTATCAGCGCATAAGCACATCAAGTAAACAACATGCGATGTTGTCATCAAACTGCACTTTCCACATGTACAGCTTATAAAAAAAAAAAAAAAAGACGACATAAAGTGGAACTTAGTCATTTTCCAAAACCGCTAAGAAAATATATACAGTTTCAGTACATACCACATAGCATACCGCTTTTGCTGATGCTGCTCTTGTTAAATTTCAGCCTCTGAAACTGTGTCACAGCTTCCACATGCTCTCAACACAAAAGCCTACTCGCGCTCGTGATTCTTTAGCTCCGCCCACACGTCACGCCTCTAGGCGCTCGTGTTTTTCCGGGAAAAATCGGTACAGACTATCTTTCTCTTATAAATATAATAAAAATAAAGACTTTTTGGAGTTATGAAGGATGCAGTACTACTCTATAGGTACTCAAGATTAACAGGATATTGAGTGAAAACGAGCATTTCACCCCCCCTTTAAAGGCATAGTGGTCACCTACAAGAACAAAATTTACCAAAACCCCAAAAAACTAACCAAGAAAATAAATACAATACTCAAGAGGATAAAACTAGAAAGTATTCCCATGTTTTAGCCATAGACTATGGAAGTTCTAAGCGGCCATGCATTATATTTTTTTTTCCTTTTTGTTTTCTCGTTATAACGACTTAATTTTCTCGTTATCTCGACATAATGAAGTTCGTTTTCTCGTTATAACGACTTATTTTTCTCGTTATCTCTACATAACAAAAGTTTGTTTTCTCATTATAATGACATGACAGTTTTACTGTTGCTATAGTAACGAACTCAACTTTGACAGGCATCTGATGAACAACCATGTAGCCTATATTTCGCCTAGGTAATAACGTCTACAATACTGTATATAAATAAAGGCTGATCAATCACTGTTGATTTTTCCAGAGACAGTACAACAAACGTTTTGTTTTTGTAATTAACATGTTTAAATGGCAACACCGCGAAATTAGAGCTTGGATTAAACTCACTTTTCATTTTCCCTTTATTTGAAATAAAATGATATATAATTTGTAATTTGTAGTAGTCATTATTTGATGTGGCAGATATCATGTGTGTTACAAGCTTCTGTTTGAAAAGAGCGTCCATGTGTACATGTAGTGTGTGTGTGTGTGTGTGTGTGTGGAAAAAAAAGATTACAACATTATAGGACAAAACTGAATTAAATAAGCCTATGGATTTTACATATATATCACATTTCTCATCAATATGGTTAACAATAAAGATTAGTAATAAGGAAAAGAAGCACATCAGCCTGCATCGTTAAATCCCGTCCTACTGTAGATAAACAGAATACAGTGACGTCAACCTTGGTTTTGATAAAGCAGTTATTTTATGACACAGAACGCGTTGGTGAAACTCATGCATCTAGCAGGAACTTAATACACAAAATATTCATATTGATTCAAGCATATTTAACATTTATGAATTAATTAAATGTCAGTAATGAAGACTGCACAAATTATAGCGATCACGAGGACGGTCCGCGTACAGTAAAGTGGATAGTGTACAACAACCCCATCAGTTATATTCAGGTCTATAGTGCCACCTGCTGGCGCAGTTTTGTAACTTCTTAGAGAAAACTAGTTCGTTATAACGAGAAAACGAAATTCGTTATGTCGAGAAAACGAGAAAATGAAGTCGTTATAACGAGAAAACGAGAAGAAAAAATATTATAATGCATGGCCGCTTAGAACTTCCGTAATAGACTGTAAAAAAACATGAAAATACATTTTATTATACGAAAATATCTTTTTGCTCCAAAATTATATCACATTAAGAGGTCAATGTAAATTGTTGTTCAATTAAGTAAAATACTGACAATAAATGTAAAATTAAAAGTAAAAAAATAATATTAATACAAAATGTATTTATATATTTATATATATATATATATATATATATATATATATATATATATATATATATATATATATATATATATATATTTCTTTCCCTTTCGCCTTCAGAACTGCCTTAATTCTACGTGGCCCATATTCTATGTTGGCCCATATTGATAGGATAGGATCTTGCAGTTGATGGAGATTTGTGGGATGCACATCCATGGCACGAAGCTCCCATTCCACCACATCCCAAAGATGCTCTATTGGGTTGAGATCTGGTGACTGTTGGGGCCATTTTAGTACAGTGAACTGATTGCCATGTTCAAGAAACCAATTTGAAATGATTCAAGCTTTGTGACATGGTGCATTATCCTGCTGGAAGTAGCCATTGGAGGATGGGTGCATGGTGGTCATAAAGGGATGGACATGATCAGAAACAATGCTCAGGTAGGCCGTGGAATTTAAACGATGCCCAATTGGCACTAAGGGGCCTAAAGTGTGCCAAGAAAACATCTCCCGCACGATTACACCACCACCACCAGTCTGCACAGTGGTAACAAGGCATGATGGATCCATGCTCTCATTCTCTGACTCTACCATCTGAATGTCTCAACAGGAATCGAGACTCATCAGACCAGTGATGAGGCACCAACAACCATGGCACCAACAACCATGCCAGGCTCAAAATTGCTAAATCACCTTTCATTTCCATTCTGACATTCAGTTTGGAGTTCAGGAGATTGTCTTAACCAGGACCACACTCCTGAATGCATTGAAGCAACTGCCATGTGATTGGTTTATTAGATAATTGCATTAATGAGAAATGTTATAGTGGTGGGGGGGCATATGAATAACACGCAAATGCATGAATTGAGCAGAAGAGTAAAGACATTAGTTCAACTGCTCCCAAATTATGTAATACACTGTAAAAAAAAAAAAAAAAAAAAAAATGTAAATGTTGTTTTGTTGTTTCTCTGTGTTTTCCGCTTGCCTTAGTTTCCTTGTTTGTTTCCATGGGTTTTGACTAATTAGCTCCTCACCTGTTTCTGTTTTTACTGATTACTCAGTACTTAAAAACAGAAACAGTATTTAAGCCCTTAGTTTCCGACCTAGTTCTCTGGTTGGTATTATGTTTGTATTGATGCTGACTTTTCCCTTGTGTTTTCTCCCTGGATTTACTAAAGTACTCTTTGGAATGTGTTCCTTCATTGTGCTCTTTATATTACTCCAGCATCGCATAACAGGTGTCACATAAGTTGATATAATTACATTTGATGTAAATGCTGCACTAAAACCATCCTGTGAAAACTCCATCCGGGATGAATCACCGGAGGTCTGGGTTCCTAGCAAATAAAAGAAGCAACAACACCGTTAACTCATTGTTGATTATTATTATTATTATTATTTAAAAAACCATATGCACAAGATACCTGTACTCACATAACAGCTAATTACTGTAAAATTTAAACATTCTGTCAGTCATTCATGCTTTGATTTCCTCTGCAAACATACCTTCAATTGCAATAATGTTCTCTTTGAGTTGTCCACGAATACTTTCCAGTGCGTCGAAGTCAGTTACTTTAAAAACATGCTTACTGGTGGGTAAAGATGCGATAATTGCCAGCTCCCTTGTGGCTGTGTCAATATCAAAAGCATTGCCAACCTAGGAAAAATTTAGGAATAACATACTGCAAATATAATGTTTATAGCTTCTGCCATAATATTTTCAAACTAATGTCATTCCAAACATATGTGTATTTTTTTTTTTCAAACACAAAATAAGATATTTTGAAGAATGTTTCAACTGTTTTTGGCGTAAAATTAAAGTCAGGTGTGTCCAGAACAACACTGGTCCCCAGTGACTTATATTGTATGGAAATGTATGTTTTTTTTTAAAATCAGGTTTGGAATGACATTGGAGCTAGGACAATTATGACAGTGAACACAATCACTTTGAAAACTTCAAATCTTTTGCCAGACAAACATATTAGGAAAGGGCTACATATTGATCTTACCCCAATAGCATATCGTGTTATATTTTTTGCTTGTGCTTTTTTGACGGCTTCAGTCAAGAATTTATCAGTTGATTCACCATCTGTGATAACAACCAGAATTTTACTGGCTGATGGTCTTGCACCTTCTTCACTTACAAATAGCTCCCTCCTGTTTATAGAAAATAGCATAGAATATTTAATCAATAAATAGTTTAATGATGCAACTCTTTAAAATACATTTCTTATTGAGTTCACATATCACAGTTGTCTTGGTTGTCTTAGTTTCTCTTTTTCATTTATTTTTTAGTGTTTTAAAGTGAAAGTGCTTGCTGGCCCGAGATTCGAACCCACAACCCTAGGGTTAGAGTCAAACTCTCTAACCACTAGGCCACAACTTCCTTTAGAAATAATTAAATTGAAATTTAATGAAATTTCATCAAGCATGTCTTACACAAGTTGTTCTATAGCTTTTGCTGTGTGAGTCCATCCCTTATTTTGAGATATCGTTCTCACTTCATCTTCCCACTGCTTGGCGTTTTTGAAACTTTGTTTAAACTTGTAATGAATGTAACAATTTGTAGAAAACTGTGCAATGGCAAACTGTAAGAAAGATATAGATTTAGTTACTGGTGCTATGAAAATCGTGGGTAATAAAAAAGAATAATACATACAATCAAGAACATAATAAATGGATTGATTATCCTACCTTTGTATCATGGTCTATAAAACTTTTGATCATTTCTATAACAAAAGCCTTCATCTTCATAAAATCTGCATAATTTACACTTCCAGATCCATCCATTAAAAAAGCAATGTCAATTTGTGACTTTGGGCATTCTGAGGTTATTAATAAAGAATAAAGAATTCCATCATGTTTTCATCAAACTGCTCAGCAGCAATCATCGTGTCATATACAGTATGAAGACTGATTTGTAACAACCCCATTCAAATACCTCTCAGAGTCCTTGGCACAGATCTGCTCACAACATTTTCTGAACTGATTTTAAAGCACATGCCGTTGTATGTTGTTACGTCACAGTTCTTAGGTATGGTTGGACCACAAACCTGAAAGAAATTAACATATTATTTTCAACATGACAAACTATAATCTGAACACTTAAAAATTGGATTTAAAAATTTCATTATTTTGTCCGGAAGTTGCAGGTTTATATCTAACAATGATTCCAATAATACAAATTCTAACTAATACCATGCTGCCACCAAAGTCTTGACAATACCATAGAACTTGTGTGGTCTCCTGATAATTCGCCTGGTAAATCACGTAGCTGAGTCGATCCGTCCGAATGAGCCAGCAGAACCGGCTGGAAAAACGCAAGCCACTAGGGCTGTGCAAAAAAAATCGAAGACAATTTTCATGCGTATCTCATCAGTAAAGGTGCTCCTGTAATTAGTAGTATATCTCCAGCACGTGCATTTAGGTCAGGATTGCCAGGTTTTCGAAACAAAACCTTCCCAATTGCTTCTCAAAACTAGCCCAATTGCGTTTCGTTCCGGGCAATAAAATGAAAAAAAAAAAAAATGATTGGTGGGGTTCCCTTTGTAAAATTCGCATTTTAGGGGCTAAATATCACTTTATTGGGATTGGGGTCACTTCCACCCGTGAACATGAAAAACAACTGCAGACTTGGTAACACTGGTTCAGGTGGAATGGCATTTACACAGAGCCGTAGTTCACTGACAATCTACACATAATCGATTTTAAAATTGCAGGTGGCCCTTTGCTACATAATTAACATAATATATAATCAGACTAAGGTATCAAAGCTCCTCACACATGTGAAACAAATATAAAAGCGTAAACCCATTTGTTTACCCACAAATAAAACAGCAGCAGCGCGGACTCATATTAAAACGAGTGTGAGTGACGTGACATTCAACCAAGTATGGTGACCCATACTCAGAATTTGAATCCATTTAATCCATCCGAAGTGCACACACACAGAGCAGTGAACACACACACACACACTGTGAACACACACCCGGAGCAGTGGGCAGACTTTTATGCTGCAGCGCCCAGGGAGCAGTTGGGGGTTCGGTGCCTTGCTCAAGGGCACCTAAGTCATGGTATTCAGGGTGGAGAGAGCACTGTACATGCACTCCCCCCACCCACAATTCCTGCTGGCCCGAGACTCGAACTCACTACCCTTCGATTGCGAGTCCGACTCTCTAACCATTAGGCCATGCCTAACCATTAGGCCATGACTTCCCCACAAAATAACGTTATTACGACATAACGTTATTACGACATAAGTGAGTGGAAAAAAATATGTGTGTGGCAGCAATGCGTCACCGTAGTTTTGAGTCTAAATTTATAAGAGGCTAATGTTTTAGCACATCTGATCTCTTCTGGAAGCTGATTCCAACTGCAGGCGGTATAATAGCTAAAAGCGGACTCCCCTTGTTTTTTTGTTTTTTTTTTATCTAAGTGGTCTGTTAGGTGTATATTCAGTGAGCATATCTGAAATATATTTCGGTCCTAGGTAGGGCTGGGATAACGCGTCGAGGTCATCGATGACGTCGACACAAAAAAATACTTCGACGCAAAATATGCGCATCGATTCGTCGACCTGTTTTTATTTCTCTAAAAAACGTTTGCAAAACGTTTACCTTATGTGCGCTGAATATAAGCGATGGCTGGATCAACATTCTGTCCAACGTTATATAACCAATCCAGGGGTTTTTCTACATTTATCTTTTTTTTTGGCGGCTATCAAAGCCTTATTTGATCGGTGAGTGAATGACTGCTGCGCCTGATGGGTCGTGTACGAGAGAGAGACCCGGCTGCGCGCGCACTAACAGTCTTCAAACAACACGAGCGCTTCTTGCTCTCTCTCTCCCTTGTTCATATTAATCAAAATCATTAAACACAATAGAAAAAGGGCGAAACACCAAAGTTTCATGCGCGCTCGCGCACTCACAGTCTTCAAACTACACGAGCGCTGTCTTGCTCGCTCGCTCTCTCTCTCTCTCTCTCTCTCTCTCTCTCTCTCTCTCTCTCTCTCTTTCTCTCTCTCTTGTGCATATTAACCAAAATTATTAGACACGATAGAAAAAGGGCGGAACGCCAGAGTTTCGCGTGGAGCATTCGGAGATTTTTTTTTTCTCCATGACAGGCTGCTGGCTCCCACTGTTAATGTTTTTTTTTTTTTTTTTTTGGAAAAGCACTCTCTGTATTAGCTTAAAGCCCTCAAGTTTACATTGGTTACTGTATTCTTTCAATTGCTCTAAACAAGTATTTTGGGTGACCTTTTTTATTGAATACTAGACATCAAGTTGCTGTTATTTTTATCTGAAAGAATAACTTTTTTTCAGTAAACTAGGCCCTATGTGTTCAGCAAGCTTGTTTCAGTAAGCTATGTGTTTTCAAGGCTTCAAGGTTTTACTGAATGCTATCTCTATACAAGTGCAAAGTAATGCATTCTTAGTCAGTCTTTTATTTTGTAATTTTAAGAGCAATAAACATATATTGCAATGTTAAGGAATTCATGTTTTTTTTCATTCAGATATGTAAATCAACATGTATAAATTGTTAGTAGTCAATTAATGGGGAGATAATCGAAATCAAATCAGTCTGAAAAAAATAATCGTTAGATTAATCGATGCATCGAAAAAATAATCGCTAGATTAATCGTTTAAAAAATAATCATTTTTCCCAGCCCTAGTCCTAGGTCATTGAATGATTTATAAACAAGTAAAAGTACTTTAAAATCAATCCTACATGTAACTGGAAGCCAGTGTAAGGACCTGAGGACTAGTGTTATATGCTCAGATTTTCTGGTTCTAGTCAGAATTCTGGCAGCAGAGTTCTGGATGAGCTGCAGTTGTCTGATGGACTTCTTGGGAAGGCTGATGAGGAGACCATTATAGTAGTCCACACTGATGGTGAATTGCAAAACATTGCAAATTCTTGCAATGTTTTTTAGATTATAGTATGCTGATTTAGTTACTGCTTTGACATGACTACTGAAACTAAGGTCTGTCTCCAGAATCACACCAAGATTCCTTACTTGATTTTTAGTAGTTTGACTCCTAGAGGCAAGATATTCATTCACCTTGAAAATGTCATGTTTGTTTCCAAATGCAATGACTTCAGTTTTTTTTTCCTTGGTTAGTTGAAGAAAGTTCTATGAGATCTGCTTCTAAACAGTTAAACAAACTTTTGAAAAAAAAGATGTGGGAAGTGTGTCAAGATAGCAGGTTGATGATTTTAGGAGCTGCACTATTTCTTTCAAAATTTTACTCTATCAATTGCTTAAAAAATAGACATAGTATCTTTTTGATATTGCGGCCAAATCTATCTGACCTCTGCATTACTTGAGGATGTGCTAATTTCCTTCCTGATACTGATGATCTTCTCAGAAAAGAAGGAAGCAAACTCATTGCATTTGCTGTTAATCTTCTCCAAACTGATTTTTGTCTGCTAATTTTTTTTATTGACTATTACAGAAGAAATATCATCAATAACATTCTTAACTTTTGAATTAAAGGAATCAAGGAGAATATAATCAGAGTCTGCAGAAATGCTAGTACACCTTTATATACGATGTTTTGCTAGCCCTTGTTTGCTTTAGTATTGTTTTTGGTTACGCTGTTTGTGGATTATCTTTTGCCTATTTATTTATTTATTTGTTATTTCCCCTCTCTCTTCTCCCCAGCTTGTTGCTCTTTTTTTTTGGAATCCTTGTTTACCTTTATTTTTTTGTCAAATGCTCTTGGATCTAATATGTTTTCCACAAGTGATCTGTGTGAGTGTTTGTGGTGTGTGATGTGATGTGATGTGTGTACTTTACCTACTTAACCATATTTTGGGGACAAATTTGTACCCAAAAGTGAACACGTGAACAAGTTTGCACCCTTAGTATTATAGTGACACTCCTTCATTGCTAGGCACTTCCTGCATAGCGAATGATTTGTAGATTGTATGCAAAAACAAACAAACAAACAAAAAATTCCCATTCATTTCCAATGGCGGTCATTTTTGACCACGAACAACGCAAGTGTGACTATTTTTTTTTATTTTTTTTGTTAGATAGTAACTGACATAAAAAGCCATTGAGTTCCATACCATTTTGATGAAGTAGTGATTTTGTTAAAATATGAAAGGAAAAAAAAAATCCGGTCTAAAGTGACCAAACAATACCAGAGGGTTAAGTTGTTCAGTAAAACATTGGGAAACTTTTTTTTGTACTTCTCTCAGTTAAATAAAAAAATGACAAATCACACATGTTTGATGTTATTGCATTTTACTAAATGCTCCAACCTTTCTGGAATTAGGGTTGCATGAAACTTACCACTGCTCTTGAAGACTGAGGATCTAGAGACATTGAAAGTCCAAGGGACATGTTGACAGCTTCAACTGGGACTTTGTTGAATAAAAAAAGGAAATATTTATTATCATAAATAATAAAACTAGTATCCTATTTTACTTTCTTGAAAGCATCATACATAAAACTAAGTACCAGTAATGGCCAGTGGCACGCAGTTTCCACTGGTGACAGAACAGTCATAAATTTGTCCTCTTTGAGTTTGACTCCGTTGTATTAAAGGATCGCTCACTAGCAGACTATGGAAGAAGACAGAAAGAATATGAGAAAATATATAAAAAAGAGAGGGAGAGAGAGAGGATTAAATTCCTTTATTTATACCATATAGGTAAAACCAAACTGTGTAACAATTTTACATTCATACAATTCATAAATCACAATTAAAACATTTAGCCGATCACAACAAAATAGTTAAAAACTGACCACTAAATCATCATTTTCATTAACTGTGCATAGTACCTCATTTACAGCCCATATATTTACAAACATTGGCAAGCACCCTACAAGTTTATAGTATGCATATTCAATCTTAAGTCTTGATTTCACCAACCCCATAAACATGAAAGGGATCTAAACTGTCTTTGCCCAACATCTTATTTTTCCTTGTTTTCCAAATAGCCAACTTGGCAATACCAAACACATAATTTAATAAAACCAAAGCGTTTTTATGACTAACTGAATATTTTGGTCCACATATAAACAGGTGATAAGAAAAATCTTCACCTATGGCTGATGCCCATTGGGTTAAGATAGTGAACAAATTTCCCAGCCGTGCACATTGCACAAACAAATGAAAAACAGTTTCACTTTCAGAACAAAAAGGACATCCCTTTGTTGTATTTGGATTGAGGTGCACCACATGTCTATTCGTTGCTATTGCGCCATGAACTATTCTCCATTGCAAATCGCCTGTTCGTTTGTCAATTGGGCGTTTATACAATGACCGCCAACCAGAGATGGGACCAAGTCACACATGTGCAAGTCTCAAGTAAGTCTCAAGTCTTAACCTTCAAGTCTCAAGTAAGTCCCAAGTATTTTTTTTCTTGGGCAAGTCAAGTCAAGTCAAGTCACAAGCTATGTCAAGTCAAGTCCAAGTCAAGTCAACTTAATATTGTTATTTTACCTGCAGAATCTGATCTTAATAAAGTTAAAAGACAAGATATAAGTAACTGTCAGTAAATTTAAATAATTTGGATTTGCATAGTAAATACTCATGTTCAGTAAAATACATCATGGAATCAAACAAAATTGTAACTTCCTAAAATTATTTATTTTTCACTTCTGCCAACAGTGTTTGAAATGTTTTACATTTTCAACATTGAGTCCATAAAACTAAACATCCAACAGACTCCTCTCTGAACACCTCTCTCTCTCTCTCTCTCTCAAACACAGTTTACATACAACATTAAACTTTGTTACATTTCTCCCCTCTCTCTCTCTCTCTCTCTCTCACACACACACACACACTCTCTCTCTCTCCCTCACACACTCTCTCTCTCAGAGTATAGAATATAAATATGACGTATTTTAAGTTGTTTCATACTTTTTTGTTATGTATAGTACAGACCAAAAGTTTGGACACACCTTCTCATTCAAAGAGTTTTCTTTATTTTCATGACTATGAAAATTGTAGATTCACACTGAAGGCATCATAACTATGAATTAACACATGTGGAATTATATATGGAATTATATACATAACAAAAAAGTGTGAAACAACCGAAAATATGTAATATTCTTGGTTCTTCAAAGTAGCCACTTTTTGTTTTGATTACTGCTTTGCAAACTCTTGGCATTCTCTTGATGAGCTTCAAGAGGTAGTCTCCTGAAATGGTCTTCCAACAGTCTTGAAGGAGTTCCCCGAGAGATGCTTAGCACTTGTTGGCCCTTTTGCCTTCTGTCTACAGTCCAGCTCACCCCTAAACCATCTCGATTGGGTTCAGGTCTGGTGACTGTGGAGGCCAGGTCATCTGGCGCAGCACCCCATCACTCTCCTTCTTGCTCAAATAGCCCTTGATGCCTTCAGTGTGACTCTACAATTTTCATAGTCATGAAAATGAAGAAAACTCTTTGAACGAGAAGGTGTGTCCAAACTTTTGGTCTGTACTGTACATAACAAAAAGTATGAAACAACTTAAAATACGTCATATTTATATTCTGTACTGTGTGTATATATATATATATATATATATATATATATATATATATATATATATATATATATATATATATAATTGGGTTATCGCGGCAGCTATTTTTGTTTTTCTGATTAATTGTTTTGCTCTATGAGAAAGACAAGGTAACAAAATATTCGGGGCTTATGCCCCCTTAGCCCAGCCCTAGCGCCGCCCCTGGAATGCATTTTTTTGACGGCCTGCTAGCGGATCATTAGGGGCCGTTCACATCACGTCTTTTGCGCGCGCAAGTTCGTTATTTCCAATGTAGGTGCGCGGTATGCACGCTCATAATGGAAGCAACGCGCTCACGACGCGCACCGCATCGAGTTAAAAACATCGAAACTTTTCAAAATGCCGCAAGCGCACCGCAGGTCATGTGACAATAACTAACCAATCAGCTTCAACCTTTTCCGTATCAACGTTGAAAGCTCAGCTAAAATGAAGGAACAGCTGATCATAGCTGTATATGGATTGCCATTTTGAAATGAATTTAGTAGCAGAGCTACTGCGAGCGATTTTTAGTGCTGCAAATCCATTTATCCTTTGCTGAAATTTCCGCGTCTTCAATGAGAGAGAGCGTGTCATGGATGCTTAGCAACGACAGACGCCCCAGGAGCACTTCTGCCCGAGCGCTTTGGAAAGAAGGAGAAAGCGGCGCGACTAGCGTTTTCCACGCGTTTTTAGGCGCGAACTATTGAAGACAAAAGCGATGACCCTCGGTACCTCTCAGGCTGACATGTTGATGTGATGTGATATCTGATTTAAGTGGGCGTGGTGTGTGTAAGGTAGAGAGGGCATGACTGATGATAGTGTCCTGATCCAGTCACGACGCTATTCTCAGCCTGCGCTCCAGCTGAGTAATCAACTTTATTTTAAAAAACAATTTATATATTTTATATTCAAACTGAAAACATGATGTGATTAACACTCAAGTCATTCAAGTCATCGTGTCTCAAGTCAAGTCAAGTCCCGAGTCTTTAACTTCCAAGTCCGAGTCAAGTCTCAAGTCCTAAAAATAGCGACTCGAGTCGACTCGAGTCCAAGTCACCAAGTCACAAGTCCCCATGTCTGCCGCCAACAGCCTTTGGGGGAGGCATTATCTCTAAAAAATTCAGTCCATCTAGATGAAATCACTCCAGACAAAAATTGTGCATTGGTTACTTTGACACAAGTCACATATAATGCCGTCTTCTCAGCAGACTCAAAACTGCCCAGTTTAGGAGTATTGAAGGACAATATAAGGTTTTCCTCCTCCTGCCATTGTCCTGAATTAGCAGTTACCATTAAGGTTGGAAAAATATAATAGATCCAGTTTTCCATTCATTAATATGATTAGAATTCTTAATGAATGATCGTTGATCAAAATTCAGTTCTCCAAGCATTCCGTCAGTGAGCTGTTTCAAAAATCGAGTAGATTTTATCCCAGTTCTCTCACTCAGATTGTCTACACTGATACTTAGAAGATGGCCCAATTTCACACATCCAGCTGTTATCAGTCGTGATGTCACATTGGCGGAGCATAATTGTCTAGAGGGCAAAAATGGATTAAAAAACAACGGTTCTTCAAAAAGCCAATGACCTGCACTCATTTCAACTGATCTTGACACAGAAAATACTTTCCAAGCTTCCATCATAGACCTGTAGAAGGGGGTCAGATCTATTAAAATTGTCTCATTTAAGTCCATTAGGAACAAGTGTCTATGAATTGCCATATTTCCTGCCTTTTTTAACAATGCAACTGCTGTATTTAGCCAAGCAATATCATTGGTGTAAAGTAGTCTTTGAGCAGCTTGCAGGCGAAATGCCAGAAGTCTAGATTTGATGTCCACAAGACTTTGCCCCCCTACTTGAACTGGCAAAAAAAGAATAGCTGAACGAACCCAATGCTGTCCAGACCAGAAGAATGTCACTAGTTTCCTTTGGATTTCTTGAATTAATCAAGCAGGTGGCTGTAGCACAATAAATCTGTGCCACAAACCAGAAGCAACTAAATTATTAGCCACTAATACTCTCCCCCTATAAGACATCTGTGGCAACAGCCATCTCCATTTCGACAGTCGATTGCACACTCTCTCCAATACTCCTTCCCAATTCTGTTTTTGATACTCTTCAGATCCCAAAAACACACCCAAAATTTTTAGTCCCCTTGTGTTCCAGTTTAAATTACTGGGTAGTTTTGGAAACCTTTTTAAACCTCTATAACCTGCCCAAAAGGCTTCAGTCTTTTCCCAGTTTACTTTGGCCGATGATGCCTTTTCATACATGTCAATTGTCTTAATTAAAACATCAATATCATTTTGATCATTGACAAAAATTGTGACATCATCAGCATAAGCAGTAACCATAATTCTTGAAACCTGAGGCATAGTAGGTATTGAAAAGCCAGTTAAAGCTTTTCGTATGTGAAGGAGAAAAGGTTCAATTGCAATACTGTACAATTGCCCTGATAAGGGACAGCCTTGTCTGATACCTCTTGAAACTGAAATGGGCCTGCTTAAGCCACCACCCAGCTTAACCATACAAGAAGCTCCAGTATATAAAAGTTGTCTCCATTTTATAAAATTTTTACCAAAACCAAAACTTTCAAGTAAATTAAAGAAGTAGTTATGGTCTACACGATCAAATGCTTTTTCTTGATCTAATGTTAATACTCCAATCTCTTCATTATATGTTTTACAAATATCCAAGACATCTCTCACCAGGAAAAGATTATCCATTATTGATCGTTTTGGGACACAGTAGGTTTGGTCTTGGTGGATTATAAAATGTAGATACTTCTTGAGTCTGTTAGCAATACATTTAGATAGAAGCTTGTATTCTGTTGTTATCAAGGCGACAGGTCTCCAGTTTTTTAGGAGAGTTAAATCTCCCTTTTTTGGTAAAAGAGACAATACAGCACGTTGACATGAAGTTGGTAAAAACCCATCTCTATAACTCTCACAAAATACTCCAAAGAGGTCCATACCAATACATTCCCAAAAATGTTTATAAAATTCAGAAGTCAGTCCATCAATGCCAGGACAACGGCAAGGTTTTAACTGTCCAACAGCATCACTGAGTTCGTGAAAAGAAATTCTAGCTTCCAAAGCAGTCTTGGATTTACAGTCTATTTTTGGCAGATCTTGACACAGCTGTGCAGCACAATCAGAATCACATTCATCAGCCTTATATAGACAAGAATAAAAATCAACAGCATGACGACGCATTTCTGTAATATTGTTGGTTATTTTCCCATCAGGAAGGCGCAAGCATGTCATTTGTTTGTGCTGTGCCACTGATCTTTCCAGATTAAAAAAGAAAGTACTTGAGGCATCCATTTCAGCAACTGATGTAAACCGTGCCCTTACCAATGCTGCCTTCACCCTTTCATTCAATAAAGAGCTTAACTGTGACTTCTTCTGCTGCAAATTATTTATCATAGTTTGATCATTTCTTTGTAATGCAACAGTTTCTATAGAATCTATGTCTTTTTCAAGTCTTTTAACTGTTTCTCTTTCTATGACAGTAGAATATGCAGTATATTGTTGACAATATGTTCTAATATGAATTTTGCCAATTTCCCACCACTGCTTTAAATTTTCAAAATCTGCCTTTTTAGTTCTCCATTGATTCCAAAAAGTAACAAAGTATTCACAAAAAGATACATCTTGCAATAATTTAGCATTGAAATGCCAATATGAGGATTTTCTTGGAGAGTGTACCATATTAACTGAAATAAACACCAAGTGGTGATCAGAAAATCCCACAGGACAAATACAACAATCAATGATTCTATTATTAAAAGACTCTGAAACATAGATTCTGTCTAATCGGGCAGCACTGACTCGATTGTCAGACATTTTAACCCAGGTATATTGTCTCTCTGCTGGGTGTTTAATTCTCCACATATCCAACAATTCAGCTTCCTTCATTAATTTTGACAAAGAAATAGAAGAAGGCATATGAGGCTCCTCATTTACACGGTCAACAGTAAACTTTTCCGTGCAATTCCAGTCTCCACCAATAATAATATTTCCATCACTAAAATCTTGTTTTAAAACATTACTCAATATATTAAAGAAAATAATTCTTTCATGTCCCAGGTTTGGTGCATAAACATTTATGAAGTAAAAAATGACCCCTTCAATAACAACTTTGACAAGAGCAAGACGGCCTTTTACAAATTCTTCTGTTTTCACAATGCTAATCCTTTTGTCTGGCATAAAAAGAAAAGCAATACCCACACTCAGATTTGTGCCATGACTAAGGATATAATGACCCTTCCACCACATTCCCCACTCGACTTCATTATCAACATCGCTATGGGTTTCTTGTAACAGAACAATATTTAACTTTTTTTGATGCATTATTTCAGACACAAAGGCTCTTTTATGCCTATCCCTCCCTCCATTAATATTTAGTGATCCCACCCTCAATGAATCCATATATAAAGTAAGGAAGGGATAGAGACAGAACAGAAAAGAGCAGCAAAAAAGGAACACCGCGTGATGCAAGGTTAGTTGTTTACAAAAAAGCTCCTAATTTTCTCTTTTTATCCACATTTCTGCATTTTCTAATAGAAGTAATGTGTTTTTTTAACCGAAACCGTTTCTTTTCACTCAACAGATCATGACTTACATTTTTATAAAGAAAGGCCACAGATCTCTCAAATTTTTCCACATCAGGAAAAAAATCTTTGATATTAACTTGTCTTCCAAAACTGTCATCAAGAAAGATATTGATTTCCTCTAATGTATAAAAAGAGGAGTCTTTATTCATATCTTGAGAAGTGCCTTCAGGTCCACACACAGAGCCTGCTTGTGAATCACAATCAAAATCAATAGAACCATTGTCATCTGATACGTCATCGATTACACTTGCATCATTACTGGAACACAAAACTTTCTGACTCGCCTGCATACAACCATCCTCCACACAACTACTGGAACTGGGTCCTGCCTGCATCACATTATTTTCTGGTTGTTCATCACCTCTAATGTTCTGCACATCATTCCTGATACATTTAACCTTTTGGCTTACATTTACATCAATATCTCTGCCATCGGAAATAATAGCAACTTTCTCTACAGTTTTTGTGGCGGACGGCGCCGCATCATCATTACTCACCGGCATACACGGTGTGGATCCCTCCGCCTGAACTGAAATCTCCGACACACTTCCCTCACCTGAGACACCAGGCCCACTCTCCACTGCTTGCTCTCGGTGTGGGCATGTAAATTTTTTATGGCCAATGTCACCGCATTCATAGCATCGTAAATGCCCAGTTGATGCATATACCATATAGGTTCTCCCGTCATGTCACACGCGAAAAGACACATCCATTGAATTTTCTGGAGAATCCAAAAACATAAACACTTGTCTTCTAAAAGACTTAACGTGTTTCAAGGACGGGTGTTTACAACCCAAAGGGATTGTCTTAAAACCACTCGCAAATTTGCCGAAACGTGCCAATTCTCGCTCCAGTGCATCATCGGGAATAAAAGGCGGAACGTTAGATACAGTAATTTTAGCAGACGGGGCATACAAAGGGGTAACCTGAACAAGGTTTTCATTTATAACAAGACCAGTTTCGATCACACAATTAACAAGGCTATGATCCTTCAAAAAAAACACTACAGCCTTGTTCATACGAGAGGCGGACACAATATTTTCATGTCCGACTTCTTCCCCAGTGGAAACGAGAACGTCTTCCACCGAGACGCCGTCCTCGGGTACACACCTGAAACCATTTCGCAGTGACAACGACGGCGTCTCCTTGTGAGTTTCTTCAAGGTGCTCAAAATAACTAACTCCAGACCATGCAGGAAAATAGAAAGAAAGAAAAACTCAAATTTTAAGAAATAAGTCTATTCACACAGTTCAGGTCTCACCCACCACCACTCTCAAACTTTTCCCAGCATCCACTGCGAGAGAGAGAGAGAGAGAGAGAGAGAAGCCTGTGGCATTATTGGCTGCGTATGTAACCCAAAGGTTGTGTGATCAAGTCTCAGGTACGGCAGGGAATGGCGGTGAGGGGATTGATTAACCAGTGCTCTCTTCCATTCTCAATACCATGACAGAGGTGCAAGTCACCGAACCCCAAAATGCTCCACAGGCACCACAGCAATATGACTACTCACTGTTCTGGGTGTATGTTCATGGTTTGTGTTTGTGTGTGTGTGTGTGTGTGTGTGTGTGTGTGTACACTTGAATGGGTTAAATGTAGAGCACAAATTTCAGGTATAGGTCACCGTTACAGCCCTGCCCATTTTTTTCTTTAATTGGTCATGAGATTGCAGGGACAAAGGCTCCTCATTGATGGGCTGGACTTCAGTGCTGATCATGGGCTGCACGTGTGGCACTCCTATTTAAGAGGCTCTCTCTCATTTTTGTTTCTTTGTCTTTGTTTGAAGAGTGGGTTGATATTTTGATATTCCCATTTGTTTCCACAAAACCCATTTTCAACCGTTATTTGGTTTGTTGTTTCTTTTATTGTTCTTTAACATTTTGACCCTAGACATTATTTGATTAGCTTTAAATAAATTTATATTTTCTTTATTTAAACTTATTTTGTACAGGAAAATGGCATGCAGCAGCCGATCCAACTGGCTTGGTTGATTTAGCTTTCTTACCAAGAACAAAACACTCGGATATCTTATGCCCTGGTTTCTTACAATAAAAGCAGATGATATTTGCCTTGGAAGAAACAGCATTAAGCTTGCTAGAGGAAGTTGAAACGGAGTCAGGTCCTGCCACAAGAGGTTTACTATGACCCTGATAATTTCTTCTTAAGTCACGGTTTCCATATAACCCTTTATGGGTTAAAACAAACTCGTCAGCCATTACAGCTGCATCAAACTATTTGGAAAACTTTTGTTCATTTAACTAAGTAGCCAGAACTGCTGGGACACAATTTTCTGTCACTTTTGGTGTAATTTCCAAAGTGTTGACGATATGCTTCAGGTACTAGCTCATAAGCATGAAGGATAGAAGTTTTATCTGTATCATACACAACATTCTGTTCTAAACTAAGTGACGAATAAACCTCTTGAGCCTTACCTGTAAGCACACACTGTAAAAGCAATGTCCAAACGTCTTTTGGCCACTTCAATGGTATAGCGACTCTCTCAAAGTGAGAGAAATACTTCTCTACCTCTTTTTCAGAGAAAGGAGGAACCAGTTTAATATGCACGGAAGACTCAGAAGTGTCCTGCCTGCCAAATCAAACTCAATTTTTTTAAGGACAAAAGCTCGCTCACGCTCTCTTTCCTGTCCCTCAAGCTTCATCAATTCTAGTTCTCTTTCCAACTCCTTGTCTTTCAAAGCTATCCTATCATGTTCTAGAAGACACTTCACTATCTCCAGGTCTAACTCTTTTTCTCGTAACACCATCCCTTTTAGCTTTACTTCACTGTCAACAATACCTGGATCCTGTAATTTTGCAACTCAAACTCCCTTTTCCTCTAAAGTGCCCTTCAAACTCTTTATGATAGACTCCTTAAGTCTTAAATGTTTTTTTTAAAAAACTTTTAAAATAATTCCCAAACATTAGTCATTGGTTGTATGAAAAACTAACATCTCTAGTATTCAAAGGGTTACCAGGCTCGGGGCCACTTTAAACGCTGAACTTCATGTCACCTGGTAAAAGCCAGGCCCTGAATAGCGTACCCCCAACAGAGATTAAATCTCCACCCGGGATACCTTCAAAAATGACAAACTAACAAAACAAACAGTGCTCCGTTGGAAGGATTGACTAGCAACCCAGCTGGACCACTCTACCTAAATGGAGTCCTCTAATAATCCAATCACTTTGAACCTTTCCCACACTCCACTCTCAAAACAACAAGTAACAAAACCCCAACTCCAAACCAGAATTTGATCCCGGACGAGGCTCCAATTTATGTTACAATCTGGCTCAAAGTCATAACATAAAAACATACTTGGCCACATGTCACTTCACTTCATTTGGGTTTTATATAAAGACAAAAAAAGTGTAGACATCAGCATGGTTTTGGATAGTGTTGCAAAATATTTATCTATTACTGAAAATCACAGAAAGGGGAAATTAAAGGGGTCATATGATGAGATTTCATTTTTCTTTCTCTTTGGAATGTTACAAGCTCTTGGTGAATAAAGTAGATCTGTAAAGTTGCAAAGACTAAAGTCTCAAATCCAAATAGATGTTATTTATTCAATTTAAACAAGTCAATCACACCCTCCTAAAATGGCCCATTCTAACATGCCCCCACATGTCTACATAACACTGTGGGAAGATTTGCAAAATGCCGCTAAAATGTTCATGCAAAGAAAGAAGGCATAACGTTTATTCTAGCTGTTGCGACCACCAAGTTACGGAGACACTGTGTCTTTCGTTTCAAAAGCAAAACTACTTTGTTTGGCCTTCCAAAAAAGAACTCAACAAGAAATCAGTGGTTAAATTGTATTTAAAACACTGTACCAGAACAGAACCCAAGTATTCAGATGTATGCAGCGCATTTTATGGAGGACGATGGCTGTTTCCTGAACCAGTAGCCTACAATGCTTCTGTGCACAAAGGCTTTTTTCTATAAAGTGGGGAATTCCAACTTTGCAAGCACAGTCTGGCGCTTCTGACTCACAGTCTGTAAGTATGTTTACATTTAAAGTATTTGCCACTGATGATTCAAACGTCAGTTTTGACCAGTGTGGAGTAGTGCTTGTTTGTCGTTTCTCTGATCACAAGTGCAGACATGGTTTTATGTTTATGCAGCACTATATGCAACGCAACACAATCATTTTCAAGTTGAAGTCATTATAATCACAGTGTCCCCACTGGATGCAACAAAAGCTTCATTTTTGTAATGGGTTTTTATTGGTTTTGTCATCGCGCCAGGACACACAGCATCACACTATGGTATGAGGCATAACATTTCAGTCACAAGCGTAAGGGATTCAGGCATTCACAATGCACTGGATAGCTGGTCGATCAGCGTACAACTCACTTTTCAAAACAATGAGTTTTTTAAATAATGACATGTTTCAAAAAGGTGGGGCATAGAGGAGCAACAATAATGTACATTATGTGGGAAATAATGTGTTTTTTTTTACCTGAAACTGCATAAACACATTGCATTTCACCAAATACACAAAATAATGCTCTTTTTAGCAATGTTATATGACCCAATGGCTCCGTTTCCTTATGTTAATTTAGTATTTGACAAATAAAAATGTCTAGCTTGAACTACATTACAGTAACCTAGAGCTGTGACAGTTGCCATGACAACCAAGTCACCCCGGTTGTCTGTTGCCACCTGCGGTACTGCACATGATGACATGCACTCTATAGAAAGCATAATACAAAGTTTTGTATGCAAGTGTAATAACAGTAATACTATAAGTCTATAGTAATTCACAAATTACCTCAAACACCATACACAGCATTTCCTTTACATTGGCAGGTCTGAGCGCAGGAAAATACAGTTTATGCATTCAGCAAATAAATGTTGTGTTTGGTGATGGACCTTGTTGGGGCAGTGAACAGTGAACCGTGTCTTCATTGGATGCAACACCGCCACATCGCAACAGGTTTGTCTGTCTATTGTCTACACAGGACATTTGAATTCTGTGTCAGTACCGCATAAATAGGACGAGGCAGTTTAATTGCTGATTCTCTCATGTGACACTGCAAAATGGCAGCCAGGATGGTGAGCTCCGCAATTCTTCTGATGTTTTTGTTTGTTTGTTATTCTTTTTCTATAAGTTTTACCAAAGAATAACTCCTTAACATTAAAGGAACACTCCACCGTTTTTTGAAATAGGGCTTATTCACATTATTTCCTAAATTTAGATAGGTGGGCAAATGCATTTTTGTGTCAGTGCATGCATTGTTTTAGTTTGACTGGGTCGGCGTTAGCTTAGCTTAGCACAATGAATAGGATCCTTTGTTGCCAGCTAGCATGGCCTGAGTAAAAGTGATCAAAAAATTTAAAAAAACCCACCTAATTACTTCTTGTGGCCTGCGTATTCACAATGAGTACAAATAGCGATCCAGATTAACACTAGGCGATTTTCTAGGCAGATATTGACTTGGGACTATATTATGGGGAAGCACAGGCGAAGCACTGCTGCTTAGGCGAAGCACTGCTACTTCGGTGCAGAGATATCACGCAACACATGAAAACATAAACTCTATGTGAATACAGGTATAATATGGGTCGATCTATACATGCGTCATGATTAAAATAATCACTTACTCTGTGGACAGCTGTCCATTTGGTCCATTTGGTCCATTCGGCGTGTGCCGTTTTTTCCAGTTCACTTTGTCACACCGGAAAAAAAAATAGAGTACTGCAGAATGGATCAGCGCTGTGAAATCCTCTGTAGATGTGACACAACTTCGGGCACGCTCATGTTGATCTGACGTGTTGAGCCTGGTCATCAATGGCAAAAACATGTCCCACTCTCTACAGCAAAGACACTCTATTTCCGTCGGCATAGATTGGCATATTCCCCCACATTCACACCACCAGTTCATGTTGGCTCTAATCCTCACGTCCTCAGGCTGTTGAGCGATCGCAACCTCCTCCTCCTGTCGTTATATTTCCAAAGCACGCAGCTCGTCTGCTGTAAACTCTGGTTCAAATAGGTATGGTTCTGGTTCTTGACTGTCTGAGAAGTCACCCTCTTCGTCTCTCTCAAAATCAGCCATGTTCATCGCCATTCGTGTACTGTAAGGAAAATAGCCAGGCAGCTACTATTCACGCCGGTATGTTGACGGAAGTCGTGGGATTTCATGTGTTGCGTGATATCTCTGCGCCGAAGTAGCAGTGCTTCGCCTAAGCAGCAGTGCTTCGCCTGTGCTTCCCCATAATATAGTCCCAAGTCAATATCTGCCTAGGAAATCGCCTAGTGTTAATCTGGATCGCTATTTGTACTCGTTGTGAATACGCAGGCCACAAGAAGTAATTAGGTTTGTTTTTTTTGTTTTTTTTGATCACTTTTACTCAGGCCATGCTAGCTGGCAACAAAGGATTCCATTCATTATGCTAAGCTAAGCTAACGCCAACCCAGTCAAACTAAAACGATGCATGCACTGACACAAAAATGCATTTGCCCACCTATCTAAATTTAGGAAATAATGTGAATAAGCCCTATTTAAAAAAAACGGTGGAGTGTTCCTTTAAGCAACACATCGCCCAGACAATATTTTTCCAGTTTCTGATTATTCTGCTTTGTTGGACATTCTAGTTGGCGGTACAGCTGTTTTTTTTTTCAAATGCATGTACAGATACAGAAGAGGGAAATGTGCCGGCTCCCTGGTGAAGCTCTGCATGCGAGGCTTTCGGACTGCTCTTCCAAGCATTCATCTCCCAAATGTTCGTTCCCTTCCTAATAAAACGGATGAACAACTCTCAAACTCTGCTGCACTGTGCTTCTCTGAAACCTGGCTGAGTGAAGCCATTCCGGACAACATGCTCAATCTGCCAGGCAACCATCTGTTCAGAGTGGATCGCATTGCAAGTTAACCAGGAAAATAAGAGATGGTGGATTGTGTTTCAACAAAAGTTGGTGTTCAGATGCAACAATGCTGAAAAAGGTATGCTCTCCCAACTTAGAGGCACTCATCATAAACTGTAAACCTTTCTACTCGCCTTGGGAGTTTTCCTCTTTCATTCTCGTGAATGTGTACGTTCCTCCTGATGTGTGCTTAAGCGCCTAGATACAACAGCTGGCAGAACAAATAACTGAAATGGAGCAAAGGTACCCAGAATCTATTTTAATAATTTTTGGAGATTTTAACAAATCAAATCTCTCCCGTAATCTGCCAAAATACAAGCAGCAATTTATTGGATCGCTGTTATAAAGCAATAAAGGATGTATAAACTCTGTTCCATGGGCAGCTTTGGGGCTCTCTCATCACTGTTTTCTGATCACATCTTATACAGACCTACAGGCAGAAACTGAAATCTGCTATACCTGTTCTTTGGGGTGTTAAAAAATGGACTAATGAAGTAGAGAGTGATTTACAAGGTTGCTTTGACCTCAATGACTGAAGTGTCTTTTAAGTGGCAGCCACTGGTCTGGACGAGCCCACAGAGACTGTTACTTCTGTAACAAATTAACTCAAAGTGAGATGTACATAATTAATCATAACGGGTTCATTCATCTACAGGAATTACTTCTAGCATTATAGCATTAATAGTTCAATATTATGATTTGTTCATCCGCAGCAAACAACCAAGCGAGAATATATATGGATTTTTATTAAACTACACTACTGGGGAACATGCAACATCTGACTAAACACAAAACATACACACACAAAAAAAAGGAAAAGGTCATAGATGACAACGCAAGGAAGGCATGGATAGAGAGAGAGAGAGAGAGCGTGAGCACACTGCAAAGAGAGAGAGAGAGAGAGAGAGAGAGATCACACGCAAGAGAGTGTAGAGTCATGGCAGTATTTACTCAAACTAAATCACAACCTGTTAAAGGGGGGGTGAAATGCTCATTTTCACTCAATATCCTGTTAATCTTGAGTAACTATAGAGTAGTACTGCATCCTTCATATCTCCAAAAAGTCTTTAGTTTTATTATATTTATAAGAGAAAGATAGTCTGTACAGTTTTTTCCTGGAAAAACACGAGCGGCTGGAGGTGTGACGTGTGGGCGGAGCTAAAGAATCACGAGCGTGAGTAGGCTTTTGCGTTGAGAGCGTTTGGAAGCTGTGACATTACCGTGAGGAAAAAACTATCATCCAAAACAAACCATGGCTAACAGTCAGATTCAGCCATATATTTATGATCCAGAATCAGATCCCGAGGCTGAAATTGAACAAGAGCAGCAGCAGCAACGACTACAGCAGGACGTCTCTATGTGGCATGTATTGAAACTGTATATATTTGCTTAGCGGTTCCACTTCATGTCGTCTTTATTTTTTTCTTTAAAGGTGTACATGTGGGAAGTGCAGTTTGATGCCAACATCGCACGTTGTTTACTTGATGTGCTTACGCGCTGATAGCTAAGTTAACAACACAGAGATATTTGAAGCAGTTTTACTCAACGCCTGCGGTTCCAACTCACAATCGTGACCCTTTTTCGTTGGGATTGCATCATCCTTAAGAAATAAACGATACGCAAATCCGGCGTCAAACTTGGCCTTGTTTGTAAAACAAACATCTTCGAAATGCAGGGAACGAACAAAAACACTTGCTCAACTCCGTTGATGCTCTGTAAAAATAAACTGCATCCGCTGGTCCCTTAATGCTGTTTTTTTTTTTTGGTAATCTGTGCAGTGTTGTCTTGCCCTGGCAACCGAAAACACGCTTTGGTGACATTTCGCGCTCTCGCTCTGATCAGTGAATGTCTCTGCTCTGCTCTACGGTAGCGCGCGCTCTTCTGGGAGAGGTGCCCTTAGGACCCATATAAGGAAATTCCGCTCCATCTAACGTCACACAGACCCATACTCGAAAAAAACTTTCCGAAACTTGTGACAAACCGGAAGAGGTATTTTTGGAACAAAAATACTCCTTCAAACATACAACTTAATTTTTGAAACTTTGTCCATGTTTAGCATGGGAATCCAACTCTTTAACAGTGTAAAAAAACTCAGTATGCATGAAATAGCATTTCACCCCCCCTTTAATTGCTTTTCATACTTCACTTAAACCAGTCACCATTGCATCACTGCTATAATATTAAAGCAATTTTAAAGGCTATTGTAATTTTGAAGTCTATTGTTTAAATGGGTCTATTTTTTATTATCATTTTAAACCCATGAATGGAAATTATAATTATCTGATTAATCAACAAAATAATCCAAGGAAAATTCTGTTACCTAATTAATCGTTTGTGATCACCTTAGATGAGGGATATATGTCTGCACTTACTGAGTGAGTCCTGAGGGGAGTGCCCTCTACTGGAGTTCATGGGCACTCCAGATGACGATCATGCTCTACATAGCTGTGACAGGACAGAACGAGAGTTCATAGGCGGCCTCCATGGCCGTGATGGGACAGGCGGGTAGTTCATGGATGGATACTACTGACACCTCCGGAGGTTCTTCAGCAGCTGCCGCCACCTCTGGAGATTCCACAGCAGTAACAGTCTCCTTGACAGCAACACAACAGGCTGAGAGAACTTTGCTGGGTGCAACAGACAGGATGTGACAAGGCTCTGAAAGTTCAGCTGAGATGTGACAAGGCTCTGGATGATCTGTTGTGGTATGATAAAGCTCTGGAAAATCTGTTGAAATGTGATGAAGTTCAGGAAGATCGGTAGTGATTTGACTGGGCTCATAAATATCAACAGTGACTTGACCTTGTTCACGAAGATCAACGGTGACTTGACCTTGTTCACGAAGATCAATGGTGACTTGACTCATGAAGTTTAACTGCGGTTTTACTTGACTCATGGGTGTTAATGGTTACTTTACCTGACTCTAGACAGTCAGTGGTGACTTGACCTGACTCTGGATGGTCGACGGGGACCTGACCTGACTCTGGATGGTCGACGGGGAACTGACCTGACTCTGGAAGGTCGACGGGGACCTGACCTGACTCATTTGTGGCTGCCATTTCATGTTGGGGTGTTGGGCTGGCAGCCATCTTGTGCAGAGGCACTGGGCTAGTGACCATCTTGTGCAGTGGGGCTGGGCTAGGCTGACGGCCATCTTGTGCAGTGGCGCTGGGCTGGCGGCCATCTTGTGCAGTGGCTCTCATCGTGTGCAGTGGCTCTGGGCTGGCTCCGCTGCCATCTGCGCTTGACAATGTTGCCCCCTTCCCAGAAAATTCTTTGGGGTTTCAACACTGTCCTCTGCCTCACCCACAGTGAACGGATAGCCACACAATAAAAGAGCATAGTCCATAATTTCCCTCAATCTGCCATTAAACTCCCCTCCAGGGAACATTGGTTTAATTGGGTCATTGAGTCCGAAATAGAACAAGTCCTTAAACAAAAGACCTATCTTAGGACCTTGATACACCAACTCACAGAGCTGCTGAACATAGTCCTCAATAGATTGATCTCCTTGATGAAGACGTAATAGCTGGTCTACTGAGTCCATGGTTGTGCTTTATATACTCCTTAAGGCTACTAGATCCTGGTTTGGCGAAGTCTTCTGTAACATGTAGTCGAAGACTATATGGTCAGATCCATATACAGTAGTTTATTAAAGAGAATGGTCAGACAGGCAGAATTCAGGTAACAGCATCAAGTGTGTCAAGGGATATCCAGAATCAATAACAATAACAAGCAGAGGTCGGGCAGGCAGCAGAGAATCCTATAGAATTCAACCAATTCGATGATGACTTTGGCACTCCTGAAGTGTTTCTATGTCCCGTAATCATCAACACTATGTTGCTGACTGGTATACCAAAGCATGTCACAAAATTAATAATTGCGATTATAGTAATATACAAGGCAATAATATGAAATATTAAGATTCTGTATTGGGTCTGGGCTATATAAAGCCAAGGTGTGGCTCAGATTGGGGGATCCTGGTTTACTAAAGCATCAGAATTGGTACCAACAATAAAACCTCTTTCGGCCCAGTTCAGGGCCAGTTAAGGGTGATTAACTGGCTGAGATTCAGGCCGGTTATGGCCCATGTGTGGCCTAGTCTTTAATCCAGTACTGGGCCACTTCAGGGCTGTCATTCTTTGCGGTACTTGGGCCGAGGGAAAAGTGATAGTGTGGCCCGGATCTGGGCCAGAAGTAATTTGCTATGTGGGATAGGATTATACATCACTAGTTGTCCACAACCAACAATGTGGATCTGTCTAGTACAAGTCCTTGTGGTGATTGAAAGAATGCCATCTTCTCTTGTTTTCTCCCTTTTTTGTTAGTTTTAAAAAATTATTTAATCATTTGATATTTATTTGCCACAGTCACGGCTATAATGCTTCTCTGAAGAGCAGCTTCTTTTCAGCTTTTGTCGTGATAAAGCAAGTTACACCAGCGACATGCCCGTGGACACCAGTGTTAATTTTGACACGAAATTTTATTTTAGTTTTAGTCTTAGTCTTTTGACTATAATTCTTTTTAGTTTTAGTCAAGTTTTAGTCATCTGATTTGTTTTAATTTTAGTCTTATTTTAGTCGACTAAAATTGCTTGGTATTTTAGTCGACTAAAATTGCTTGGTATTTTAGTCGACTAAAATTGCTTGGTATTTTAGTCGACTAAAATAAGACTAAAATCAATAACAGATTTACTAGACAATTTTTTACAGCTGGTATAGGAAACAAACTTAACCAAAATATATAAAACACAAATTCAACTTTATTTCAACACAACTGTGTCTTTATTTCGATTCAAAAGCTTTTATGCAGCAACAAACACTGTCATGATAATGTAAACAATAACTAGCTGCCAATTGACCATCAATAAAATAAAAATAAAGCTAGGTCCAGGACCTTAAAGCTTACATCTGAGCTGAACAATAAGTGCATACATTTAAAGTAAATATTTAATAAGTTGGGTGGATAAAAAAAGTAACAAGATTTTATAAGGTATTCATTTGTCTAGCAATATTGTATGTTTTAAATACTACAATATTGCTAGATTAGTATGTATAATGATAGGATGTGAACATTCATGTTTCACATGACTAATATAGAAATATTTGTGATATTGTCAACAAGTAGAACATTATAAAATATACTAAACATTAGTATTAATCAAATGTATTTATCATGATATTACGTATTAGTATTGTGCTCTCATCTAACTTGAAGAAGGGGCTATTTTACAGTACTTTTCAGTTCGTAATATTTAATGCTACAACATCTACGCACTGCACTATTCCAATTTTGCTTAGCTCAATAAACAAAAGAACATCGTTGTGAAATTACATTTGAGAAAATGTCCGGGTGGCTCGTCTGTAAATGTCTTCAAATTGGTTGTGTTCTTGCCACGAATGAGCGCTCCGCGTGCTTTACACTTTGTTTTGTTTTGTTCGTCGTCAATCGTGAAGTGAGCTGTGGACATTTTGTCACTTTTTTAGACATCACCTCTTCGAATGCAGTCTTCCCGGGAGCTCATTTAAAAACTGAAAACCTTCGCTTCACGTCTCAATAAGTCAGGCTCGGATTGGTTCTCTTCTCTCATGCAGTCTCGACTGTTATGTTTTGCCGGTTCTTTTGTTCATTCCTCGCATCTCTCCCGTCTGCTGATTTGATTTTCGTCACAGTCTATTTTCGTCTCGTCCTTTATTCGTTGACGATAATGTCAATCAATTTAGTCATAGTTTTAGTCTCCATCAGTGCCTTCTATTTTAGTTTTCGTTTCATTTTCGTCCGCAAAAATATATTCGTGACGAAAATAATGACGAAAATATTTAGTCAACGAACTTAACACTGGTGGACACTGCAGACTAGCGGTTTGAGTGTGTACTGCACAACAACGCAGACAACGACCTAGAAGTATAAATGAAAACTGATGCATAGCCTATGGCATAAAACCTATGGCGTAAGTTTCGACACAGAAGTATAAATCAGACTTATAGGAATGTCAGACATTACTCGGATACCTGTGCACATGGAGCAGTGCAACCAAGTGGACATCATCTTTGTTATACTTCTCTGACTGGACTAGCAGCAAGCATTAGAGCCAATGAGAAACTAAGTTCAAGTAAAATGTCTGCATTTACCATTTCACCATGTTATTTTCTGCAGTAACTTCGGGGAATATTAAATGAAGAGACCTGATCAACAGCAAACTTTGAATCTGCTGAATGTGAATATTTCAAGCATTTTATTGCAGTGTTCACTGTTATTTTTTCTGCATAGACATGACTGGTGAAAAGTGTTTATTAATTAACTTCAATGTATAGCTAACCAGAATTCCATCATTTATGTTTTACCAAACCTCTGACTTCTGTTTGTCTGCAGATCTCAAAAGAAGATACTTTGAAGAATGCTGGTAATCAAAACCAAAAGGTTGTCAGGTATTGACAGTATGAAGAGGTCTACAGGATATTCATTGTTGTTGTTTTTTTGGGGGTGTGAACTCTTTAATTGGCATGCTACACACTTAATATTAATCATGCTGAGGACAGCCACTTTTTGCGCAGTCATTGCAGTTTAGTGCTTTAAATAGTCTGTCAAATAACAAGTACATTGCTTCAACATAAATGTAATGCTTAACGCTTTATGTTATACCTTTACTAATAGGTACTTGTATATTATTTGCTTCTTATAGGTGCAGAAATGAAAGTTCCCAAACAGAGATGTCACCGGATTAAGATGTGGAAAGACATACACCACAGCAACCATAAATTATAAAATTACAATTAAATAAATGTTTTGGCTGCGTTACAATTTTACATGAAATATAAGTGAACAGTAATATATTGAAAATATATATTAAAAAAATAAAAAATATATAAAAAATGAATCCGGGCCACATCTGGTGCGCTGTGCACTTTAGTGTCGGGCCGATTCCGGTGTGGATGCGGCAGTGTCGGCTCACTAATGGGGAAGTGAGTCCATAGGCATCCGGCCTGAATGTGGCAGACAGAATTGGGCCGAGTGTGTCTACGGTAGGCGAGAATCTAACTGAATGCTATCTGATTACTGTTTCTGTGCTCATGACTGCTTCCGTCTTCCATCATCTCACTTTCCTGATTGTATACGGTTTTGTTTCACGAAGAGCGTCTCCACAGCGTGCGCGTGTTTGTCCCTAGGGTTGCCAGGATCAGGATTTCTGATCGTAAATATTACACGTTGAATATTTACGATTCGCTATTTGGCCAGCTCTGACGTTCTTCTGATCAGGTTCAGACACTCTTAACACACCTCACACCATTGTCGGAAGGGGGGAAATCAGCCCAAAATCAGCCCAATTATAATTTGGTGTGTACCCAGCTTGAGTTTTTGATCGTGATTTTACTTGAGTAATTCATTAATTTGTTACAGGTATTAGGGCTTTTTATATTATTGGCCTTAATCTACACATCAGTCTTTGATTCAAATATTCTGTAGCTCTTAAAGTCAGCCGTGCATTTATTTTTAGCAGTCCAGCTATTTTAAGTGATCCATGGTAAAGACGAGTGAGCTTACCTTTCACCTTTTTGTATCACTTTATAGCCAAAGCCAGTTTTTTCATTGTTTGTGAAGGTCTTCCATGTCACAGGATCAATGTTGAAGGCCGTTAATGAATGGCATACTGTCATGTAAAAGAAAGGAAAATTACTTTAAGTCTTTAAAAGTCTGAATTATGAAACTGAGTACCTTCCTCTGTAACAATTTGTTGCAGATATTGCCATTTTTATGGCCAAAAAGTAAGAATGAATTCTCCTTGCATTTAAATACATATAAATATCATTTGGCACTCTATTTTTCACAAGACAGGCTTTGGTTAAACTGAGATTAGGCAGTGGATCAATACATTTAAGCATCTTTTATGAAAATGCCTTAGAAAAAAAATTCTGGTGTGCATGTTGGGACAAAATAATGGCACTGACAAATTGTTCATTCGTGTAAGTGTCTTGCACTTAAAGCAGCTCAGACATTTTAGTCTGGGACTAGGTTTAAGCTTTGTCTATGAAATGAAGATTAAATTTAAGTGCTTATTTTCATGATCAAAGCGCTGTAGTTTTAAAAATGTAATACATTGCAATGCAATGAGAATTGAGAGAAGAACAAATAAACATTCTTAAAAGCATGATGATTCGATTTTAATGTGATATATCTAAATGATGTACTGTAAGGATAAGCATGGAAACCTTTAAGTTGTTTCAGTCCAATAATTTTTCATCTTGAAACATTACAAAATATAACAAAATATAATTTAAAAAAAAAAAGTTATTCATATGTTAAAATAAAATATGTTTTTTCTGCTAAAAGTATAAACTAAAAGACAATACTGTGTGTGTGCACTTGGATGGGTTAAATGTAATTCTGAGTATGGGTCACCATACTTGGCCGCACATCAAGTTGTTTTTTAATATAATTATTATTATGTGCATACCAAATATAATACAGTGGGCTTGGCACCAAAGCATATCCAACATATTAGACAAAATATATTTACACTGAAAATAATGTAATAATGCTTATTTAACATTATTAAGCTATTAAAATTCATCAAGCAAAATATCACAGAATTCACAATATGTTCATCTTACAGCAAGTATACAGGTGAAGAAATTATTTAGCTTCTGATTACAAATTTTATGGCATTAGACAATTTCATAGTTTATGTCACATATTTAATTACAAATACAATTGCACTTACCATAAAACAAACACAAAAGCAACCTGAAATTCTGGTCCATTTCTGCATCAATGTACAAAAAGAGGTGGAGGGTGAACAAAAGAGACTGATACTCATTGAGTCGCAAGTTTGAGTGAAGAATCTTGGGTTGGACTGAGAGAAAAATAAAATGGAAATAGAGTGATGCATGTGACTTAAGAGGAAATACAAACAACCACCCCCCCACCCCCAACTTTCTCTCTCGCTCTCTCTCTCTAAAACCATTACTGTTACTAAAAATAAATGACATATATCTTTCAGTATTTCAAAGTAATATTTTGAAATCAATACCAACAGCAACAATGCTGACATAAAAGTAGGTGAAACGGAAATGCCAAAAATGTGAATGTAATAATAAATAAGCATTAACTGAAAAACTGAGTTGTTTTTAGAGTTTTTAAATGTATCATAACATGCAATTCTAATATATTATATTGATTAAAATGCTTGGTTTTGGTGCTACAATGAAGAAAAAATTATAATAATAATAATAATAAATGGAGGATTTACTTGGTAGGAAACCATTTTCACAAAAACTTTGAAGTAGAAAAATTTTACTTATATTTTCATGTAAAATGTTCACCAATAATAACAAACTTATTTATAAAAGTTGCTTCAACGGTCAAGGAGACTCATTATAAAATTATGTTTAGGATTTAGCCAGTTAGTGACTTTATACAAAAATGATTTCTTTCGATGTGGATCCTTGTGGTTTCTGCTCTTCAGTTCCTGAAACACTTGATCACTTTTTCTTTTACTGTGAGGTTTCTCATAAATTTTGGTTTGATATACATAGCTGGTTTCAGTAAAAATGGAGACAGTTTCTCCTATAACCCAACAAGATGTGCTCTTTTTTAAAATGTGATTTAAATTCATCCTTCTCTGATAATGTAAATTTTGTTTTTTTTGATGGGTAAATATCATATCCATACTTGTAGATGGAAAAAATGTAAACCCTCCTTAAATGTGTTTTTGTGAGTTTGTTCAAATGTTTCAGAGCTTCAAATGCTTCAAACTATTTAATAGAAAATCTGAAAAGTTAAGCTTCTCTTTGTCAAAATATATATATATATTATTATATATATTTTTTCTTTAAAATGTCTTCATTTTGGTTTCATCCTTGCTCCTTGTTGTTGTTGTTGTTGTTTTTTCTCTTTAATGTAAACTCTGTGTTGGTTTCAATGGAAGTGTCTTACATTGTTGGTTCCCTGTCTTACTGTATGTAAATTAAGCAAAAAAAAAAAATGTTACCAAGATTGATGTAATACTAATATGATTTTGCATAGAAACAAAGGCCTCTGACTCAAAGAGAAATATTTTGTTCAATATTTAAAAAAATAAGAAGTTATTAATCATAGCAACCAGTCAAAACTATATGGCAAGCCATTTTAACATTTAGTCTATAAAACATAGTATCTATTTTCATTCTTCTAGTGCCTTTTTTTATATATTCCATTAGATACTACTTATTTGTTGGCTAATTATTGATTATTCTTTAGGTACTAGCATCGTTCTAAAGATACTAGCACTTATTTATCAAACACTAATAGTTTGTGTTTATCAGATACTAGTACTAGTACAGTAGTCACAAGAAAATATTCTATTGTTACTAGAAAGCCAGTTCAATTTTTGTCATTCACTTCTATGGGGATCTGTCATTCAGATATCAACTATTCAGTTCAGACTAGTATGTATTCCAATTGTGACTCATTTCTTTTTAAATGTTACTTGTAAGCATTCATTAGTTAATAGTACTTATTTATTATACACAACTACTTTTCATTAGATGCCATTACTTATTTACTAGATACTTTTAGTCATTCATTAGGCGTTTGACCCAGTCGAAGGCAGAATTAATATGACATTGGACCCTCTTCCTCAGCCAATTGGAGTCCCTGGGACTGTATGACCCACATAAGAATACATTCATTAGGCAATAGTATCACTCAAATGGCCCATAGTATAGTCCATTAGATAGGATACGGTAATGCATTTCTGGTCTGCAATCTGCCATAAAGCAAGAAGAAGTAGAAGAAGATATGCCTCACGCACCGGCTGCTGAGAACATGCATAAGTGGACACGCTCAGGAGAGCTCTAACAGTTTACAGAGATTACGTGAATCAGAGGTGTATGTAAATGTATATACACTATTATTTATTTTATGTTTTAGCCATGATTCCCATTCACATCCATTAAAAAACTGATAGAGTGCAATGGTTTGTGTTAAAAATCTCAGTTTGTGTTCTACAGAAGAAACAAAGTTAATCTTGGATGTCCTGGGGGGTAAGCAGATAAACATAAAATTTGAATTTTTGGGTGAACTATCCCTTTAATCAAAAAATGTATGGACTGCAGCTTTAATATCACTCATCTTGGCCTTTGAGATGATGCTCTTTTTGAAAGTACCCTTTCTTTTGGAAAATGCATTTAGATGGAAGGCTTCTCATGTGTTTGCTTGATCCTATATGGTCTACTTTAATGCTAGGATGTGCATGTGATTTTGTGTAATGAAGAGTATATGGTCACTGGTCTAACACAAGCTGAGACACTACAGAGAATGGAACTGGTTTATACTGTAACACCTTGGGACATGTTTGGAAGTCACATAAATCTGTACTCTTCATTTGTATGATCTCATATGGGCTGTTCCTGTTCACCTTCAATAAGACACCCAAGAAAGACAGCGGTGAGTAGAATTCAGACACTGCCATTGCCTTTTCAATATGGCTGTGCATGTTACTACCTCTTGTACTGTGGAATGGCCTAGGGCTAGGGCTTCACAGTTAATCAAAATTAAATAGCAAAGGCAATAAATCACAATTAGGCCGAAGCTCTAATTGCCATTGATTATCTTTTAGTGGAGCATGGTTCTGTGATCAGTAGTAAATTTTAATTTAATTTAATTTAATTAGTAGTAAATCTCCATCTGAAGGCTAGAGGGTGCTCTTGCGCTAAAACTCCAGTTATGCCTCACAGAAGAAAAATCAGGAAATCCCAGGGGGGCATATTTTTTTGAAGCACCCCTGGGCGCTGCAATTGGCTAGCAGACCCCCACCTGCTGTTAGCATTCCATTGACTCCCATTCATTTTGGCGTCACTTTGACAGCGAATAACTTTACATCTGAGGCGTTTAAAGACTCCATTTGTCAATTAATTATTTCTAGAGAAACAAGAACATGTATAAAAGGCTCCATTACCTTGTATCTTATGTTATGGTCCCGTAGAAGCAGTTTTTGTAAAAAAAAAAAAAAAATAGGCTAACGATTGTGTCATAACCAGCGACTCTGTGTCGCACAGTAGAGATATTACCGTATGGACAGGAGGAGAAGCTCCCAGGCAATCTTTTACTGTCTATGAGGCAATTGTGGGGACGTGGAGGCATAAAGTCAATGGAGATAATTCATCAGAATACTTACCAAAATTTGCTCCTGTTCACGCTCGCCTTCTCTGCAAGATTTGGCGGTTGATTCAGATTTCCCTTGGCACAGCGATTAGAAGATTTACAGATTGGTCACGTGACATCTATGTCATCAAGTTCAGTTTGAGTCTGCGCAGTACGCCCGACCCCCAGGAAATGCGTTCTTCTAATTGACTTAATTTGTCTCCGTTGAATCTAATGGGGTCGCTGTGTCCATTTCTTTTACTGTCTATGGGAAATCCTATAGTGGTTGCCCAATAAACAGAATACAGTAAGTTTGTCTTATAATAATTTTTATTATAATACAGTATATAATGCAATGCCAATCCACAGAGGCTTTATCTCTGCTGAGAATACTATGAAATATGTTGCATGTCTTATTCTATCCAAGAAGCCATATCATCTCACAGAAACAGAGTTTGGAATAAAAAAAGTATCAAATGTGGTATTTTCACATGCTTTCAGATGGAACAGTGTTCACTACACAGAGCCATAGTTCACTAACAAGCTACGCAAATAGTTTTCATAATCGCAGAATGATTTCTACTATTTCATGCGATTACATCATCTGTGATTATGAACACGATTTTGTGTATCTTTCAGTGAACTACGGCTGTGTGTAGTAAACGCTGCTCCATCTGAAAGCATGTGAAAATACCATATTTAATAACTTTTTTTTTTTTATCCCAAACTCACTTTCTGTGAGATGATGTGGCTTTTTACACAGAATAAGACACACAACATATTTCATAGTATTCTAAGCAAAGATAAAATACAAAAGAGGTAAATGCTCTGGAGAACATTAAAATTACATTACATTGTGTTTCTGATAAATGTTGACAATCACAGATATGTTGGTCATTTCATTCAATTGAATCCGAATTTTGTTCTGTATGCTTGCGAATCCTCTCACTTTAACACAATGTAAATAAGAGGTTAACTGAATATAAAGGAACTTTGTGAGACTGCGATGAACTGAAGTAAGCAACATATTTTTAGTGATTATAAAGGAAGGGATATTTGCCCCTTTTCTTGGCTAAATATAATCCATTCATAAATTGAATAAAAGTTTTGTATTTTGTGCTGCAAAAGACCACACACGATGTAAATGCAAAGTTTTGTGAGTGACATAAATCCCTCATACCTCACAAAAATACAGGATTTATTTTCAAATGAGATAAAAAAAAAGTCAAAATAAAGGTTAACCAAGCAATGTAAATGCAGAGTAATACATTTATATTAAAAATTAAAATATTAAAATATTTTTCAAACTAGATTTATGAAGGAAATGACTAGCAAATCTGGCAAGTCTTGACATGACAAGGAAAATATCATATATTATGTTGGGTGTCCATATTAGAGATAATCACCATGTTTAGATAGAAACCATCATATTTAAAAACATAATATTAAACATATAATAAAATATAATTTTTTGTTACTACTGTAAAATGTATTCTATTATTATTGGATCTCCAATACTTTCAGAATTATTAAAATATTAAAATGATTTTGTATAAAATTAGGTTTTAACTGAAGTTTTTGTATCACTGGTGGGCCTCCTACCCAGTGTGTGGTTTAAAAGGCTTCCCTTGCCACCACATACATTTATAAGATGTTAAAACTAAATAACTTGGATTAATTATTTTCACACAAAATCTGTTGCTCCATTAATGTTCAATACAATACATTTTTTTTCTGCAACTATACACTTTGCGTCTAAAAAAAAAAAAACACTCTCCGGTATATGTCCTCTTGCACAGTTGTACACTAGGGCCTCCCACTGCTTTTTCTATTCTGGTCAGAACAGGTTTGCACTGTTCTATGAAGGTAGTAGTTCACAGCATGGTTTCTTGCATTGAATAGCCTTAATTTCTAAGCACTTCAATAGACTACAGTGTTTGCAAAAAAGTTCAATTCAATTCATATATTTTTATATCACTTTTTACAATATAAATCATTGCAAAGCAACTTTACAGAAAATAAAGTTTCTACAATATTTAGTAGTAGCTTATCAGTGGTGGCTGACAGTTCTTTCTTTCTGGCCATTTTGAGCCTATACATAAATCTACAACTCCTGACACTCCTTAAAAAAGGTCACTTTTATTAACAGATTTCAGCTGCACTAGCATTATTTCAAAAAGGGTTTCAAATCATCAATTAGTTTTTAAAATTATTAACTTGGATTAGCAACCATAAAATGATTTTGCAACAGCGGACTGATGGTTGCTGATAATGGGCCTATGTAGATATGGTAAAAATTTGATGTTTTTGAAAAGAAAAAAATATTATTTAGAAAACTAGGAAATTTCTGGACATGCCTAACATGATGCTACTGTGTTTATACCATAAAGTTATCCAAGATAACTGTTGAAGTGCTGCAAAACTATAAACTTTTACCACAACAAGAATAAGTATGTGCATTGAAAGAATTGTTACTGTATTATTCGCACTGGACTATAAGTCGCATTTGTTTAGACCCAAGAATCAAGAAAAAACATTACCGTCTACAGCCGCAAGAGTGCGGTCTATACTGCTTAGTGTAGGAGCAGTGAGCAGCATAGAGCGCCATCTGGCGGCTGTAGATGGTAATGTTTTCTCTTAGTTAATTTCTCTTGGTTCATGTCAAATTAATTTTGATAAGTCGCACCTGACTATAAGTTGCAGGACCAAACAAACTATGAAACAAAGTGTGACTTATAGTCCGGAAAATAAGGTAGTTATTACCTTTATAAATTATTGCAATTGCATTTAAAAAAAAAAAAGCTTGTAAAATATTTAAATATTTTTGTATTAATTTATTAGTCTGCATTGACATTGCTTAGTTAACATTTAATTAGACTTTTTTTTTAACTCTCATTTGAAAATAAATCCCATATTTATGTGAGGGATTTATGTCACCGACAAAACTTTGCTGCTTGTACATGGTGAATGATTTTTAGCACAAAATACAAACTTTTTATTCAATTTCTGAATGGATTATATTTAGCCAAGAAAGTGGGCAAATATCCCTTCCTTTATAAATCCCTAAAAAGATGTCACTAACTTCAGTTCAGCGCAATCTCACAAAGTTCCTTCATAATGAATGAATCTCTTATTTACATTGTGTTAAAGTGAGAAGATCCGCAAGCATACAGGACAAACTTCTGATTCATTTGAACGGAATAACTTTTATCAGAAACACAATGTAATGTAATTTTAATGTTCTCCAGAGCATTTTCCGAATCTGTCAATATCCTATTATTACATTTTAAACTTAGGATGGTTTTCATTGCGTGAGAAGATAGTAGTGTGACATGACAAAAGTGTCAACTGCGTGAGTCTCATACTGACTGGGTGAGAGCTGCTAGTGGAACAGATACAGATAGTAGTAGCTATGAAAAAAAAGGCTACTAGCAGCATGAAATACATCTTAGGTTTTTTAAGGATTAAATGTTAAAACTGCTTGCCATATGTTGGAGGGAGAGTCGGATTCTGAATAGTCTTAAACCAGTGGTTTTCAAATCTGTCCTGGAGGCACCCCTGCCCTGCACATTTTGCATGTTTCCCTCATCTAGCACACCGGTTTCAAATCATCAGCTCATTTGTAGAGACTGCAAGGCCTGATTTGGGTGTGTCTAATAATGGAGACATACAAAATGTGCAGGGCAGGGGTGCCTCCAGGGGCCCGTTTCACTAAAGAGGTTCAACCAACTCTGAGTTTAAACTTGAACTCTGAAATGACTTACCCTGAGATGAGAAACTCTGAGTTTTCGGTTACAGAAGAGCTGAAATTAGTTGGTTTAATCAACTCTAAATTGACTGACTCTGAGTTAAGCATGTGTACCACTTAAACAAAAAAAAAAAACTAAAAAAACTAAAAGCCATTACCAATGGATCGCCGATATTACGATTCACCATGGCAACAGCTCTGTCAGTTTATTTATTAATTATTATTTCAAAATAAAAATTTTCTTAGTAAGAAGAGCATTTTTTTCCAGCGTGCATTAATGAAGTGTTTAAAAAGGGGGAAGAGACCAGAATAAACTCTGGGCTTACTGAAGAAAACCTACAGTACCTCCTGACCAGGTTAGGTTCATAGAGTAAGTTACCATGGTAACTGACTCGGAGTATAAGTTAGCTCTCTTTCAGAAAAGGGCTTGACTTACCCTGCTTTCTCGGGTTTGACAAACCTCCCATTGTGAAACAGAAAACCCAGAGTTTCCCTCATTTCAGGGTAAACATACTCAGAGTTTTCACTTAACCTCCTTTGTGAAACAGGCCCCAGGACAGGTTTGAAAACCACTGATCTAAACAATCAAACAGAACACACATAAATACACCAAGCATTACACCATAATTATAAAAAAGGAAGCACGACTGAAATAACTCTAAACAACAAATTTAGCATGCTTCCACATACACATAAACGGTAAATATTAGTCATCTGCACATGACAATGAATGAAACTGGTTATGCTGGCAAAATATTTGCAGTAACTTGTTTCCACTGCCAGAAAAGAAGCAGAACAAAGTTTTACTGAGCTTCCCCCTCATCTTAGTGACCTTCAGTACTACTTGTGTCAGTACTACTTCAGTACTACTGAAACATGGCTAAAACTTAATGATTATTTTGGTCTAAATGAGTCTACTCCACCAAACTACTGTTATAAGCATGAGCCACGTCAGACTGGTCATGGCGGAGGTGTTGCAACAACATATAGTGATATTCTCAATGTTACCCAGAAAACAGGATACAGGTTTAAATCTTTTAAAATACTTCTTCTAAATGGTATACTGTCAGACATGCAAAATAAATCTAATGTATCTCTTGCTCTGGCTACTGTGTATAGACCACCAGGGAGCCGTATACAGAATTCCTAAAAGAATTTGCAGATTTCCTCTCAGACCTTCTAGTTACAGTTGATAAGGCGCTAATCATGGGAGATTTTAATATTCACGTTGATAATACAAATGATACATTAGAACTTGCGTTTACTGACCTACTAAACTCTTTTGGAGTCAAGCAAAATGTCACCGGGCCCACTCATCGTTTTAATTATACACTAGATTAAATTATATCTCATGGAATCGATCTTACTGCTATAGATATTGTACCTCAAAGTGATGATATTACAGACCATTTCCTTGTATCGTGCATGCTGCGTATAACTGATATTAACTATATGTCTCAGCGTTACCGTCTGGGCAGAAATATTGTTCCACCCACCAAAGAAAGATTCGCAAATAACCTGCCTGATCTATTTCAACTGCTATTTGTACCCAAAAATACGCATGAATTAGACAAAATTACTGACAACATGGGCACTATTTTCTCTAATAGATTAGAAACTGTTGCCCCCATCAAACTGAAAAAGGTTAGAGAAAAACGTACTGTGCCATGGTACAGTTTAACAGTAATACTCACTCTCTCAAGAAAGAAACTCGTAGTCTTGAACACAAATGGAGAAAAACTAACTTGGAAGTTTTTAGAATTGCATGGAAAAACAGTATGTCCAGCTATATACAGGCTCTAAAAACTGCGAGGGCAGAGCATATACACAAACTCATTGAAAATAACCAAAACAATCCAAGGTTTTTATTTAGCACAGTGGCTAAGTTAACAAATTACCAGACGCCACCTGATTCAAATATTCCACCAACGTTAAATAGTAATGACTTTATGAATTTTTCACTGATAAAATAGATAACATTAGAAATACAATAGCGAATGTAGATTCTACAGTGTCTAACACTTCAGTTTCATCCATCGCACCCATAGATAAACTGCAGTGCTTTACAAATATAGGACAGGAAGAGCTAAATAAACTGTATCTAAACCAACAACATGTTTATTAGATCCTGGACCCACCAAATTACTGAAAGTGTTGTTACCTGTAGCCGAAGAACTGCTTCTCAATATCATTAACTCATCGTTATCTTTAGGTCACGTCCCAAAACCATTCAAGCTGACGGTTATCAAGCCTCTTATTAAGAAACCAAAACTAGATCCTAGTGTACTTGCAAATTATAGGCCTATTTCAAATCTTCCATTTATGTCTAAAATTTTAGAAAAAGTTTTGTCTGCTTAATTGAGCACCTTCCTGCATAAAAATGATCTGTATGAAGAATTTCAGTCAGGTTTCAGGCCCCACCATAGCACAGAAACTGCACTTGTTAAAATTACAAATGACCTGCTCCTTGCGTCAGATCAAGGCTGCATCTAATTTCTAGTCTTACTTGATCTCAGTGCTGCGTTCGACATAGATCATGACATACTTATAGATAGATTACAACACTATACAGGTATTCAAGGGCAGGCTCCTACCTGTCCGATTGCTACTATTTTGTTTACTTAAATGGGGTGTCATATCATTTATCATCAGTAAAATATGGAGTGCAACAAGGATCCGTCCTAGGTCCCCTTCTATTTTCAATATAAATGTTGCCCCTTGGTAATATTATTAGAATATACGGAATTAGCTTCCACTCTTATGCTGATGATACTCAGCTATATATCTCAACGAGACCAGATGAAACTGAAAATTATCTAAGCTAACAGAGTGTGTTAAAAAAGATAAAAGATTGGATGACAAATAATTTTCTCCAATTAAATTCGGATAAGACAGATATATTAATTATTGGACCAAAAAACACCACACAGAATCTTGTAGATTACAATCTGCAACTAGACGGATGTACTTTTACTTCCTCTACAGTCAGAAATCTGGGTGTTATATTAGACAGCAATTTGTCTTTTGAAAATCATATTTCCAATGTTACAAAAACTGCATTCTTCCATCTTAGAAACCTTGCCAAGCTATGAAACATTTTATCTGTTTCTGATGCAGAAAAGCTAGTTCATGCATTCATGACCTCTAGACTGGACTATTGTAATGCACTTCTAGGTGGTTGTCCTGCTTTGTCAATAAACAAGCTACAGGTCGTCCAAAATGCAGCAGCTAGAGTCCTTACAAGGTCAAGAAAATATGATCATATTACCCCAATTTTACAGTCTCTGCACTGGCTACCTATTAAGTTCCGTATCAGTTACAAATTATCATTACTTCCTATAAGGCCCTAAATGGTTTAGCTCCTGCGTACCTAACTAGCCTTCTACCACGCTACAACCCATCACGCACCCTAAGGTCACAAAACGCTGGACTTTTGGTCGTTCCTAGGATAGCAAAGTCTACTAAAGGAGGTAGAGCTTTCTCACATTTGGCTCCCAAACTCTGGAATAGCCTTCCTGATCATGTTTGGGGTTCAGACACACTCTCTCTGTTTAAATCTAGATTAAAAACGCATCTCTTTCGCCAAGCATTCGAATAATGTATCTCTTAAATTGTGAGTGTAGTTGCATCTGATCAAATGTGCATTTTTATTCATTAGCTTGGGTTAAACTAATTTTACTTTGTTGGATCAGCAGCTATGCTAATGATGTCTCTATTTTGTTTCTATGTTTGGCCACGGGATTTACATCCCGTGGTAACTAGGATTTACACAAGCTCCAGTCTGGATCCAGAACACCTGAGAAGAGATGATGCTGACCCTCAGAGGACCTCAGATGATGCTAACCCTGAATCAACAAACAGAACTAACAAACATTGCTACAAGTGTGACTGCATCATATAATAATTATCAATTAATAATATTAATAATGTTCATCATCTGGCTGACGACGTCTTGTATTGATTTGTTCAAAAAATCCTGTCAAACGTGCACAAACTGACAGTCACCACCATAAGCTACTACTAAATATTGTAGAAACATAATTTTCTGTAAAGTTGCTTTGTAATGATTTGTATTGTAAAAAGCGCTATACAAATAAACTTGAACTGAATTGAATTGAATTGTGTACTGTATTTGTGACTGTCATCATCACAACAACAACAAGCATCTTCTGAGATTACTTGAACACTTATCAATTTATTAGAGTATATTTAGGTTTATAATTTATCTGGTTCTCACCTCATTAATAAAACTGTAGTTTGTGAGTAAAACTGCAAATTCCTCTTCAGCGTCAGCTGCCTCCATAGAAATCCTATATACCGCAGCATGATTTAGTCAAAATAATCTATTACCAAGAGAGCTTTTCTTCCCTTTTTTCAAAAAAAAAAAAATAATTATATATATATATATATATATATATATATATATATATAAATATAAAATTGCATTGTCTGACCTTAGTGCAGTAGGGAGGGCAATTGCAATTTGGCACCAATGTTGTTTCACGAGTTCACACTTACATATAATAAACGGAGCAAAGGTTATGCATTATCTGAGGGATCCGAGCTTGGAATTTTGTCCTGAACCCAGAGAAACCCCTAAAGCTTAGGACAGGAATAGTTGTAAGTGCGGAGAAGGGGTGTTTGTTATATATACACACATATGCACACACACACACACTAAAAAACGCTGGGTTTAGACCGCTGGGTAGGATTTTGGGTTGTTTTAACCCAAGTTTGGGGTTGAAAATTGGTCTTGATTTTAACCCAGAGGGGCTGGATTGAGAACGCGGACATGAAGGAGAGCATGCTCGTCACGTTAAGATTGTACGTCTCCAGTGCGAGCAGTCGCCATTTTCTCACCGTGAAAGAAGCGAGAAGCGAGTGAGAGACATTGTGGTAAGTAAAGGTTCAAAACGTAAAGTTATAGTTTTATTTTTTACCCAGTTTTATGAAAGGCGAAAACAAAAGGAGCTTAACATTATTTATATATATATATATATATATATATATATATATATATATATATATATATATATATATATATATATATAAACATGTTTTTTTTTTAGCCTCAGACACGTTACTGAACGGAAGATGTCATATTTACATAAGATTTTTCATTATCTGCACTTTTTGAGGTGTTAATAGACTTATGGTACCGGTTATGCTCATGTTAATTTGTTATCTTATTTTTCGCCGTTAAACTGAATGTATATTAGTCTCCTGAAGGAAACGACATTGTGTAGTAAAGACTATCATGATTATTTTGAGGCTGTTGAAGTGGTAATTGTTAAAAGTATGTTTTGCATGTAATATTTCAGACTTGTCGAGCTCGTGTCTTCATTGTCCTCGCGCTGAGAGTTAAAGACACAAAAGCTGTTTGTGTGAGAGTCACAGACTGTGTGAGGAAGAGGAGGTGTTCTCAGCTTCTTCTGAAGAGAGGGACAGACGGGTTTAAGGAGAGTAAACTTCAGAATTCCATTAAGTTATCTTTATTTTTACTAAGACTAAAATAATGTTTGTTTTTGTAGATGTTGAAATCCAGAGACAAGATAACTTCATTCTTATGATACTGATGGGAGTTATTTTTTTAGAAAATTAATGTTTCTTTATTGTCCTCCCTGTTTACTTCACATTTAGATTTTTACTTTACATTAACTGGAGTTAAGGACACAGAAGTCTGCTTGTGTGAGGAGGCGGTGATTTTCTCAGCTTCTTCAGATGAGAGGGAAAGATAGTTTAAGGCAAGTAAACGATTTCATGTTATCAGTTATCAGGTGTTGTTGTTTTTTTACTAAGTAAAATGTTTTTTTTTTTTTTTTTTTTTTTTTTGTAGATGTTAAAAGCCAGAGACATGGGAGAGCATCATTCTTTTGAGATTTATGTAAGTTATTTTTAGAAAATTTTTCTGTTGTCTCCTGCCAGTTTATTTCACATTTTGATGCAACAACAGTGTGATTACGTGCTCATTTCATTAAAATCATTGATGTCTGTGTTGTTCATTGCAGAACTCAAACCAACTTTGGAGTTGTCTGATTTGGAAAGACATCATTCTTGGTCATCATTCTAATGTTTCAGTAAAGTAGCTTTCTGAAAGCAATATATTTATTCAAACAATATTACATGCCCTCTCACTAGTGCTCCCATTATAGCCTTCATGAGCACTGCGCAAGACAAAATACATTAAACAACCACACAAAGTGTATTATAACATTTAACAGTCATGTGTGTGTGAAAGAATGTAAGCATGTGTATGAATGGCAGTGTAAACTCTTCTACTAAACACAGAACAAGCATTTAACATTGTTTTTACAAATGATACACTTACAGTTTGTTTCGAAGTCCATGAATACAGATCATGCATCACTGTCAATTTTCGTGATCTCTTTAGCATATTTGATGTAGTCATGAAGAAGCCTCATCAGCACAGCATGTGACATCTACATCCAGCGCTTCATCCCCCTTTAAAACCACTGCTGCACTGGTTTAGGGGAAATAAGATTCTCCTCTTTGGCCAGCATTCATCTCAGTCACCGCCTGCACCTCATCAGTGGTCCTTATAAGAGAAACACATTTGAGGTATGAGGTACTTTTTTCTGTGTTTACCAAACCCATCTTGAGTGTTTGCTGCTAAATAGCTAATTTTTAGTTTGATCTGATCATTGAAGCCACTCCCATTTAAAGTTCCAGTCATGGCTGACAACTGAATATGCTTTAGTTTGTTTTTGAATGAGCGAATTGGTTAAGTGGTTTTGAGAAGAGCTAGAGCAGTGAAAATTCCCCATTTCCAACATCAGGGCAATAATTAGGAAATTTCCAACAAACATAAAATGTTACAAAACTGCCTGGAAGAGGACGCGTGTCTGTAATAATAGTCATACAGAATCTACATCAACACATGTTTAGGATGGTTACAAGAAAAATGATCCTAGCTCATTCAAAAACAAACTAAAGCATATTCAGTTATCAGCCATGACTGGAACTTTAAATGGGAGTGGCTTCAATGATCAGATGAAACTAAAAATGATCTTTTTAGCAGCAAACACTCAAGATGGGTTTGGTAAACACAGAAAAAAGTACCCCATGTGTACAATGAAATATACTGTTGTATTAGGAGGTATAACAAGGAGGTATAACAAGGAGGGCTCTCGCAGCATCTGACAGCAGCATCCAATGGAATTACAATACTCTCTGTATCGAATGGGTGAACCTGGTAGCCAAAAGAGAAAAATATTTGATCTAATGGGAGCGCTCTTGCAGCAACTGACAGGGCATTCAATACTCAGAACAATTTGATTTGTCTAAAAAGGTAGATGTTATGAGAATTACTCTGCATAATCGTCCTTGACAAATCCAATAAGCTGCTTCTCAAAACAAGTCAGAAAATCTTGGTGCTGCTTTGCATCTGAAAGTGAAGCATACAAAAAAAAAAAGAAAAAAGAAAAAAGAAAAGAAAATTCAAAATCTTGGTGCTGCTTTGCATCTGAAAGTGGAGCATACAAAAAAAAAAAAAAAGACAATTCATGGCCCAGTGTTTTCTAAATAAGTCGCATGAATCTGGCTGGATAGGCATAGCTTTGAAAGCTGAGGTGATTTTTTTGCCAGCCAAGCTGAGACCCTTGATTATATCATATTGATTACATTATCGATGTCCTACTATTGAGAGAGAATTCATTAAGAGGAATCAAGGCATTTATGCTTGAAAACAGGGAGTTGTGCGGAGATGACAGATAGATTGGAAGTCATTTTTTACCCAAGAATTTTCCTAATAGCCATTCTAAGCTAATGCAAGACTGAGAAGGCGGAGCATCGAAAGGGATAATCATGAACCCTTTTAATTCCCACCTCCATGAGGGAAAAGCTGAAAAAGAATGACTCAACTTTTGATGTCCAAATTCTAGGATTTACAGTTGCTGTAGCATTTTATTTGTAAATAAATGGCTAAATATTAAACATTAAGTGGAAATTAAAGCTCTTCTCGAGCGCTGTAATCGCAGCAGCAGCAGGCAACAAGCCTAGGCCGCACCCCAGTTCTTACTGCAGCAAGCCTCTCTCACTTCCCGACGCGGCTTAGCCTTTCACCGCGGCTTTTCCGACCGAGGCGCAGTTTGAGGTTGCCTCCTCTAGCGGTGCAGACAGTGCATCGTAAATCAATACATTTTCAGGGGAAGACGCTAAATACACGTTTCGCGGCTAGAAAGTAGTGCGGGAGCTGCGTGGAGTTCCGATCACATACGTATACGGAAATTTCAGATCCGATTTGAGCCTCGGATGCGTTCAAATAGTTGAACTTCTGCGACTAGACCGTATGCGAACGCCCGACAGGATGTGATGTATTCTAATCAAATCTATCGGTGTGAGGTCAGAATTACCAAAATTGCTGTCCAAATATGCCGTAGGACAGTAAGTGTGAGTAAAATTCTGTTGTCTTTCTAGGACTTTAATATGAAAAGCATGCAAGTAAATATCTTTAGAAACTGTTTGGAAGTGAATAGCACATAACTGCAATTAATGTTATTGCATAATCATGTCAATTGGTATGTTTTACAAGACTAAATGATATTCATAGTTTTCAAAAGCCTCTGTTTCCACAGGCTATACTGCAACGTGAAACCAGTGTTCCAAATGTATCCGTTCTGGAGGCTGTTTAAAAAGGCCAGAAGGCCAAAATGAGAGGAATGATGCTTTTCCAACAGGAACATACTAATGTGGACAAGGCTTAAGGAATTGTCAAATTAGGCAACCAATTGATAAGCTGGCAACACAGTAGGCTACACATTCATTTTTAGGTTACCCTATCAAATGTTACTAACCTGTCTACTCTTCCCACAGCTAACAACTACAGCAGCTGAGCCTTTTCTGTATCTGCCACAGCAGTGTCTGCTTCCGCAGGAGCCTTTTCTGTATCTCCCCACTGCCACAGCAGTGCCTGCTCCCGCAGGAGCATATATATCAGTTTCAACTAAACTTTACTCCAAATATATGAACTTACCTGTTTTGAATACTTTATATTTAACACTTTCTTTTACGTCCATATTAGGGTTTAATTGTTGAACCTTAAATGAAATCCACTATTGTTTTCACCATTCGCCGATTTGCAGATCATTTAGACAGATAACTTCCATGTGCAGATGCAGCACATTTTTTACAAGACAAGCGAGATGACAGTAGTACCCGACTACATGAATTAGCTGTTTTAAATATAGTAATTTTATATTTAACGTCAGTTTATCAGTGCATTTGAAAGTATATATTCTTTAGACTATCTGTGATTCCATAGGTTCTCTTTCTTTCACCTGCATGGTTTAAAACAGCAAATAGTCATGCCATGACAAGAACAGAGTCTCTCTCTTGCTCCCGTTCAATGCCTTGAGTATTGAGCTCCCATCGGACGTCGGCGAGGGCCTCCCGGCTAGACAACCTTACCTTTCCCTTTCTACAGTCGGCGAGGCTTACCCGTTCGGTGCCTTGAGTATTTAGCTCACATCGGACGTTGGCGAGAGTCTTCCTTAGACTGGCGGCTGTCCTTTCTGCTTTTGATTTTTTGGGGGTACTCTGGACAGCATGCCAAATATGCATTATAATACTTCAGCTAATTATATGTAAGTGTGAACTCGTGAAATCAATGTTCATCATGCTTTAAATCACAGCGAAGCCAAATTTGGACCGTATCATGTGGACGGCTATTATGAGGCTGATAATGGCGATAGAATGGCTTTTGAGTTTTTAGTGTGCTTCTGGTATGGACATTGTTGCCGTTTTAATCCTAACAAATTGAATCTGGTAGCAAAAATACCATTCGGTGTACTCAGAAGACAATCTGACAATAAGATGAAGGGTTTTGCGTAATACCTATAATCTCAAAGTGTACGAGATTTGGGAGTGTCAGTGGGAGGCTGCTAAACAAAACAATACTGATATCATTGCTTTTATGAGTAATTATAATGCGCCAGCAAGACTGAACCCTAGAGAGTCGATTTAGGGCGGTTGAACGAATGCCCTCCACTTGTACCTCAAGACCGCCGAGGGCGAACGCGTGTCATAACCGGATTTCACATCTCTCTACATGTACGTACAGTCGTGTATAACCTATCCTATCGGACATCCCGAGATTATTTAAAAAGATTTTGAACTGATCTAATATTATTTTGGCCTTTAGTAAATGCAGTGTACTCCACCCACATAAACCACTACATCCGGCATTGCCCGTCAAATCTTCTAAGGGGAACTTGCACCTGTGCTGTGGCACAGTATCAGGGTCAGTGTCAGCACGGTAATGAAGAAAGGGACATTTCAGGAGTTTGGACCTCTGTCGAGCTCTGCAGAGCTATTGATAAAGGTTATTTGGTAGTCAGAATTGAGGAAGTCTGGCATTTTCAACAGACATCAAACACTTTATTCAGTGGTTATGTTAAGATGTTTCTCAAATTCAAACAGGAGGCTTCAGGTTTTACAACACATGTTGTGACAGACGCTGACAAGGAGTCTTACATAAGAGGTTATTTTGAGAAGAAGGGAGTTCAGCTTGACATTGACAAAATTGCACTCAACCCCAGATCTATAAATAAATATTTCATGAATTCGCTTTGGGTTAGGTTTGGACTTAGGTGTAATCAAGCTACAGCAGAGCTTTTAACAAATCCTGAAGATTTTGGCCACTATATCTTTGGAAACGGACACGTCATTAAACACTTCTAATTCGGGTCAGACACCATGGCATTAGTTCAATGGAGCTATGTCAGTGAAGAACCCCCCCCCACCCCCACCCCACGCGAGGGATGTTAACGTGTTCATCGCCGCATTTACCATGGCTTACGGGCGTTTGGAGTTAAACGATCTTATGGATCAGTTAGGACCCAGTGTTTTTTACGTAGATACAGACAGCGTTATCTTTGTATCAAAAGATGGAGATTGGACACCTAAAACAGATGCCTATTTTGGTGAGCTGACGGACAAACTTGACAAAGCAGATTTCATAACGACTTTTGCGTCGACTGGACCGAAATCGTACTGCTTTAAAATGCGAATAATAAAGTCACTCTTAAAGCTAAAGGGGTCATGCTGCACTCTGCTAATGTGAATATTTTCACTCTAGAAAGCATGACATGTCTGATACAGGGGTATGTAACATCACGTGCCACTAGCCACCTGCTCACTCACACAGAGACCATTGTGCAAAATAAAAATAAGTTCACACTGCATAATAGAGCAGTTTTGAAAAGATATGAAGTGGTTACGACTAGTGATGTCCGATTCATGAACGAATCGTTCAATTTAACCGGTTCTTCTTAGTGAACCGGTTGAACCAGTTCACCAAATAGAACTGAATCGTTTGAAATGGTTCTCGTCTCCAATAAGCGTTAATCCACAAATTACTTAAGCTGTTAACTTTTTCAACATCCCTCTGAGTCAGAATAAACCAATATCACGGAGTAATTCATTTACTCAAACAGTACACTGACTGAAATGGAAGCTTTAGCCTAAGTTCTGCCAGGAAGACTCAATCACTTCGTCACTAATTACCTTCATCATTATCCAATCACGTCTTTATACTCCTGTATAAAGATTGTACTTACACATGTTTGAGTTGGCAGATGCCGACGTGACAACCTCCACCCTCCCCACCACCACCAGGATGGTCCTGTCCTTACCTTCCAGGGGGGTCGGCTGCGCCCCTGCCTTCATCTTCAGGCAGGAAAAGTAGATTCGCTACCCTCGGATTACGAACCATGGACGGGGCCTTCCGCCAAATAAATTTATAACTGTGCTTGCTGAGCTGTCAATAAATGTATGCTTCGTACATCATTTTATCTCCCAAGTCTTTCTGGTAGAACTGCTGTGAACACCGAACTGAAGATGAACACCAAGCCGAGCCAGATGACGAACAAACACACCCACTGCTGGAGCAGTTCTCGTTCTCGAGTCAAGAACTGGTTGCATCGGTTTTCAGATCACCAGTACACTGAACCGAGAATCGTTTCTGTCGGACGCGTCCGATTTGAGAACCGATGAACTGATGATACTGCGCATGCATGTAATTTTTTAAGTATTTTGTTAAACATCGGAAAGTGTGATAAAATAACTATATATTTTTTTTTTTTTTAAGATGAATGTTTCTAATCTGTATATATTGTAGATAATGTATAGGTCAAAGGGGTTTTCGTGGAAGTTGGACAATAATTAAGACTCTAAAGATGTTTAATAGGAATAAGGGATGATTTATGAAATATCTGTACTGTATTTATATTTAAAGCTGCAGTAGGCAACTTTTGTAAAAATATATTTTTTACATGTTTGTTAAACCTGTGTAGTGTCTTCTGCCGGTTCTCAGAAGAATCACACTCAGTCAGGGATTTTTCTCTCAGAAGAAAATACTTTATTTTAAGCAAAATAAAGTGAGAGTCCTTGCAAGGAGATTTCTCTAATGTTATTTGGTATCTCCTTATATACACTATATGGGGCGGTTCCACATAGTCAAACTTTTCCTTATGATTACAATTTTAATACCTCCCTAGAGAGGAGAGTCCCCCTGCTTGATTTATTCTAAAGAAAGGCCCTGTATGTATGTCTGACCATATGTTTCTCATTAGTTTTGTACATTCCAGCACCTAGGCAACTTTCTATTACCTATAGAATATAATAGAATAATACTAGCAGCAAAAATGGCTAGATTCACGTTGATTATATACTTGATTAATTAAAATCTTACTAATAAAAATCTTCCACATATTCTCCCCTTTGAGACTTAATAAGTCTCACATTTGATTGTTCTTATCCAGAGTGCTACTCCATAATCCAGTCATATTAGTTACACTACCTAGTGACTAAATAAGTCACATTGTATTATCACCAGTGACTAGATTATGAAATTCCACTCTGAGGGATTACTGGACCAAACATCTCTCTCATTTTGTGACTAGGAGCGAGTAAAAGATCCAGTCTCCCTAATTCCTTTTTCTAATAGTACACAATGTTATAAGCGTGAGCGTGCAATTGGTTCAGCATTTGCCTGTGGTTATCACAGTTATGTATTGTCATGGCAAAATTTAAATCAACTCTCATCAGCATTAGAGACAGACTCATTATCAGTTATAATTAAAAAAAGCTTTTATTCTTTGCAAAGAAGGTCAGACAGTCATACAGCAACACTGAGTTCCTGCAGAGTGAAACAGACCCAGGAAGAGGGCAGTCCTCTACCTTATATTCCTTTCCTCCTCCAAGGTTACACAGTTTCAGCAGCTGTAAATTTCCACACAAAACAAGGAGCACTCTCTATGGGCTGTTTCTCACACATTTAGGACTTAGGTGACCCCCTCTGGTCATCCTCAGACATCGTCCCCCCACTATATGGCCCAATGACCCCCTCAGGTCATTCTCAGACATCTGTTTCCCCTCCCAGGTGTCACCCTTCTGAACCCACACAGTAAAGAGAAGAAAACACATGCATATATAGGTATACAGAAGCAATGTTAAATGAATTTTTCCACCACAGTATAAAAGACATAAAATACATACATTACATCAATAATTGAATATCACAAGATTATAAAAGTTGATCTTCAGCTCAGATACCTTATGTATTGTAGAGAGCCTCCCTGGGCCGAAGTTAAACTGGCACTTATATCCAGGGTATGGTTAACCTTTAGACATCTTCATCATCCTCATTAGAGTCTCATTAGAACTATTGTCAAAAGTTTGCTCATTTAAGTTCAGTTTGTTTAGCCATCCTTCATAATATTCCTCCAGACTCCTTTCAGTGATCCTTTGTTGATTATTTGTGACTTTTATCAATTCCATTTGCTTAACAGTAGCATTGACGATTAATGATCTTAATAACGGTAATACACAGCAAAATAATAATCCTCCTATTAATATGGCATTCCTATTAAAACATTCCTAGTTTAACAAACCATGCTCCAAATTTCACATCAATCCAATCCCAAATGTGTTGGTCTCTTCCGGCATTTGCTGTAATTTCATTTCTTAATTTTTTAATTTTTGTCATAACTTCACTGAAAGCTCCTCCAGGGGCGGTGTTATTTGGGATAAATGTACAACATTGATCTCCAAACATAACACAAACTCCTCCCTTGTCTGCCAAGAGCCAATTAAGAGCCTGTCTGTTTTGCAATGTCATTCTACTTGTTGCATGCACTTGGTCGCCTAATAATGTTAACGCCTCATTAGTATAATTAATGAATCTTTGTTGATTATAATAAATATAATTAATCCACTCTGTATTTTTGTTTGGTGTGATCCAAACCAGGATTGACTCAAAACCTCCTTTTATTTCATTTCTTGCCTTGAATTTATAAGGAATTCCTCTTGGCTGTCCAATTGAGTCTAAATATACATTGGGGTCTGGCTCATATCCTCTTTTAGTTCTATTGTCTTCATTGTTCGTGCTCTGTTCTGTTCCCCATTGTGCCATGCTAACTTCTTGAAGTAACCGTACTCTTACACATATACCTTTCCATCCAACTGGTAAAGAAGGCAATAATATTTCACCTCCACAGATCCAAAAGAAATCTGCTATTATTAATGATTGATCTTCATAAATTTCTATTGGAGGTAATGCTATAGTTTGATTTTCACATTTTTCAGGTGCTATCTTATTTCCTTTAGTTGTTCCGAATGCAAAAAGTTCTGGAGCTCTAGAAGGAACTCCTGATTTCCAAGAATTTTTCTTATCTATATACCAAATAATAGCACATTTCCTTTGAATTTACCCACATCTTGGGTTCCTTTTGGTTTATGAAAACACTCATATTCTTGTTTATAATCTATGCTATACCATTTTGGAATCTCTACTTTTTGTTTTTCAATTTTTTTATATTTTGACCGATATCTGAATACTGACACCAGTAAAATCTGTTAAATGACAAATGTTTCTCCCAAATTGGGCACATTTTCGGAAGTCATATGGATTTGGTATGGCTATTACTTTGTTTAACGCAGATTTGGAGCACAGCAAGCTATTTTCTTTTCTTGTTTCTTTAGCTGTAAAGGCTGCCCATTTATATGTTTGGAATAATTGTGTTATATTATGTGTTAAGTTTTTGATATTAATAAAAAAAGAGGGAAAAAAAGGTCTGTCTATACGTTTTCTTTATTTATACAGTAGAACCATATTGTTAACACATTCAAGATTACATTAAACGTTAAATAATATCACAGTTGTAGGTGTACTACAGACACATTTTACAATTTTGTACACATTTAATACAATTACATATATTACAGAGAGAAGGTTTCAGTCTCTTTTCAAATCGTGCCACCATATTATCACTTTTAATCAGGTCGTCATGGTACAGTTTAACAAAATTTTCATAACCATAATCCTTTGACATGTGATACAGAAAAAACACACAATGTTGTCCGCAAGTATCTTATATGACGTCTTGAACCTGTTTGTTAGATTATTGTACACAGCTAGAATTTTTTTTTAAAGTTTGTACAGTCTTTGGAAAACTGAGGTCTCTTGGAGATCCTCCAAAGGTATCAAAAAAGCAGCTCACACCATCCTTGGATATGTAAATTGCTAACCAATGAATCGTTCCCGGTTACTTAACTGTAACCTTTTTCCCTGAGAAAGCGGAACGAGATGCTGCATTGCTCAGCCCATTGTGAAACATCTTATTCATGACCAGCTGTGAATAATGTGTGTAACACATTACCACCCTGTGGTAATATAGCCTCGGTTGATGATGTTATTAGGGCGCGCACCCTCAACACGGGGTCTATAAATAGATATGCCACAGGTGCATCAACAGGACATTTTGTCTGAAGAGAAGTCCTGGGACATTCAGTACGGCAATGCAGCGCATTGGGAACAAGAATACCCACGCCTCCGTTCTTGAAAAATGTCTGGACTCCTAAGGTTGTGCAGGTGTGCTATCAAACCACAAGAAGGCCTCAGACGTTAGCTTGTGATGTTGACTCAAGGACATGAGAGCCCGGAGTAGCATGGACATCCAAACTATAAAATCTTATGAATGTGTGCAGAGAGGACCAACCTGCCACATTAAAAAGCCCCTCTAGAACTATATCTAAGTCCCAAGAAGGCATCTTGGTTTTCACTGCAGGCCTCAGTAGTCTGGCCCCACGAAGGAAGCGAGAGAGCAGAGGGTGTCTCTCAAGTGGCATCCCATCAATCAAGGTGTGGCAAGCCAAAATAGCAGCCACATAAACCTTAAGAGTAGCAGGGCATGTGCCTATTTAAAATTTATCTTGCATGAAGTCCAGAACTGAAGCAATGTGGCAGTTGAATGGATCAACACTGTGTACCACACACCACCTGTCAAAGACACCCCATTTACTGGCATAACTCTGTCTGGTCTAGCTCTAAGAATTCTATCAATAACCTCCGGTGAAAGCCCTGTTTTCCTGTTGGTACCCTTCAGGGACCAAACGTGAAGAATCCATAGGTCGGGCCTGGAATATCGTGCCCCCTGCCTGAGACAGAAGGTCCCTCCTCTCCGGAATTGCCCATGGCAAGCCGTCGAGGAGAGATATTATCTCCGAGAACCATACTCTGTTCAGCCAACGTGGCGCTATCAGCAAGAGGCAAGACCTTTGTTGGCGAACTGTGGCTAGGACTCCCGGGAGCAGAGAGACCGGAGGAAATGCATACAGGCGCATTTTGGGCCATGAGTGTGCCATCCCATCCAGACCCAGGGGGGCTGGGTGACTCAGAGGGAAGTAGAGGGGACATTGTGTGTCTGATGGGAGGCGAAGAGGTCCACCTCTGCTTCGTAAAATTTTCTCCAAATCTGTTTCACTACCTCCGGTTGGAGTTTCCATTCCCCCATTGGTAGTGCCTGTCTGGACAGTAAATCTGCTCCCACATTCAAACGCCTTGGAATGTAAACTGCCCTGAGTGACAGGAGCCTGTCCTGGGCCCAAAGAAAAATCTGCCCTGCTATCTTGTTCAGATTGCGTGAGCGCAGACCCCCCTGGTGATTTATATAAGAGACTGTCGCTGTGTTGTCCACCCGTACTAGGACATGACAGCCCCTCAAATGATGGAGGAAATATTTCAGAGCCAGAAATACGGCCATCAGCTCAAGGCAATTGATGTGCCAATCAAGCTGATGACACTGACACAAAGACTGCTCCCCAGCCCATCAAGGAAGCCTTTGTCGTAAGCAATCTGTTGGAATTTCCTGTGTGGTGGCAAAATTTCTTTTTGAAATATGCATCCTTCAGATCAATTGTGATGAACCAATTGTGATGCTGAAATTGCGACACGACCGTCTTGACGGTTAACATCTTGAACTTGAGCACTTTGACTGTACGGTTTAAGCCTCAAAGATCCAAGATTGGACACACTCCACCCTTTTTGGGAACCAGGAAGTATCTGCTGCAATAGCACGACACTCTCCTTGGAAGAGGAATATGTTCTATGGCCTCTTTGCCCAGAAGAGTTTGTAGCTCTTGAAACACTACATGCATCAGCTACGGTTTCACGGAAGTGGAGACCATGCCGTTGAAACGTGGAGGATGACGAATAAATTGGATCCTGTATCCTATCCATACTGTGTTCAGCACCCACGCAGAAATGACCGACAGAAGTTACTATGCTGCCAGACTCTCTGAGAGTGGTACCAATTTTAATACTTCCTTTTGAGGGCATGTTAGATGTTCTGTGTCCTGAATGACGGCAGGAAACACTGGAACATCTAATACCTCGCTGGAAACCACCTCCCCCCGAATCACACAGAGTGGCCGGGATGGAGGAGTTTTGTGAGGGTAACATGGTGGGGTGAAAAGCTCTCAAGCGCGCACCATCCTTTGAGAGACTACCCCCAACAGCAAGGGTGCCAGAACGTAAGGACTTCCTCTTCTTATCAAGGACAGTCCTAATCTCTGCCCTGGGAGGTTGCTGAACACGGAGAACCTGTCCCCAATCCCTACTAGGGGGATCATGGTTCGCCACACTCTGCTTCTTAACCTCCCTGGTTTTTGGACCGGGGGGAGGCTGAGTGGCTGATGGCCCCTCCCTTTGAGTGCGGCGAGGAAGGAACTGGGGCCTGTTTGGCGATTCAGTTAATACGGTTGTCAACAGGTTTAGGGAGGTGAAGAAACATGAAGAAGCGTTCGTTCACCTCCCTAAACCTGTTGACAACCGTATTAACCGAATCGCCAAACAGGCCCGATGGAAAAATTGGAGAGTCTAAAAGAAACAAACGTTCCCTCTCCTTAATGCCCATCAAATTAAGCCACAGATGCCTCTCCGTGCTGACTAAAGCTGACATCGATCGGCCAATGGCACGAGCCGTCTGCTTGGTCGCACGAAGAGGCATCTGTGGCCCGACGAAGCTCAGTGAACGCTTCCTTGTCGATTGTACCGCCCACACTCAAGTCCTTCAACAGGTCAGCCTGTTACGCCTGACCTGCAGCTTGGTAAGCTTTACCCACTAGCAATGATGCTATTTTGCAAGGCTTAGTGGGGAGAGTAGGTTTCGTAACCGAGGATGCAGAATCGCTCGGTAGCACTCCTAAAAAACATGTGCTGTGTGCAATTTTATCCATAACAGACGTTAGTTGAACCGTTTTCATTTTCCCTCCGCCTCAGTAATAATCCACTGACACCTGTCTTCGATTAGATATCTAAACAATTGTCCAAATAATCCTCCCCCGTGCCCGCGATAAAAAATTATATTGGTGATGAATCAGTTATTGCAGATAGAGGTGGTATTTCGACGTAAGTATTTTTTTTCAATGGACGCCTGTGTCATGGGGAGCGTTTTTGAACTGTGCACTTGTTACTGCATCGTTTAGATTTTTTCACACGGCCACTTCCCCGTCACTCACCCGGTGGTTTAAAAGATACTCGTGACATTACCATTAAGCCATTGCCATTTTTTTCATTATTATTATTGTCATTATACTAAGATTATACATTATACTAAAACCTCTTTTCAACAACAGTAGTGCCGTCCTGAAAAGAGATCTAAAAATGCCTTCTATACGTGAGCCACATAATACCGGACCGCCAGCGTACCCTGGAAACCCGTTACACACTTGGTTCTGGTAGTATGTGACATGTCGTTCAGGATCTATAGTTGCGTAATAGTTTTGCTAAAACTAAAACTTATTTCACCATCCTGAAGTGAAGTTTAGCCACAACTTTACTATAAGTAAAACGCACATTTTTGTTCTGATCGTCTTTAACCTCAATGCAAATATCTGTAATATTAGATTTATTCACAGGTACATAATGCGGCTTGTCGAATCTAACACTGACACTGTCATTAGATGTAGCATGTATATGTACAGTTCTCAGTAACGTACATACAAATCCACTACTGACTACACATAACCAAGTGTGACTTTCGGTGGAAGGTTGGCATTTATTTCTCTAACCAGAAATAGTACATCTTCATAATATCCCGGTTTTAACGTATTGTACACTATAGATCCTTTTTTTGAGATTTTTTTTTCTTTAATGTAGATAATCATGTCTCGGACCTCTTCATAATGTTTCTCATCATATCCCAGTATATTGGGATCGGTGTTAATAATAAAGGCAGCATCCTTCTCATTAAATATATACCAGGAAATAGGATAATAAAATTTGATTAATCCAACTTCCATTGAACTTTGAGGTTCATACTTCTTGCGAGTCTCGTTTTGTAATTTGAAATATGGTTGTCAGGGTAAACATCCGTGGATGCATTACAGGGTGGCGTTATATAAAATCCACCCTCACCCATGGCGTAGTTTTTTCACAAATGCTACTTATGAAACCCCGGTTGTTACTTTAATGGATTCTGTATGTCCACGATTTCCTTTTCTGGTAACCATGAAGGAAAATTTAGTCGGCCAGCCCAGCCACTTGACAAGACAAAGCACTTTGCTGAAGCTCTTTTTTCGATCTAAAATCTTTTCTATTTTAAATGATTTGTCTTGTTTTTGTTCACAATGATTTTTTGTAATTCTTTTTCATAAAAACAACTGTTGATAACATCCCCGGCTTGTAGTCTGTAAACTGGAGGGATTCGTGGTATACAGGCGGCTATAGTGAAAAATTCCTTTGTGTAATTCTGTTCATACCCCTTCGAAAATACATTTCTAACCTTTAACACTCTAACTATTAGACCCTTATTAGACCCTTAAGATTAGACCCTTCCTGTCAGAGCAAGCAACCCAACTTCTTGTCCAAGCTCTTGTTCTCTCTAGACTGGACTATTGTAATGCTCTCTTGGCGGGCCTTCCTGCATGTACTGTCAAGCCCCTGCAAATGATCCAGAATGCAGCAGCGAGGGTTGTCTTCAATGAGCCAAAAAAAGCTCATGTTACTCCTCTCCTCATCAGGTTACACTGGCTACCAGTAGCTGCTCGCATCAAATTCAAGGTACTGATGCTTGCCTACAAGACGACCACTGGCACGGCACCAACTTACCTAAACTCACTGGTTAAATCCTATGTGCCCTCAAGAAGTTTGCGTTCTGCAAGTGAACAACGCCTTGTGGTGCCATCCCAAAGAAATTCAAAATCACTCTCACGGACCTTTTCCTGGACCGTGCCCAGCTGGTGGAATGACCTCCCAATCTCAATTCGTACAGCTGAGTCTTTACTCATTTTCAAGAAACATCTAAAAACTCATCTTTTTCGCCTGCACCTAACCTACTAACACCAGTACTTTTCCTTTTCTTGTCTCTTTTTTCATTTAATTAAAAAAAAAAAAAAACAATTATATATACCTGGCTATGCGTTCTATACTAGACTAACTGAGACTTGTCATGGCACTTGTATTCTGTTGTTGTTCTCTTGTTGACCTGACTGCTTCTATTGTTCTCATTTGTAAGTCGCTTTGGATAAAAGCGTCTGCTAAATGATTAAATGTAAATGTAAATGTAACTACATCCCCTATTTTATACTTAAAGACAGGTGTACCTTTACATAGCTTTCCATACAGATTATTAAACACATCTGTCTCATTTTCTTTATTAACGTCCAATGGTCACATTTTAATGCTTTTGTGATAAATGGCATTATATCCGTCTATAAGATATTGTAAGATATTGTAGTAATGCTTTGAATTGATATCTGTTAAAAAAAAACAATACATTTTCGGTTGAAACATTCTGAACAAGAAGCTTTGACATCACTTGCTGTAGCAAAATGATGTATGTTTTACTTTTTCATCAGTTGTTGGAAATGTTTGTTAAAAAATTCGGTACCTTTATTTTTGAGGTATACAGTTTTCTTTGAGTATAGAAGCGAACGCTTTCGTAACCTCTGCATTTCTTCAGCAGTCGCACCCAAGCATACTAACATACAGACATACACGTTCAATATGATTGGTTGTACATTATCTAATTATACATCAACTAGATATTGAAGGAATTTCACACATAACAACATTTTTCTCTATCATATATTCAACTAGCATGTCAATAATTTTATATACATCCATCGGATAATTTCCTGAAAATAACACTACACACACATCGGTTACATAAGTACAAAGACATAAAATGTTACCTATTTTAAGACTTTCTTCACATTCAGCCATAAGTTCGAGAATGTTTTTAACAGTCATGCGAGGATTATACCTGTTTGTGAGGCACTGGGTTGTCATAACACACCACTCCTTCGACATCCACCTCACAGCAACCGTTTACTTTTTTTATTTAATTGAACGTTTATTGTCCACATAACATTCACTCTCATCATCTATAATCTTATACAATAAACAAGTTATTTCACTCTTAATTGGCTGTTTAAATATGAGTTTTCCCAGACAGTTTGAGTTGCAGAGGTTACACATGCCCCCTGTTAATCAGAATCAGCAGGTGTACTCTTCTTCCAGCTGTCAACAGCCTCGTAAATGGCCTGCTCGCAGGTTTCATCAACAAGTTTCATCCAGAGTTCTGTCAGACCTTCCACTTTGTACATCTCATCTCTGAGGTGACACAGAATGCCATCGACAACACCCTGAATTCCTTGCTGATGCGGTGTTAAACCAAACCAGAATAAGTTTCAGATCAGGTTTACACAATTTATGCGACAGTTGCTCAAAACTCCCCAGAAAATAGTGCGGGTGCCTCATAGAGACATGAATGTTGTGTTTGTGAAGGATGATCGACCTGACATCCATAACAATCTTTCTCCAGCTGCCTGTCAATCAGATGCTCCAGATATATGGCGACAACAGCTTTAATGATTTTATATCCAATCCCCCCGACGCAGCCGTCGATGGTGTCTGAGATTTTTTCAGCATTGCAGTGTCAGATGGGCCTGCGTGGGGAGGTGGACTGTACTTTGCGAGGAAGGCGGGGTTATGGTATCCGACCTCTGTACAGAATTTGTTCAGCCAGGCATCATTGTCCTTCGCTGACCACGGTGAGGATGAGTTGTCATCGCATACAAAGTAAGGAGCTGGCAAAGTATTTTCTCGGGTCATGTTGGTAGTGATGTCGCTTAAAGCCAATTTCCACAGAGGCCCCTGACATGCGTATTTAATGATTATAGATGGTAGGCGGGGCCACATGAACCCCTCTCCGGCTGGACACACACAATTCTGGGTGAAACAGTTTCACTTTTATGTTGTTGTATCTGTCAAATGTACGGAAGTTCTAAGCGGCCATGCATTATAATTTTTTTCCTTTTTGTTTTCTCGTTATAACGACTTAATTTTCTCGTTATCTCGACATAACGAAAGTCGTTTTCTCGTTATAACTACTTATTTTTCTCTTTATCTCGACATAACGAAGTTCGTTTTCTCGTTATAACGACTTATTTTTCTTGTTATCTCGACATAACGAAAGTTTGTTTTCTCGTTATAACGACATGACAGTTTTACTGTTGCTATAGTAATGAACTCAACTTTGACAGGCATCTGATGGACAACCATGCAGGCGCTCTTACTGTAGCCTATATTTCAGCAAATTTAGCTTCACCTAGTTAATAACGTCTACAATACTGTAGCCTATATAAATAAAGGCTGATTAATCACTGTTGATTTTTCCAGAGACAGTACAACGAACCTTTTGTTTTTGTAATTAACATGTTTAAATGGCAACACCGCGAAATTAGAGCTGCTTGGATTAAGCTCACTTTTCATTTTCCCTTTATTTGAAATAAAATTATATATAATTTGTAATTTGTAGTAGTCATTATATGATGTGGCAGATATCATTTGTGTTAGAAGCTTCCGTTTGAAAAGAGCGTCCATGTGTACGTGTAGTGTGTGTGTGTGTGTGTGTGTGTGTAGAAAAAAACGATTACAACATTATAGAACAAAACTGAATTAAATTAGCCTACTGATTTTACATATACATCACATTTCTCATCAATATGGTTAACAATAAAGATTAGTAATAAGGAAAAGAAGCACATCAGCCTACATCATTAAATCCCGTCCTACTGTAGATAAACAGAATGATGTCAACCTTGGTTTTGATAAGCAGTTATTTTATGACACAGAACGCGTTGGTGAAACTCATGCATCTAGCAGGAACTTAATACACAAAATATTCATATTGATTCAAGCATTTAACATTTATGAATTAATTAAATGTCAGTAATGAAGACTGCACAAATTATAGCGATCACGAGGAAGGTCCGCGTACAGTAAAGTGGATAGTGTACAACACCGCATCAGTTATATTCAGGTCTATAGTGCCACCTGCTGGCGCAGTTTTGTAACTTCTTAGAGAAAATTAAGTCGTTATAACGAGAAAACGAACTTCGTTAATGAGAAAAACAAACTTCGTTATGTCGAGAAAACGAGAAAATGAAGTCGTTATAATGAGAAAACAAGAAGAAAAAATATTATAATGCATGGCCGCTTAGAACTTCCGTACAAATGCATTGTACCACTTAAACATTTTGTCTCTCTTTCCGAATATTTCCTCTAACGCAGGTACGTCTTTCCTCTGAAACAAAAATTCCATGTTATAGTATTTTAGGTGGTCCTCTTCAGATACTGGCCATGCGCGTTCAGGTAAGTCTGAGATGCGGTCGCTGCATATATATATATATATATATATATATATATATATATATAATCAACAGCATACTTGTTAAAGGGGGGGTGAAATGCTCGTTTTCACTCAATATCCTGTTAATCTTGAGTACCTATAGAGTAGTACTGCATCCTTCATAACTCCAAAAAGTCTTTAGTTTTATTATATTCGTAAGAGAAAGATAGTCTGTACCAATTTTTCCCGGAAAAACACGACCGGCTGGAGGCGTGACGTATGGGCGGAGCTAAAGAATCACGAGCACCAGTAGGCTTTTGCTTTGATAGCGTTTGGAAGCTGTGACATTACGTGAGGACAAAACCAACCAAAAGAAACCATGGCTAGCAGTCAGATTCAGCCGTATATTTATGATCCAGAATCAGATCCAGAGGCTGAAATTTAACAAGAGCAGCAGCAACAACAGCGTCTCTATGTGGTATGTACTGAAACTGTATATATTTGCTTAGCGGTTTTGGAAAATGACTAAGTTCCACTTTGTCGTCTTTTTTTTTTTTTAAGCTGTACATGTGGGAAGTGCAGTTTGATGACAACATCGCATGTTGTTTACTTGATGTGCTTACACGGCGATAGCTAACAACACAGAGATATTTGAAGCAGTTTTACTCACTGCATGTGGTTCCAACACACGATCGTGACCCTTTTTCGTTGGGACTGCATTATCCTTAAGAAGTAAACGATGTGCAAATCCGTCGTCAAACTGGGCATTGTTTGTGAAACAAGCATCTTCGAAATGCAGGGGAACAAACACAAACACTTACACAACTCCGTTGATGCTCTGTAAAAATAAACTCCATCCACTGGTCCCTTAATGCTGTTTCTCTTTTGGTAATCTGTGCAGGGTTTTCTTGCCCTGGCAACCAAAAACACACTCCTTTTGTGACATTTCGCGACGCTCTCGCTCTGATCAGTGAAGTCTGTTGTGCTCTCAGTGCTCTGCTCTACGGGAGCGCGCACTCTTCCGGCAAACGCGCCCTTAGCACCCATATAAGGAAATTCCGCTCCATCTAACGTCACACAGAGCCATACTCGAAAAAAACTTTCCGAAACTTGTGACAAACCGGAAGGAGTATTTTTGGAACAGAAATACTCCTTCAAACGTACAACTTAATTTTTGAAACTTTGTCCATGTTTAGCATGGGAATCCAACTCTTTAACAGTGTAAAAAACTCAGTATGCATGAAATAGCATTTCACCCCCCCTTTAATGAGATCCCCGAGCACTCTGTAACGCATTCCTGGAGTGACACCATTCCATTCCCCTATGAATAGAGGATCATCGCCTCCATCTTTTAGATCACGCCAGATATAACTGTAAAATAAACAGCAATCTTTTATGGTGAAAAACAGATCAGGATCAGTATCAGGAGCTCGTGTCGTACGTGAGCCTTTCATCATTTTCTACTGGGCTCAGTCTGATCTCGCGTTTGCTCTTGTCAAAATCGTTACTGCAAAAAGATGAATACCGGATAGATGAAACTCATGCTTAACATTGTCCAAAGGTTCGTGGGGGAAATTGGCCAGACACGGTTCATGTTTTATCTTCCTCGGGGCCAGCATTAGATGTCCCATAGTGAACTCAAAACTCTTCTCAGGAGTTTTAGGTGATGATGTCGCGGCCATTGTTACAGAATAGTTCTCCAGTTTTTCTAATTCACAAAATCTCTGTTCATATTTTGCGTCTAGGTACAGATAAATTAGCTTCAACAAAACCTTCTTTTTAAACACTTACAGCCAATTTGATGCTACTATTACGCCTCCAGCGTTAGAGGGGCAGGCTGTAGGCGTGGCTTGAAGCAGAGCAGATTCTGAGTTTGGTAGCGACGCGTGAGGTGTTCCTTCAGTTAACTCTGCTGGGAGATCTTTTTTCTTTTGATTAACTGTCAGTAACAAAGTCTCGATTTTTAAAATTGTAGTTAGTGGTAGAGTGCAACATAGTACTAGTGTTTTAACGACGGCGTCTGATTCTTTTTCTTTCTTCCAAACAGGTGTGTAGAACATATGGCTTTTATGGCTCTCAATCAAATTTTTGGAGACAAGCCGCACTGCATCCTCTCTGTGATGAAGTAGAGAGGACTCAAATGCGAGAGTGGCGATAACAGTTCTTTATTAGAGACAAAGTCTGACCACAGGTAGTCCGACAGAAATAAGAGAGAATGACCAACTGAAGAAACCCGTACACTTGGTAAATAACTTGAACACACATCTCCTCTGTTGCAAGGATGACCAGAGCACTGGCGAAGCGGTGAAACTCCAAACTCACGAAGAGGCTGACGGTAGGAGAGCACCAAACAGGTAAGCTGAAGCACCTCTTAGCATGTAAGGTTCTGTGGCTGTATGACCAGCACAGAGTAATTCCAGCAGTGGTGGTTGTATTATCATTACACACCCCGACAAGACAGGACCGGATAGTAATGAAAGAGACACTGGTCAATATGCATCTGTGACATCTAACAATCTGACAACAGGACGGGAAAAGAGAGGAAACTGCTCACGTCACTTGCCACCGCAACATCCAATAGGAAAAATCAACTGCAGTAGCCATCGTTCAACCTGAAGAGGGCAGCACTCAGACGTTTTTTACACCACATATTGTATAATTAAAACACTTTATACTCAAATGTCAAAAAAGTTACTCGAATCAATGAACACCACTAATAAAGCCCCATTCGTATAGATTATTAACAAAAAAAAATTGGTTTTGGGTTTAGTTACTCTTTAAAGGCGCTATATAAAATAAATTTATTACTAATACGTCATTTATTGCATTGAATCGGACACATCTGCACAACACAGAATATCCTGACTCAGTTTCAAACTCAAATGTCCATTTCCTAAACCACTGAAGCTATGCATATATAAATAAATGACACAATAAATGTAAAGCATATGGCCAAAATTTTTCACTTTGTAGCTTTTATTTTCATCCTTACCTAGACATTTAATGTAAATTATTTGCAAATAATAAGAACATTTAGTAAATTATTAAGTATTAAGCAGAAAGCAATGTCTTTTATTATTATTATTATTATTGTTGTTGTTGTTGTTGTTGTTGTTGTTGTTGTTGTTGTTGTTGTTATTATTATTATTATTATTATTATTATTACACCCAGAGCAAAACCCTATAATAACATGAAAGCCTGTTACAAAAAAAAAAAATAAAAATAACTAGTTACTAGTCTACTAGTAATTAAAAGAAAAATATTGTAATTGTTAATTTAAAAATCAGAGACAAAATCAGAACTACAAAATATAAACAATTCAGAACTGTGAGATATAATCTTAGGATTGTAAAATGAAAATTCAGCATAAAGACATTATAAAGTCCAAATCTGAGATAAAACAATGCAATGCCTTTTCTTTCTGTGACTGAAACAGCCTTCCATATTATATAAATATAAAGAAACACGGTTAAAAAAAAACATCTCAAAAACAGTCTGCATGTCAGCAAAAGGCCCTCGAATATTACTGATATTTCTGCTATGGTATAGTTTATCCATTTTTAAAACCAAGAAGGAAAATGAACAATATTTGCAAGATGATAAATACTTTCATTATGGTAACTCCTTGTTAAGCTCGCTAATAACAATGAGTAGTGATATGATTTAATATTCAAATACAATTCTTCATTCAAGTGTTCAAAGTATTCCATTCTGAGATGACAAATAAATGTATGTTCAATTCTCAAGCACACAAAACACACTAATATCTTAAAATTAAATGATTGCAGATTATTGTGGCTGTTCTCCTGCACCCCCCTGTGCCTCCTCCAGCATCTGCTTGTACTGGCTTTTGAAGAACCCAGCCTTGTAAAAGGAGAAAATAAGCAGAAATAAAGCATTTTACAATATAGATAGTGGTGGCAGGTGAAACTGAAATGCCAGTGATTAAAATTGACTGCATGATGTGATGTACCTTATAGAGGACCCCTGTGATGAGAGCCAGGAGCAGCAGTCCTCCTATTACACCACCAATGATCACTTTAGTCAGATTCACCTCCTCATACACCTCCACTTGAGTATTAATCTACATAAACAGAAACATGTGAATATTTAGTGCAATCAGATGTCACACTCAAGTCACAATTCCCACACAGATGCATGTCAAATGATAGATACACGATTATAATTTTGGCTACTTAATTTATTAATACAATTGGTGAATTAAATACTACACTGAATTCAGTAGATACTGTATGAACTTTCAATTGAACATTGTAGTCAAGCATGAAATTAAGGTTTTGTTAGCCTTATACTTTCAATACTTTCAAGTCAGTAAGAAATGTTTACATTTTTAAAAAAATCTTACAGACCCCAGACATTTGGATGGTAATGCAATTGTGTGACTTCCTGACACTTGTACACAGTAACACATCCACACATCTACAGGAAGTATATAAGTGTAAATTATGTTGACTGTAACTATGCAAAAAGTCTTTCTGTATGGGGTAGGTTTAGGTTTCTGGTTGGTTTAGGGGAAAACAATATTGATTGGTCAGTATAAAGGTAATAGAAATGTAAGGAAAGTCCCCACAATTTAAAGAAACAAACGTGTGTTTCTGTGTGTGTTTGTGTGTGTAGAGATCAAATGAACACAAGTCACAAACTGTAAAAAAATCAATTGCAGTTACAGGAATCTTCAGTTAAACAGAGCATGGCTTTGAGAGCTCTTAATACAATCACTGGACTTGACATGAAATCTCACTAAATTACCTGAACAGATGGTGCAGTTTGTTGAGAATCAGAGTTAAATAAAACATATTTGCTCTTGTCATAATCCATAGATGCTGAACTGACCAGCTGAAAAACAGCAGCACTGAGTCCAATCTAAGAGAGACACAGATTATGACATTATAAAATGATGACAAAAAAATATGAATATTATGGTCTGTTTTGTGATATGAATCTGCTTTTAAGTCAGAGACCTGCTCAATCCATCCAGAGCTCACATTGCCAGTTATATTATAGAACATCTTTTCATTCTTTATAAGAGTGACGTCACAGCTGAACTCGGCACACACCGCCACTGAGCAGTTCTGACACACACACACACACACACAAATGTAAAAAGAAAAAAAGAAAAAAATTGAACATTAAATATGAATTATTAAATAAAAGAGGAAATCAAATGCGGTAAAAATAAAAATAAAACTCAAAAAGTATCCTCACCACTGTAAGATGACTTTTTATAATGTTAATAAAATTGGTGATAAGAGGCTTTGTTATTTTCTCCCACTTACAGTCAGAAATCTTAAAAAAAAAAATTAAAAAAAATTAAAGGGCACCACAGATTTCAACATGGGTTAAATCTTTCTTGGTGACATCATCAAACTAGCTACTGATCAATAATGGGTGAAGAATGAGATACTGTTGTAGTTGATTTTTTTCCTCTTTTTTTTTCCAGAAATTATTGAATTAAAAGAATCAGTGTATAAATTGTAATATAAGAAACACACTTGCAGACTTGAATTAGTCCAGATATCAGCATCACCAACTTTCACTGGTACTCTGATGAAAACCTTGAAAGCTAATTCTCTAAACTCATTTTCAATCTGAAAGGGGAAAAAAAAGTGTTATGTACAGTGTAGACATTTTTTGCCATGAAGTGGGCTCTTCTGTATAGATCTTAAAAATGAAACAAAATTACTTCAAAATACTTCAAAATTACACGTTAAATTCAAAGCTCAATTGTTTGTGGAATTTACTATCATTTTTTTTTTTTGAAAATTGTTTCTGTGCCAAATAATTTTTTCAGTAAACAGATACAGAATTTGAGCTAATACCTTTATTATCTGCTGGACTGGTTTCATAAGATCCTTTTTCCCTGAAGTAAAATTTATGTAAATGGTGGAATTATCATCCCTGTAATTAAAAATGAAGAAAGACATTCACAAAATTACAGTATAGAATAAAGAAAAATGTGGTATTGTTTATTATTTAGTGTTCCTATAGCTCAGTTGGTAGAGCATTGTGCTATGAAACGCAAGGTTGGGGGTTCGATTCCCCGGAAACACATGAGTGCGACTATAAGTCGCTTTGGATAAAAGCGTCTGCTAAATGCATACATTTTAATTTAATTTAATTATAATTTAATTTATTTATGCAGAAACATGGAGCAGGGTACTAACCTTATCATGGCAATAGAGATGCCATATTTGACGCCAATGGTCTTTTCTTTGAGTAACTCACTCTCTTGAGAATGTTTGTCATTTCCACTGTGAGAAATTGAGGTTTTGTTTATAAGCAGACTTTATCAGTTAAAAATGATTGTTAAAATGTTGATTTAGTCAGCCAGAACTCATGGTCAAAAAAGGTTTTTCACTTTGAATTGATTCAAACAACTTAAAGCACACAACAGTCACACAAAGATGATTTCATACCTTTTGACCGCAGCCGTAAATGTTGTCCTTTGGCCCAGTGTACTTTCTTTGTTAATACTGTATGTAATCTCAAACACAACCTAGAATTTGGATAAAAATTTCAGAATATGTCTGGTAACAGCTTTGAGTTTAAGAACAGTAAGTCAGTAAATGAGTGTGTATGTGCACATAAGTGGGCTTGCACGATTCATATTTTAATAATGATTTATCTTGATTTATTAACCATAATTGTTATGATTCTGGCCTGGTTATTTATTGTATGTTACATTGTTCATTTACGTTATCTTGTATTAGTGATAAGCCTCCACTAGCATTCATCGTTGCAAGATGTTAAGAGTTTAAAGGGCTGCTTTCACTATATTCTGCAACTAAATCTGTGTGTAAACCTTCTCGGTGACAAACTGTAATAAATCAAACTCTACTATACTGTTTGCATTGCCGTTGCTGAATAAATGCACAATGACTTTGTTACAAAAAAAGAAAAAAGAAAAATTGGGGGGAGAAAATTGCAATCAGAGTTTATATACATCTACATGTATATTAATCTAGATTTAAATGGCTCATTCGAATTCTGCCGAAGGCATTCAGAATATGTATGTTACCCAAATAAAATTGACAAACAGTAAGTCTTTGAGAAGGGGTTTATCAAGCTAGGTGGTGCATTAGAAAAGGGGCTCATCTCATCTTTCCAAAACGCATCACACATTTCTTAAAAAAGCTGTAAACTAATTCCACATTGCACAAGGTGCAAACAACATTACGCCTGTTTCACACATACTCCGTCTGCAGTTTTGGTTTGACTGTTAAAACTACAAAGTAATTCAGTCAAGAGCAGTGAGTGATTTTCATTTTCATTTTCTTGGATTAACATTACAGCTGCTCATAGCTAATTTAGGCGCGGCCACTTTAAGAGACGATGAACGCATCCAATATAATACACATCCCATTTTTTTCCTCAACTGTTTACTTTCACTTGAGAAATAACTGACAGTTTTTTCGAGCATAATTTCCAAGGTGGATATTTTGACATATTTTGTATGTATTTGTCGGCACAAGAGCAAAAATAAGCAAATTCGATGTTCAAGTGTTTTGCGACGCCTTTCTCTGCGTGAGCCCTGAACACCAGAACACCACGAGTACTGAATTGGGCTCTTTCACATCTTTTTGTTTGTTCAAACTGTGATTTGTATTTGTTTGTTCAGGTGCAGGAGGGACTTCGAAGAGAACTTCGCAGAAAAGAGCTCGGTTCAGTGTCGCTGTCCGTGACACGCGGCTCTAACCAGCAGTAACCAGCTACTCTGTTCAGCTTTTCCGCGTCTTGTGTTTGGATGCTTTAATGTTTAAATTGACAAGCGATAAGGCTTAAAAACGCGTGAAAGGGATAAGCTTTCATGACGATGCACAGCAGTGGCCCGTCAACTCTCCTAAGCATCTTTTTAGGCTGACCTCAGCCAGTCAGTTATATAAAATATCACGGTGAAAGTCATCATAGCTTGCTTAGTATAGACCCAGCTCCCAACCCAAACATTGAGAATAGATTAACCGCGATATAATCTATAATCTATAATCGATAACGGCCCACCACTAATATATATATATATATATATATATATAAAAAAAATCTATTTTTTATTTATTTATTTTTTCCTTGTGGAAACAAGCTTCCGTAGTTTTAGCTTTTAAGAGAAGCATCTTAATGTTTTACCATTTTATATAATGTAATAATAATAATAATAATTCCTTACATTTCTATAAATTAAATTTTGACGTTACATATAGCCAAGTATGGTGACCCATACTCAGAATTCGTGCTCTGTATTAGCTTCAGTGGGAAACTGGTCTTGGGCTCCAGGGTGATATGGCTGCCGGTGTATTAATTTATATGATGGATATAATGAATCAGGAAAGCAGACTTGGATAAAATAAACCCTGTGTATGAGCTGATGTTCTCTTAGTTTGTGCTCATATGAACTTGCAATCATTCTGATGAAATTTAAAAATACATTTCTTAATTAATCGCAATTCTAATTTCTGAGCAAAAGAATCTTTGATTCGCAGTATTACCATTATCGTGCAGCCCAAAAAAACAACCAAGCGTTCATTTAGTGTTGGCTGTAGTTTTTGACCTGAGAGTTGCCCTTGAGGATGGGTTTACTGATGTAGCAGGTGGTTTCTCCTGGTTTAACACCTTGCACACCATCCAAAGACACACACTCCACTCTGCCCTATTTTTACAGAAAGTGTAAAATAGCCAATTTGTTTTAGAAATATCATTGTTATCATTATTAACTTTTAGTTTCAGCATTTGTACATATGTGTCTGGCTTTACCTGTTTAGATGTTATTCTCCTGTAGGAAAGTCCAAAGGGGTAGTTAAGTTTGAACTCTGTGTTGTACGAATTTTCCCCTCTGTTCTCTACAAACACTGTCACATTGATCTCCTGCATGATCCCAACCTCTATATTTGTAGCTCTGGATCACAGAAACATAAGAGAGATGTCAGGATAGTTTGCAGTTATTCATCTCAATCAGTATTATTGTTTAGAAAAAGATCAAATGATTTGCTCACCCAGAGAAATTGAAATCCATTCTGATGTTATCGGTGCACACATTATCAACTCCACATTCCCTCTCAAAATCTAGCTGTAAAACAAAGTGAGGGCACATAAAATTTCAAGAAATGCTTGTATGAGATATGGTTGAAATTTTGAAACTGTTGGGTTGTTTGCAAAGAGCTGTAAGAATGGAAGAACCTCAGACAATCTGATTTCCTAAGATATGGACAATACAAAAACACAGTGCATTAACATGCAGGCATCTGTTTTTGAATCTCACTGAGAGAAAATGCACGAAAGCTTCTTTCTCATGTTTGTTCTGATTCCTCCACTTCCTTCCCTTCACTCGGCTCACTCAGAATGGTCAACAGCATAACATAATGTTCTAACTTAATGAAAGTAATACAGTCATGTTTGGTATCATATGAAATGTCTAAGCGTGACTGGTACAATGGGCTCAATCTTACAAGAAGTAGACTTAAAGGTAATACATATCCTAAGAGTTTAGAGATATTTTGCTCACATTCGTTGGGCCAATTGGGTGGACCTTACAGAGCTGATGTTTATTGTGTTTCTGCATTGTTGTTGTTTCTGCTTACAATGATTGCCACTAGGAAATATTAAAGTAACATACCATATTTAAAGCCAAAAATACCTTCCCTTGATGTTTGCAATATTTGGTGTGGTAAATCTCACTCATGAGCTGTAAGATACTAAGGTGAGTGGACATACTGAATATAAGTGCATAATTGCTGCTCTTTACACTTAAAGGTTCAGTAAGTGATTTCTGAAAATCGCTGTTGATATTTAAAAAGCACCAAAACAAACATGCCCCTAGACAAAAGAATCTCAAACTATCTTAATACCTCCCCAAATAAACAAACAGGCTATGCAACATAGGCTGGTGTTAACCAACCCCTTACTGGTGTTTGGTTACAAGTGTGTTTTGGTGCTTGGTCAGATGTTTCCACTTTCAACCGTTTTCTCAGAAATTGCTACTGCACCTTTAACTTTACAAACATGAACTCTTACACTATGGTCTGTGCTGGTCCTTATCTCTGGATGGAGTATTGGTCTCAGGTTTTGCATTGCTGTAGATGGAAGACCCTCAAATGTAAAATTTAATTGATTGGACAACGGGTTCAGAGCATCTTCTGGACAAGCCTGGTGAAAAAAACACACTGTAAGATTATATATGGGGAACTCCTGTTACGCATTTGTATGTACCCATGATATTTCTTTAAAAAATTAATAAAATTATAGATTGAACTTTTTTTTTTTTACTCAGCATTACAGTTAAGTGGACACTATTACATATAAGAAACATGAATTGACCCTTTTATTCTCAATTTCAGCCTCCATTTATCAGATTCTTCAGACTGAATATCTCATAATAGCTAAACAACAATAATGCCATTTACATTTTATGCTTACCTCTATAAAAAAATCATGACTTTTGCAAACCTTCTGCAACCCAATGTTCTCCATCTTATCACTGAAGAGGCGTTTTTTGGGCAAGAAATGAGCTCGATATTTCTGTCGCTTGGCATCTAGCGTTACAGTGAAATTTATATTTGCATCCAAACCTAGAAAACATGATTGATTGTAAGAAGTAAAAAATATAAGCAATTACAATTTTAAGAGTTCACCATAATACTACTAGCCTGACTACATCAGACTTCGTACTTCTGATCAAATTCAGTTCACTTCTGTACGCAGTCTGAGATAGCAAACCATCTCCCAGTTTTCCTCCGGCTCCAAACCAGCCGGCCAAACAACGAACAGAGGACGGGCTGTGAGCCGTGGTGTAGACGCTAAATTAAGCGTAAGCGCCGAATTTAAGATTTTAGTTTAGTTTAGGTAAATCGAAAATAACAGCGGACATGGAGACAGGGGTTGCTATGCATTCTTTTGCTCGCTCAATGTATTTACAGTAGAAGTTCAAGGAGGCTGAGCCAGCGCATGACACACGTCATAACCAATGTAGCATTTGGACCAATCAAACACACAACTATTTGTTACATTTAACAAATAATATCTAACACCTCCTCATGTAACCAAAGAGTCTATGGACCCTTCCCCCTAAAGGAATCTATCACCTTAAAATGGACTGAACAGGCCTCGGGAAGATGTTTTTATTACCTGTCTGGACATGGACAGTATACCATAAATATGTTTTCAATGGAGGAACAGAAAGCTCTTGGACTTAATCTAAAATATCTTAAACTGTGTTCCGAAGATGAACGGAGGTCTTACGGGTTTGGAGCGACATGAGGGTGAGTAATTAATGACAGAATTAAACTAATACTTAAACTAACCCTTTAAGTATCATATGCACCTTTTACAAAGGTTTGTTTGAACTAAGAAACCAATATTTCCTTCAGGCTGTAGATCTGCTGAATATCAAATTGTACTATAGCTTCATGTCTTTATTTCTTTTCTTTTTACTGCTTAAGCTTTAACCCTTTTTCTTATGCCAACTTTATGCATGTGTGTGTGTCTGTGTGTGTTAGACTAGTTTAAGTGTTAATAAAGTCTTATTTGTATCACACTTGAGTTGTTCATTGTTTGCTTATAACTGAAGTCCCTAATCATGCTGATTTTAGCTACATGCTCTGAGTAGTATTATACAGTAAGAAAGTTATTTTCCCTTAACCAGGAAGTTAATGTTCTTAGATTTGACAGACAGTTGACACTGAGAATAAAACAAAAACATACAACTAAAAGAAATATCTAAATAAAATAAAAAAGCTGTGCTCCTTTTTTAAATCAGAGGAAACCATTTGAATTACTTAAAAAATTAAGTAAAAACCTATTTAATGGTCCAATTTAAGCTTTATGAATGATACGCAAATGTCAGTCTATGACAGCAGGTGCCACTACTGGAAAACCAGGTATTTAAAGGCTGCTGCCCCTTTAAAACCAAGTGCATGGATCCAATATAATAATGCACGGGAGATTTCTTTATCCACTGTATACGTTCAGTTAATATGTAACCGACTGTGTTTACGAGAATACTTGCAGAGACAATTATTTTGAAATAATTTTGTATGTGTTCATTTAGAAGCAACGATACACTAAAGAGGAATAAATTCTGTGTAAGCATTGTATGAAACGTTGCTCTCAGCCTGTGCTTTGAATGAATGCGTGCAAGCTTCGAATGAGCACAAATGGTTTAAATGCTTGAATCGGCAAGACCAGAAACAAGTGCAAACGATCAACTAAGATCCATTTCACCCCTACAAGTGAGTGAACAACGCGAATCAAGTTAGGAATTTTACATCACTATTCAAGATAGCCCGTCGGGCAGGGTTGTGATATATTTTTGGAGCCTGACTGGAAAACGCAACAGCCCTGGGACATCGGGCTACCGATTTTGCAAGCCCTGCACCTCAGATCTATCCAGTTTGTCAACCATTGGTTTTCCACGCTGGTTTTGTTAAAGAGAACTCCTGAACTGAAGCCTTATTCAATCACGCAGTGAAACATCACAGCCATTGGATCGCGCAGTGTTATTAAAACAAACCAATGGCTTGGCAGCGGTGCTGCACGAACCTATGGCAGCGAAGCCCGCCAAAGCCCGCCGAAATGGGCAGAGAATCTGGCTATATATTGGCCGCTTCGCCAGAGGAATTCAGGTTACTTCGACTGAAGCGACGACTGAGTTGTGCAGCCTTTTTAGCATGGCAAGGAATGCAGAACTCGTTCCCGTTAGTAACCGAGTACGTTCCCTTTCAATACTTCACTCGTACTGCGTCGAAGATGCATATGGGAACCCAGTTCAATCACGCCATGCTAAGAAGGGAGGACGACCAACGCAATCATACTTGATCTGCGAAACCAAGATATGAGAATAGCAACTAGGAGCAGAATAAGTTCAATGAGGTTACGTCTGGCCTAGCCTGATCATCCCGTGTTCGTATCGCCTCAGTAGCAAAGGGACCGAGTGCATACGAGTAGAGTTTGAGTCTTGGGCAAAGAATGGCCAAGAGCATGCAAATGAGGAACAAAAAAGGTGACCTTCACACAGAAAGTACCCTAGCATGAAGCGCCGGGATGTCTAGATTATAAAATCTAGCAAATGTGGACGGCGAGTTCCAACCAGCCGCCGCACAAATTTCTGTGATAGTCACACCATTAGACCATGCCCAGGATGAAGACACTGCTCTCGTCGACCTTGAAAGCCTTTGCTTTGAGACCGGTAACCCTCTGGTGCGGTTTCCAAAGCATATGAAGAGCTGCTCTGATCACCTTATTGGCGCAGAACGCTTTATGTAGACTTTTAGAGCCCTCACTGGGCAAAGCAGATTCAGCCCTGGATCATCCTCTGTGTTTTGTAAAGCAGAGAGGGTGACTACTTGTGCTCTAAAAGGTGTGGATAGCACATGGGGCTTATCGAGAGTGCTTGCAAATTGCCCACGCGCTTAATAGAGGCTAGTGCCAATAGCAGAGCAGTCTTTAGCGACAGGGCCTTAAGGCCTATGGACTGCAGCGGTTCAAAGGGGGCCCCCTTTAGGGCTCTCAGTACCGTGGGCAGGTCCCATGAAGGGACAGTGGGAGGGCAAGGCGGATGAAGCCTTCTGGCACCTCTCATAAATCGGACGACTAAGTCGTTTCTGCCCACCGACTGGCCTGCTATAAGGGCGTGTGACGTCGCTATAGTTGCTACGTAGACCTTGAGCGTGGAGGGGGATCGTCCCTTCTCCAAGAGCTCTTGCAAAAATGACAGTATCACTGATACGTCACAGGAGGTCGGGTTTTCACCATGGTCTGAGCACCATGTGGAGAACACAGACCATTTGGAGGCATAGAGGCATAGTGTAGAAATTGTGCCGTAGTGCGACCAAAGGTGCAGAGACCACCTCTCTGGGTGTGAATGCCAAATTGTCCCGTCCACCTGATAAAGGAGGTCCCGTCTCAGGGGAACGGGCCATGGGGCCTGCAGTCAGTGTCTGTGACAGGTTGGCTATCCAGTGCTGATTTTCCCAGAGTGGGGCTACAAGCAGAAACCTGCATCTCTGGTCCCTGACCCGCCTGATTACTTGGGGAATCAGAGGAACCGGAGGAAAAGCATAAAGAAGACGGTTGGCCCAGTTCTGGAACAGCGCATCCTCAATCTTGGAAAAATATGATCTGACCAGCACATGGTGGCTCTTTAGGTCTGACAGGAAGCTCTGGCAGGCTTGTTGAACTGCAATCATCTCGAGGCAGTTGATGTGAAGCCTGCTCTCCTCTTTCGACCATTGGCCGAAAGCGGGTTTCCCTTCACACAGCGCGCCCCAACCCTTGTTGGACGCATCTGTGGAGATCACTTTCCCTCTGCAAACCATACCAAGTGGAGCACCCCGTTCCATCCATTGCATGTTCCTCCAAGGAGTCAGGGCCGAAATACAGTCCTGACTCACCTTGATATTCAGGTGTCCGTGACACCACGCATGAGGTGGAACACGCGGTTTCAGCCAATATTGGAGGGGGTGCATACGTAGCAGCCTGAGCTCCAGCACCGGCGATGCTGCTGCCATAAGACCCAGCAACTTGTCTTTAGGGGTTGAGAAGCACCTATTTTGAAAGAGGCCGCAAGTCGCTGTAGAGCCGCAGCGCGCTCCTTCCCCATTGTTGCCCTCATCGTCACTGAGTCTAACACTGTTCCCAGAAACGATATCCGTTGGCTGTGGGACAGCGAGCTCTTGGCAAAATTCACCCTGAGCCCCAGGCATTCCTGGAGCATGGCTGAGTAAGCGTCTTTCAGATCCAGCGAAAAGAACCAATCCCCTGAGCGTATTTGTGAGAGGATTTGTTTTAACGTGATCATTCTGAAGTGCCGTCTCATGAGGGCACGATTCAGATGTCTTACATCGAGAATGGGGCCCAGCCCGCCATCCTTCTTGGGAACTAGGAAGTAACGTCTGTAAAACCCTGAGTCACGGCGTGATGGGGGAACGATTTCTATAGCTCCCTTCACCAGCAGATTTTCCACTTCGGCAAGAAGAACGTGAGTGTTCTTGTTGTGCACCGAAGTGGTGACCATCCCGCGAAAGCGTGGTGGTCGTCGTGCGAACTGAAGGGAATAGCCGTGTTTTAGTATTCCCACGACCCAATCTGATGCCCCAGTAATGGCTTGCCATTGTGAGGCCCGGATGGACAGAGGTTGTATTAACTCGAGTGTTTGTCCACCGTGGGGGGACATAGCACTCGTGAGTGTTATGTGAGGAAAACTGCTCTTTTTGTGAAGGAGTGTGTTTTTTATTTTTTGCACTATAACAGCTGTTTGCTGTCTGGGCACTGAAAAGGGCCCATTGTTTGCAGCAAGAACAACTTCATCGACATCTGGAGATGGACGGTAGAACACACAGGCAGTTTGGGGGGTGGTCCGGCCGAGGCGAGACTTAGCCCCCTCCTCTTTCTTTCCTGTAGATCAGGATGACGGCGGCGGGGCAGGGTCCAGCACTATCTTGGGCCGGGGTCCCATGCGTTTCGGGAACTGATACCGTCTGGTGGCCAAGCGAGAACGGTGTCGAGGCTTGGGTTTCACAGGCTGGGCTGCGGTGGTAGCAGCGGGCGCTTGCTTGGGAGGCTTACGAGTCGGCACCTGTCTGGGGCGACTGGCAGCAGCAGATGAAGCGCGTTTTGGAAGGAAGTGTCGCATTGCCAGGGACGACTTCTGCGCCTCTGTGAACCGTTCGGCAAACCCCTCTATCGCCGGACCAAAGAGGCCACTGGGGCAGATCGGTGCATCCAGGAACTGGGCTCTGTCAGCATCCTTGATCTCTGTGAGGTTAAGCCACAAGTGGCGCTCCAGGACGACCAGGTTAGCCATCGAGCGCCCAATGGCCTTGGCAGTGCTCTTGGTAACACGTAGTGCTAAGTCTGTTGCACTTCTCAGCTCCCTGAGCGTGGCGACATCCGGGCCAGACTCATCAGTGGCGGCGAGAAGTTTGGCCTGGAAGACTTGCAGCACTGCCATGGAGTGGAGTGCCGCGGCTGCTTGTCCTGCCGATGAGTACGCAAGCGCGCTGAGTAGGGGGCGTGCCACGATTTTGTGAGCTCGTCGTGGACCTCTGGGAAAAACGGGGCGGTTCGCTGACGAGGGGCTTGTTGGCGCCCCGGCAGAAACCATTCATCCAGACGGCTACGGGCTGGTTCCTCTGGAGGAGACCAATCCAGACCCAGCTCATCCACTGCCCTGGAGAGAACGCGGATAAGCTCAGTGTTCATCCCGAGTTTCGAGCAGCTGGGTTCAGATAACATAGAGGGCCTGACAGCTCCTCAGCATCTGAAGCAGCTAGAGACATGCTGTCCTCTAGCAGTTCCTCCTTAGTCCCTCCAAACAAAACCAGATCACTCGCAGCAGCAGAGGGACACTGGTCTGGCTGCACAAAGAGGACTGGGGAATCCCCTCTGGGCGGGGGCTGAGCCGGCGTGAGCTCGTTCTCATCCTGCTGTTTTAATCCTCTGCCCCGCCTTTTTATCTTCGCCGGCTCGCGGGAGGAAGAAAACGGGAGGCACGAGGAGCGAGATCGCTCTCTGAAAAGAAAGCGATTCGCGAATGAATTCCTCGCGAGTGCTGTGTCAGCGTGGGGTTTCCCCAAGCACGCGACACACTCGCTGTGCCCGTCATCAGCGTGCAATGACGAGACGGCATTTGCAACAACGCCGTAGAAAAAGGCTCTTTTAGAGAAATTTGCTCTTTCAATATATCTCACTGGATGGCCGCAGGGGAGCGATGTCTGCAGCAGAAGAAAAGAAATCAGAAGAAATCTGAATTCCTGTGGCAAAGCGGCCAATAAATAGCCAGATTCTCCGCCCATTTTGGCGGGCTTTGGTGGGCTTCGCTGCCATAGGTTCGTGCAGCACCGCTGCCAAGCCATTGGTTTGTTTTAATAACACTGCACGATCCAATGGCTGTGCAGTTTCACTGCGTGATTGAATAAGGCTTCAGTTCAGGAGAAAAAAGGAGTTTTTCCATAAGAGTCTTCGACGCAGTACGAGTGAAGTATTGAAAGGGAACTTCAAGTTCATCCGTAAAGCGCATAAAGCTATTGTTTGACATTATCAATTTTATCATGCATGATTCGTATGGATCTGTTAACTGAAAAAGTGTGCAAAGCAAAGTGTGAATTCTAGTAGATATTCTGTGTCATGATGATGAGCATGTAGGTCTATGTACGCTCAGGAGTTGCTAAATGAACAGCTGCTGCAAGCGGGTTATTTTTTGTTTTGTTTTTTCGACAGACAGTCACGGTAGTGGTTGAATTGGTAAATCCCCAAACTGTTTACTTAAATATTACATTAATAAATGACATCAAAATAAAAGTAATCACTGGTAATCTAAAATATTTTTTCAAATGTAATTATAATGAATAACAATTACTCATAATTTGTATTTAAAATACGCTGTTACATGTATTACGTTACTCCCCAGCCATGGTCATAACCAAACGTTATGTGATTTGCTACAGGTACACCAATGATTTTAAACTTCAGACAAGCACAAATCCCCACCCGCGAAAGAGTAAAACGCTTGTCAATTGTCCCCTTCCAGACTCTGTGTCTACGAAGTGAAGTAGCAGAGTTTGGTATTACCAGGCTAGAATACTATAAACTTCAAGCAGAATATATGATAATATATACACGTTTCTGTCATGAAACTCTAAATGGCAGAGGCCGATACTCAAGCTGATATAATCACATCATCATCACATGGCACATCCAATTGGTTGTTGTTACATCAGCAGCCAATGAGCTTGCTGATATTCAAATACTTTGTTTGGCCAAGCAATTTGCAGAACTGAAATCAATATCTAAAAGATAACTCTAGCTAGGCTCCTTGGAAATATGTGCCTCTACCTATATTTCAGCAACAAAAAACAAAAAAAGTACTTATATGTATGAAGCGCTGCAGTTTCCAGTTGAAATTAACATTAAAGGCAGTAAACTCCAACCAATTTTGTTCCTTTGCACACAAAGTATGATTTACAGGGCAACAATTTTGATTAAGAAAGCCTAGTTTGTGCACAATTACTTGCAGAATATAATGTTTCAACTTCAAAATAATTTTAACATGCTTCAAGATTTGAAAACTGATACTTTTGAAAACTAGCGTCATGTACAGCTTCATATCTATGGGTTTTCCCTTATGAAACAAAAATATATTGCAGTACATTGGAAAATATCATGTAATATATTAGGCATATATTCTTACATATATAATTTTTTTCCAATATATTGCAATATATTGAAAGCGGCAATCATTTTTATATTTTGCAATATATTATATAATATATGTGTCATCAATATATTATTAAATGTATTAAAATATATAAAATATTAGAAATAAAAAGGGAAAATAATATATTACAATATATCACAATATATTTTAAGAAATATATTGGTAAATATATTTTCCTTTCGTAAGGGTTCTGACTGAGTAGGTTTGACCAATAGCTCATGCAACACGGGCTTGCACTTGTATGGTGAAGAACTTTGGTATGAATCCCTTGAGGCCTTCTTTACACTAGTTTGTTTTCATTTTAAAATAGCATTTTAAAGGGTTAGTTCACCCCCCCCAAAAAAATTCTGTCATTAATTACTCACCCTCATGTTGTTCCAAACCCATAAGACCTCCATTCATCTTCAGAACTAGTGATGTGTCGTTGGTGAACGAATAGTTCTTTTTAAACAAATCTTTAAGGTGAACAAATCGTTCTCGTTCATGTCATCCACTCACTCATATTTCTTGTTCACTGAAATTCCTCCCTCCACAGCAGCGCAGCGCTATTAGTAGCGCATGCGCAACTTTGTGAACCAGGTAGCTTAAACAATTAAAATGTTAATTATGCAAGAAAATATTGTGCTTTGTTCATATGAACAACTTATTTAGACTATTTATTGAATGCGATTATGCACACATTTCAATAAAGCCAAATCAGTTTTTGTAACAAGTGAATACGTTCGTTAACTAAATAAATAACACATTAGACACTCTTTTTCACCACCTGTTGGCGTATTTTGTGTAATATGAAGAAATGGTCACTGAACGAATCAGTGAATGAATCAGTGAACGAATCTGAACGAATCATTTTGGTGAACGAACTGAAAATGAACAAATCTCTTGAAAGAATAAAAATTTCCACCACTATTCAGAACAAAAATGAAGATATTTTTGATGCATTCTGACAGCTCTCTGACCCTTCCATAAACAGCAAGGGTACTACCACGATCAACGTCCAGAAATTCTGACGCTAGGGTGACGCTTAGGAGAATTTCTTTGTTTTTTTGTTTTTTTGAATAAACTCATTTTTTTAATAAAAAAAATTTTCACACAAAAAGTATTCTTGTTGCTTTGTAATATTACGGTTGAATCCCTGAGCCCCTGGATTATTTTAATGATCTCCTCGCTAAATTTTTGGACTTTGATCATTGTAGTACCCTTGCTGTCTATGGGAGGGTCAGAGAGCTGTCAAATTCCATCAAAAATATATTAATTTGTGTTCCGAAGATTAACGATAATACCGTTATAAATATTTACATGATAAAAAAAAGTTTCATATCAATGATATAGTGATGCAATGACGTTTGGCACATTTACATTCCCTAGTGGTCATGACATCAGATTAACAATTTGAATTAGGAAGTCTGTCATCGATGACAACAGTTAATTGGAAAAGGATTGGGAATGCCTTTCATTTTGTTTGCACTAATAAATAATGCTGCCTGCCAGGTGCAATTACCAATAAAATGTTGTTCCATACTTTTGTTCTATATCAACATAAATATCATCACCACAAATATTCTTGAAGTATTGTAATATAATTTTGAGGCTATACCAACCACCCCTAGTCTGCAGCCTTTTCAAAGTCTCAGTTTTTGTAAATGTAGCCTGAAAGGATGGGTCGACAGAACAGCTCAAACCTGAATAAAGAAGTTAAAATAGCATGGTTGCATCAGCGTAGGATTTTAAATTTTTCATTTTTATATCACTTTTTCATTCATTAACACTATCAGGTCTGTTTAGGGCTGGGTTTGGTATAGGGGTTATGTTATTTTCAAATACTATAGAGCCGGACATTTGAATTCTAAACTATTGCAATACATACAGTACCTGAAGTATCATAGTAAAAATGCAGCAATATGTGCCTGTACCAACATAAAACACATGCTGTAGCAACACTCACTGGATATATGACTTTAAAACTATTGTTTAATGTGCAGTAAGGTACATAAAAATGGTTTTTGCAGAAATGTAGCCACAAGCATGTATTTTCGATGAGCCATAGGTTGGAAATTGTTTTTACACCGTATCACAGTCATATGCCACTAAGCCATTCGGCATGGTAGCCCAAGCACACAAAGTCATAGGTCACTAGATTAAAATATTTTTAGTATGTAATTACTCTATGCATAACCTGTTATGTGATGGTTGTATCCTCTCATGCTGAAGCAAACCATCAGGTTGTTTTTCAATGGCTTTGTGCAATCTGTTACAGCGGCTGGAATTTTGGATGGGTTGTAAGATACGTTGATGTCCAAGAGCATGATGGGTCTTGACCTGAATGATTCACATATAACAGACATGAATGAACATGACTGAATCTGTGTATTTGTATATTAAGAATTATTTATAAAACAAAACACACCTGAGAAGCAGAACTTCTCCCATGGACCCTACAGCAATATCAGGAAGGGTGTCTCGGGTCTGGTCTGGAGAGAACTGACTCAATGAAATCCCAAAGAACCGCAAACCTGGTCGCACAGATAAACCAGCAATTCTCTTCCATCACACATAGGGAATGAAACATAATGAAAATAATAGAATGAGCCAAGTGTCCAACACATGTCCTAAAAAGCAAAGCCAAAACATTTAAATTGCCATTTGGTGGCTTGCGGCATTATAAGTCATTAAACCTGCCCTTTCCGTGTAAATGAATGGGATGTGAGCCAAATTGAAAAATGTAATTACACTTCAAATAAATTTCCCCCAAGAATTGTTTCCATCTTTTAAGGTAGTTCATAATGGGATATTTTGATTCAGTTTTCTATAGTGGAAGGAAGTGGAGACCCATCATCTATCTTTTTTTTTTACAATCTCTGGAATGAGCCCAGGAAGTGATCCACATAAATTAATGTAATGACAGAAAGGTCTTTAAACTACTGTCCCTTATAACTGCCACTAACCATGTATTTTTCACCTGTGAATATTTGGGATTTATTTGATCTTTTACTCCATTGAAGATGTAGATGCTGCCCTGTCCGTTCTCCTCTAAAGGAGCTCCAATCAGCACATCCATGAAACCATCACCATTCAGATCTGCTGGACTGGCCAGAGAAGAACCAAACCGACCCATCTGACCTTCCTTTCCCTCCAGAACCACATCCGAAATAACAAACTATGAAGACAGAAAAGTAAACATGTCATCAAACTTTCAATTCCATTTGATCAAGCACTTATTGAAAATCTACAAATGATTTTAACAGATGTTATAAAATGATTAAAAGCTTTTGTTAATGCATCTATTTAGATGTGATACGGGTAAGGATAGGAACAGGTTTGATGGTGTGGGTACATTTAAGGGTTGATTAAAGGACCAACCGTGTACAGGGGTCAATTTGATTACTATAAGGGAACACTGTTTATATTATATTATTTTGATAAATGAACAAGTATTTTCTTTTAAAAAAATGATTTGTTTTCCCCTGTTTATTTATGATTCAATGAATATCGTTTAATAATATACTGAAGTGTAGTAAAAACTTTTCTCTCTATTTTGCACTAAAATTACAATCTGTTATGTCCTTAGCAAACATTTAGCTAAACTTCACCAGCCACCCTTTACTAAAACTTCTTACATTAGCTAAAAGTCCAGTGCCCATAAATAAACTAAATGGCTAGTAATCATTTATATACATCTACAAATGATGAATGGTTTCAGCTAGATTGGCTACTGCAAAAACATGAACAGATGTGTCCGAACACTTTCGCAATTGAAATGACTGCATTTGCAAATTATGAATAGTTTCCACTAGATTGGGTACTGCGAAAACATGAACAAATAATCAATAGATTATTTGTTAAGACCAACGAATGAAGATCATATGAACTGAACTGACATTTATAAGAATTTTAATTTACATTAAAAGTTAATCATTATGTTATGTTTAGTAAGTTCATTAGTAAACATTAACAAGAACATTATCTCATATTTCAACTCTTTGAAGAGTAAGCAATTCTATATTAAGCATTATATAATGCCGGTTAATGATTTATAAATTAAAGTTATTATAAAGTGTTTCCTCAAATTGTTCTAAAGGTCAATCCCCATCACTTACCTTTACATTACTTGTAATGGTGTAAACAAACACTTTACCCTCCCGGTCAGGCTCCATGTATGTTGGTGCCGATACCAACAGGAGGTCTGTTCTGGAGTCACTGTTCAAATCCACCACACAAACCTCAGCTCCAAAATATGAGCCAATCTGAGGCTGAGAAAAGAGAAGGTTGAAAATTAATATTAGCTTTATATAATTTCTGTGGATTGTGACAGAGGACAGTACATTTGTGTTCTAATTCTGTATTGTAATCACTGCACCGAGCACAAATCTTTTTGAACCATGTCTAGCTCCTAAAGGTAATGACTTTAGACCTCTCTTTAAGCTTTAAAAGTTGATACTTGTCCCAGACAACATCCTGCAACTAAATTGTCACAGTAACAATTTTCATCATATAATTACAAATATATTTAAACATTACCACCGTTGTTGTAATTTTTACCACATCTGTTTGCTCGAATATGCTCAAAATTATTTAACAGTGAAACAAGAGCCTGCTGTTTATCTGTCAGCTGATGCGTGTTAAAGTTGTCTTCATTATATACACAGTAGAGTCCTGGTGTTTTTTTGTTTTTTTGTTTTTTTTGTGTGTGTGTGTTTTTTTTTTCAGAATCATCATTGGTCCAATTCCTTGTTAATACTAAAATAAAGTGATTTACAGCATCAGAAAGAGACATGTGACCTGACACTCTGTAAAAAAATGTTTAATTGCCATACAGAATTTGTTAAAGCCAATATAGACCAAAAACTTTAAAGCTTAGTGTTATAGGTATATAAGCTATATGTATATGTGTTTTGTAAATTTCCAACTGTAAATATATCAAAACTTAATTTTTTATTTTCATTACTAATATGCATTGCTAAGAAACTCATTTGGACATCTAAAGGCCTCCCTCAGATTCAAGATTTTCAAATAGTGTATCTCGTTCTATCATACCAAACCATACATCAATGGAAAGCTTATTTATTCAGCTTTCAAATGATGTATAAATATTGACCCTTTTGACTGGTTTTGTCCAAGGTCACATGGAGTCTGCTGCTGTTGTTAATATATCACTGTAATGTCGTAATTACAGTGGGTAGCTGTAATTGGATAGCTTGTCTCCAGATAGCTACTTTCATCCTGGCCAGCAAGGATCGCTTTCTTCGAGCCCTTTACTTTATGCTCCCTACAGAACTCTAGCATTTGCACGTCCGAATTCAATGGCTACATCCGAAAACTTAGGCAGGTGACTTGCTGCCTCGCTGCCGTATCAATTGCATGTAGCATTTTTGCATGAATGCGCTTCATGAAGCTGATTTTGGACAGGCTTCTGAGGCAGAGTAATGGTTTAATGATCTGCAGCAAAATATAGAGAGCTTTGGTGACAACTAAGTGGATATTTCATTACTGAAATATTAATTTCTTGCTAGAAATGACATAAAAGTGGAAATGTTGATCAAAAACATACATTTACACACAAACTGACCACTGACTGCAACTTTAAGAAGCCATCTTTATTTTTATTTTTAGTTAAGCTAAAAAATAAAGATGGCATCCGAAAGTTGTGGCAGGTGGTCAGTTTGTGTTTTAAAATATGTTTTTGATCAACTTTTTACCCTTTTGATGTCATTTCTAGTGAGAAATTAATATTGCAGTAATGAAATATCCACTCAGTCATCAACAAAGCTCTCTATATTTTGCTGTAGATCAATAAACCGTTAATCTGCCTCAGAAGCCTGTCCGAAATCGCCTAAAAAAGTCATTGCCTGATACGGCAGCGCGGCAGCAAGCTTTCGGATGCAGTCATTGTGTTTAGTCTCGAAAAAATTAATCCTGTTTATCCAGTTTCCCTTTTAAGTTAAGTCTGATTGTTATTGTTTTGCTTTTGACCCACGTGTCTGTTTTTTGTTTTTTTTTCAATCTAGGCCTTTTTTTTCATACCCGCTCACTAAACTTGCATATTTCCAGAATGGTCTTGAAGCTGTTATTTCAAGGTAAAAATAATAATAATAATAATAATAATCAATCACGAAAGCATGTTTAGATATTCTACAATTAGGTATGGAAATTATTCTAAAGTTAGCTATGGAACCTGAAGAAAGAGCGTCCATCCATATGCACCACGCTGTTTGGGACATCGTTGCAGAGCCATGTTTCAGTGAAAAACATAACATTACAGTCCATAAGCCATTTCTGTGTGAGGTTCCAGATCTTTAGTTTGTCCATCATGTTCATCAGAGACAGCTGGGCAGAGCTGGTCCATGTGGGTTTAGCCTTAGCTTAGCACGCAGCCCTACACATTTTCCCATAGACAGTAAAAGAAATGGACACATCGACCCCATTGGATTCAACAGAGACAAGTGAAGTCAATTAGAAGCACACACTTCATGGGGGTCGAGCGTACTGCGCAGACTCAAACTGAGCTTGATGAAGTAAATTTCACGTGAGCAACCTGTCTGACAATTGTAAGTCTAGTCTTCCAAACGCTGTGCCAAGAGAAATCTGAATCACCCACCGAATCTTGCAGATGTTGTTGAATAATTTTTCCAGTTGCTTTTATGGACTCTCTATGGGCTTCTCCTTTGACTTTATGCCTCCACGTCACCCCGATAGCCTCATAGACAGTAAAAGATTGCCTGCAAGCTTCTCCTCCTGTCCATACAGTAATTACTCTACTGTGCGACACAGAGTCGCAGGTTATGATGCAATCGTTAGCCTATTTTTACAAAAACTGCTTCTACGGGGCCATAACGTGTTTCTTTAGAAATAATGAATGGACAAATGGAGTCTTTAAATGCCTCAGATAAAAAGTTATTCACTGTCAAAGTGACGCCAAAATGAATGGGAGTCAATCGAATGCTAACAGCAAGTGGGAGTCCGCTAGCCAATGGCGGCACCTAGGGATGCTTCAATTAAATATGAAACCTTGTCCCCCTGCATTCGTATTTGTTTACAGTCTCGAAGCCGAGCACTTCCAGTCAGTACGAGTGGTCCGCTTGTCTGCGGTGATCTCAGTAGCTCCGGCGGAAGTTCGCTGAAGTTGAAAGGAATGATCTAAAACTATGTTGGAACACCATCTGTTGATGTCCAAAAGTGTTTGCTTACTATAGCTGTAGTTCGCATTACTGAATCGCCTGAACACAAATTAAATAACCAGGTAAATTAACAATATTTTCCGAAATCTGGTAAGACGCTGAGCCTCGCGATGTGATATATATATTGATGTAATTTTGATGTAATTGCCCTAATTGGTCTTATCAGTAAGCTAAACTATAGTGTTGGTGGTTTACATAAAACATACAAAAATAAATGTAATAATAAAAATTATACCGTGTGTTTATGCACCATGACATTAAAAATATTATTTTTAAATAATAATAATAATTAAGAACCCTGGGAGATTGCAACAGTTGATCCTGGGTGGTTCCGGAGGGTCTAAGTTGTGAAACAGTGACTTGTCCTTGATGCTTGTATCTTGGAGCTCCTAGAATAGCATAGTCGACCTTTGACACTTTTGCGATAGCCATCGAATAACCTTCAGACAAATAAATGCAGTAGTTCAATAGTATGTTGTATTTGCTGTATAGAAGAAGCTGTTTTCTATAGTTAAAAAAATAAATAAATAAAGTCTCACCTAGATAGCTTTCATGCTCTCTGCCTGTTTGAAAGGAGCCATGTGGATATTCCTGATAACCACCTTTCCACTGGAAAGCTCCCACAGCACTCATCAACACACTGTCCTAAACAAAGCAAAACTAAACTGTCACTGGATTTAGACATATAATGAACATCTCATTTTATACTTATATATATACAGTACATAATGAAAAAATTTGTGTGTACTTCAAAAGAATTAAGAGTACATAATTTTCTTTGGAGTCAGAGATGTTATAGTATTTATTGTTAAATGTATTCTTTCACATTTTCAACCTTTTTTGAAAATACAACTGTATAACCTTACTGATGATCATTCACTTGGTCTGAAAAATGTACTGTTAAGGTTTTGGTAAAACTGCATATTTATTTACATATGATGTGAAAGCTGTGCTGAATCCATCCTGTGCAAACTCCATTCTAGAGGAATCACCTGAAGTCTGGGTTCCTGCAGCAAAGAAACAGAAGTTAAATTATCGATATTATTTGAAAGTGGGCCTATTATGCCCCTTTTTACAAGATGTAATAAGTCTCAGGTGTCCCTGAATGTGTCCATTTTGAGCCTTTACAATGAGCCTTTAATAAATAGGCTAGCTGGCCTATTCCATGTTCAAGCACATGAAAGCTTGCTGCAAAACACCAGCAAAAGTAATGAGTAGGGAAAAATACTAGAGAGATATCCTTATTTTTAGATATTTATTAATAAAGTAGTTTTTTCAACTGCAACAATGGCAACAGTGACTCGCCATCTCCGCCTTTAATACAGATTTCTTAATGATACAGTTTTTGTTTTGTTTTAAAGTTTCAAGCTTCCTATGGATATAGTTCTCATGTGTAATGATAGTGGTGTGTCAAAGAAGCCTATACGCTGAGAGTTTCAGTTAATTTTTTGAATGAGACTGCTGAAAGCGCGTCCTGTTTATTTTCATGATTTTTCAAAGGCACAATGTTTTGTTGTTATTGTGAGTGTACAATGATAAAGGTTGACCCTTTAAAGTTTTTAATGATATACTATCTGAATGAACAAAAATGATGCCGTATTTTAATTTATTTCCACTTATCAGGGAGTTATAAGTGAACGTTTAAACTAACATTGTGAAATGCTTTAACTGTTTTATATCTATGGATTTTATCATAGGTAAGTCAAGTGTTAATCTTAGATAGCTACATTTATCAAATATATGGTCAACTCACTGTCGGCTGCTTGCTAGCCAACAAAAACCTGAATTAAACAAATTTTACTCAGCTGTCTCTGCTTTCATTGTCTTCACCTATCTATATAACCGTTCTTCTTTCTATCTGTTTCATGGAGATCTGTTTTCCATTCTGTCTGTTTTCAGATTCTGTCACGAATGCACACACGAAACAAGAGATCCAATAGCAGTGTTTAATGGGAATAGGCTGGGGGTCCAAAACAGGCTGGAGGTCAAAAAATGAAAGAAGTCCAAAAAAACAAAGAACAAAAAAAAAAACCACAAGGGACCACAAAAAAGCCAGGTGACGTAAAACAATGACTCCTTGAAACAGATAAAGCAGACCGATTATATAGATAGGTGAAGACGATGAAAGTAAGGACAGCTGAGTGCAATTAACAGGTGCGCAATTAACCTTGAGGAAGGGAAATGGCTTGTGGGAAATGTAGTGCCTGCAGTGGGGTGCCTATGGGAAATGAGACCACTAGTGGACACCCAGGGAAACACAGACCAGACACTGTGACAAGTAGGCACACAATCTGCAATCTGAGATCTTTTTAATACTGTCTTTCTCCGATTTAGCAAGTTGTATTGAAGTGACTTAACAAATTACATATTAGGCGGCTGGCTGAAAGGTATAAGATAACCTTACACCCTCTGACAAAGTTCGAACTGGCAAATTTGTGATTGTAAGATTCACATACAGCCGACGTGAGACTCAAATGTGGAGTCAGATTAAACACAAAGCTTGACTAAAATATAAACTAAATCCTGAGAAATTAAATGAACTCCATCACTGGATTCCATCACTGGACCAGTGGGTGGACCTTACAGATACATCTATACATACATTAATACAGAAATGTGCTTTCATAACTTTCATTTCTCTAGAGCTGTTAACATACCTTCAATGGAAATAATGCTCTCCTCCAGTTTTTGAAGAATACTGTTCAGTGCATTAAAGTCTGTCACTTTGAACACGTGATCAGTATATGGTTTAGAAGCAATCGTATTTAGCTCTCCTTTTGCATCGATATCATTAAATGCATTGCCAACCTAGGAACAAAAAAGTATTGTGTCCTAAAGATATATGATACAAAGCATTTTTTCAGAGTAATAAATGCACAGAAATATGGAATTTTAAATATGTGCGCAAACACACACACAAACACACAACTTTTCAAATTCCCATGCATTTATTTATTTTAAGCTATAATTAAATAAAAAATCAGAAAAGGCCATATACAATTCACAAAACATTAAGGTTTTAGAATCGATTTAACTAGACACAATGAAACACTTAAGAATCTAATGGAAGTTATTTGAATGACATAATATATGAAGAAAATACCTACCCCAATTGCAAATCGTACTATGTTATTTGCCTCTGCCTGTGTTGCTGCATTGTACAATAAGTCCCTGTCATGTGATGCTCCGTCAGTAATAACAACCAATACTTTTTTTGATGATGGTCTTAACCCTCCAGCTGGTTTAAATAGATATTCCCTGGTATGTGAAAAGAGATTTAGATAAATATAGGATATATAAGGTATACATGGGTTATACATTTGATTAGTAATATGCATTGCTAGGAATTAATTTGAAAAACTTTAAAGGCAATATTCTCAGTTATTTAGTATTTTCAGATTTTCAAATAGTTGTATCTCGGCCAAATATGGTCCTATCCTAATAAAACATACATCAATGGGAAGCTTATTTATTTAATTTTAAATTTAGTTTTTATTGGTTTGTTTGAATTCAGAGGGAGTGTCAGCCACATTTAAAAAGTTAACAGCTGAAGCAATTTGTCGATAAATGCTTATTGGAGACCCGAACCGTTTAAAATGATTCAGTTCGATTTGGTGAATTGGTTCAAGAGGATCCGCTTACATCGAATGATTCGTTCTCGAACCGGATATCACTACACTGCAGTGCTGTGAACGTGCTCACAAGTTGTCACAACAGACCCGGAAGAGAAGACAATGATGAATAAAGTCATAGTTTTTGCTATTTTTGGACCAAAATGTATTTTTGATTCTAACTGACCCTCTGATGTCACATGGACTACTTTGATGATGTTTTTCTTACCTTTCTGGACATGGACAGTATACCGTACATACATTTTCAATGGAGGGACAGAAAGCCCTCGGACTACAACTAAAATATCTTAAACTGTGTTCAGAAGATAAATTGAGGTCTTACGGGTTTGGAACGACATGAGGGTGAGTCTAGGGTTGCCACCTTCAATTTTACATTTATTTTACTGTTTGCTTCGCGATGAGAGGAATAAAACATAATTCACCCCAAAAAGGTGTGATGTGGCTGAGGATTTGAGAAATGGATTTCCTCAGAAAAAAAGAATGAAGCACTTTATTCAGCAGAGATCATTAACATGAGTAAGTCTCTTTTTATTTATTTATATACTTGTACTAGTTTTCACATAACGTATAATTATTTTACTAGACTTTTTCCAAATACTTTTTCCAAACTATAATTTCTATAATTTAACAAATAAATATAACTGTAACAAATGTAAAAACAATGCTGTTCTTTCCCCCCTTTATCCCCCCTTAAAAAAACTGAAAAATATTCTCAGCTCTTTTCAACATTAATAAAAATAATAATAATGATGATAATAATAACAATATTTTTTTTTTCCGTAGAAAATAAGATTGTTAAAAGGATTTCTGAAGGATTTTGTGACTGGAGTAATGATGCAAAACAATTCGTTTGAAAGTCAGCTTTGATTATCCTAATAAACTGTTTAACTGCTCCCCCTAGTGGATATTAAATTATGTTGTGGGATAATTAAATATATTCTAAATAAACTACAAACATAAAATTATATAGATTTATTGGTAACACTTTAGAATACTGTTTCTTACTTACTACATAACTAATTAGGAATTATTGAAGAACTAACAGGTGATTATTCATTAACACTTAACTCACTACTGTTAACTACTAAGAAATATGTGTTAACTAATCAGTATGTAATATAATTTTATGATTGTGTTAAGTAACAGTTAGCTAATCAGTAACTAATATATTCTGTGATACCTCCTGAATAACTACTATTAATTATCTACTAGTTAAGGTTCAAGAAAAATAACTATGAAATAACTACTTCTGAACAGTTATACGCAAAAAAAAAAAAACTATAATAATCAGGCTGTGTCCCACAAATCAAGTACTTGAGTAAAAGTACAGATACCCCAATAAAATAATACTCCAGTAAAATTATAAGTAGGCTTGTTAATTTTCAAAATTACTTGAGTAAAAGGACAAGTACAAAGAACTACTACAGTAGCAACTTTGTTACTGCCCAATTATTAGCCTATAATGGAAATGAAATATGGATTTAGTTTGCTTCTTAATGTTTAACTTTTGATTATGAAATGTTTGTTACATTAATTAAAATGTGGGCAGTATACATGTTAAAATGGAATAAAATATGCTGTATTAAGAAATGTTCTCATCTGAAATAAACAGATGAGAGTATTTTACAAAGTTAATGATTACTTTATAGGTTGTTCTTAGTCAAAATGATGTAGTTTATTATTTACTAGGTTCACTTTAGAATTCTGTAAGTTCTGCAAAATTATCTGATAATTCTTTATTAATTACTAATGGGTTCCCTATGTTTTCACTTTAGAATACTGTTTCAGATTCTAAGTAATTCTTCAGGAATTATTTGATAATTAATTATTAATTACTAATCGGTTCCCTATGTTTTCACTTTAAAATACTGTTTCAGATTCTAAGTAATTCTTGAGGAATTATCTAATAATTCAGCCTGATCTCACAATCAAAACGTACATATTTAGACGTAAATTAAAACTGTCCAATACGTATGTGCCTTTATGTATTTACAGTGTTGTTTACGTATTATCTGGACGTAATTACAGGTTTCGATACGTAAGTAAATTTACATAAAAACAACCTAAAATACGTACAGATAGAACGTGTTCTCTGACCAGTCAGTTATCCATAGAAAAATGTGTAACCCCACCCGAACCTAAACCTACCCAATTTATACAGAATGTTAAAAGAATAAAACATAATAAAACACAATTTTAGTAAAAATATAACATTAAAACGTTATTTTGAGCCACTAACGTTAATTCTACACCTACTCCTAAACCTACCAATAACCATTTCTTAAAATTACATAACGTTACTGTTATAAATAAACAAATAACAGACAAACAAACGTAACATTAATCATTTATTTTTTGCGAAAAGATCAAAAGTGGTACCAAAAGTAGTTCAAATGATAATGAGTTCCAGTCGCAGTCCTCTCTGGAGGTAATAGTTTTTATAAGGTACAGAGCAGAATTAAATTTATTAATCCGTGAAATTATGAATCTGTCTTCTCTCCGTGAAGGCGCACTGGCGCAGTACTGATTTCAAATTTCTATCAACTGAAACACGGCATGTCGCAATCTGTGACGAATTAGGTGAGAACCAATGAGAGTTTGATATCAGTGCCGTAAACCGTGTCATAACGTTTCTCGAGGGTGGCGCACTGGCGCTATTTTCACATTCAAATCATATAATGAGCGCGGGCTTTGACTATGTGATGGTCGCTGTTACTGAGAATGAAGATGAAGATCGATTGATAAAGGGCTGAATTTGGATATTTTCCTTGCAAACTTCTGGATTCTAAAGATATGGAGTACAGCAAACAAATAAAATGGATGTGATTTGTAATTTCATGCTGTGCTTTTGTATGGTTGTAATGCCACTCATTGGATAGGAGAAAATCGCACAGCAAAATATTGCAAAATGTTTCAGGTTCAAAATAAGTCATTCAGAATTATTTGATCATTAATTATTAATTAATAATGGGTTGCCTATGTTTTCACTTTAGAATACTGTTTCAGATTCTAAGTAATTCTTCAGGAATTATCTGATAATTCTTTGTTAATTACTAATGGGTTCCCAATATTTTCACTTTAGAATAGGCCTAATGTTTCAGGTTCAAAATAAGTCCTGCATAATTATTTTATAATTCTTTATTAATTACAAATTGGGTACCTGTATTTTCACTTTTCCTTGTATATATATATATATATATATATATATATATATATATATATAATGTGGTATATGCTGAGGAGGCACACATACAGTACTGTATATAAAATATAAAAACTAAGGTAAGTTATCACAAGGCACTGGAGTGGGGTTCCTACTAGAAGGTGATTTCTTACAAAACACACTCACAAAACAATTTACTACATAGGCAAAACCTCTATAAAATGTATTGCATTTATTAATATTGCATTTTCATACTACTACTATTATTGCTAATAGCATTTATATGAAAGGGTCACAATTCAATGTAATAGTGTAAAACTGTTCATTAGTAGTTACTTCATAGTTATTTTTCTAGAACCCTAAGTAGTAGATAATCAATAGTAGTTCTTCAGGAGGTATGACAGAATACATTAGTTATTGATTAGCTAACTGTTACTTAACATAATCATAAAATTATATTACATACTGATTAATTAACACATCTTCCTTAGTAGTTAACAGTAGTGAGTTAAGTGTTAATGAATAATCACCTGTTAGTTCTTCAATAATTCCTTATAAGTTATGTAGTAAGTAAGAAACAGTATTCTAAAGTGTTACCGATTTATTTTATTCTCACATTCTTTCTTGTAAGTCCTCCCTCAGTGGCACAGCTGACTGAGAGGCTCATTATGCAGCTCATTATGCAGGCCTTTGTCTTCTCAGGTGTAAATCACAATGATATTCATGATAGTTGACACCTACTCGCATATGACTTATACCAACAAAAAGTGTCTTAGAAAATGTAAATCAATATATTGTTTTCTGTGAGTGAGTAAACAAGATGATTTTCACATACTTTAGAAAGAAAAATTCTAGGCTTACAAGCTCCAGTTCTCAAAAATTCCGGAAACCATTGTTCTTTATGAGTTTTTTGGCCTTATTTAATGTTTTAACATTTTTAGTTTTTCACCAACCACACATAACATTATTTTTTCTCAAAAATACAATCAGGTACATACATGCATTTCACATATTAATATAGCCAAATTTGTGCTGATTACAATGAGATTAGACTTTACCCATTTAGATATTTATAAGAAACTGAAAATTGCACAAATGTCAGGGCATGACAAAACTTCTCCAGGCCCCAAAAATACACTTAGACTCCAGAGGGTTAAAAACGCCTGAGTGCTGCCCTCTTCAGGTTGAACGGTCGCTACTGCAGTTGGTTTCCAGCTCACCATGCCCCTTGGTACGAGTTACCACACCCCTGGCAGTATAAAACCATCTTGTTCCGTCAAAATCACTGTTGTGAGTCAGGAGTTGGAATTGCGAGTATTGAAAACAACCAGTATACACTATTATAGCATCTATTTAGCATTGCAATTATATAGTTATTTCGATTATTTTGTGTAGCCTATGTAGTTAATTAGCATAGTTGTTAGTGTAACGTTAGTATTGTTAGAAGCATAGTTAGTTAGTAGTATAGTATTGCATCAGTTAGGATAGCTTCAAGTTAGAGTAGATTTATCTGTATTTAGTACAGTGGTCAGGATGGTACGTAGGTGTAGTGTTGATGGTTGCGACAGCACTACTGGACTGCATAGTTTTCCAGCAGACTTTAAAATTAGGCGCCAGTGGTTGCATGCACTTGGCCTGGAAGACCGTGAGCAATGGAGGTGGAAATGGGCTTCTCGCGCTGAAAAGTGACGCAGTGCGGGCGTTAAGACCGTAGTTTGAGCCAGCGACTCAAGTTGATATGGCTCAGGCCACAGACACCTCGACATCCTCCACTTCAGGTGAAGGTGGGGGAGAAAAGTCCTCTTCTTCAAATGATCGCTCTGTTGCTAAGCTACTTGCGTCACTACAGGCACTCTCCATTTTAGCGACTCTGACAGCAGCTGTCAATTAATCCGTCACTGCGGGTCTCAGGTTCATGCCCCACCCGCCCCGTTCCCGATTGGGAACAAAATCACTAATCTCAACGAGACCAGATGAAACTTCTCAATTATCTAAGCTAACAGAGTGTGTTACAAATGTAAAAGATTGGATGACAAATCATTTTCTCCAATTAAGTTCGGATAAGACAGATATATTAATTATTGGACCAAAAAACACCACACAGAATCTTGTAGATTACAATCTGCAACTAGACGGATGTACTGTTACTTCCTCTACAGTCAGAAATCTGGGTGTTATATTAGACAGCAATTTGTATTTTGAAAATCATATTTCCCATGTTACAAAAACTGCATTCTTCCATCTTAGAAACCTTGCCAAGCTATGAAACATTTTATCTGTTTCTGATGCAGAAAAGCTAGTTCATGCATTTATGGCGCCGACTATTGTAATGCACTTCTAGGTGGTTGTCCTGCTTCTTCAATAAACAAGCTACAGGTCGTCCAAAATGCAGCAGCTAGAGTCCTTACAAGGTCAAGAAAATATGATCATATTACCCCAATTTTACAGTCTCTGCACTGGCTACCTATTAAGTTCCGTATCAGTTACAAATTATCATTACTTCCTATAAGGCCCTAAATGGTTTAGCTCCTGCGTATCTAACTAGCCTTCTACCACGCTACAACCCATCACGCACCCTAAGGTCACAAAACACTGGACTTTTGGTAGTTCCTAGGATAGCAAAGTCCACTAAAGGAGGTAGAGATTTCTCACATTTGGCTCCCAAACTCTGGAATAGCCTTCCTGATCATGTTTGGGGTTCAGACACACTCTCTCTGTTTAAATCTAGATTAAAAACGCATCTCTTTCGCCAAGCATTCGAATAATGTATCTCTTAAATTGTGAGTGTAGTTGCATCTGATCAAATGTGCATTTTTATTCATTAGCTTGGGTTAAACTAATTTTACTTTGTTGGATCAGCAGCTATGCTAATGATGTCTCTATTTTGTTTCTATGTTTGGCCACGGGATTTACATCCCGTGGTAACTAGGATTTAAACAAGCTCCAGTCTGGATCCAGAACACCTGAGAAGAGATGATGCTGACCCTCAGAGGATCTCAGATGATGCTAACCCTGAATCAACAAACAGAACTAACAAACATTGCTACAAGTGTGACTGCATCATATAATAATTATCAATTAATAATATTAATAATGTTCATCGTCTAGCTGATTACGTCTTGTATTAATTATTTCTAAAAATCAAATGTGCACAAACTGACAGTAAGCACCATAAGCTACTACTAAATATTGTAGAAACATAATTTTCTGTAAAGTTGCTTTGTAACGATTTGTATTGTAAAAAGCACTATACAAATAAACTTGAATTGAATTGAATTGGAAAGGTGAAAAGGTGTTTTAAACCTTGTTTTGGGGTAAAGTCATCAAACTTTTTCAGCAATTTTTATCATATTTTACTGCTGTTTCTATACATGCAATTTGTATGTCCCGGTGACCAGTGGAAGTCCAGTTCTGACTCTCTGCCCATTCAATTAGATAGGAGCCTGGTCTTGTTAGTCTGAAATAGCTGCCCGGAGGCGTTGCCAAGATGGCGGCTGAGTGGCACGACTTGCCTAAAAGGACTTTTGTTTAGATTATGGGGCTGTCACGTGATTAAGGAATGAGTCAAAAACACGATAGACCCGAAATATGAACTAATCAATTCTCTTTCCGGCTCAAGACTGCATTGACTGACACTGGTGAATTAATTCTAGCAGAACAGAACCTATAGAATACTGCACATGCGTGACTGAATGAATCACCCCCCTGAGACGACTCGTTCTTCCCGAGTCACATTAAAGATTTGTTCAAAATGAACGAATGATTAAAGAACAACACATCACTAATGTGAATGGCTTTGGCTTGAGCGATACCAGAAAATTCTCTGACGTTATGCCAGTAGGCGGGAGAAAGAATCCATCTATCTATCCAATTTGAAGACAATTCTTGTTGAGTCACAAATCCACATGTTGGTTGTCATTAAATATGAAAGGATATTTAGCTGCTGCTCTCACTTATTTTAGGTTTGTTAACTAAATTGTGAAACGAGCACTGGAAGCACTGTCAAAGTAAACCAATAAACTTGTTAACCCTTACACACGTACGATCACACCAGTGTGATTGGAACTTTCAGTACGTCACGTCTGAAATCCATTTTTGAGCTTTGACTGGTGCTGAGCCAGATCGGATGCGCTGAACGCTGGTCATATTGCCACAAATATTCAGTGTTTTCAAACACAATGCTTATTTTAGGTTTAAGACATTTAAATACACATAATTACTAGCAAAACCATACATTTACAGATAAAATACATGCAGATGTCTATGGAAACGGTAATAATGATCGTTACAAATATAATCTGACTTAATGTTTTTATTGATATCATATACAGATTGTGTAGGTAACTAATGTTTACTCTGCCCTTCTCCGAGTTTACCAGAGACCTACTTCAACTTGTTCCGGGATGAGAGGATTAATGTGTGTGTTGTAAATCCCACAGCTCGGATTCAGCGTGAACCAACATGGTGGCACCCATCACCTGGTATAGATAAACTAACACGGTCAATATAAAAGTGTTTAAGCTACCAAATAAATTTACTTGCAAATATTTTAGAATCGGAATATCAGGTATTTCATAATATAGTGAGTATGTTTTCAAATATTTTGAATAAAACAGGAAAAACAAAATAAAAGCGATCCATGTGTCATACAGATCTATTTTGGCTGTGTTGTGTCACATGACAAGTGCAACATGTCGCCATAGAAACAAGAAGGTGGTACATTCTTTATGTGGCTGGAGTATTCTGTCTCTAGAGACTCTAGCTACCCTTGTCGCCACTTTTAGCTCCCAAATGCCCCAATGTCTATATTCAAGTCAGAATCAGGGTTCTCTAATTGGAAAAAAGGACTGTGCAGAAATGGTGGCTTTAGAGATAATTGCAAATCAGAACATCACAGAAGTGCTGTGTTTGCTTGGATAGAGCACAAATTAGTCATTGAAATTTGTGAAACATGATGCGTTTTGTCCTTTATGCACATTATAAATAAATGAAAAAAATCATTAACAACTTTACTGGCTCACATTTTTTTTTATTAGAGCGTTTGAAAAAGGAATGACTGCCGAAATGTATTTGCACCATACTGAATAAATTATTTTGTGTGCTTGAATGTACCCTGTACTTGGCCACTGAATGTAACATGTGGTCCCTTATTGGCCCCTGTTACAGAAAAATCTTAGAACCGCCACTAAACAGGACAGGAAAAAATGTCAGCGGGAGTGGGCTGGACCGGGAATACACTTTGATCCCCAGCTTTATACACAAATATAGCCTACCTTTTATATAAATAAACTATAAACTGTATGCTTATATTTAAATTTTGGACTCAATTCTACTTGCCCTTTATGCTCTCCTCCTGTTTGCTTTGGTGTGGCTGGTTAAGTGAATGACTTCCGTGTGACGGACAGATCGTTAACAGCTGCTCGTTGTGAAATACAGTAGCCTACATCGAACAGGCCACCCAAAAGCCCATCTATCATTCATAGACCTTGAATCTAGCTTTTAATCTAAAAGATGTATGATGTAACAACTTTACATGGCCACTCAGCATACTGTTAACCTACAGAAATGTGCGCTATTGAAGTGTGTGTGGAAAGGCACAGGCACCGGTGCTCTCACTTGCTCTTAAAATACTCTGTCATTTTTGGTCATACAGATAAAAGTCCAAATAGGTTTATTTGTGTGCACTCAGAATAACAACGAAACCTTGTGCTTCTGTAAAATTTTTAAAGCAAACAAGATGAGGTTTCTGCAGTCTCGGTCATGTGAACTTGAGCGAGAACCTTCGAAAATCTGTGTATGAAAAATAAATCTATAAAGAGTGAAATGTCTATGTTCAAATGAAATAAATAAATAAATAAAATAAAAACCGTGTGTTAGCATGGATGATTTACATGAAATGTAATTTGTGTGCAATCCACATCCACAGCTTTCAGTTCATTAAAATAGCTATAAAAAAAAATTTAAATTATGAATTTTTATTTAACTAAAGTGGGCATGCTGTGATCTGTATTGTATTTTTTTATTTGTATATATTTTTATATATTTTTGTAACTGACAGATTCTGGCCAAAGAAATAGAAAATGGGAATGGGAGTCATTCTTCTGGGAGAGGACAGGTTTTTGTTTTTTTGGGGTGGGAGGGGGACGGGAGAGGTTTTGAAAATCCACTCACGTGTCAGCCTTTACTTCATAGTCTAGTGTGACCATCCTTTAACTCCCCATTTGGGAATTTATTTGGGCTATTGGTAAACTTGGTAACTATCTAAACATCAACTGATAATGCTTCTCATGTTTTTAGACAGTTTCTTAACATGACTTACAATTTAATGTACTCAAGATGGCGGCGCGTCCACACACAGCGCTTCTCTCGCTCCTGACAGAATGGTGTTTTTTAGGGGTGCTCTGATCACGATCGGCTGATCGTTAATGCGCATCTCGTCAGTAAAGCCGGTTTTCTAATCAGCGGTTAATTCCATCAGGTGCTTGATTTCACATAGAGCAGCTGTTACTACACAGAGCCGTTGTTAACTGAGAAGATGCGTCAAAAAACGCTGAAAATTAACGTGATTTGCGCATCTTCTCTATTAACAACGGCTCTGTGTATTAACAGCTACTCTATGTGAAATCACGCATCTGATGGAATTAACCGCTGATTAGAAAAACGGCTTTACTGACGAGATGCGCATAACGATCGGCCGATCGTGATCGGAGCACCCCTAGTGTTTTTGTGTTTTTTGTCTTGTGAATCGCAGTGTTTTTGTACATTTTCATCGTGTCTACTTGTCTTTAAGTGTGCATACAGCCTTGAGTTTCTGCTGGATGTCGGCAGAACCACATTTTTAAAGTTAAACTCTGCACAAGCGGAAGAGCTGCGAGACCTCCGTCTGTTCCTGAGGCATACGCCATCACTTACTCCCACTATTGCATCTCCTCTACATGCTCCTCTAACCATCAATGGTGCGACTGTGAAGAGAGTTAGCACCACCAAGTTCCTGGGTGTGCACATTACAGAGGACCTCTCCTGGACTGACAACACTGCAGAACTGGCCAAGAAATCACAACAGTGTCTCTATTTCCTCCGCAAACTGAGAAGAGCCAGAGCCTGTAACGTCTACCAGAGAGACCGAGTTTACCCGGATAAAATAGAAGGCAAAAGAAGAGAACTCGAAGCGATCAGACAGTTGTTCCACGAGCCTTTATAGTCGTTCGCAAAGCATACACTTCTCACACACATGTGAAAGGTAACGTAACAAAACAGAAACAAAAGAAGTTGAACACAGTGCTGTGATTATCAGTGGTAGAGCGACCAACTCTCTCTCTCTCTCTCTCTCTCTGTACTTGCGCACTCATGGAACAGCATTCGCGCGTACAGCAAAACAGATTTAAAGGAACATGAACCTAAATAACATAAAACATTATGTTGCCGTTACATACATAGTTTGCAGCGGCAAATCTGAGAGAAACATCAACAGCATGTAACAAATTATAAAACATTGAAAATGTTTCAATTTTTTCCCAACTTTACAGTAGTCAAGAAAATATAATGTACCCACAAAAACAATCTACATATTATATAAGATCAAGTCTGTCTGTGTGGTATACGTAAGTCCACCTATTAGTTGACCAGTATGAGGTGATTTGTGGTGCACATCGCGGTCTCAAGTCATAGACGTCTGTTTGGATTATTACCATCAACAGCCAAGTCATCGTTCTTAGTTGTGAATTCGTTCTGAATTCGGTTCTGAGTTAACACTGTCCACACTTCCTGACTGATCGTGAAGACTGATTGACACAGGCCAATTATCTTCATCGTCCAGTTGTAGGTCAGTCAAGGTCATGGTGGTAGCACCACCATTGAATTCATCATGCACAACATTCCTATTGTCAACTGATGCTTCTAGAATGGAACCCTCTGTGGGCACAGTCTTCGCAAGATGTGTCCCAAGTATGAAATGGCAGCATGTTTGCAACATGAAATACACCAGCATCTGCTCCTGTACTCACGTCTGTGAGCCTGTAATTCACCTCGGACAGCTTTTGTGTGAAGCGATATGGGCCTGTATATACAGGCGCCAACTTAGCAGTGAAGTTCGCCAGAGCATCTGAACGAGGATGAATCTTCACTCTGACTAGCTCATCCACTGAGTAAGAAACAAGTCGACGTCTCCGGTCATAATACTTCTTCCTCTTGGCATGGCTTTCCGCCAAAAAGGACCTAGCATGATCATGTGCCTCTCTGATCGAAGACTCCAAGCTCTCAGGGTAAGGAATACCTGGTTCATCCATCCCATCACCGTTTGGCTAAGAAATGATGTCAAGAGGAGTAGTCAATTCACGTCCGTACAACAACGTGGATAGACAATGGCCAGTGCTTTCATGTGGTGCAGTTCTCAATGCAAAGAAAATTTGGGGCAGGTAACGATCCCATGCCGTGTAATTGGTGCCGACATAAGTAGGATGGCAGTCTTCAGTGACCGATTCACCCTCTCGTGTGATACACTGACTGTGATACACAGTCGTAAGTCTGTGTTCTAACCCCAGAGTGGTGATTACATGATTGAAGAGTTCACTAACAAATGGAGCCCCTCTATCCAAGATTAGTTAAGTGGGCATACCATGCCGTGCAAAGACCTCACTAAGTAACTTGCTGGTGGCAACTTGGGCTGTTGCTTCTCTCACCAGGCTAATCTCCACACACTTCAAAAAAGTAGTCCACGAAAACCAAGATGTACGCATTCCTGCAGGGTGTGCGCAGCAGGGTACCTACCAAGTCCATACCCGTATGCTCCCAACGTCTTTGTGGGCATATAGGGACCATATGCCCAGCGGGTTTCTTTTGGCTTGGTTTCGTGAACTGACAGACAGTACAGGAGGCTATATATTGTTTTGAGTCCAATGACAAATTTGGCCAATAAAATTGCATCTTGAGCCTCACAATTGTTTTAGTCATTCCCAAGTGTCCAGCCAGAGGATGATCATAGTAATATTCCATCAGACTCCTTTTAATGGCAGTAGGTACATACAGCTTAAGGCATTTCATGGGGTGAAGATTACAGGATACTCTGTTATCCACAAAGTACAGGAGTCCATCCTGAATCACATACTGAGATATCTCCTCACCATTCTTGACATCTTGACCCTTCAACATTCGCAGAAGGTGTCCTGTAACTGGAACGTTGATCTGCATTGGCCTGAGGTGTTCCCGATCTGAAAAAAAAAAATTACAGGGGGTAAAATACGTAGATCAAGGCCCCCAATAATGGGATAATCAGGGACAACCTCCAAAGGTGCACCGCGGGATGGGACAGGGTTAGGAGAAAGAGCATCCGGCACTTTATTACTTGTCCCAGGTCTATGGACAATATCAAAGTCAAACTCCTGTAATTGGAGAGACCATCTAGCCAGCCGGCCAGAGAGTTTCGGACGAGACATCAGCCATCTTAAGGAGCTGTGATCTGAAAAAAATTGTCACATGAAGTCCTTCTATATATGGCCTGAAGTGTTCAAGGGCCCAGATGACAGCCAAACACTCCTTTTGTGGAGTAGAATATGGTCTCTCAGCCTTATGACGTGCTCGGCTCGTGTAGGCCACAACCACATCTCTGCCGTTGTCATCTCTCTGCATGAGAGTGGCACAACGTCTCATGCATCTGCATGGATAAAGAAAGGAAGCAAAAAGTCAGGATATTTTCAGACAGGTGCAGAAGTCATCCTGTCCTTGAGAAAATCCATGGCAGCCTGACATTCACTTGTCCACTTAAAGGAACATCCAATCTGGTAAGAGCAAAAAGGGGCTCTGCATGGCGGGCATTATCATGAATGAAGCGTCTGTAATAGCTGGTCAGTCCTAGAAACTGTCTGACTTGCTTAACATTATAAGGGCTTATGAAATCAGTTACAGCTTTTACTTTGTCCTTATTGGGCCGAACACCATCCGTAGAGACACTGTACCCAAGAAAAGTGAGTTCACTCCTGCAGAACTGGCATTTCTCAAGCTTAACAGACAATCCCGCAGATTCCAGTCTGTTAAGCACTTCTTTCAGGTCGATAAGGTGCTGTTCAAAGGTAGGTGAAACTACCTCAATATCTTCCAAGTAGACAGCACAGCACTTATAGATGAGACCCTGCAAGGACAGAGTTTGTTAGTCTTTGGAATGTGGCGGGTGCATTGCACAATCCAAAGGGCAAGACCCAAAACTGAAATAGACCACAGTGGAAAATGAAAGCAGTCTTCTGTTTTGAGTTCTCTGCCATCGCGACCTGCCAGTAACCTCTAGCTATGTCAATAGTGGAAATGAAAGCACCTCTAGCCAGGAAGTCAATAGATTAATCAATCCTCGGGAGAGGATAGGAGTCTTTGATTATGAGCTTATTAAGAGCATGATAATCAACACAGAATCTTGGTTCCCCTGACTGTTTCGGGACAATTACAATTGGAGCAGCCCAAGGACCAGAAGCAGGGGCAATTATTCCTTCCTTTAGCATGTCCTTGATTTGAGACTCGATGAGTTCCTTTTTAGCAGGAAAAGTGCAGTAGGGGGCAAGGTGAACTGGCCTTGCCTCACCTGTGTTGGTTTCATGCTCCACAAGGGTGGTGCGTCCTAAATGTCCATCTAACAACCAACTGAAGGTTTCCAGAAGCTCAGTCAATTTGTGTTTCTGTTCGTTATACAGGGATGCTTCCTCGACTTTCATGGACAGGGTAGAAGAACTGACCCCTAAGCACAACAAATCAGGACTAGGCATCATTAGGTCTGCACCCTCAAACTCCTCAAGGGGCACTGGCTCATCTCCAAGCACCACCGTCCTTGGATGGAACATTGAGGGTGACCGAAGATCTCAACATGAAAACCATTCCAAGAACAATAGGAGAAGAAAGACTTTGGAGAACAGCAAAACAATGATAGAAGCGCTAACCTATGAAAACCCAAAGACAACCAGATGATACCCAGTGGGCAACAGGATGTGCCATCCGCAAGCTGAATTGGAGGTGCAGACCATGGTTTCACTCGTGTGTCCCCATCAGGAATAGTCTGGACAACGGCAGATTGCACTGCCAATAAGGAAGCACCAGTGTCAAGAGTGGCATCAAAAGCTTTTCCATAAATATTAACCTTTACTCTGAACGGGGTATTCCCGTGCATGGAAGGGTCACCAACGCCGTTAGTTGAAAGAAAACAGTCATCCAACCGGAAAAGCTCTTGCTCTTGACTGTGATGGGAGTTTAATACTCACGGCATCAGACGGGTAAACTCTGCCAGTAGTTTATCGGAAAAGGCAAGGTTGCTCGACTGGGAGGCTCTCGTGGCATCTGACAGGAATTCAGTACTCTCCGTATCAGATGGGTGAGACTTGCTGGTAGTTGAAAGAGAAAAGTTTACTCCGCTGGGAGCACTCTTGCAGCACCTGACAGGGAGTTCAATACTCAGAGCAATTTGAGTTGTCTAAAGGGGTGCTATGAGGATTACTTTGCGTAATTGTTCAGCAAATCCAATAAGATGCTTCCAATAACATCAGAAAATGTTGGTTCGGCTTGCATTCGAAGTTAAGCATACAACAAAATAGAATAGAAGTGTCAGTATACCCCAAATAAGTGCCATGAATCTGGATGCATGGGCATAGCTTGAAAGCTGAGGTGATGTCAACTTTTGCCAGCCAAGTGCTAAGACCCAAGACTTTGTTTTCTCTTTCCATATTAATTGCATGATCATTGTTCTACGGTTGGGAGAGAGAATTCATCAAGAGCAATCGATATGATTATGCTTGAAAATTGCAAACTATATGGAGCTGACAGATTGATTAGGAGTTTCATCTCCCAGAATTTTCAGATTAGCCACTAGAGTTGGGGTACTCGAACTTGGACTCGGACTCGAGTCCGGACTCAAGTCCAATTTTGAATGAACTCGGACTTGTCATGCACTCGGGTGTATTTGTACTTGGACTTGACACGGACTTGAACATTTTGGACTCGGAAAATATTCCGAGTACAGTCGTGTCTGTGTGTGTAACAATAAAACCAGCATAAAATTGAGATGATAAATTAATGAATGTCTCCCCTTATGTCATTTTACTGCACCACACCGGCAGGCAGCAGTAGCATATCATCTCATGCTTACAGACAAAACACACACTTCACTCACTTGATATCAATGTGGATTAGTGATGGGAAGTTCGATTCTTTTCCGCGAACCGGTTCTTTCGGACAGTTTGATTCAATAAATGGTTCTTTTACCTTCGAAGTAATGACTGGCATTGGCGATGTCTATCAAACATTCAAATAAATAAAGTCACTAATAATAATCTCAGTCAGTTAAAAACCTCATAATCATAAAAGGTTTACAATTAAGTTTTGCAACAACACACCCATATACAGTTACTGCAATAATGTGCATAAGAGGATTTAAGTCTTGAAGATATAAAGTAAATTAGGTGTCATCAGCGCAGAAACCAGGATCCGCTTACTATACATAATCCATTGCGCTGTATTTGTTATTAAATGAATTTACGTTTTGTCAGATTGCCCTTCATTCAAGCCCTCGGTTTACCCGCATCATAACATTAGCAGAGGATCAGTTCAGAATCAATCACCAAAATAATCACTTCGGTTCAGACGCGTTGTGAGTCGGTCGGCTTTACGCTGAATCACGAATGCGCAGCATCATCAGCTCCTCTGTTCTCTAATCAGACGCATCCAAAATAAACGGTTTTCGGTTCAGTTTACTGATGACCCGAAAACCGATGCAACAGGTTCTTGACTCGAGAACGAGAATCGCTCTAACCGGCACGTGCTGCCATTCAGTATCATCAGCTGCTCTTCTTGTGTTCATGTTCTGTTTACTACGAACTCAATTTGTGAATGAGTCATCATTAACTATAAATACAGTAAAGATATTTCATAAATCATCCCTTATTCCTATTAAACATGGAGTCTTTAGAGTCTTAATTGTAGTCCAAATTCCCTGAAAACCCCTTTGGCCCATACATAATCTACAATATACAGATTAGAAACATGCATATTAAAAAAATAAATAAATAAAAATTATATATATATATATATATATATATATATATATATATATATATATATATATATATATATATATATATATATATATATGACCAATAAGAAATTCATAATGTCATCATTAAGAATCTCCTCATTGGCTGCACTTTACCTCTGTCAAATGTGGGGGAGAGGCATTAAATAACTGAAATGTCAGCTTTAACTGGAGGACAATATAGTGTGATACAATACTAAAACAGGTTAATTTGTATTTGCATGCACTTGTAATACAATAAAACATTTGAAACCTTTTTTGATAGGAAACTAGTTCTGTTGACATAAAAGAAAAATGTTCAATGGAAATGACTAGATGTAACAGTGGTATTTGTTTTATTAAATTTTTATATTGCCATTGGTTTAATGGGTTGAAAGGTTAAAATATGAATAGAATGTAAAAATGTACAATACCAATTTATAATCTTTTTTAATTTAATTACTTTCTGGACTCGGGCGGACTCGACTCGGACTCGGCCTTTAAGAACTCTGACTTGAGTCCAATTCGGCCCCTTTTGGACTCGGACTCGGACTTGGACTTGATGTTTGTGGACTTGGTCTTGACTCGTACTCGACAAAGGTGAACTCGGACCCAGCTCTATTAGCCACTACAATTGGTTAATGAGAAACTGAGAAGACAGGGGCTTCAAAAATGCTGATCAAAACCCTTCTTTGATTCAAGCCACTTATGGGGGAAAGCTGAACAGATTTTTTTAGTGAAATACTGTAGCTGAACGTAATGAAAAATGGCAACATTTGATGGCCATGTTCAAGGGTTTATGATTGCTGTAGCATGCCTGTTGTAAAGAATTGTCCAAATATTAAAGATTGTGTACATTTGAAATAAATGTTTAGCCAAACGAGGACTAGATTGTACATTGACGTAGAAACTATTGTTGGGATGTTGGAGCCCTTTGAAGGCTTTTGATATAATGTACATGTACATTATACTGTTTGGGAGGCGTTTTGTTAAGTTTGTTCAATAGATTTTTTTTTTTACCATTGATAGAAATTAGAATTATCTGGTAAATCAACAGAATAATCCACGGAAAACTCTGTTACCCAATTAATTGTTAGTGACCGCCTTAGATGAGGGATACATATCCGCACTGTCAGGATTTGTGCCTGGATGTTGTGAACCATTGGATGTTTCTCCAAGGCAACAGCATTTGGTGGAACGGGCAGTGATATTGCTATAAAAATAATTTGTGATTTTAAATTAAGTAGAGAGCTGTGGGAGATGAGCAGGGGCCAAGATTGTCAGGGGAGGCAGCCTCCTCCTGCTTAATAATGACCTCTGCGGCTTGGGGTGGGAACTGAAGCCTGTTTTGTTGCCAATATAGCCATTTGTGATTTAGCATTTTTTTGTACTACCCTAGCAACTATTAGAAGTTAAAAGACATGATTTTTTCTCTTAACCACACAAAGAAGCAAGTACTGAAAATTTAGCCAGTGCGGCACGTTGGCTAGAGACTTGGAGAGAGGTGCCTAGGAATACTCGAGGAATACTTGATCATTAATTACACTTGTTGGTTGTTTGATTATTTACTTGTGGTAAACCCATAGACTGTATAAAAAACATTATGTGCCTATAATTGTTAATCATTTAGGTACATAGTTGGTTTCCTTTTCTTGCAAATCAATCTTTCTATCCATAATCTGAGTGAAGTGTATTTTAATTGTGCGCTGCGGGGTAATGGAGCCATTCGAGTTCAGGGCCTTGCGATCTTTGCTCGATATATTGGCTGCCCTGATGTTATGGATTTAGGAGTGAGGTTGGCTGATTGCTGGGAGATCAATATTTTAGATGTATGGATCCGATTGTTTACCTTCGTGAGGAATGAGCTTCGGAATTAATCTCCCGATGGAAGAATTGCAGGCACGACCGAAATTTGAAAGTGGAAAATTGAAAGTGACGCTGGTAGACGCAAAGTCAAGACTATAAAACATTATTTATCTGCACTGTTGTTCACTTCCCTGGTTAGCACTCTATCTACCATGTGCCTTGTGCTGCTTTATTTAACTTTATTTTTATTTTTGTTTAAAAAAAATTACATGCCCTTATTGTATAGTTGTATTTTATTATTTTAGGCTCTACTGTTAGTGTTATCTGTATGCACCATGGGTCTGAGAGTAATGCAATTTCAATTCTCTGCATGTATGTACTGTACATGTGGAAGAACTGACAATAAAACAAACTTTTCTTGATACTTTAGGCAACGGACTCAACTAATTATCAGGCATTAGGTACGTTCGACTCACATAGCACTGCGCAAACCGATCGCAATCTGACTGAAGCAGTGCATGCCGGTTAAAAACTTTATCCGACTTGAGATGGCGCTGGCGCCACGTGACTGTCACATGTGGTATCAAAGTACCGCAACAGTGTTTCAAGAGCAGCCGGCTGACTCAGCCACCGCAGTTTCTCCAGAGTGACTGCAAGGAGCTGCAAGATTCACCACATGACAGCGATCATGTGTGTTTCAGGGTTTATTCAACATTTGAAGTTCCAATAATGGCCACAAATCTGTGTTTTTAGAATGATGTATTTATGTATTTGCACTGTTGTACTGAGTCACATTTATCATACAACACAGATAAAAGCTTATTTACCCCACTGTATTAGTATTTAAATAGTATGATTATGTTGAACTTCATTCTTGTATTAAGCAGTATATAAAAAGTTTTTCTGTTGCTCATGAAAACGTCTTTGAAACGTCTGTGTTTTTGACAAATACTGCATTTTATTTACTTCATCTGTTATAAAGTGTGCAAACACCGCGTGAGTGTCCCTAATTGCAAGCGATTGCTCTGATTATTCCCCATTCGTAGCCGTGGGAAAAAGGGCCTGCTGTTTTCTCTCGCTGGAGAGAACACTCTTGCTGCTATAACTACAGGGGCCTGCTGTCTATCCCTCAGCAAAGGCCAAAAAGGAAAGCACTCTCTTCCTCCCTCAATCCCCATGGCTAAAGTGCTGCCCACTGGGTGTGTGTTCATGGTGTGTTCACTTCTCAAAAAGAAAAAGGGCCTGCTGTTTTCTCCCGCTGGAGAGAACACCCTTAGCTGCTTTGACTACTTAAATTAAAGAGGGGCCTGCTATTCTCTCCCTACTTTTGAGTGGAGAATACCTCTCTGCTAGCCACTAGGCTGCATTAAGAATATCTCAATAACATTGTCTTTTCTCTTTTGCAGGAATAAGTTTGGTTTTGGGGGGTTCTTCAGGCAGTGATACCTCTGATTATGTTTGGGGGGTTAATGTTTAAGCTTTTGTATGTTCAATTAATTTGGGAGCAAGATCCCCCATAAGGAACCATACCACCAAAGATAAATTGTGTTCAATAAACTCAAGTAACTTGCCAAAGTGTCCTGTCTGAACTGCAGATTAGATATTCACATGATACCATTCCTTATGTATAAGGAATTAGAAACAGCAGAAAATTGCTCATAGGTAAAAAAAATTCCCATCAGGTCATACTCTTCCTATAAACCCTACCAATATTCTGACTAACTGCCTTGACAAAAGCGAGAGTCAAACCATGGACAACAGGCAGAGAATTCGCACCTCGTCCAAAATGCACAGCATACACTCAGCTCTGGTGGGAGCTAAAATCGCTTCGATCCAGCACTAGATTCCCTTGGAAAGTGAGAGATAATAGAAACCACTGCCATTAATCACTATGATCTTGTTCAACTCCCATGGAAGGCAAACGCACTCATGTAGATGCTCTATACAATTTCGGGTAAATGGGGGGTAAATGGTAAAGCACTCCCCTTTCAGTAGTTCCGCCACCCACGAATGCCTCACGATGAGCACAACCCAACTGCTCTTGAGTCGAACATGTTCAATTCATGCTTATATGCGAATATATACAATTAGTGCAATGAGCACATTCAGCTCCCTCAAGAGCTGAGCGTACTTGCTTATCACCCACACACTCAGCACAGGAGATGTGTGAAACCACGTGTATCAATGCAAAGCCTCTGACCAGACAACATGCACTACTAACTCGTTCTTAGCTACTAACATAGACAAACGGCAATGAAGATGAAGAAAAGGATTAGGTATTCCTGGAATTAACAGCATCGTACAAAGATCTGGCGGGTAAAACATCTGAACTCAAACGGAATAAAAGAACTAGAATTTATGGATTATGGAATGAAAGAGAAGACTGAATAGGAAACCCACATGGAAGTGATTGGTCTTATTACTGAAATCGCACCACAACTGGTTCAGAAAGTAGAAGATATTGACACACTGCACCAAATCAGTGAGAAGGAACCAGGAAAACCAAAGCAGATGATTATGCAGTTTACAATGTGAAAATACAGGGTTTGAATTTGGAAATTAGAAAATAATTTGTCAGTCTGCTGGGACTGCAGAGTTTGATTCAAGGAAAATCTTATGAGGGAGGGCAGGCTGGCCAATGCTGTGCTGTGGCCTTTGATCAATCAAGCACATAAGGAAGATAAGAAAGTGTACTACCACAGACCGTTTGGTTACATTGAAGGAAAACTTGACTCAACATGATTTTTTACTTGAACTGATTACGGGAAGGATGGAGTTTGACTGTTTGGAGATACATTAGGTTGTGTGGTACACAGTATGTTCTTTATTTGTGGTTACGCAACCTGGTGAAAATTTTGTTTTTTCCCATAAAAGTGCTTTTCCTTAATTTTTTTTTATGATTCCTGTTAAATTGGCATTTTCTTTTATGTCTTTATGTCTTTCATGTCTTTATGTCTTTTAATCCGTTTTAAATAGTAGGGGCATTCAAAATTAGGTAAAAAAAAGCAATGTTCTTAAATTGTAAAAGTAGTGGCTTTCACTGTATTTTTCTTCAAGAAACACACTCTGTTGTAACGGATTCTGCTTTTTGGTCTAGTCAATGGGGAGTTAAGGTTTTACTTAGCCACTCAGAAGGTACTGCAATTCTATTTGATAACTGTCCAGGGAAAATAATCTCTTCTAGCTTTTATCTCAGTGGACATTGGTTAGTAACTGTTTTCGATATTGAACATATTACAAACTAAATCAAAATGTACTTCAAGAGGTTTCCTCTGTAATATCTGTTTTAAAAGAGAGTATATCCAACAGATAATGTGTTTGGTCGTTGGTCGATATTTTACTTTTGTACCATGATGAGACACTTGATAGACACGCACCCATAAGCAATACTTCTCGGTCGAATCATTTGGTTTCCCACTTACACTTACATTGCACTAGTCTTAAACTAACAGAGGTATGGAGATATCTCACTCCTAATCTCAGACAGGTCTCGTGGTTAAGACCCATTCCCTCCAGCAAGTTAAGAATTGATTATTGACTTATTTCTGACTATTTACCTAGTGAATTTTCTATTAATTTCAGCAAAATACTTATCAAATTAAGGAGACAACAGGAGCATATTATTATTTATGAAATTAACAAATGCTTTAGTTAAAATGTATTAAATGATACAAAAAAAAATGGAACTGGACAATATAAAGTTGCATACATACATTTCAAAACTAAATGGATAGAAGAGGGTGTAAAAAGTATGGAGAAAAAAAAGTAAAGATAATATTCAATCCCTTAATTATTGATAAATGGTACTGAATGCATAAATCCTACTCTAATAAGAAAGAAAATCTATACATTTTTTTTTTTTCAGTCTTCAAATTTCTCCCCAATACAGTGTAAAAATGTATTTGATAAAATAATACATTTCAATTAATTGACAATGATTGGAGAGATTGCTGACTTTCATATTGAAGAACTTGGCTAATTGGTTAAAAACCTTAAAATAATACGCCTGAACATACCTCGTTTTCCGACCAGCATGCCCATGGGAGCACAAATGAGCATTAATGCATTTGCTATTTCAAAATGTGGCACAGGACATAAAAAAAGACAACTGCGTTGGAATGAAACTTGCAAAAAACACTTTTGTCACGTGTGGCACTGCATTGTGCCAGGTTTATGAAAGGGCCTAAATCTACTAAACATATAAATATAAATATATAATATATATATATTTCAATTAATGTAGTAACAAATAATTCTTACACAAGTTGTATGATGGCTGTCGCAGTGTAAGTGTTCGGTCCCCTCTGGTACTTTATATCTGTCACCTTAGATTCCCATTCATCTTGAATTTTGAGTTGATTAAAATTGTAGTGAATTATACAATCCTTGGAGTACTGTGCAATGGCAAACTATAAACCAACAACAGATAAACTGTCATTATTTAGTCAATAATTGTCACTGTTTTTTTTTAAATAATCCCTCACAGGTGTTTTGCATTTTTGCGTAAAAACATTGGCTATAGTTAGAATTGAAATCCATTGAAGTGAAATTGTAGACGACTCCTACCTGTGCATCCCGCTCAGTAAAACGCCTGATTACACTTGTCACAAAATCCTTCATCTTTTTAAAATTGTTTTCCCTTACACTCCCAGACCCATCTAATAGAAAGGCTATGTCAATCTGACCAGGACACTCTGAAAGTAAAGAGAAACAGAAGTGTGTACATATGTAGTTAAAACTGCAGTAAGGTTACAACAAAAGAAAATAAACATATTTAACTTAATCAGAAAAGGAAAACGTTGTGGTTGATGATCATATTTACCTCTCAGAGAGCTTGGAAATGGTTGATACACATTGTTTTCACTGATAAAGCACATGCCATTGTATGTGGTAACTGCTGCACATGCCTTTGGAATGGTTGGACCACAAATCTAAATGAGATGCAATTTAAACAGATTACTTAGGTAAAAAGGGTCAAAATTAATATTATATATAGACCACAATCCCACCACTTTTATTGCTCTGGTCAATATCTGTTTAGCTTTTTGAGACCGGATAATAAAACAAACATTATTGATTTGCCTCACGAAAATAAATTAAATAAATGATATTAAATGAAAAAAACGTATTTTACATTACACATAAAAAACAAGGTAATTTTACTTCGATATATAAAACTAATTTTCAGATCAGGTCTTTTAACATTTATAATCCCTTTTATAATTTAGATCGTTTTATATGGCTTTATGTTCTTTAGGCATTAGAACAGGTGCATCTCAAAAAAATTTGGAATCATGGAAATGGTCGTTATTTTTTGTAATTTAATTTAAAAAAGCCAACTTTATTATATTCTAGATTCATTGCACACAAACTGAAATATATATATATTATATATATTATATTATATATATTTTTTTTTTTAAGATGGTTATTGAAAATTAAAAAACTCAGTATGTCAAAAAATGTGAATATTTCATTTTGAGCTTGATTAGTTTGATTCATTTTAAATATAAATGCTTAGTACCTCTTGGGCTCCTTAAGAACATGCAACCACAATTATGGGAAAGACTACTGACTTTACAGTTGTCCAGAAGAAAATCATAATCACCCTCCAAAAGGAGGGTAAAGCCACAGAAGGTCATTGTTGAAAGGGCTGGCTGTTCACAGAGTGCTGTATTAAAATATATTCACAGAAAGTTGACTGGAAAGAAAAAGTGTGGTAGGAAAAGGTGCACAAGCAACAGGGATGACCAGAGCCTTGGGAGTAGACTGAAGCCGGAGTTAGTGCATCAAGAGTCACCACACTCAGACACCTTCAGGAAAATGGCTACAGCTGTCACATTCCTAGAACCATGCCACTCCTGATTCTCAACCAGAAAAAAAAACATCAGAAGCATTTCACCTGGGCTAAGGAGAAAAATAACTGTACTGTTGCTAAGTGGTCCAAAGTCCTCTTTTAAGATGAAGGTAAAATTAAGCATTTCATTTGGAAATCAAGGTCTGGAGCCTGAAGGAAGATTGGAGCGGCACAGAATCCAAAGTCCAGTGTGAAGTTTCTGAAGTCAGTGATGATTTGGGTGCCGTGATGTCTGCTGGTGTTGCTCCATTGTGTTTTATCAAGTTCAAAGTTAATGCAGCCATCTACCAGGAGATTTTGTAGCACTGTATATTTCCATCTGCTGACAAGCTTTATGGAAATGCTGATTTCATTTTGCAGCAGGACTTTAGCACCTGCCCACAGTGCCAAAACCACTTCCAAGTGGTTTGCTGACCATGATATTACTGTGCTTGATTGGCCAGTCAAAATGGTAAATGGTAAATGGGCTGCATTTATATAGCGCTTTCAACAGACCACATGGCCATCCAAAGCGCTTTACAATTTGCCTCATATTCACCCATTCACACACGCATTCACACACCGACTGCGGTGTCAGTCATTCAAGGTGCCATCCAGCTCGTCGGGAGCAGCTGGGGTTAGGTGTCTTGCTCAAGGACACCTCGACACTTGTTCAGGTGGAGCCAGGGGATTGAACCACCAACCGTCCGGTTTGTAGACAACCTACATGAACCACTGAGCCACTGCCGTCAACTCACCTGACCTAAACCTCAAAGAGAATCTATGGGGTATTGTGAAGAGGAAGATAAGTAACATCCAACAAACATTACAGAGGAGCTTAAGGCGCTATCAAAGCAACCTGGGCTTCACTAATGCCTCAAAAGTGCCACAGGCTGATGACCTCCATGACATGCCGAACTGAAGCAGTAATTCATGCAAAAGAAGCCCCAATCAAGTATTGAGTGCATAATTAAACTTGCTTAGGAGATCTTTAAACTTTCTGTTCTGTAAATCTCTTTTTGATTGATCTTTAAGAAAATATCCACATTTTTTGATATGCTGAATTTAAAATTTTCCATAAGCTGTAAGTCATAACCATCAGAATTAAGACAAAAAACTCAAGTTTTATATTTCAGTTTGTATGCAATGAATCTAGAACATAAGAAAGTTAGCTTTTTTAAAATAAATAAATAAATAAAGCTTTTCCATGATATTCCAATTTTTGGTCCCACTTTATATTAGGTGGCCTTAACTACTATGTACTTACATAAAAAAATAAGTACAATGTACTTATTGTGTTCATATTGTATTGTAAAACACTTTTGCTTCTATTGAGGTGGGATGGGGTAAGGTTAGGGAGAGGGTTGGAGGTATGGGTAAGTTTAAGGGTGGGTTAAGGTGTAAAGTATGGGTCAACAGTGTAATTATAAATGTAATTACAGAAATTAAATACAGATGTGATTACATGTAGTTTTTTATATAATTACAATGTAAAAACATGTATGTACACAATAAGTACATTGTACTAAATTATTAATTAAAATGTTAGTACATAGTAGTTAAGGCCACTTAATATAAAGTGGGTCCCAATTTTTTTAGATGCACCTGTAAGTAATATATACTTAATTTGTAACTGATGTCTAAAGTGTGCTGAATAACTTACCACCACCTTTGAAGAGCTTTCATCTTTAACCAAGGAAAGTCCAAGAGACATGTTGACAGCTTCTGGGGGCACTTTATTAAAATACAGACAGTTTGTTTATAAAAAATAATATAAAATAAAAAAAAAACTTTGATGTGCATGCATTGATGGAAGTACAAATTTGATCCTGTGCCACCCCAGAGGTGTCTTGACCTTATTTATAATTTTAATTTCATATAATATACCTTATTCAATGTAAAAAAAAAAAAACCTGACAATCTGTTAAAATTCTATTTCAATTATCAACCTGTAACCATTTTTTTTTACCCCATTATAATAAATCATGTCATAATATATAAAGTAAAAGTGCAGTCGCATCACTTGATCCTTTCTACACAATGGTGAGATGACCTAATGTCATAACTAGGCTTAATTTTTATCAGATTTTACAAATACTTCATTTATCAAATAAGCTCAACTGTTTAATCTTTTTACCTAATAATCTATTAAAGATTGTGCTAGCACAAAACTGGCTAGCAGCAGCACAATTTAATCACCTTGGATTTTAAATTAGATGTCCCAAATTCTGGAAACAGGAAATAAAACAGCTCATAAAATATTTACTATAACCTTCTGAGATTGGTGATTTTCTGGAGGTTGAGCACCTCCCTTCATTTTTTGAAAAAGAAAATAAGAATAAAATAAGTGTTTCAGGCCCTGTTCATGCAATATTACCCAAGACTCTACATACCAGACTTGTGGAAAGTGGCACATAATATTTCAATTTGTACTGAAATACAAAACCCCAAATACCATCAATGTTCTGTGATGAGCAGGATCCTTGTTTGACAAGACAGTTATAAATCTTTCCTCTCTTATCTTGACTGATTTGAATTAAAGGATCACTCACGATCAGACTATAAGAAAAGAGGTAAGAATATGTGTTAGCAGGGGCAGATCTGAAGTGGCGATGGCAACTGCAGAAAAACACATGGTGCAAACAGTGTAGCCCAATTCACAAATGAATTAACTATTTATTCAAAACTTTAATTTCCAAACATGACTACTAACATATAATAATAATATTTCAATAATATGTCTGGGATTATCATATTATTTTCCACAATGCTTCTCCTTGTTTATTTTGACCTTTGTGAAACAACAATTTTTTTGTGGTGCACACACATTCATCATGGATACAGACCTTTCTAAAAATGAAATCAATATTAAGATCCAGAACACGGAAATTAATTGTGAATAAATCTCTTACATAAGCAATTGATCTCTGAAAGCAGACAGTGTAATTAACATTCAGAATTTAACATTTTATTGATAGTATTATTATCATTTGTATAGGTTATTTATTTATTTTTGTTTGTTTGTTACAGAAACACTGTATGACAAATATTGTAGCCAGCATCATTACCAGTAGATAAGGTCTGTCATAGAAATACAACATTTTGGATTGACTAATGTTTTGTTAAAAGTTTAAATCATAACACATTTTACAAATTTATTTGCAAAGAGAAGCAAGGGACATATCATATAAATAATTCATTTTAAGGTTTGCATATTACGTTGCTATGTAAAGTAGTCTGTCAACTGTTGTAAGTTCAATATTTGTCAACAGGGGGTGCTACAGTCAAAGACGATTCACACGCTATTCTCTTATTCCGAGTTTTCCCAAGTCACTCTGTTATAGTAGCGAGCGTCTATTCATCTTTACCTCTAAATTCCACTTAAAACAAAACTAACTGTGGTAGTTAAAAGATGTTGGGAAAATAACCTATTCCTGTCTCAATGGGCAGCTGATGGCAGTGTTGTGAGTATGCTACTGGAAATTATAGATTATTAGAGGTTGTTGCTCTCACCTTAATGCGTCTTTCTGTACAATCTTATAGCCAAAGGCAACATTCTTTTGTGCAGTGAACGTTTTCCAGGTAGAAGGATCAATGTTAAAAGCCATCACCGATTGAGATACTAAAAACAAATTCAGAAATTATATATACAAAAAAATATATTATTAATTAGTAACTATAAAGTGTAATTTCGACAAAACAACATTCTATAACAAAAAATACATTCATTCAAAACAGACAGCAGCAGCTGGTCATATCACTTTTTCGCACCAATAGAGGCAATTAAATATTAAACTAACAAAAATGTCTTGTAACCATTTAAAGCAAAAGAACATTGAAGTCTGTAAATACAGACAAGTTACGTTGCTTTTTATTCTAAATATATTAAAACGTGCAAAGCTGTTAAGTACACTGAGATATTTTTATTGTGTGTGCATGAGTAAAAGCAGCTCATATGAGACGTTTGTAAAGGGAAGTTTGTTCTTGCCTTAAAAGGAAATTTTTCATTTTCATCCATAAGACTGGCCATGCTATTACATATGCTATTACTTAAGAAAGATGGCCTAGGTATTTAACTTATGAAGTTATATAAAATTAGATGTTATGATTAACAATGAATGTTCAGTAACTGCAACAGTAAGAGTTCTAATATAAATTCTTACAATGACACACTGAATCATTCATCTATCTCTGTGTACAACATGAATATTGCAGTGCAAGTTTATCTTTAGTCTTTAGGTATCAAAAGAGTATAAAATGGTTTAAGACTTGCAACACAAGAAAGCTTACAAAAGAGCAAACTTACCACAAAAAAGACATAATATGATGCAAAAGTTCTGAGCCATCATAACCTGTCAAAAGTAGATATGAATGATGCATCAGTCAAGTCGTATGTCAAAGTGATTTCTAGATGTGGTTCACAGATGTGAAAGTAACTAGCATCTGAACTAAAGGGGAACGACAAGTTTGTAAAGAGGAAATGAGCTCATATTCATAATTTGTTAATAAATTAGGTATTAAAAATGCTTTTTTAACTACAATAGGAGGTGTTGCTTTAGTGCTTTATTTATTTATTTTTATTTTATTTTTATTTTTTTCAGTTCAGTTCTTTTAACCAGGTTAAAACTCATTGAGATTAAAATCTCTTTTACAAGAGGACCTGACCAAGAAGACAGCAACAAATAGTATAAGTATACAATTATACATTGCAATATACAACAAAAACATAAAAACACTCTCATAAATCATAACAATAATTTACCAAAGGATAAAACATGTAATTTGTTAAAAGTAGCTTAAACTCATTTAATGATGGTAAAGTGTTAAGCTTTAGGGTATCCTGTAAGTAATTCTAAGAGGAGGCGGCATTATATGTAAAACCTTTTTTTCCCTATCTCTGTTTGAACCCTAGGAACTTTAAGATGCATCAAATCATTTGAGCGGAGTTTGTAGCATCCGTTGGAGTTTGAGAAATTGAGAGGCAAATACTGTGGATTAAGACTACAAATCAACTTATAAATAAAACAATGCCATTTTTTTTTACAAATAAAACTAGCAGTGGTCTTGATTTCAAGTGAAACAATATGTGTGTAAGCCAGTCATGTTTGGTGTCAACAAGCTTGACGTGAAATGTCTTGCACTGGATTAAAAATGGGACTTTTATTTTATGTATTTCACAATTGTTTGTGTGTTTAGTACAGTTAATAATAATTTGGTGACCTCTGTTGGTCACTTTTATGCTTTAAGTGGCTTGTTCGTTGTTTACTTAATTTTGAACAAAATCAGAAAGTTCCCTCCACAAGTAAAAACAAACACTGGAGAGTTGCTTTATATTAGAAGTTGAGTGTAATTCTAATCAAAAGCAACACTGACACTGTTTTTCCAGTTTAATACTGTAAAACTGTTCAGTTTAAAAGCAATCTATTGTATGAATTGCTATATAAATAAACATTGCCATGACTTAAATAGTGCAGAATTGCAGCGCTGGTTCAAACAACCATTTGTCACAACAATTTACTAGTCAATTGACTATATATTATTGTCAGGATACCATACCGGAAGGAATGAAGGAGCTGTGGATAAACAAAACTCATTTATTAAATCCAACACACAGGGTAAATCCACACTTGGAAGTGAAGGAAAGACAACTGGTAAACCCGACAAAGGAGGAACGTACAGACTTAAAAGAAAAGGGAGCTAGGTGCAATGGTGGAGCCAACCGTTAAACGGGCCATGGTGGAGCCGACGGGTCAAGGGGCCAAAGCGGAGTCCAGGGCTAAGAGGCTGGAGGCGGGGTCAAGCAATTCAGAACAGTGAGTTCAGCTCAGCATTGCCAAAAAACGGTAAGCTGGCTGAACTCAATCTCATACCCCAATAGGAAAAGGTTTCAGCCAAGTTAATCAGCCTTAGCTGGCCCTGATCTGGCCAAAACATTTTAATTATTGGTTTTATTATTGGTGCCAATTCTCAGCCTTAAGTCAAATTAAGTCAGGTCAACTTTATATAAAACACATTAAACAAAATACATTGCGTCAAAGCAACTGAACAACATTCATTAGGAAGTGTGTCAATAATGCAAAATGATAGTTAAAGGCAGTTCATCATTGAATTCAGTGATGTCATCTCTGTTCAGTTTAAATAGTGTCTGTGCAATCATTTGCAATCAAGTCAATGATATCGCTGTAGATGAAGTGACCCCAACTAAGCAAGCCAGAGGCGACAGCGGCAAGGAACCGAAACTCCATCGGTGACAGAATGGAGAAAAAAACCTTGGGAGAAACCAGGCTCAGTTGGGGGGTCAGTTCTCCTCTGACCAGACGAAACCAGTAGTTATATTCCAGGCTGCAGCAAAGTCAGATTGTGCAGAAGAATCATCTGTTTCCTGTGGTCTTGTCCTGGTGGTCCTCTGAGACAAGGTCTTTACAGGGGATCTGTATCTGGGGCTCTAGTTGTCCTGGTCTCCGCTGTCTTTCAGGGATGTAAACGTCCTTTCTAGGAGCTGGTCCACCACCTGGTCTGGATACGCACTGGATCTGGGTGACTGCAGTTGTTACGTTCCCCTCCCAATCTAGAGGTCAGGAGGGGAAGTAACAAAGAAAAAGATGATATTTAAAAAAAAAAAGGTAACGTTAAATAAAATTACGTTGAGGATACACTTCTGCCTCAGGCTTCAGAGTGAGAGCAAAAAGAAAATAAGCAGATTCAAGTACAAAAGAAAGTATTTATTTCTGTCATAAATTAAAATGGTTAACAAAAATATTGGGAATAGATCTTCAAGAGAGAACAGGGCCTAAAATAACAAAGAAAACCAGAGGCCAAATAAGGTTTAAGAGAGCTATCTGCCCTGTACTAAAACAAAGATGAAAATCAACAACAAACTTCCCCGAGCTCCCTCTCTAGCCAAAAACAGGAGAAAAATAATGTATAAAATAAAAAGGCACCCTCTCCCTACTTTTCCCAGATAATTACAAAATGGAAAAGATTAAGACAATAGAATAACAATACCTTTTAATTACCCACAGGTAAAGAAGTCAACACTAGGAAGCAAACCTGGGGCCCATTCTTCGTACGTCGCTAACTCAGCTGGATTTGATTGTTGATGATTTGGCGTGATCTTGGATTGTTTGGTTCTTCAAAGCTCATCCAGGAGCTGCTGTCATAGCAACAGGTCCGTAAGCTTAAACCTGCTTTGGGAGCAGGCTTATTTCATGTAAACAGGATTAGATCGCTTCTTTTCAATGAGAACTGATACTCAAAATATGTCTGCTACCACCGCTACTTTATTACAAGAGTATGGTACTGATCCAGGGACGATAATTTAAAATAATAATCATTTAAACTTTTATTTAAAAATAATATAAAAATGCGTGTAATCCATAACAGCCTACTATAGACACAGCCAGTTTTACTCACTGAAAATTATTACTTCATAACTGTATTAGAGTCTTACACACATGCTAAACAAATAATAGAGTCGTGCATTATTTTGAGTGATGACTGCTATTATTAGAGTGGCTTGATGGAGCACAGGAGATGCAGATAACATGATATTGACCCTTAAGAAACTTTCATTAATGCTGACACGTAACAAATCTGTCCACATATAAAATGAAATGAATAGATAATTTCTACATTAAAATAAAAATGTAAAGACTGCAAAACTATAATAAATTGCGAAACTAAATAATTGGGAATCATGAAAAAAATTATAATAAAATAAAAACATGTTTCTAGTATCTGTTTGACGTTTCTATTATCACATTTATGTAGTTTTGTTTGCTTGGCTGTTTCCTTATAAAAGTCCAGAAATGTGTCAAGTTTTTCGTCGGCTGTCATTTTTAATTATATGTCGGCATTACATTGCCGTCTTGCCACAAGCCAATCGCTGCACTGCTGATCATGGTTTCGAGTATCGATACATATCCCCTGTTAAGCCAACACATGAACGCGCAATTATCTCAGATAACTCAATCCAGCGATACTAATAAACAACAGTTGTGTTCGAAGAACCCAATTAGCCGGATCATGATTAGCACGATGATATCATCTTGGATGTGTCATTTGATGTCGGATGTAATGAGCAATGTACGAAGAACGGCCCCTGATCCCTTCTTAGCACCAAACAAAATGAGTATGAGTACACTCTCAACTCAAGGATAGACACAGGACTTCACCAAAATACACAAATCACACAATCTCAGTCTGAGGCTGGGGGAGAAGTTCTCCTCTCCATAGGCTTCTCTGAGTGCTGTATTAATACTCTTCGGTTCAGACTCAGGCATACTCCCAACGAGGTGCAGCTGATGATAATTAACCTGAGTGAGAGAGTGTGAGAGAGAAAGGCAAACTGATTGAGATTGTCCTTAGCAAAATGTGCTGCACATAGTTTAACATGTGGATTATAATTTTCGGGAACCGAGTTAAACATAAATTGCAACCATTAATCTCCAAGTACAGCGTCCCTGGGAAGCCCAAACAAAGATGATTGGACTCAGAGATGAAAATAACAGCGTTTCAACGACATGGCAAACACAGCTCTTCCTCTACTCCGTCGGAGCGCAACAAGACCACGCCCCCCTTTTTGTGAATTCATGTGGGCGGAGGTTAGTCAAAAAACTGTTTTAGTGACATCATTACTACAGGAACTAGAGGGTTGTAGTCCAAACGGGTCGTTTTTTGTAGGCGAATTCTGTTAAATAAAATATCTCGCTTGGCATTGAACTTTGAGCTTTAGAATTTTACAGATAATATTTATACTCTAACAACAACATTACACACTAACTAAAGTTTAAAACATGGGATCACGAAGAAGGGGACCTTTAATCTAGATTTAAACTGCAAGAGTGTTTCTGCCTCCCAAACAATGTTAGTTAGGTTATTCCAGAGATTAGGTGCCAAACAGGAAAAGGATCTGCCACCTGCAGTTGATTTTGATATTCTAGTTATTATCAAATTGAGTAAACCAGAATCCCCAAATCTGAGCGACACCTGAGCCTTATATAGCCCAGACCCAACCCAGACAGCAAGCATCTGGGCCAACACTATATTGCTGTCTGGGAATTTTAATATTTCATATTATTACCTTTGTAACAGAAATGACTCGAACCAGACAAATTAAAGAGTCGAGGGCGTGTTTGAAACACGAGCTGAATTCCTCAGTAAGGCAACAGGAAGTCATAAAACATTCTGTGCCACAAGTCCCAAGCAAGATGAGCAAATAACTTCACACAACAGCTTTCAACATTAACACCACTAGAATAAGTATTTACAATTTCAATTCCAAGGAGAGAAATTTGGTGTCAAATTTGTTCTTCGTAATGGAAATGCCATGCTGGACATCACATGTAAACCCATGAGAGTTAAACACTTCCATTGACTGACCACCTGACTGAAATTCCTAAGGGGGGGGGGGGGCCTTTGAACCTCTGGTCTCCACTGAAATATTTGTCAAGAGAATGGCAAAGAAATGGTCACTCCATATTCATTTATGTGTAACCCACACATTTGACTATCATGTTATAATCACTTATTGTCTATGTCTTTTAATAACTATGGGATAGCTTAAGGATACATAGTCATGTCTAGTATCTACTAGTGATCGACCGATGTATCTGTTTACCGATATTTTTCCCGATATTTAAGCAATTTTCCATAATCGGGTATCGGTTTTGTAATATCGGATTCGCCGATTTACTGCGCCATCTTGTGGCCGTTTTGAGATTTCCGCCATTGCAGCCCGGGCGTCTGAGGAGATCAGTCAACAACAACTCAGTGCACAGGTAAACTATATGTTCTACTTGGTTTGCTTTAATTAATCAACTTTATTTTACATAAAAGACATGCACAAATGAGATCTGAGACATAAATTCCTGATATAGTTAATTTATGCAGCTTGTTTCTAAACAATTGAGACGAACTCATTGAGTCACGTAGTGTAATTCGTCATGTCCTGCCCCAATAAAGACGTATCTTTACATGAATTAAATAAAACAGACATGAATGAGTGCATGTTGAAAATAAAAGCGCTGAATTTAATTCTCTATCTGTTGTAACGTTATATGCTCACCATTAGTCTAGAAGAGAAAGTTCGTTCATATTGCTTAGCAACTGACGGATGATCTGGAGGCTTAAGCATGGCCACTGAATGAAACTTTTGACAAGATTATCTTGTTTAAACACCCTAGATTATATTATCATTTACTACATAACAATTATTTCGCTAATACACATATAAATATACCGCTTTGTGGAAATTATTTATTTATTATCTCCATGCGCGATCGCGGTTGATTAAGTTATAGTCAAACAGCACTTGGTCAGTTGGCATTTCATGATTTAACGTTAGATTAAATTAAGATCATAAAATGCCAACTGAAAAAAGCTGTTTAACTTTATATAGTCTCGGGAAAAAAAGTTCGTTCATATTGCTCAGCACCTGACTGGGTTGATAATCAGGAAGCCTCAAGCAATGCCACTGAATGAAACTTTTGACAAGATTATCTTGTTTAAACACTGTAGATTATATTATCATTTACTACAAAACAATTATTTCGCTAATACACATATAAATATACCGCTTTGTGTAAATTAATTATTTATTATCTCCATGCGCGATCGCGATTGATTAAATTAGCTATAGTCAAACAGCACTTTGTCAGTTGGCATTTCATAATCTAACGTTAGATTGAATGTAGATCATAAAATGGCAACTGACAAGTGCTGTTTAACTTTATATAGTCTCGGGAAAAAAAGTTCGTTCATATTGCTCAGCACCTGACTGGGTTGATGATCAGGAAGCCTCAAGCACGGCCACTGCATTAAATTTTTGACAAGATTATCTCGTTTAAACCCCCTAAATTATCGAATCATTTGATTTACTACATAACCATTATTTAGTTACTACAAATATAAATAAATGCAGCTCTGTGGAAATTATTTATAATCTCCACACGCGATCGCGGTTGAGTAGCCCAATTTATAGTTTTGTGTAAATGCATAGATAAGTTACAGCACTTTGTCAGAAAGCATTTCATGATCTAGGCCGACAAAACATAATAATTAATAACACTAGTTGGAATCAGTGATTGATAGGAGGATGGGCAAGCCACTTGAATGGTGGAAACAAAATGAGAAAAGGTTCCCCATTCTTGCTCGTCTGTCAAGAAAGTTCCTTTGCCCCCCACTGTCTTCGGTGCCCAGTGAACGAGCCTTCAGTGAAGTGGGAGCCATTTATGAAAACAAAGGAAGCAGGCTTACAGGGCAGAATGCTGAAAGACTCTGTTTTCTACACTAAAACCTAGTTCTGCTTAACTGGGAGTTAATATGTTATAATCATGTTTGTGCTTAATTTTTTTACCTGTTTTTATTTTTTTACCTCATCAAAGCTTTTATTTTAAAACAAAGACACTCAGTAACAGTGCACTTTAATTTTTTGGACTCAGCCCCCTCTATTTATTTGTGTATAAATATAAAGTTTTATTTTTTTTGTATGCAAGGAGGGAGTGATAGTTATTAATAAAATGGTTTGTTCAGCTCATTTGTGTTGTAATAATTGTCAGAAACAGAAGTATAACAGTAAATAAATATCGGTTCTGCATATCGGTTATCGGGTACATAAACATGCAAATAATCGGTATCGGTATCGGTTATAAAAAATCAATATCGGTCGATCACTAGTATCTACGTAATCGAATCTGCTTGCTTGAATTAGTCCAGACAATCATTTATTTGTCAAATATATCATAACCTGGTTATAGGAATCATGTCCAAAATTAGACCCTGCAAGAGCAGGAAAATTCGGACCACATGCTTGGTAAGATAAACATATGATTTATGATGCCCCCAAGCCAAGACAATATCTGATTGGTCAAGACAACATATGAGGTGTGGCCAACAGGCCAGTTTAAATACTATTGTCACAGCCACACCTTCTACACTCCCGGAATCTGACACTTACGCCACACCCACTCGTCCCCAATCACCCGAATTCTGAACTCCTGTGCATCATCACCAGAACCACATATAAAGCCATCAGTCACCATCACTCATCGTCTGGTCTTGCACCGATCTCCTCACTTGCCTGAACGCCATTATTAAACCTACCTGAACTCTTGAACCCTCTTCATCCTCGTCAGTCTTCCTGTCCCCATCGTCTTCATCTGAGCACAATCTGGATCACCGTTCACCATAAGGGAAGTTGTGTTGTCACCGTTCTATCCCCGTGTCAAGATTCACCTGTGTCTGAAACCTCTGATTCACATTAAACTACCTTATCACTGAATCCTCTGTGTCCTCGTCTGTGTCTGACAGAAGACCAGACCGCATGCAGAGCTCTTCGGACACGGGCGAGGACCGCACCGCGGATCCCTTCACGCAACTGGTTCACGCTGTACGGTCCTCACTGATGCAACAAACTCCCCCTTCTTCACCGGCTGTCAACAACTCAAACACCGCTACAACTCCGGTCACTTCTTCAGTTGCCCCTGCGAGTCCCATGGCCAAACCAGCGACATACAGCGGCACGGTGGAGGATTGCAGCGGGTTCCTGCTACAGTGTTCCCTCTATATGGAATCCAACTCTCATTTATTCACCTCCGAACGCAGTCGAGTAGCCTTCATCATCAACCTACTCTCAGGTAAGGCCCTCCAATGGGCTGAATCTCTCTGGGACTCGAACTCACCTGCCCTTGGATCCGTCACTAACTTCTGTTCCCAGTTAAAATCCGTCTTTGGCCATCAAACTTCTGCATTGTCTGTCCATGACCAATTATTTACCATTCACCAACAGAGAGATGAATCTGTGAGTGATTATGCCATACGCTTCCGTACTCTCGCTTACATAAGCGGCTGGAATGAAACTGCCTTAATTACAGCATATCGCCACGGATTGAATGACAAGATACAAAGTTTGATAGTTGTGTACGAAGACTCACTAGGACTAGAGAATCTCATTCAGAAATCCATTCGAGTTGCCCAGAGACTCACTGCCTGTCATCCGCTCACTCCCGCTGTACTTCCTCCGCCCGCTATACCATCTGTCGCTCCTCCAGCACCTGAACCCATGCAAGTGGACTCTCACCATCTGTCCGCATCGGAACGTCAGCGGAGGATCAACGCCGGGCTATGTCTCTATTGTGGGGGAGATGGACACCTCTTACCATCCTGTCCAGTTCGACCTCCACGCCCAGCGGTGAGTACCATCCATATACCTCCTCAAACTGCTCATCTAACTAAGACCTGGGTTACTCTAAGACACCTTTGCTCTTCTGTTTCAGTACAAGCCCTCATCGACTCCGGTTCGGCGGGGAACTTCATCAACCGGCAAACCTTAACTCGTCTCAACGCCAAACATCACTGAAGCCCTGTCGAACTCAAAGTAACCACCATACAGGGAAAGCCGCTGGGCAAGGGTCGTGTCCACTATTTCTCCCCCACAATCATCCTCCGCGTGGGACTCCTGCACGAAGAAGACATCACGTTCATGGTGCTGGAGGAATCCACCGCAGACATCATCCTGGGACGCCCCTGGCTTAACCTCCACCAACCTCACATCCATTGGCCCACTGGCGAGATCCTGAAATGGGGAATGTCCTGCCATCATACCTGCATCACTCCTCCAGCTAAAATCCCCAAGGTCAGTCCTCCCTTAAGGAAGTCTTCCCTACCGGTCCAGTCCACATCAGTGGAGAGCCCCAACACGAAGATGGATCATATCATCCCTCCTGAATATCGGCGTTCCAGGATGTGTTCAGTAAGCGGTTGGCAACGAAGCTACCACCTCATAGGCCATGGGACTGCGCCATTGACCTCCTGCCTGGAGCAACCCTTCCTAAAGGACGAATCTATCCCCTGTCCATCCCGGAGCAGAAGGCCATGGAGGAGTATATACAGGAAGCCCTCGCTCAGGGGTTCATCCGACCATCTACTTCCCCTGCCGCTTCCAGCTTCTTCTTCGTGGCCAAGAAGGACGGAGGCTTGAGGCCGTGCATCGATTATCGCCACCTCAATTCACAAACCGTCAAATTCAGTTATCCTCTTCCCCTGGTCCCAGCGGCGTTGGAACAACTATGCGGAGCCAGGATCTTCACGAAACTGGACTTGAGGAGCGCCTACAACCTAATCCGCATCCGGAAGGGGGACGAATGGAAGACCGCTTTCATCACTCCTTCCGGGCACTATGAATACCGGGTCATGCCGTATGGGTTATCCAACAGTCCATCCGTCTTCCAAAACTACATGAATGAAGTCTTCAGAGATTACCTTAACAAGTTCGTAATTGTCTACATCGACGACATCCTCATCTACTCCACATCCAAGCAAGAACATATCCATCATGTCATCCTTGTACTCCGAAACTCCGGGAACACCACCTTTAACTCAAATCTGAAAAATGTGAGTTCCATACGCCCTCAGTCCAGTTCCTAGGTTACATCATCGACCCATGTGTCGTGAAGATGGACCAGGGGAAGGTGGACGCCATCACACACTGGCCTCAACCCGGCTCCATAAAAGAACTTCAACGCTTCCTGGGCTTTGCCAACTTTTATCGAAGATTTATCAAGGACTACAGTTTACTCAGCTCCCCTCTAACTTCTCTCCTCCGGAACCGGCCCAAGTCTCTGTCCTGGAACCCCGAGGCCACTGAAGCTTTCCACCTGCTCAAACAAGCCTTCAAGACCGCTCCAATCCTCATCCACCCTGATCCCAGCCACCAGTTCATCGTGGAAGTGGACGCCTCATCCACCGGGGTCGGAGCAGTCCTCTCCCAGCGGCAGGGGAATCCACCACGACTCCATCCATGTGCCTTCTTCTCGAAGAAGCTATCCCCGGCGGAGCAGAATTATGACATCGGTAACCGTGAACTACTGGCCATTAAGCTGGCTCTGGAAGAATGGCGTCACTGGCTGGAGGGAGCCCAGTTCCCTTTCGAGGTGGTAACCGACCACCGGAACCTGGAATACCTCCGTGAAGCCAAAAGACTGAATCATCGCCAATCTAGATGGGCCTTGTTCTTCACGAGATTCAACTTCAAGGTCACCTATCGCCCTGGCTCCCAGAACAATAGAGCCGACGCCCTCTCCCGTCTTCATCAAGCAGATACCGAACCCGAATCTCCAGAACCAATCCTCCCTCCAGCCATGATAGTTAGTCCTATCCAGTGGAGTATTGATCATCTGATTGCACAGGAAAACCTTCAACACCCTGCTCCGCCGGGAGGTCCAGAAGGGAAACTCTTCGTCCCCCCTCAACATCGGATTACCCTCCTGGACTTAGCTCACACCTCTCCGGGCTCTGGACACCCAGGCAGGAGGCGGACCCTCTCGCTCCTACAACAGCATTACTGGTGGCCATCGATGGCTCTGGATACGGTCCGCTACCTCAAAGGATGCTCCGTCTGCGCCATAACACCCCTAGAAGACTCCCGGAAGGTAAACTGGTGCCTCTGCCCATTCCTGAACGTCCATGGACCCATATCGGCATTGATTTCATGACTGACCTCCCTCTCTCAAGGCTACACCTGTGTACTGGTAGTGGTCGACAGGTTTTCAAAATCATGTAAACTCATCCCTCTCAAAGGACTCCCCTATGCGTTCGAAGCGGCAGAGGCACTATTCCACAACGTCTTCCGTCACTTTGGCATCCCAGAAGATATCGTCTCTGACAGAGGCCCCCAATTCATCTCTAGAGTCTGGTCAGCTTTCTTCCGTCTTCTAGGGGTGTCCGTCAGTCTCTCCTCGGGATACCATCCTCAGACCAACGGCCAGACGGAGCGTAAGATTCAGGAGCTGGGGAGGTTCCTGAGGATTTACTGCCACCGTAACCAGGACTGTTGGAGCCAGTACCTACCCTGGGCCGAATACGCTCAGAACTCCCTCCAGCAAGCTACCACCGGGCTCACCCCCTTCCAATGTGTCCTTGGATACCAACCTCCGCTCTTCCCATGGTCAGGTGAGCCCTCGCAGGTCCCAGCGGTAGATCACTGGTTCCGACAGAGCGAGAGGGTCTGGGACTTGGCTCACGTGCATCTCCAGCGGGCAGTGCGGAGGCATAAGGAGCAAGCGGACACTCGTCGAGGACCCACGCCGCAATACCAACCTGGACAACAAGTCTGGCTTTCGACGAGGGACATCCGCCTCCGACTGCCCTGCCGTAAGCTGAGTCCCCGATACATCGGACCATTCACTATTGAACGGCAACTGAACGAAGTGACCTATAGACTCCAACTCCCTGCACAGTACCGTATCTCACCTTCATTCCATGTCTCACTCCTCAAACCCTTCACTGAACCTTTGTCTCCTCCATCCACAGAACCTGGTGATGATGCCGTACCTCCTCCTCCGGCCATCGAAGACGACAACGACATCTTCCGGGTGAGAGCTATCCTCAACTCTCGACGACGGGGTCCTCAACTGGAGTACCTTGTGGACTGGGAAAATTACGGCCCGGAGGAGCGTTGCTGGGTTAATCGTAACGACATCCTGGACCCCAGCCTTCGCCCTGACTTTCATCAAGACCATCCAGACCGCCCCGCTCCCCGTGGCCGAGGTAGACCTCGTCCATCCTCGTCAGTCTTCCTGTCCCCATCGTCTTCATCTGAGCACCATCTGGATCACCGTTCACCATAAGGGAAGTTGTTTTGTCACCGTTTTATCCCCGTGTCTGAAACCTCTGATTCACATTAACCCCTTTGCGTGCGAACATCGCTGACGGCCCCAGTTTATTATTGTTTCACTTTCACAGCACATTAAACATCACTGTCTTACTTCATCTGGACAAACTATGCATCAATTGAAAGTTTAAAGACTCTAGCTTCGATATTTGACCAATATTTTGATAAAACATTGTTGCAGTGACAGATATTTAGTGATTTATGTCAGGAGTGCAAAATAATAAATCCGTATTATGCCACATTTTGAATAGAAATTCACAACTCACTCATATTCAGTCACATCAAGAGCGGTTTATTTGTGTTCACAAAGACTCACTGAACAGCGTCAATAAGGATTTATAGACCAAAGATGCATATCTGCGGAGATATATGGATATATTTACTGATGTTTACTTCATATTTCTTCAGACAGAATCGTCATTTCTATTCATTTTCCACGGATTTACGCGATCAGATGATAAACAGCCTCTCCCAGCGATCTGTGTATGTGTTTGCTGTGCCGGCAGCTCGTGCTGTGTGGCTCAGACTCTGATTGGGTCTTCCCAAAAGTCAATCTGAGAGTGTAATATCTGGACACCGCCCCATCGTGTCACATGCTTCCTGCACACTTCCTGGTAGTTATCTGCCCAAAACAACACTGAAACACCTCTGTACACACAAAATATCCGAACAATAAACCCGCGATTACGATAGTAAAGCTTGGTATGAGAATTTCTTGAGATCTGGGGCGTTTTTATAAAAAAAATCGAAAATGTACATCGGAAATGCTAACTTGTGCAGCGATGAAAAAGGCTACAAATAACATATTTTTACAACAGTAAACGACCAAATTCCACCCCTGATCGCTAAAGGAAGTTATTATAAACACTCGATCGGGGTTTAAAGTGAGTTTTTAGTAAAAGTGTACTAATAATTTCATAAATTGTCAGATGTAGCTTGATGCTAACGTTAGCACCAATGCTACTAATAGCAGGTGCTTTTCTTCTTCATCATGCATTTTTGTCACAATAATTCACGTAAGGTCGTAAGAAAATGTTTTGTTGTATTTTTATAGTAAGACTTTTGATAAATAAGGGCTAAATGCAAACAGAGACTGAAGTGAGATTGCTGCTTTGTGTCTTTGTAAAGCCTGAAAAACCACAATCAAGGCTAATAAAGGTGGAATAAAAACAAAAGAATAATGATAAAAGAATAATGCGGATAATGTGTCATACCTGGCGGAGGTGTGAAAGACTCGTTTGGTGAGAACAATGGAATAACAGATAGGGATTAATCGGGCAGTTTTCATAGCCAAACAAACACAAAATACACAGGAGAGTTTACATGTGAGATCTCACAGAGATGACAAGGGCCATAAATCAATCTGATTAGCCTTCTCTAAAAACACACATGACATGGCCTTAGAAAATATTTCATAAAATTCACCGTTTTACAGATTCGATTATGAAATTTTTTATGAAGGTTTGGAAGACTTGTGGCCTTAGCTACACTGTGTTTTCAAACTCATTTCCTACATCAACATTTTTTTAAATACATTTAAAACATATGTTTTTTATATTTTTATTTTTGTTTTTATGTTTGAGCTTATATATCTCTATTATCATAACAGTCTGAGTGATTCTGATTCCTGAACAGTAAACTTTGAAGTGTCAGCTTTGTGAACATATGTTGAATATGTATCTAGTCAGAAAGAATCATGAGCAGAAACCTTTTTATTTTGGGTATGTAATTTCGGTCTCCATGCCAAAAAAGGGGGGTTACTAGTAAGGGGTTAAACTACCTTATCACTGAATCCCCTGTGTCCTCGTCTGTGTCTGACAACTATATAGTTTAAATACAAAATATATAATATTTTGATTCATTCTTGACAGTATAAACACACACACACTTAACAATGTAAACGTTCATAGGCACAGGAAGGAGGCAAGAACCAGCGAACATTCAAACAAAAACTTTAATAAAAATTTTTATCACTGGTGCCCCATCGTTTGTCTGAGCAAGATACTTCAATTAAGCAATTCCTTCCTGTTGTAATTTCCGCTCTAATGTTTCAGTTAAAACTTCAAATCTTCTATCAAAACCTCTTAGCTCTGTGAACTGAACTGCTCACAAATTTTCTGGTTAACGGGTGCAGTGACTTTGGTTTTCAAAAAACACAATGAACCAATACAGGCAGATGACATTGAACTCCAAATCATCACAGACTGTGGAAACCTAACACTGGACTTTGAGCAACTTGGCCTATGAGCTTCTCCACCCTTCCTCCAGACTCTTGAACATTGATTTCCAAATGAAATAAAAAAAACTTGCTCTCAGCTTTTCCTGGGTAAAGTTGTACATCATTTATGATCATTTGCAGTCAGCTGACAGCCACAAACATTAGAGCAAGTGCGCATGCAGATACAGGACTGGCGCATCACATGTGCTTCGGCCTGTCTAGTGTCTTCACCGTGAAATGCATTTTTTATAATTATATTTAAATGTTTATTTATGTATACATTAATATACATATAAAACTAAAGGGTTTTTTTCCTTTTTTTGAGCAACTGGGAAGGTGCCCCCCTGAGAGTTGGTGCCTTACTGCATACTCTGTGTGGGAGTGGCAGTACTGGACATAGACATAAATACCTGTCTATGGTCCTGGTCATTCTATGGTCATTCTGTGAATAGAATGTGCGCTGCAGCATAATACAGCAATATTTCTTTGAAAGCAGATAGTGGGGAAATTTTTATCATCCACGATCAAAAAAAAATCATATTACACACCCCTTCCCTTGTCTTAAAGGGGTTTTCCCATGGTTTGTGTTGGATAGGTATGGGTTTTAGGTTTTATTTGTTGTAAAACCATGGTTAATTACATGGTTTAACTCTGTGAAGAAAGATGTATTTGTAAACTGTGCTGTTAAATTGTTTATACTTAATACAATTAGTGCAATAGGATAATTGTGTTAGGGTTAGACTAGAGATTAACATGTAGATTTATTTACGTCGGTATGCTAGGAAAGCGGAAAAGAGGAGACACTATTGTTATGTTGGCATGGAAGGAAATTAGGGGGATTGAAGAGGCCAGGCGGAAGGAAGCCAGCGCTGAAATGGATCGTTTCTTACAGATGCTGATGGAACATGAGCCGAGGAAGGCTGCAGCCCGAGCGACAGAACTGGCAGAGGAATGGGCAGAAGCTGAAGAGGTGAGACACCAACAGGGCGCATTCCAGCTTTCTGGACCTTTCTGAAAAGCTTGTGGAAGCGAAACAATCCTCTGTCCTACGTAAAATGGATAGAAACTGTTTCAATGGCAGTTTCAGTCCATTGAAAAATTTTCAGACAGCGCCTCTATTGTAGCCATATATATTTATTTATTTATTTATTTATTTATTTATTTATTATAATCATTAACAAATGCACTTAATTTTACAATCCTTAAATAATTTAACGCAGTTAATGTGAAAAGTGTCTAGTATGCATAGAGGAGACTTGCACTAAAATTATTGGAATTGCACACAAAAAATAATAATATTTCAGGCTTTTTGTGGAGGAGGTGAGATGGGAGGTTCAGGAGGTAAGGGGGGGGGGGGGTTTCAGAGGAGGGGGGGGGGGGTGATTTGAGTCCAGGGCTCTCATGGCCTGGGGGAAAAAGCTGTTGAGCAGTCTGGCAGAGCAGGCTCTGATGCTCTGGTACCATCTTCCTGATGATAGGAGCTGGAAGAGACTGTGGGAAGGATGGGCGAGGTCCTTCACGATACTGTTGGCTTTGCTGGAGCATCGTGTGAGGAAAACATCCAGGATGGAGGCGAGAGGGTCACTGATGATCATTGCAGCTGTGTTCACTGTCTGCTTTAGGGTCTTGCGGTCTGCGGCACTACAGTTCCTGTACCAGACAGTGATGCAGCTGGTCAGCACGCTCTCTAGACTCTGTAGAAAGTGGTGAGGATTGGTGGAGGGAGACTGATCTTTTCAGCCGGTGGAGAAAGTGTAGGTGCTGTTGTGCCTTCTTGGAGCGTGACATAGTGTTGGTGGCCCAGGTGAGATCTTCTCTTATGTGCAACCCCAAGAATTTAGTGCTGCTGACTCTCTCCACCATCAAGCTGTCGTGGCCAGTGGGGGCTGGTTAACAGAGTTTCTCCTGAAGTCCATCACAACTTCTTTTGTCTTCTCCACATTGAGGGACAGGTTGTTAGTGCAACACCATTCAGCCAGTTGTGCCACTTCCTCTCTGTTGTGCGTTTCATTGTTGTTGCTGATGAGACCTACCACAGTTGTTTATCCACAAACTTGATGATGTGGTTGGAGCTGAACTTGGCAGTGCAGTCATGGGTCAGCAGTGTGAAGAGCAGTGGGCTGAGCACACAGCCTTGTGGAGCACCTGTGCTCAGTGTGGTAGTGCTCGAGGTGTTGTGGCCGACAAGGACTGACTGAGGTCTTCCAGTTAAAAATTCCAGGATCAAATTACATAGGGAACTGTTAACGCTCAGCAGGTTTACTTTTTTGATGAGCTCTTGTGGTATTATTGTGTTGAATGCTGAGCTAAAATCCATGAACAGCATTCTAACATATGAATCTTTATTCTCTAGGAGGAGAGTCAGATGGAGGGTGGAGGAAATTGAATAGTCAGTAGCACATTTTGGACAGTATGCAAGTGTGTTGGGGAGGCTAATTTTGTGTGTGACTAACCTCTCAAAGCACTTCATCATGATATGAGTCATTTTTAATGGACAGTAGTCATTTAGACAGGACACAAGGGATTATTATTTTTTTTTGGTACCATTATGAGCCATTTTGTGGATTTGAGACATGTGGGGGATGACTGCCTAGCTCAGCGAGGTTTTGAAGATATTTGTTAGGACATCTGTCTGATGCTCAGCACAGTCTCTCAGTACACTGCCAGGTATCTCATTAGGACTCGCAGCCTTGCATGGGTTAATCCTAGATAAAGTCTTTCTTGCCACAGGCTCCGTGTGTCTCTGCTGTCCGTGAAGTGATAGTTGATTTTTTGGGCATATGACCATTTTGCATTTTGATGCAAGGATAGATTGGCTCTTGCTGTTTTGAGGGCTCCTTTATATCCTGATCAGAATGCTTCATCTCTGGTCTTTAGCAGCCCACAAACCTCTCCTGTCATCCACAGCTTTTGGTTTGCACATGTGGTGATAGTCTTGGTTACTGCCACATCATCAATGCACTTTTTGATATAGGCACTCACAGTTTCAGTGTACTCCTGCAGGTCTGTGAGGTTGTTATGTAGGTGGCTGCATCTTTAAACATGTTCCAGTCTGTGCACTAAAAACAGTCCTGTAATGTTGAGGTAGCATTATCTGGCCAAACTGTTATGAGTTTTTGAACCGGATAGGCAAGTTTCAGAAGTGGTCTGTATGCTGAAATTAGCATAAAAGAGATGTGACCTGAGTACCTGTCCAGTGATCCAGGAAGTTAATTCGTTCAAACAATCCATCCAAAATAGCGCTTATATACACTAAACCAGGCTGATTACATCAGAGATTGCAGAGCTCTGCCATAGTGTGTAACACTTTATGAACGGAACAAATAGGGATAACTCAGTTAGCTTGCTGATATCAGACAGACTTCACAAAGACATTTCACAACTGGTGCTTTAGTCCCCATGGAACTCGTGTAACTGTCCATCATGAACGTTGAGCCGTCCACACGTTACATAATAAAGAAAATAACTTTAAAGGAGCAACAGTAAAAATAGAAACAACTCTCATTCATGTGGTGCTTAAATCACACATACAATGCAAATCAATAGTTCAACTGGGAGAGCACAGCTCAGAAGGGGGCATCCAATTTTTCTACTCGTTACATATTTTTCCCCAGCCAAAAACGCTCTCAGACATACACAGCAATGGGAATACATGTACCTAACAACCACTCATACATGAAGTAGTTGAAAAGATACCAGGGCAGAGGTATAATGTACAGAAAGTACAAGCATACATGTTAGCACAGTGTACATCTGTTAGTAACAATGGAGAAGAGTACGACCACAACACAGAAGGGAAACATTCAATTTTTCCTAGATGAGAACCATGAACATACATGAAAATTAACAATTAAGACATTTAAGTAACACTGAAATTCAGTCTGTCATCACTACAAGTAAAACCTTCATATATGGTAGGGGTTGGTCCACTTATTCACTGTCCAGTCAGAAGTAATTCTAGTGGCATCTCCAACTCTCTGCCATATAACAACATTGCCGAGAATTACCCATACTCTCATGGCAAGCAGTTCGACAAGCAAAAAATTGATTTGTGGAAGATACTTGTCCCACGAAGTGTGCATATCCTCCATGTAAGCACGTATGGCAGTTTTAAGTGTGCGGTTTCCCCTTTCAGTGACGTTTGTTTGTGGGTGGTACACTGTTGTCAGCCAGTGTTCATTACCAAGGGCAGCCACCATATGCTCAAAAAGATTGCTCACAAATGGAGTCCCATGATCAGACAACCACTGGGTCACCATTTTGCAACTGCCTCAACTGCACTCTGTCTGTGATCGTGACTGAGGAGAGACTGCGCAAATCCAACCCAGCTATGACGGCATGCGGCAGAAGGATATCAATAAGGCCCTCATAAAGTGTCAGTGGGCTGCGTTATAGAGTGTCTGGAACTTTATTCCGAATACCCAGCTTGTGGACAACACTAAAGTTAGAATCCCGTAGACGCAAGGACCATCTCGCCAATCATCCAGAGGGGTTGGGATGGTTCATTAGCCACTTCAAGCTATTGTGGTTAGGGTGGCCATTCGTGCCATTTTTGCAGGACACGTCCTGGCCAGGATTTCTATTTTGCCTAAAATATCCACGTTTTGGCATTGTTTGCGTTGCACACACCAATGGCATCTTGTGCTTTCGAATCGCTCTCACATTACTTTGATGTCATACACCGATCAGTCAGCTCGGTAGCACTTTATTTTACAGTCCTATTCCTCATGTACATACTATGTACTTATTATAGTAATTACAATAACTATGTAATAACTAGGTACTAACCCTGAACCTACCCCTAAACCTAACCCTATCCCATATAGTTACCTTGTATTACCAGAACTTTCTTAGATAAATACACTGTAACTACATTATAAGTATATGTTAGTACACGTACTGTAAAATAAAGTGCAACCGTCAGCTCAATGCTGCTTTCTAGTCTGACACTAAAATGTACACGTATTTGCATCGCTTTGACCATTCTCTGTAGATCCCACCTTCTCACGCACTACCATTGGTCGATTTATGTACAAAGTCTGCAGGTTATTGTTCAAATGATCAGGAAATATAGAAATCCTGGCCAGGACGTGCCCTGCGAAAATTGCACGATTGGCCACCCTAGTTGTGGTCAGTATAAAAGGTCACATGAAGTCCTTCAGTGTAAGGTCAGAAATGTTCCAGAGCCTAAATCACTCCCAAACACTCTTTCTCAGGTTTTGAGTATGGTTTTTCAGCTTTGTGAAATGTTCTGCTTGATAAAGCAACAATAACATCTCACCCTATGTCATCCTTCTGCATCAAGGCCGCACCAAGGCCCAAGTCACAAGTGTAAGTGTGGATGGAGAATGCACGTGTGAAATCTGGGAGGCACAGAATGGGCTCAGATGTAAGGCAGTTTTTCAAGTATTCCATCGAAGCTTGACAACTGACATCCCAACTGAATGGGGTATCTTTTCTGGTAAGCTCTGCTTTTTCTTCATAATTCAGAATCAATCTTCTGTAGTAGCTTGTCAGGCCAAGAAATCCTCTCAGTTATTCCACATCTGATAGCATTCTGAAATCTCTGACTGCTTCCAGCTTTTTTGGGTCAGGAGAAATTTCCTCTCAGAGGAATTTATTTATTATATTTTTTTAGGTCTTTCGGTAAGCACACACATTGGCCTCGTTTACACTGCAGGTCTTGTGACCAACAAAACTTGTAATGTTTTTTTTTTTAATTAACTTAAATGTATGCATTTAGCAGACGCTTTTGTCCAAAGTGACTTAAAGTGCATTCAGGCTAACAGTTTTTACCTATCATGTGTCCCGGGGAATCAAACCCCCAATGCTTGATAGGCAATGCTCTACCACTTGAGCTACAGGAACACTTTTTAAAGTCTCGAATGCTCATCAAGAATTTATTTATTTGAAAAAAAAAATACAGAAATATTAGAATGATTTCTGAAGAATCATGTGACACTTTAGACTGGAGTAATGATGCTGAAAATTCAATAAAAAATAGAAACCATTATTTTATATTGTAATAACATTTTGCAAAATTGCAGTTTTTTATCAAATAAATAAAGCCTTGATTAGCAAGAATTCTTCCATTTAATTCATTTTCTTTATTTTTGATTTTCTTTTCAGATTTAAAGGTTTTCATACTTTTTATGCCAACAACTCCCCCTTGTACTTAATTCATAATAATTAAGTTTTTTGTGTACAAAAACTAATTTATATGATTTGAGAAAAATAAAAATTGAAAACTGAGACTGTTTGACTTCTCAGCTGACAGAGTGATAGGAAACTCATAAGGAAGTTGCCAAAACCGATGCTGTGGAGCAATAGTTTAACTGTGACTTAATTTTTACTGAGAATATTTTATGGGCAGTGTATTCAGCTTTCATGACTTTTCATAATGCAACAAAATATATTGATTTACTACTACAAATACCACAAAAGTGCTGCCATCTGATCAACATGGAGCGTTTGAATGTAAGTCAATAGAGAAGGTGCCTCAGTGCACTGAATAAACTTAACTTTAACATTTTCAACGACATGATCACATTCTAAAATGATTTATTTGGAATATATATATATATATATATATATATATATATATATATATATTTCCTTCATCCTTCATAAATGTCTCTCAAACCCAAGAGGGTCTGGCTGCAGACTTGCACTTGCACTCTCAGACTTGCACTCTCAGACACTTTTTTTGATTTTTCTTTTTTTTACTTTTTGTTTGAATTACCCAACATTTTATAACAGTAACCAGGTGGCGAAGACAAGAAAAAAGAAACTAAATTACAATGTCACTTGCAATCGCTACTTGCACTCTCTGCTACCTGCGACGTCACTTGCAATCAACACAAATCGTGCATGTTGCCAATGGAGACAAGAAGCTGTGGTGGTGAATAAAGTATTAAAACTTATTTAGTACTATAACGTAAAGGGTCCAGCAAGAAAAAGACAAGACCGGCAAATCCGTGGCCAGAACACCAGAATATGAACGTTTACGCAAAGTCTCTCAAATCTCCTTTTAAAATCACTTAATGCATTTCATAATGCACGTTCATATTTGCTGGTCTGTATATGCGTTGAGTCAACAACAAGACATATAAGCTATTGTCTTTATCATCTTAGTCTGTTATTAGGCCACATTAAGCGTTTTGTTGGGGAGCACGGGGCACAACGTAACACTTTTTGGATTTGGCCAAATAATGAACAAAGTAACGGGGTTAGACAAACCATATTTTTAAACCAACACTATACAAGCCTCTGCTACAAATGAGCACTGTTTTTATGTTCGTCGGACCTACAATTGAGCCCGTGGGCGGGCTTAGTTGTAACAGACAGAGGGTTTGTTGTAACAGTTGCTGGAAGAGTCAGATTTCACACGATAACTTCAAAATCAGTTTAGTTTAGATTGTAGTACCATTTCCTTATAGTATACTCAACTAAATGTTTTATTCTACATAGCACAGTATGTAAATTTTTTGATCTATTAAAACAATATTCTTGAGTGTAGACAAAGATTTATTTTCAACAATAAACTGGTTCAATAATTATAATAATTTATTTTTCTTATTACAGTAGGCATAGTAGATAAATACATTAATGAATAAATAAAAACATCTCACTCTTAACAATTATGAAGACATTTCAACCTCTTCAACTGTGTGATTTAAGGGAGATTAAACAACAAATCATGTCAATTTTTTTATTTTACTTTTAAAACAGACCTGTATATAGGCCTCAGTTTCATGAACCGATAGGCTAACATTTTAGAAATCATGTAACTTTCTTTTTTTATCTTAAGACATTTTAAAATGTGCATAAACCATTTCATTTCACAAGACATTTAAATATTTGCATAAGCTTTTTCAAGGTAAAGATAAAAAAAAAAGAAAAAAATAATCTGTTTCTGTATAACTGATATTTTGAATGAATTGAATAACTGGTTATTTTGTATCAGTACTAATAAATGATAAATCTAACAAATATTCATCACGTAGTAAGTGGAAACATTTTCAACATACCACTGTACGAGCCTAGAAACTTTACTCATTAAAGGGATGTTTCACCCAAAAGTGAAAATTTCCCACCCTTTTGTCATCCTAGGTGTACATGACATTTTTCTTTCAGACGAATATAATCTGAGTTATATTAAAAAATGTCCAGGCTCTTCCAAGCTATATAATAGGAGTGAATGGGTATATTTTCCATCACAGATGAATGTGCTCTGATGGACTTCCAAAAAAATATACTCATTAACTCTTATTATAAAGCTTGAAAGATCCAGGACATTTTTTAAATACAACTCGAATTGTATTAGTCTGAAAGAAGAATGTCATATACACCTATGGCTCCAGGGTGAGTAAATCATTGGCTCCTTTTCATTTTTGAGTGAACTATCCCTTTAATACAACTTACTCTTCATCACAGACGTGACAAACATAATGTTAATTTCCCTCTGTGCATAATTCATGTGACCACCCATCACAAAAGACACATTTAACCCATTTCTCTCCAGGTGCAGAGGATGTAAATTGTAAAAAAAAAAAGCCCTGGTGAAGAGAGGAGGAGCCCTGATGTAGTGTGGAGGAGCCCTGGTGGAGTGTGGAGGAGCCCTGGTGAAGAGAGGAGGAGCCCTGGTGGAGTGTGGTGAGGCCCCGGTGAAGAGAGGAGGAGCCCTGGTGAAGAGAGGAGGAGCCCTGGTGAAGAGAGAAGGAGCCCTGGTGGAGTTTGGTGAAGCCCTGGTAAAGAGAGGAGGAGCCCCTGGTGGAGCGTGGAGGAGCCCTGGTGAAGAGAGGAGGAGCCCTGGTGGAGTGTGGAGGAGCCCTGGTGGAGTGTGGAGGAGCCCTGGTGAAGTGTGGAGGAGCCCTGGTGAAGAGAGGAGGAGCCCTGGTGGAGTGTGGTGGAACCCTGGTAAAGAGAGGAGGAGCCTTGGTGGAGTGTGGAGGAGCCCTGGTGGAGTGTGGAGGAGCCCTGGTGGAGTGTGGTGGAGCCCTGGTGAAGAGAGGAAGAGCCCTTGTGGAGTGTGGAAGAGCCCTGGTGAAGAGAGAAGGAGCCCTGGTGGAGTTTGGTGGAGCCCTGGTGAAGAGAGGAGGAGCCCCTGGTGGAGTGTGGTGGAGCCCTGGTGAAGAGAGGAGGAGCCATGGTGGAGTGTGGTGGAGCCCTGGTGAAGTGTGGAGGAGCCCTGGTGAAGTGTGGAGGAGCCCTGGTGAAGAGAGGAGGAGCCCTGGTGGAGTGTGGTGGAGCCCTGGTAAAGAGAGGAGGAGCCCTGGTGGAGTGTGGAGGAGCCCTGGTGGAGTGTGGAGGAGCCCTGGTGGAGTGTGGTGGAGCCCTGGTGAAGAGAGGAGGAGCCCTTGTGGAGTTTGGTGGAGCCCTGGTGAAGAGAGGAGGAGCCCCTGGTGGAGCGTGGAGGAGCCCTGGTGAAGAGAGGAGGAGCCCCTGGTGGAGCGTGGAGGAGCCGTGGTGAAGAGAGGAGGAGCCCTGGTGGAGTGTGGTGGAGCCCTGGTGAAGAGAGGAGGAGCACTGGTGGAGTGTGGTGGAGCCCTGGTGAAGTGTGGAGGAGCCCTGGTGAAGTGTGGAGGAGCCCTGGTGAAGAGAGGAGGAGCCCTGGTGGAGTGTGGTGGAGCCCTGGTAAAGAGAGGAGGAGCCCTGGTGGAGTGTGGAGGAGCCCTGGTGGAGTGTGGAGGAGCCCTGGTGAAGAGAGGAGGAGCCCTGGTGGAGTGTGGAGGAGCCCTGGTGAAGAGAGGAGGAGCCCTGGTGGAGTGTGGTGGAGCCCTGGTGAAGAGAGGAGGAGCCCTTGTGGAGTGTGGAAGAGCCCTGGTGAAGAGAGAAGGAGCCCTGGTGGAGTTTGGTGGAGCCCTGGTGAAGAGAGGAGGAGCCCCTGGTGGAGCGTGGAGGAGCCCTGGTGAAGAGAGGAGGAGCCCTGGTGGAGTGTGGTGGAGCCCTGGTGAAGAGAGGAGGAGCCCTGGTGGAGTGTGGTGGAGCCCTGGTGAAGTGTGGAGGAGCCCTGGTGAAGTGTGGAGGAGCCCTGGTGAAGAGAGGAGGAGCCCTGGTGGAGTGTGGTGGAGCCCTGGTAAAGAGAGGAGGAGCCCTGGTGGAGTGTGGAGGAGCCCTGGTGAAGAGAGGAGGAGCCCTGGTGGAGTGTGGTGGAGCCCTGGTGAAGAGAGGAGGAGCCCTTGTGGAGTGTGGAAGAGCCCTGGTGAAGAGAGAAGGAGCCCTGGTGGAGTTTGGTGGAGCCCTGGTGAAGAGAGGAGGAGCCCCTGGTGGAGCGTGGAGGAGCCCTGGTGAAGAGAGGAGGAGCCCTGGTGGAGTGTGGAGGAGCCCTGGTGAAGTGTGGAGGAGCCCTGGTGAAGTGTGGAGGAGCCCTGGTGAAGAGAGGAGGAGCCCTGGTGGAGCCCTGGTAAAGAGAGGAGGAGCCCTGGTGGAGTGTGGAGGAGCCCTGGTGGAGTGTGGAGGAGCCCTGGTGAAGAGAGGAGGAGCCCTGGTGGAGTGTGGTGGAGCCCTGGTGAAGAGAGGAGGAGCCCTTGTGGAGTGTGGAAGAGCCCAGGTGAAGAGAGAAGGAGCCCTGGTGGAGTTTTGTGGAGCCCTGGTGAAGAGAGGAGGAGCCCCTGGTGGAGCGCGGAGGAGCCCTGGTGAAGAGAGGAGGAGCCATGGTGGAGTGTGGTGGAGCCCTGGTGAAGAGAGGAGGAGCCCTGGTGGAGTGTGGTGGAGCCCTGGTGGAGAGAGGAGCAGCCCTGGTGGATTGTGGAGGAGCCCTGGTAAAGAGAGGAGGAGCCCTGGTGGAGTGTGGTGGAGCCCTGGTGGAGTGTGGAGGAGCCCTGGTGGAGTGTGGAGGAGCCCAGGTGGAGTGTGGAGGAGCCCTGGTGGACTGTGGAGGAGCCCTGGTGGAGTGTGGTGGAGCCCTGGTGGAGTGTAGTGGAGTCCTGGTAAAGAGAGGAGGAGCCCTGGTGGAGTGTGGAGTAGCCCTGGTGAAGAGAGGAGGAGCCCTGGTGGAGTCTGGAGGAGCCCTGGTAAAGAGAGGAAGATCCCTGGTGGAGTGTGGTGGAGCCCTGGTGAAGAGAGGAGGAGCCCTGGTGGAGTGTGGAGGAGCCCTGGTGAAGAGAGGAGCAGCCCTGGTGGAGTGTGGAGGAGCCCTGGTGAAGAGAGGAGGAGCCCTGGTGGAGTGTGGTGGAGCCCTGGTGGAGTGTGAAGGGACCCTGGTGGAGTGTGGAAGAGCCCTGGTGAAGAGAGGAGGAGCCCTGGTTGAGTGTGGAGGAGCCCTGGTGGAGTGTGGTGGAGCCCTGGTGGAGTGTGGTGGAGCCCTGGTGGAGTGTGGAGGAGCCCTGGTGAAGAGAGGAGGAGCCCTGGTGGAGTGTGGAGTAGCCCTGGTGAAGAGAGGAGGAGCCCTGGTGAAGTGTGGAGGAGCCCTGGTGAAGAGAGGAAGATCCCTGGTGGAGTGTGGAGGAGCCCCGGTGAAGAGAGGAGGAGCCCTGGTGGAGTGTGGAGGAGCCCTGGTGAAGAGAGGAAGAGCCCTGGTGAAGAGAGGAAGAGCCCTGGTGGAGTGTGGAGGAGCCCTGGTGAAGAGAAGAGGAGCCCTGGTGGAGTGTGGAGGAGCCCTGGTGAAGAGAGGAGGAGCCCTGGTGGAGTGTGGAGTAGCCCTGGTGAAGAGAGGAAGAGCCCTGGTGAAGTGTGGAGGAGCCCTGGTGAAGAGAGGAAGATCCCTGGTGGAGTGTGGAGGAGCCCTGGTGAAGAGAGGAGGAGCCCTGGTGGAGTGTGGAGGAGCCCTGGTGAAGAGAGGAAGAGCCCTGGTGAAGAGAGGAAGAGCCCTGGTGGAGTGTGGAGGAGCCCTGGTGAAGAGAAGAGGAGCCCTGGTGGAGTGTGGAGGAGCCCTGGTGAAGAGAGGAAGAGCCCTGGTGGAGTGTGGAGAAGCCCTGGAGGAGTCTGGCGGAATCTGCAGAGGATGTCAAGGTAGTTGGCTCTGGTCGGTTGCATATTCAGGAGCAAAGTAATTTTCTCCAAACACATCAGGGCTGTAGGCCCAGATACCAGAGCTTATGAGTGCAATGTGGCGAGAAAGTAAAACGATGCCTCTTTCTCTACAGAAATCCATGACTGGCACAGACAGGTGGGACACATGATTGTCCAGCAAGAGAAGTACCTTCATTTCTAGCAAGGGTTTTGTATGGTTGGCAAAAGTGGTGAAGGAACTGCAAAAATTCCTCTGCTTGCATCCAACCAGACCCATTTGCTACTCCAGCTTATGCAGAAAGTGAAAGTGAAAGTGAAGTGACATTCAGCCAAGTATGGTGACCCATACTCAGAATTTGTGCTCTGCATTTAACCCATCCGAAATGCACACACATAGAGCAGTGAACACAAACACACACACTGTGAGCACACACCCGGAGCAGTGGGCAGCCATTTATGCTGCGGCGCCCGGGGAGCAGTTGGGGGTTCGATGCCTTGCTCAAGGGCACCTAAGTCGTGGTATTGAAGGTGGAGAGAGAACTGTACATGCACTCCCCCCACCCACAATTCCGTCTGGCCCGAGACTAGAACCCACAACCCTTCGATTGGGAGTCCAACCCTCTAACCATTAGGCCACGACTTCCCATGAAGGCCCTTCATGGATGAAGTGAGAGTAAAATCGTTTACGGGGAAAAACAAAAAACGGAGTCACCGAATTCCCCAGGGCATTAATGGCCACTGCCATAGTCACAAGCGTACCCCTTTCTCCAGATGTCATTGCTCCAATCTGGCACACTCCTTTTGTCTTTAGTTTCTTTTTTCTTGTCTTCGCCACCTGGCTACTGTTGTAAAATGTTGAGAGATTCAAACAAAAAGTAATAATAAAATTCAACAAAATAATAAATAAAGACTGCAAGTGACGTCACTAGCGGAAGCACAAGTGTCTGAGAGTGCAAGTCTGAGAGGGCAAGTGCAAGTCTGCAGCCAGACCCTTCTCCTCAAACTACAATCAAACCTTAAAACGCTTTGGAAGGAATGCAATTTAATAAAAGAATAATAGCAGCCTAATATTGTTACAGTCTTCTGTCTTTCTGTCACCGTCTTCTGTGAGTGTTGTGTTTGTTTGGTGCCATGTGCTCTCTCCTGTCTTTTTCTGACCTTGCCCACCTTGTCACCTCATTATTGTTTAGTTGCTCCACCTGTGTTTCTCCCTTGCTCTGTCTGGCTAGATTAATGTTAATTGTGATTTGTTGGTTGTTGCTTGTCCTTCATGTTTTACATTCCGGTTGCTTCTGCTCATTTCGCTGTTGTTTTGGTTCTGTTTTGTTTTTTGCCTCGTTGGCCTTTTTGTTCTCATTTATTAAAAAGTAATTTCTTCCCTGCACTTGGACCCAGACCCTGTTTCTTCCTCTGCGCGTCCGTGACAAATATAATCAACCAAAACATTCAAAATGGCTGAACATATAAGTACAATATAATTAGGATTTTAACAACACATTTTGATTATTGATGTTCTTTTGCTGCTACTGTATAATCGTGCAGTTTTATTCTTTTATTTTATTTTTTAAACTACACATTACATTGATGAACATACTGGCAATACTGATGCACTGTTTAGTCTTAACACAAAACAGGTACGAACAGATGCAGAAATCCCAGTCCAAATAAAAAGTGGACATATCGGATTTGAACAACTAAGTATAATGTCCTCAAAGATAAAATCAAAAGCCACAGTGAACGAGTCAGTGATGCAATCATACAGACTTGTATGTAAATCACAACCATCCAAGATGGCAGCCGAGCCACACCTATGTGTTGACCTCAGTGTTTGAGATCTCAAGGTTTTAGTTTTTTTTGTGATGTTTTATGTCTTTTTTATGTCTTTTAAACTCAAATGAGTATACTCTTGAGAAACAGGACATTCTCTTCCATACTGGGATTATTTTAATAGCGGATAAGGCTGAATTTTGAACTTAAAACCTGGACATTGACCACCTGGTAGCCCTGTTTGCTAGCCACCACCTGGATGCCCTGCTAGCAGCCTGCTACAGGTAGCCCTGCTTGTTAGCCTGCTGCAACTAGCCCTGCAGCTAGTTACCACCTGCATGATCTATTGCTACCTTGCTGCTGGAATTACTGCTGCTTGCTTGCTAGCCGGTTCTTGGATGCCCTGCTGCTACCCTGCTACTGGTAGCTCTGCTGCTAGCCTGCTGTTGGTGGCCTTGCTTCATAGCCTGCTGCTGGTGGCTTTGTCTGCTAGCCATCACCTGGATGCTCTGTTGTTAGCCTGTTGCTGGTAGCTACCACCTGGATGCCTTGCTGCTAGCTGCCCTTGCTAGCTACCACCAGGATTCTGCTACTAGCTCCACTTGCTAGCCACCTTTCGGATGCCTTGTTGCTGGCCCCACTAGCTAGCCACCACCTGGATGCCCTGCTGCTAGCTTTGTTGCTGATAACCCTACTCCTAGCCTGCTACTATTAGCCTTGCTTGCGAGCTATCACTTGGAAGCTTCCCTGCTAGCCTCCATCCTATAGCCCTGACTTTTTGACTCCAAACTACTGTTCACCCCTGTTAAGGCTGTCTTCAACTAAACCTGGTAACTTGACATCATGCATTTTTTTATACTCTTCATACTTTTACAGTCCAGCCCTATACTAGATGAATTTAATATGCCCAAAATGAGTAGTATACTGATACAGTTAAATTACGCTCATTTCTCAATTTCATCTACAAGTTATTATGAGATGTACAGCCAGAAAATCAACCTGTGTTACCGAAATAATTGTTCACAAATTAATAACACCCTGTATCTCCAGAACTTATTGTTGTTAAATGATCATTTTACTGTCTCAGATTACTCTTTTTCTCAGTTCATAGAGGACAGTGGTAATGATAAATATTACCCAGCTAAACAAAAACTACGTTGTTTGATTATGCTTTTATTGATGTTATCTGGTAATGTTCAGCCCAATCCTGGTCCTGTTCTTGGTCTTCTTAATACTTTGCAATCCTTAGCCACTCCTTCAGATTTCAAAAGCAGACATGGCCTTGGGTTTATACATTTAAACGTTAGAAGCCTAGTCCCTAAAATGGATATGATTAGGATCTGGGCTAATACAACCAATGCTGATATCATTATTATCTCTGAAACCTGGCTTAAAAAATCTGTATCTGATGAATTTATTTCTATTGAAGGTTTTAAAGTTTATAGAACTGATCGGGTTGGCAAAGGAGGTGGGGTTGCCATATATGTGAAATCCAAGTTTTTAAGCTCGGTAACCCTGTCACTAACTAAAGCTAAACAGTTTGAAATTCTGACAGTGAAAGTGAATATTTCAAAAGACGCTGATATTACAGTAGTTGGGTGCTATAGACCTCCATCTGCTTCAAAGGATGCTTTCCAATCTATATCCGAAATATTACATAAAATTAATGACTCTGAATTTATTCTTATGGGTGATATGAATTGGGACTGGCTGTCTGGGAACTCTGATTGTTTTAAAGACTTATGTAATGACTTAAATTTAGTGCAACTTATTAATGAACCGACAAGAATAAATCCCAAAGCAGAAATAAAATCTACTCTCCTAGATCTAATCGTAACAAACTCAGTTCATAAATACACCTCAACTGCCGTATTTTGTAATGATGTCAGTGACCATTGTGCAGTCGCTTGTGTAAGAAATACAAAAATCCCTAAGGTAAAACCACGCATGATCCTAAAAAGACATTTCAAAAGTTTTGAACAACAAGCTTTTCTGCATGATCTGTATCATAGTGAACTCAGCAGGGTGTCTTTGTTTTCGGATGCTGAAATGGCATGGGATTTTTTTCATTCAAATTTTATTTCCATTGTAAATAAATATGTACCAATCAAAAAGTTTAGGATCAGTGGTAAGGACAATCATTGGTTTTCAGACAGCCTATCAGAGCTAATCTGTTTGAGAAATAAAATGTGGGCACAAGCCAGATTTTCCGACTCTTCTGCTGATTGGACTGCATTTAGAACTGTAAGAAACAAGTGTACTTTGATGATTAGAAAGTCCAAATCTGAGTTTTTTTTGAAGTCAACCACAGAAAACTTAAACAATCCTTTAAAGTTTTGGAAATCAATTAAATCTTTATCGGGTGCACGTGTGACCTCAAACCTCCCAGATCAGATTCTTATTGGTTCAGATGAAATAAAAGATAAAGCAGTCATAGTCAATCAGTTTAATAAACACTTTATTCAGGCTGGATTCATATTTAATCAAACCGTAAATAAATCTGTCCCATGTCCAGCCATGTCAGCATCTGAAAATGTAAATCGGGAATTGTTTAATTTTAAACCGATTTCAGTTTCAGAAGTTCATAAAGCCCTCAGAGACATTGATCACAAAAAGTCAGCAGGTACAGATAATCTGGATCCCTTTCTGTTAAAAGTGGCAGCTGATATTATTGCTGAGCCCATAGCGGATATTTTTAATTTGAGTCTTCTTTCTAACTCCATTCCTAAAAGTTGGAAGGCAGCCTATGTTCTCCCTTTACATAAAGGTGGAGACCCATCAGAATTGAATAATTACCGTCCAATATCAAAACTTTCTGTTTTGTCAAAGATCTTGGAATCATTTGTGAATGTACAGTTAAAACAGTATTTGACTGACAAAAATATTTTAAATAATTTTCAGTCAGGGTTCAGAAGTGGCCATAGCACTATCACTGCTGCTACATTAGTGACAAATGATATTATTGGGGCCTTAGATAAGAAGCAACATTCTGCTGCATTATTTGTTGATCTTTCTAAGGCATTTGATTCGGTTGATCATGGATTGTTATTGACCAAACTACGTTCAATTGGTTTAAGTGAGAAGGCTGTTGCATGGTTCCAGAATTATTTGGTAGATCGTATTCAATGTGTTTATGCTGAGGGTTATAAATCTGATTTTCTTGAGATAACTAAAGGTGTCCCTCAAGGATCAATCTTAGGACCCATTTTGTTTTCAATTTTTATAAATGATTTGGATAGAGATGTTCAAGCCAAATTACATTTATACGCTGATGATACAGTGGTTTACACCCAGGCTTCCACCATTTCAGTAGCAGTGCAGGAACTTCAGACTGCATTTCAGGCATTGCAATACACATTATTGAGTCTAAAATTGGTTTTAAATACACAGAAAACAAAGTTTATGGTCTTCTCAAAAGCTCGAGCACAGCTACTCGACAATTGTGGCATTTTGTCATTAGATGGGAAATCAATTGAAAGAGTGTCTTCATATAAGTACTTGGGGATATGGATAGATGATAAGCTTTCCTTCAATGAACATATTACTGCTTTAGTTAAGAAACTTAAAGTCAAGCTTGGCTTCTATTACAGAAACAAATCTTGCTTTACTTTTAGTGCTAGGAAGAAACTTGTGGAAGCTACTTTTCTGCCTGTAATTGATTATGGAGATATATTGTACATGCATGCTGCATTTTCCATCCTGCGTCATGTAGATTCAGTTTACCATGCATCACTACGATTCATAACAAATACAAAGTCCCTTACCCATCACTGCATTCTTTATGATTTAGTTGGTTGGACATCACTTAAAATTCGTAGACAACAGCACTGGTATATCTTTATTTATAAAGCTATACTTGGCAAATTTCCACTGTACCTCTGTAACCTCCTCTCTGTTTGCTCTGGTACCTATCAGATACGCTCCTCAAAGTGGTTGCTTTTTAATGTGCCACGAGTTATAACCGAATTGGGAAAAACTGCCTTTTCTTATTTAGCACCTTGGGGGTGGAATAATCTACAAAAAGAGCTAAAGTTAGAAACCCTTATGTCCTTAAATGAATTTAAAACTACTATAAAGAGTGTTGTGATGGAGACATGTTCTTGTTTTTCTTAAGAGTCTCATTGTGTTTTATATTTTTATTTTTAATATTTTGTACTTCTTTTATTGTTAAAATGTACTTTAGTGTTTGTTATGTATGCATTTGTTGTGATTTGGCTGCTACCTTGGCCAGGTCTCTCTTGTAAAAGAGATTCTGAATCTCAATGGGACCTCCTGGTTAAATAAAGGTATAATAATAATAACCTGTTCCAAGATTAACCGAAAATTACAATAGAATTTTCACTCTGTACTGTCATTCTGGCATTAAAAAAGTAAATACTCTATTACTCTATTTAGTTGGTTTTATGTGATCCAAGAAATCAAAGGAACATTTTTAGCAGTTGGTGATGCTATTGATTTTGAGTGCACTGAATCAGTGTGCCAAATTTCAAAACATTGCTCAAAATAGGCCGTTAAAAATCCCATAGAAAGGATTCAAAAACATGTATATACAGTTGTTTGAAACGAGAATAAAGACTTTAAGATTTTAAGGTCTGAAATATTATATTCTTGAACTGGGTGATCCCTAAAAACATTTATCTTTCTCTGTGAATGTTTGAATGTGCATGAAATTAAATTAACATTATGGCATTCTGTTGAGCAAAGTGTTAAGTGAGACTTTGTCTCTATTGTAAATAAAGTCTAGGCCAATTCCTCTTTCTGTGTATTTTCATTTCTGTTTCCTTAAAATTTATGCAAAGATATAATAAATATAAATAATAAATAAAAACATCCTTTAACAAAAAAAATATATATATTAATGAATTAATGCATTTATTATTATTTGTTGACCTATCTTGATTGATGAGCAGTTAGCTCTCAGCCCTTTTTAGCTTTCTGTATGTTCGTAACAGACCAAGTTTCAGTTTCATTTATCTTAACCTCCTCAACATAGTTAATATAATACAAATATAATATATATAATAATAAATAATAATAATAAAATGCCAGTTTCTCAAGAAATAAGTAGACCTTTATTATACGGTAACTCATTCTTAACTATGAATGATGATTTTGTGCCCTAAGAAATAAAATCTTGTAAATGTTCAAAGTTTAAAAATAACTGTGCGGTCATTAGCTGTGAAGAACAAGACCATTGCAGAGCGGAAAGTTTTTTGTGGTTTACAGAAAATGTCCTAAATGCCAAGTCAGACCATCTGCAAAGATGAGAAAAAAAAGTATATATATAAATATATATACAGACACACACATATCTTTGATCAAAGTTTCTTGGTGAAAATAAAAATGTGACTTCACACTCACATAGCAGGAGTTTATTGGCCTTTGTACCTTAAAAGAGACCGTAAAAGTGTTGCACCATTTATTGTTAACACACATGGGTGTGCAAATATATGAAATGAGGTGTTGCAATTGTTAAGGTTGCAGAGGAGGACAGCTTTGAAACTGTCTTTCACACTTTCTCCAACTTTAAACATCTCCATGCACCCTTTAACATGTTTGCACGAGGGCTCACTCAACTGTAAAGCTTTTTATTCCACACAGTCTCTTCTATGGGTCCTCCTGGCTCTCTTGCATGTTTGGGAATGTTGCTACCCTTCTCCAGTGTCAGGATAGAGCTAATTTTAGCCAGACAGCTGAATGTGAGGGGTCATAAAGCTGGATAAATGCAGTGGCCAATCTGCCAGGCAACTGTCTTGTTCTGTGGCAGATCTTTTCTTCTTCCTCCTTCTCTTTCGCTCTCCCTCGCTTCAAGTGTCGCTCCATTTTGTCTGTGCTCCTTACAGCAAGAAAGGTAAGAAAATAGTTTTTAAAATGCATTTGAATTCTGTTTTAACTGGACATTGATATAAGAAGGCTACAGTTTCACAGTGCTAAGTTAACAATATAAATAGCACATTGTGGCTGTATAGCTTCAGCAGAACAAAACACTTCAAAATAAAAAAGGAGGAGGAAGCAAGAGTTCTGTTTCCTTCCTGATTACAACACTCAGAACTGCAACAAAGTGTTAGGCCTCATGAATTGAAATATTTATCACACACTGCTACAGATTTTACTGGCGGTGTTAGATATTGCAAAAGGCTGACTATATCTAAAGGCTTCTTATGTGTAATTGACTTTTCGGAGCAAGATCTGCTTAATGTTTTAAAGCAATTCACCAATATTAATATTGCTAATAATTTTTGTTAAATATAATATTTTTACAATTTGAATTTCGCAGCATATCAGTATGGTCACTCACTAATAATACTGGCACCACTGGAGCAAACATGATCAACATGTTGAATAATAAAAATGACAATATTCTAAAGCAATATAAATCTTAATGTAAATATAAGACTATATTTCTAACTACTGCAGAAAAGCAACAATAGTCCGCAGATTCTAATGATATTTACACAGCAAAGACATTTAGTAAATCATAGAGAAACAAGTCTAAATAATTCATTTGAAACGATTCAAAACAGTCTTATTACTGTTGGAAAACTAAACTGGCGGGCATCCTTCAGTCCAATGTTATAAAGGTAAGTGCACCTGTACTGTAGGCCTTCTATATGCTAGTTTTTTTATATTTTGCTTTTATAACCAGTGGCTCATTATAATTGTTATAAAAATTATATATATATCAAGTATCAATGCCTGGGTCTCTGAGAGTTAAAGTGTAGAAATGATAATTTAGTAGTTGCAGCAGGCAATGTTCCCCAATAAAGCAAAGTATAACAAATTGTTTATATATATATATTTGTGTGTGTGTGTGTGTGTGTATTTGGATGTACCCTTGTGCTAGAACAGCACATCAACACCAGTGCAGCTGGTAGAAGCTAGTTTATATATAGTCTGAACACTTAGGCAGTAATGTCAAAAAGGGCAATGGTAGATTCAGCTATGAGGCGGGTGGGGGGGGGGGGGGCAGGAAAAGAGTTTGTCCTACATTCTTCAAATAAAGGTCAACAATGAGAGTAGGCCTCATGTAGGCCTTATGCTTACTTACAGGGTGAGGGGAGTAAAAACGTGGGAGTAAGTGACAGTCATTATGAGGAAATGAAAAAGAAAAAAAGATACAGATGAAGAGGACGAGTTGAGCATGTTGTCGCAGCATATGCCCCACTAATATAATCACTAATCTATTAAAGAAAAGCAGAAGTTCTATCAAATAAAAGGGGGGACCTTATCTTTCAAGTCAAACAAATTATGATAGCAGACAGTATTTTTAAATATGGGTGGGAAAAAAAAAACTCTCTGTAAAATATTTCCCCATCACAACATCCCTTTTGAGTCACTGATGATTTAGAAGATATTTTAATCCAAAAAAGGAAATTATAGTAATTCCTACAATAGCCAAGAGTTCAATGCCGTATGCTTTTTGTGCTTCATATCGTCTACAACACATTACTATGCTTGTTTGATTTTCTTTGACATGGTATTCTTGGCATTTTTAATATGTTGTCCTAAAAAGTAGTGAAATACACCAGCATACAATGATTTACGGAACAGAATGTTATTTTAACAACATAAAAACACAGCTAAAACAACAACTCTTAATCTATAGCTAATTGAGACATAATGATATTGGAATATAATAGCAAAGACCCCAGTGGTAAGTAATGTTAAGATGTTATCAGTACCAAATTTATGAAACGGAAGCTTATTTTTAATACAAAAAAGATATACCCAGGGATATTATTTTAACACAGAAGACAATCTTCAATCTATAACTAGCTAAGTAAAATATTGTAAAGTTATGTTGTAAAGCCTTTTACGGATGTTTAATAAAACACAAACTTCCCTAAAACAAGGTGGTTTCCTATCATGGTGTGAGCAGCTGTGGCCTAATGGTTAGAGAGCTGGACTAGTTACCAGGAAGTTGCTGGTTGGAGTCTCGGTCGGTGGAGTGAATGAATAGTGCTCTCTTCCACCCTCAGCACCCACGGTTGAAGTGCCCCTTGAGCAAGGCACTGAATCCCTGGGTGCTGGATATATTGCTGCCCACTGCTCTGGGGGTGTGTGTGTGTGCACTTGCATGGGTTAAATGCAGAGCACCAGTTCCGAGTATGGGCTACCATGCTTGGCAAATGCAATGACTTTCACTTTTTCACTATCTAAGCTATGTTAATTATCTTTGGAGAAAGACTCACTCAGTTTTTTTCATACGTCACAACACGTTCAGTGTTTAAAATGTTATCTTAGGTTTCAGACACTTAAATAGACATTTAAGTACTAGGTGGAGGGAAAAAGTTTTTGTTAAATACACACTGATTTTTATGGAAAGCGGCAAAAATAATGCTTTCAATTAAAATGACCATGTGTTTTATTGCTATCAAACACATTGTGCAGGTAACCATAAACTTTTTTTCTCTGTTTTACTCCAAGTTCATTGGCCACTTAATGTCATGCATTTCGGCAGGAATGGGTGAATTTACGTGATGTTAATCTGACAGATCCACGCAACAGCATCCAGTGCACATTATAGATCAACTGGCATGGTTATTAATATGTACTTCTGGGGATTGTATTGAGGCTCCAAAATTCGCATTATTTGTATAGAATATACAAATGTAAAAACAAAAGAAAATTTAAGAATCATACTTTTGTTGATGGTGGTGTTGGTGTAGTGGATAAGACACATGCCTTTGGTGTGAGAGACCTGGGTTCAAATCCACTGTGAGACACCAATGTGTCCCTGAGCAAGACACTTATCCTCTAGTTGCTCCAGAGGCATGCTACCTCTTACACATATATAGCAATTGTAAGTTGCTTTGGATAAAAGCGTCAGCTAAATGTAAGTGTAGAATTTTGGTAACAGAGCTTATTTTCACCAAAAGCCAATGGGAAAATACTGGCTTTTTGTCAAAGGAACCAGGATGATGTTAACATACGTATGGGTTCACCTTAAAAAAAACAACAACACTACTCCATTGACAGGTTAATTTTCCAGCCCAGCTCTGACTAAACCAGTGGAGCAAATCTGGTGCATAATTATCGGTTTGACTGAGCAGTGGCCAAATGATTATGGAAGTAATCAGGAAACAACCATCTGTTTGATGACTGACACAGCAATTAGTACTTTACAGTAAATTTAAAGTTCCACAATATCATCTTATACCATCAGTATACCAGTCACAGCTCGACCTGAGTTTTGTGTTTGTCTTTTATCTTTTGTCACAGTTGGTTTTGGGTTTTGTGGTCATGTCTTTTTATTATTAATACAGTCATGTTACATGCAGAAAAGCGGAGTCATATGTCACAGCTTTTTCAGAGTGACTGCAGAGTGCTGATGTCAACACAGCTGTTTAACAATTGGCCAAATTTACCACATAATGATGCATGTTTCTAAAGGCTGATTTATACTTCTGATATGCACCTCTACATAAATATCACTGCACGTCAAATCCACACAGACTGCAAGCACAGTGATTGGTCTGCTAGTACCCCTCCCTCCGTATCTATTTGAGTTTTGTCTGTTTTGCACTTTAATATATTTGAATGTTACAATTTAAAACAAAACAAAGAACAAGTGTCTTATAAAATGTAGTATTACATCACTTTGTTATCCGCAACAAACAGTTGTTCTGCCGTTGTGCAAGTCCTTGTGGAAACTGAAAGAATGCAATCATCTGTGGTTTTATTGTCTCTGTCGTTTTATATAAATGATCAGTGCTTTGATATTTATTTGCCACCATCACAGCTGATGCTTCAAGCTGCTTCAGCTTTTGCCATGATTTGCAGGTTTGCAGGTTTTACACAAGCAACATGCCCATGGACACTGCAGACTAAGTGAAAACTTACACACATCCTGCAGTGCAGATGTTATGTCGTATGTCCGACACAGAAGTCAATTCCAATACTGAACATCTTCAATTCCAATACTGCTCACAAATGTTCAAAAAGTGTTCTTAGAACAATAAACGCTTTTTACTGTAGGCACAATATTATATTGAGTAACTTATGAAAAAAATACACACCCTCTTTTTTGATATTTAAATAGAATTTTTGTTTAACTTTGAAGAGATGGCTCTGTATTAAGCAGTATATAAAAAAGTAATTTGGTTGCTCATGAAAATTTCTGAAACATTTGTGTATTTGCCAAAGTTACATGTTATACATTTCATCTGTGAGAGTATGCAGACACCACAAGAGCATCACTACCAGTGCAGAAAGTATCCGACTTGACATCTCCGCTTTCAGTTCCACCCCTGATTGAGAGAGCTGCTGCTCTCGCTGATAGGTCTGAGAAACACTGCATGAAGTCAAACACACCTTATAGCAAGGCAACTGGTGGGTTCATTGTTGATCACACTTTCTGCAATGAGTCCCCCATAGTCGAATTGAACTGAACCCATATGCAGACATTAGAACCCAACTTGAATAAAACACAAAATTAGCAATGACTGAACATAACAAGAAACTCAACAAACAGAACACAAAGCTGAACAAGGAACAACTAAACATGAGGGCTATTTATACACAAGACTAATGACTGATCAAGGAACACCTATGAACAATAAAAATGATCAGCCAATGACTAAACAGTACTGAGAAACACATGACAAAAAACAACCAATCTGAGAAAGACACATAGAGCACATGGCAAGTACATGAGTGCAAGGGAATCATACAACAAACAGAAAGCAGGTAACATACCAGTGGGATTACAAAATAAAAGACAAACCCCAAAACCAACTGTGACAGAATGACCCGCATTCATTCCACAGTACTTTTTATTTGGCTACCATCTGTTCCTGTTCCTGTTTGTTCCTGATTTCACGTTTCTCTTTCCAGTAAAGATGCCTCATGCATATCCATTCCTAAGCCCTGATCAGAAGAAAGAGCTGAGCGATATTGCTCAGAGAATTGTTGCTCCTGGAAAGGGAATTCTTGCAGCTGATGAATCCACAGGTACATTAAAATACTCACTTGCTTCCAAAATGATAATTCACCGAACTGGACAATTTTTCCCCTTATTCACTGGCTTCCTTTTTACCATGTGGTCACTCTAGGCAGCGTAGCAAAGCGCTTCCAGAGCATCAACGCTGAGAACACAGAGGAGAACAGGAGGTTGTACCGTCAGTTGCTTTTCACCGCTGATGACTGCATCCTGCCCTGCATTGGAGGAGTCATCCTTTTCCATGAGACTCTCTATCAGAAGACTGATGATGGCAAGCCTTTCCCTCAGCTGATTAAGGAGAGAGGCATGGTGGTAGGAATCAAGGTGGACAAGGGTGTGGTACCTCTGGCTGGCACCAACGGAGAAACAACCACACAGGGTATAGATGATGTTTCCTCATATCCTTTTTAACTTTACTTTATTAATGTTATTCTCTCTTCTCACAAATGTCCATGCATGTCCATCTCAGGTCTGGATGGGCTGTACGAGCGCTGCGCTCAGTATAAAAAAGATGGTGCTGACTTTGCTAAATGGCGCTGCGTTTTGAAGATCACCCCCACAACACCATCCAATCTTGCTATTATTGAGAATGCCAATGTACTCGCCCGCTATGCCAGCATCTGCCAGATGGTGAGACACTTTACAATTTGCTTTGCTTTGGACATCCAGTGGTGACATAACACTATTAACACAATTTATTGTTTTCAGTCAAAGACCGGTGCAAAAACATCCATAAAACTGCAGCTGGGCAGTACATTTTCCAACTGTTTCAAGTCTTTGTTATTAAGATCACTTCTCAAAAGGAGAAAGAGCAAAGATTTGTTATGGCCATTTGTGAACCATATACATCAGCCTCCAGAGTATTTCAGTGGGTGTGATGTCAGGTGAAAACTATAAATACCAAAATTATTTATATATGTTTACGTTTATGCTCCGTGTCCATAAATGCTTTAAAACACATACAAAATAGAATGCCATTAATATTACTATGAACTGCAAAGCCGTAAAAAGAAGCAAAATAACTGATTTGGCGTGAATTATAAAATAATTAATCAACATGATTTAAAAGTGCATTGAGTAGTTCATTAGTTAACACTAGTCTTGCTGTTCTTTATTTACTCTAAATGCCATTAACACAGTGGTGTTTAAAGCTACATTGCCATCTATGGACCTGAATCAGTGTAAATGTGAAATCTTAGAGTGAAGAAAGACTTTCTTAACGGTTGTCATTGCTTATCTCAGTTTAATGTAACAAGTATCTGTGTAATTTTATGTAAATTACATCGATAATACTGAGATTCAGAGAATGGTCTACACAATAGATATGTTCCTGTATTTTTAAGTAATGCATCAGAATCTTAATTTGCAAAAAAGTTTCTATACTCGCTCGTGGTGGTTTTTGACTTTGCAAAAGAGTTATTGTAAATAATGGAAGATGGAAACATGTTGGCACCTATATATATAGAGATAGATAACATTTTTACACTTGCTCTAGGTGCTTTTTGACTTGTGAAAAATAGTTTTTGCGACTAACAGGAGATGGAAAAGCATTTGCAGAATATTTTCGGACATAGAGAATATTATTAAAGCATGACAAGTGTTTTCCATTTGTCTAATTTTGGCTCCTCACATCACCAAACAACACTATGCCACTATTGTATCCACAGGCAGTAGCCAATGAATGTGAGGATTCGCTCATAAGATTAGTATCATTAGCACCATTACATGGTGAAATACAATACATGGAACAACATGATACATTAAAACACTTTCTTTTTTTTTTTATAGACTACCGTTCATCTAATTTGAGCATAGTGTTTATTTGTGTCAAAATTACTATTGAATGCACCTTTAATATTATTATTAAAAATTATAGTTAATTTTATAGTTTTTTTTTTTTTTTTTTTTTTTTTGCATGGTTATTTGTATTTTGCTGCATTCATTTACAAATACAGGGTGTCACAAAAATGGCACAAGGCCATGGGTTCAATTCCCAGGAAAAACACATACTGATAAAATTGCATAGCCTGAATGCACTGTAAGTTGCTTTGGATAAAAGCGAATGCTAGATGTCACAGTGCACACACATTGTTTGCTTTTGTCTTCTCAGCATGGCATTGTGCCCATTGTGGAGCCTGAAATCCTGCCTGATGGTGACCATGATCTGAAGAGGTGCCAGTATGTGACGGAAAAGGTCCTGGCAGCTGTGTATAAGGCTCTTTCAGACCACCACGTGTACCTGGAAGGAACCCTGCTAAAACCCAACATGGTAACCGCTGGTCACTCTAGCTCCCACAAGTATGCCCCTCAAGAAATTGCCATGGCAACTGTCACTGCCCTGCGTTGCACTGTTCCCCCTGCAGTTCCTGGTGAGTCAGTTTTCCCTTGATTCCCCTTTGAATGGCACTTTGGAATGATCAATGGCCACCGTATTGAAGTGTTGACATCCAGAAAAAGTTATTTAAATATTTTTGTAAAATGATCATACACAACCAGGTGAAAATAACATTTTATACAGATAAATAGATATTAAAAATAGAAAATTCTAACTTATCTAAAATTCAAGGACACCTTAGTGACAATTTGGCATTTTTATATCAAACCTGTCTTCTAGTATACCTCATAAATAGTTAAAAATGTATACTTTTTATTTGTTTTGTTTTTTTTTTTTTGTTTTTTTTTTTATACACACTGCATCTATACAGCATGTAGTTCAACATGTGTTTGATGTAAAGATCACAACTCCAATGTCTACCATCTTCTTCTCTAAAAGGCATTACCTTCCTGTCCGGAGGCCAGAGTGAGGAGGAGGCCTCAATCAATCTGAGTGCCATTAACCAGTGTCCCCTAATCAAACCCTGGGCCCTAACCTTCTCTTACGGTCGTGCCCTGCAAGCCTCAGCACTGAAAGCCTGGGGGGGCAAGAAGGAGAACGGCAAGGCCTGCCAAGAGGAATTTGTCAAGAGAGCCATAGTACGTAAAACAACCTTTACACAATGAAACGTTGATTAGAGGTTGCAAATGAATACTTATTATATGTGTTGCCAGTTCCACTAGAGATTTGGAAATTGTATATGTTTAGACCTGGTAGCCTGATGAAGTATGCCATTCCACTAAAAAAGAAAAATCACACTTTACATAGCTGTATATAGAGTATACCTGGTCACATTTTAGCGGCCTCTGTTACACAAGTGTTTTACTATACAGTTTTTAATGTTAAGTTTTTTTTTTCATGAACACTTCCTGAAAGAGTCATTAGCCATGTACAGACTAACTGTACAATCTATGAGGCGTGTTTTTTTTTTCTTTTTTTTTAAGAACTACATTACCATGAAGCATTGAGAATGGCATAACCAAATTAAATAGAATGGAGAGATATTAAACTAATTTAAATGTCAATTTTCCATATTGAACCAGTATATTGCATTTTTTTTTTTTTTTTTGCAAATTATGCAGATATCCATAAAAGTTTAAGTAGGTAGGGAACGTGACTCTATTATGTGATTAGTGTTCTTTTGACTTTATTTGTTTTGATTCTCTGGTTTATGGAGATTTCTTTTCTAAATCATGATAAATACTGCGATTAAACATGAATATAAAAAAATACTCATGGTGTCAACAAAAGCGTATGCCATTAATAAACATTCTAGTAGTTCATAGTATAGGTCCGTTATGTTTTAAAGGTTTGTTGGAGTTCAAAATGTATGGAAAAAATGAATGAGATTTTTACTTTCAGATATTTGCACTCTTTTAAACATCAAACTTTAATGTAAAATTAGTTGAGTACCACATGATTACACCCATCAGTATGAACAAAATGCAATCCTGTGTAACAGAGGATATGTGCTAACATTTTTGTCATCCATCTCACTGTTCCTGTTTTTCAATAATCTAATGTGCGTCAATGTCCTCCTACAGAACAACAGCGCAGCAGCAGTTGGAAAATATGTCTCCAAAGGAGACACCGGAGCAGTGGCAGGCGAGTCTCTGTTTGTGGCCAACCATGCTTATTGAAGAAACACAAGTGACAACACTTCCGCTGACTCAACCGGATGTTTGCTCCTGTTCACACTGTGATGCATCATATCTGTAACCTAGACTCACTGTTACTCCTTTAGTTATTTTTTCACTGTCATTTGACAATGATGTCAAAGAAAATAAGTATCATTGTAACTGACCACTCAGTTGATAAAATCATTCAGTCTGCATCTGTTTCATGCTGTCATTCTACTGATCTGTCCTATTTTTGTGACTGCAGCCCATACAGTTTTGGGCTGGTTGGGAAGAAAGCGTTGGGTAGAAAGAGGGAAGTGGGACTGGCAAAGGTCCATGAGACGTTATATGTCGAAACGCTAACCACAAGGCCATCAGTGCCGACAAAATGATATATTATTTTAAAAAGATGTACACATCTATCTAGTATTTCTTCTCATGCCTTTAATCCTTGACTTTAAAAATATTCAAAAAATACTGTATTATGGTAATGAGGGTATTTCTTTTAAAATGTTAAAAGTTACATGTCACAGCACATTTTCGTAATGAGATCCGGGGGCTAAAATGTGCTTAGGGTCATAAAAATAATCAAATTGCAAAGAAAAAAAAAACTTAATGGCCCTAGTTGTTCCTTCTTTTCTTACGATTATGGAGTGAAATATGCTTAGAATGTAGAATAAACTTCTACATTTTTTTTAGGTTTGTATTGTATTTTTTGCACATAAAAAAATCATAATTATGACTTCCCATCTTGCAAAATATTTTTAACTCTACTTCTACAAAGTGATGAATGAGTAATATGCATCAGAAGTGACGTGACACACCCAAGTATGGTGACCCATACTTAGAATTCATGCTCTGCATTTAACCCATCCAAAGTGTACACCCACAGCAGTGAACACACACCAGGGTTCGAGTGGGATGTCATTTATGCTGCAGCGCCCGGGGAGCAGTTGTGGGTTCAGTGTCTTGCTCAAGGGCACCTCAGTCGCAGCATTGCCAGCCCAAGACTCAAACCCATAACCTTAAGATTAGGAGTCAAGCTCTTTAACCACTAGACCACTACTTCCCTCAGTGGGGTTAAAAAATAAAAAATATATATAATCATTACATATTTCATCATAATTATCGTAATGGTACAATAGTGTTGTATTTTTGTACATGCAACTTGGCTAGGATCAGAATACACAACTACTCTCCCCACATAATGATGTAGCTAGCTACAGCATCTACAAGTGGAGGCTAACTGTTTGCGTTAACCAGAAGAATGACTTTTTTGTTGATTAACTCATGACCTTTAATTTGTCAAATGTACTTTGTTTTTTTTTTTCCAAGTTATTCGGAATTTCACTGTCCATTTTCTCTGTCACATTCCTGTTCCCCTTTAGCTGTTAAGAGTTGCATGTTAGTCAGTTTAAAGTGATGAAGTGTGAGATGATATCTATTCCATCTTTATTTAACCCTCTAACTCTAGCACTCTCTATTCTATTCTTTAAAAAAAGTGTCCTTTATACTTGCACCCTATTCATTTACTAACTGCTAACTTTTCTAATCTATCTGTTTTCTTTTTGTTTAGTATACAATTAAGAAAATTAACTAAGGCATCTATAACACTAGCTTGCTCTTTTCTAGTTCTGTTCTGTTAAGCTAAATGAGACTTGTTATAGCACTTGCATATCATTGCTCTCTTGTTGATTTTGATTGCTTCCATTGTCCACATTTGTAAGTCACTTTGAATTGAAACGTCTGCTAAATTACTAAATGTAATGTAAATGTAAATTAAGTAAATGATAAATTTAAAGAAGAGTGAGAAGTGTGGAAGAGCTAGAGCATGTAAAGCTGCTGTCTGTGCCACTGGACAAAGAGGTCACAAAGCCAATGGCTGCTCCTTCCACATTCTCAGTGACCCAAGTGTGTAATTCAGAGACACATGAATACATCTCTGGAAAACCTTCTTTGGCTCAACCTAAACTCATCCCCAAACTGCTGATCCCAGCCTGGACCCATACAGAACCCTGTTTGCACTGTACCAGACCTCCAGAATCTCCCTACAGAGGGAGGCAGAGAGCAGACAGGACCTGTGAAAACATTAACAGCAGGGATTTATTTAAGGAATAATTCACACTTTCGGTTAGATCCTGATCCTGTAGTTATCATATGGCTTCAGGAGACTTGTAATATTCAACTAAAATTAAATAGACCTCTACCTGATTGGTACTTTTTAGGGTGTTTTTTGTCATTTTAGAGCTTGACAACATCAGTTCTCATTTACTGCTGTTATATTAAAAAGAAAAAAATATTGCCACAGAATAAAATAAAAAAAAAATGGTAACTGTGACTTTGTAACTTAAAATCTGAATTGTAGGATTAAAAACTCAACATCGCAAGAAAAAGTCAGAATTGTATGACTATGGAATCTTATTTCTGTCATGGAATAATAAATCAATAAAAACAGAATTCTTACAATTCTGACTTCTTTCACACATTTCTGAGTTCATATCTCACAATATATATATATATATATATATATATATTTTTTTTTTTTCACATAATCCCACTTTATATCTCTCAATTGCAAGCAGGTATCAAGCAATTATGAATTCTTCTCAGAGTTTTAAGATAAAACGTGCAACTACCTTTTCATTCTGTGGTGGAAATAAGCTTCCATTGCTCTCACCTGACAGATTCCTTTGTCGGCTCTCCCTGCACATATCATCTGTGGTGTGATTTTACCACCTACTGGTTCATACTGGCAGGTACACTGTCATGTACCTCCTGAAGAATCTGTGGGCAAAGCTTCTGTCATACACTGAGACACAATGTGTGTGTCACTGATTCACTAACATGTTTAACCAAAAAAGGAAACATAACACCACTAATGGAAAATTCCTAACACCCTCAGTCTAGCAGATGTCTCAGACACTGATGTGACCACAACACGTTGTGGGTTTTTCTTCTTCTTCTTCTTTTTAGCATTGTTCATGTGAAATGGGAACACTTTGCATGATGAGAAAATAAAAGTCAAGTATAACTAAGAATACAAAAAACAACCATCCTATTTTGCAACACTGGAAGTAAGCTAGTTTCCATGAATGTGCAAGATTTCCGCTTCCTTGAGTAAATAACTAGGAGAATAATAGTACAAACCAGTGTATTTATTATCACGTCAATACATAAAAATAATATAATAAGAAATACGATTCTGCAAAATCAAGCAACAGTATTACGATAGATAGTATAGTAATCACGACAGTATTACTATAAAAAATAATACCAATGACGAACTGGTTAACAAACATAACATGCTCCTGGCAGCTAGGTATGGTTGAAAACTAACAGGAAATTAACTGTGGCCCATTTTCTATGGTTATGGCTCGCAGGATTTCCCATCGTGAAAAGAGCTGCTTCAGGAAATCAACCATTGCGGAGGCTGTTACTGAGCCCATAGACACAATTTCGGGTCACTTTGAGTGGAGGTTATAAACCACAGCTAAGAACCGCTGATGATTAGGAACAGAGGTGAGCTCTTCACAAATGTCCATCTGTACTTGCTCCCATGGCTTGATGGGCCAGTCAACAGGTTATAATGGTGGCGGAGCTGGAGCACCTGTTTTACCACTAAGCAGATAAGATGCACAATCTCGTACAAGAGCTTCTATCTCTCTGTCAATCCCTGGCCCCCAAACCAAGTCTCAGCACCTCTGCTTCAGTCGTACTACCCCAACATGACCCTTCGTGCCACTGACAGCACCCGCTCCATAAGGGACAGAGGAATAACTGCTTGGTGCCCTTGTGCAATGCATGACTCATGACCTCAACATGTCAGTTCTGCCCTGACTCTGGAAAAAGGTGTCAGGTCAGCAGTCACCCACGCTGGCCAGCCATTCTGAATGTAGGTGCTGAGGGTAACAGAGAGTGGGTTTGCTGCATACTGTCACTTAAGTTCTTCAAGAGACACTGCGGCCAGTATGGGCTTATAAAATAACTGCACAAGGTCATTCTCTATATCTGACTCCAACTGCTTGGCTTTGCTAGTTGATTTGCACAGCTGTCTTTTCCGGGAGCAGCTGGTAGTTGTGCACCTCTCTCTCTCTCTCCCACTGAGTATGACTAATCAGCAGTACTCAGAACCTGTGAAGCAAAAGCTATGACAGTATCGCTCCGACTGCCCCTGTGGCTGAGTCACCTGTCACCAGGGTGGGGCTGGAAAGATCGAAATGAGCTAGTTTTGGTGGTGAAGTGAATAGGTGTTTGAGCTTTTGAATAGCCTGCTCACAATCCACTGTCCATTCCCAGAGTGAATTATGTTTGAGTAGCTGTTATAGAAGAGTAGTGATTACAGATGACTCAGGTAAAAACCTGAGATGGTAAGCAGTCATGCCAAGGAAAGTTGCATTCTGTTTAGCTGAGGCTGGCATAGGAATTCTGAGAATAGCTCTACATTGGACTGCAATAGTGTGTTACCTGAGCTGGACTACCAAAGACCCACTGTCATGGCCAGGATACAAGGAAACACGGTGAGAGATACAAGTGCGGGTATGTCATTTATTCAGGGTAAATCCAAAAGAGAAAACAGTCGATGCAGGGGTCAAAACCAAAACATCAATCCAGAACATAAACTGACAAGGACACAAAGCAAGAACAAGACTTGAGACGGACGTGAATATCAAACAAGGACTCCGTGACACATACTAAGACAGACCGGGTTAAATACACAAGGAGAGACAAACATTAATGGGAATTAGACCGAATCTAATGATTAGTAACTAGTGACAGCTGGGTGCAAATTAAGCTGGGAATACAACCCAGACACTGTGACACCCACAAAGTATATTGCTGGGATTGCAAACACACATTTGTCTGTGTTCAGTGTCAGATTGTGTCTAGACAGAGCTGTGAACAACCATCTGAGGCATTCACCATGAGTGGCCACATCCTTTCTATGTACTACATTATCATCGAAGGACACACTGCCCTGCTAGGACAGTAGCCATGATTTCCTGAAAGCAGCTAGAAGCTGAACTTAGGCTAAAAGCCATCCTCTTGAAATAAAACAACCCCATGTGAGTCACGAATGCAGTCAAGTTTCTGTTGTCCTCATGCAGGGGTATCTGCATGTTACCTTGCTTAAGATCCAGCTTTGTGAACATTGAGGAGCCATAGAGGAGTGTTGTGAGTTTTTCAATTGTTGGCAATGGCTATTTGTCTGGCACCACAGCCTTGTTAGGTCCCCACAGGTCAATGCAGAGACATATGCCCCCAGACTGTTTTTGCACAATCACAACATTTGAGAGCCAAGGAGAAGCATCAATGGGTTCAATGAGGTCTGCAGCTAGCATGTCTTGTATTTCAGTGGTGACCATGTCACGCATGGCGAGAGGCCCTCATCGCAGGGACTGTATTAAGGGCGGTACATCTGGGGCAAGCAGGGGTTTGTGATCGAAAACAGAGAGACAGCCTAAACAATTAAATAGATCAATCTTAAATATCATCTTCAATAAGCAGCCTCTCTCTGACCCATGCGCTGTTTGTTTTGTCAATAAGCTGGTCTCTAATTAAATTTTTACAGAGAGCTCCAAATTTGCATGCCTTGACAAGGTTTCTTAAATCTGTGACAAACTGACCAGCTGACTCACCCAATCGTTGGCGTCTTTGTCTGAAATTTAAGCATTTCAACAACATGTTATGGGTCTTTTAAAAATGTCTTTCTAGTCACGACAGAGTATGTATTTTCAGCGCTGAGCGTCTGGAAGATCCATAATCCTTCAGCGCCAAGACAGTGGAGGAGAATTGCATGTTTTCTGCCATCCGGGACATAATCCAAGCCCAATGGCTACATGGTATCTTTGAAACAACACATATGTGCACCCCCACAGAACGACAGGTTCACCAGCGTGAGGCAGAAATGGCACAAGGGGAAGTAGAGATAACGCCCTCCCCATCGCTAAATGTTACGTTAATCAAAAAAAGACATACAAACAGCACTTCAGCAGATTGCTACTTTACTTAATGAACTTCAGCAGCATGCATATCATCATGACTTTATGACAGTATTACTACAACAAATAATAACAATGAAGATCTGATTAACAACCAGAACAGCTAGTAGGAATATTAAATAATAACTAGATAAAAATTTTGTAAAGACAAACTTTAAGTTGGCTTGAGAAAACCTGACCAGAAAGTTTGAAAAGATTTAAACGTTTGAAAAGTTTAAGAACTTTAAAAAAGGCAAGTTATTAGCATATTGCTAGCATTACAAGCAAGAGACTAGCATGTCATTAGCATGATTAAGAAAGTTACTAGCATGTTTCTCGCATGATTAGCATGTCGTTGGCATGATTAGCAAGTGACTAGCCTTTTGCTAGCATGTTTTTAGCATTTCACTATCATGCTCCTAACATGCAAGCGACTAGCATATCACTAGCATGATTAGAAAGTGACTAGCATGTCACTGTCATGATTAACAAGTGTCTAGCATGTCACTAGCATGTTTCTAACATGATTAGAATGTTACTAGTATGTTTCTAACATGATTAGCGTGTTACTAGAATGTTGTTAGCATTATTGGCAAGTTGTTAACATGTTCCTAACATGATTAGCAAGTGACTATCATTTCACTAGCATGATTAGCAAATTATTAACATGTTGGTAGCATGTTTCTAGGATGGTTATCATGTTGGTAGCACGTTTCTAGGATGGTTATCATGTTGTTAGCATGTTTCTAGCATGATTATCATGTCACTAGTATAACCCTAACGTTATTAACAAATGACTAGCATGTCATTAGCATGATAAGTAAGTTATTTGTGTGTTTATAGCATGATTACCATGTTTACTAGCATGTTCCTATCATGATAGGCAACTTATTAGCGTGTTTCTAGCACGATTAGTATGTTCCTAGCATGTTCCTAGCATGTTTAACAAGTGAATAGCACTTTCTTAGCATGATTAGCAAGTTACTAGCATGTTGCTAGCATGTTTCTAGCATGATAAACAAGTAACTAACATGTTGCGAGCATGTTACTAGTATGATTAGCATGTGACTAGCATGTTCCTAGCATGATTAGCAAGTTAGTAGCATGCTGCTATCATGTTCCTAACATTATAAGCAAGTGACTAGCATGTTGATAGCATGTTTATAGCACAATTAGCATGTTGCTAGCATGTTTATAGCATGTTCCTAGCATGATTAGCAAGTGACTAGCATGTTGCTCGCATGATTAGCAAGTTACTAGCATGTCACTAACATGTTTCTAACATGATTAACGAGTGACTAGCATGTCACTAGCATGCCACTAGTATGTTTTTAGGATGATTAGCATGTGACTAGATAGCTAGGATAGATAGATAGATAGATAGATAGATAGATAGATAGATAGATAGATAGATAGATAGATAGATAGATAGATAGATAGATAGATAGATAGATAGATAGATAGATAGATAGATAAATACTGTTATACTGTTCCCACGAGTATGACACATGGTATGCTTTCTGCTAATAATCCCACATATATTTTTACTGTATTAAATAAGAGAGCTACAGCGCCCCCCGAAGGAATGCCGATTGAGTGTGTGAGCTGATGCTAAGATAAAAAGTGTTTCCTGTTCAGTCTATTAATAAATATCATATTCTGTTTCCGCGAGTCCTTAAACTTGACTCTTGGTCATAACAGTACGATGATGCAGCTGCTAGGACGCAACCTCAAATTAATTTCCTTGGCCTGCAACTTCTCCCAGTGCTCTCAATCCGGGACATTTACATGCACAATAAAGGTCTTCTCTCAAAATAATGTAACTTTAATTTCTACTATTTAAATCCTTGAAACATTTTGACTTTATTCTCGTAATATTTATTCTCGAAGTATTTTGACTTTATTCTCCTAATAATTTGACTTTATTCTCGACATTTCGACTTTATTATCGACAATCAATTTAATTTTTCAACGTGGCACTAAAACACCTGGCCTGGCTAGACATGTATCATGAGATTCACTGGTGTTCTAAATAAGACTGGGAGATAAAAAAATTATCAGTATTTACCATCATCGACAATGATAGAAAAAATTGTAGGTGCTAACTTGGCGCGTGTCATGAGTAACAGCAAACAGAGCACACAAACACATTCTGAAATGAGTGCCTTACCTTCCTGCCATGAGGAGACTATGAATTAATAAAAATAATTAGTTTGAATTTTAAATAAAAGTTTGCATTTGAATGCAAAAATGTTGAAGTATTGTTGTTGCATTTTCATGTTTTTGTTATTTTATCCAGTTGAACCCACAAGATGTGCCGCTGCTCCATTTTTCATTCAAAATTTAAGAAAATATAGAAGCTCAGTGCGGAATATTTTGGTTAAGTTAAAAACAAAACCAAGCCATTCACACAGAACGCTTATTCAATAATTGTCGATACAGAATATTATGAAACATTATATTATGATAAATGTTTTAACTATTGCCCAGCAATAGTTCTCAGGCTGTAAAGGCTACAATTTAAAGTCTAAAAGCATGGATATTCAAATATGAAATCTAGGGTAATCAGTTAATGGAGAGTAGTTTTATATAGGTTAGAACTGTAGAAATTTTCTCCTGTGCATTAAAATATGCATCAAATACATATCTTTAAGTTGTGAAATACTAGTTTTGGTACACTCATGGTTTTGGCCAATGTTTTGAACAATGGTTCCTCAGCCTGTAGCCCAGCAGGATGTGGCATTGTGAAAGACACTCCCATTGATGCCAGGACGAATGTGTTGCATGAAGGTCACAGGTTGACTCAGAGAGATGTCATTATTGAACAGTGTGTTTTTGTACTTTGGATAGATGATGATGGACTGAATACCAACTCTTACTTCATTTGCATTTGGGTTGCTGGCAGAGGTGTTTTGGCTTTGTCTTCCTTGTGTCCAGGTGCTGAGGTTAGTACTGTTCCAAAAAGAAAGTTAGAAATAAATATTTGAAAAAGGTTTCAGAAAATTTGCTACCACACTTATGGAATCAGTTTGAAAGTTAAAGGAATAGTTCAACCAAAAAAAAAAATGCCTTCATGCCATCCAAGATGTAAATGATTTTCGAAACAGATCTGAACTTTGAAGAAAGCAATATTATGGATAGGTTATAAATTGTTTTAGTTTAAAGTTTTAAAAGTCTTAATAAGGGTTTGATTTTCACAAACACAGCTTCACAAGAATTTAACAGATGGACTAGAGTGGTGTGGATTACTTGTGGATTATTGTGATGTTTTTATAAGCTGTTTGAAGCTCGGTACAGCTCACTTTAGGGGAGTTTTCCACTGTGTACAGAACCTAGTACCTGGTACTTTTTTAGAATCCCCTTGCTTGAGGTTGCAAGCAAGCCATACCATTACCAAAATGAAACTTTGCAAATTTAAAAAAGAAATGGCCTGTAAAATTGTCAGTAGATGAGGTGGTGGTGCAACTATATTGATCAGTCTATAATCCCACCCACAGTACTAACCTGCAGTGAAAAACAGAAACCAACCCAAAGTAAAGCAAGCTAAATTGAGCAAGTCGTACCATGCAGTGGAAAAGTGTCATAATGCAACATTTTTCCAAATCTGTTTTGATGAATAAACAAACTGATCTATATCTCGGATGACCTAAGGGTGACTTTTTCAGCACATTTTAATTTTTTGGGTGACCTATTGCTTTAAGTTTTTTAAAGATTCAGAAATCATAAAGCAGCCCTTCTTACGAGATGATTTAGTGAGCGGCCGTCATCACACATTGGCTGTGGATTAGAGTACCTCCGTAGATGTATGTGCTTTTTTAATGGACACTGACCTGCCAATATAAATAAATGACAATTTAAACTACATTCATATAGTAATACTGTAATACTTAGTCAATATTGTAATACTTTTTCACAATTTTAATGATTTTACTAGATTTTTTTATCAAATACATGCATCCTTGGTGAGTGTAAGAAAGAAAAACATGAAAAAATTTGTTATGCCTGGTATTGGATTTTGTGACACTCTCAACATTAACTGTCTGTGCATTTGAGCCTGCAGAGTAAAAGCAAACTATTTCTTTTTTTTTAAGAATTTGCTTAATCTGGGCTTTACCTGAAAGGAAGAAATACATGAAATGCTAATAATAACTTATGCAATTTTGCTTCTCATGTAAATGCATCTTGTTTTAAGGATGTTTTCATATTCTTATTGGGAAATGACAAAAATTTGTCATTAAGAAAATAATTTTCTGTGGTGACTCTCATAGAATGCATTAGTAACTTAAACCTTTAAAATTAAACCTTTTTTATATAAAACAAAGTTACATTCGCTTTCTACTCTGCAAACACATATAATCATATAATCTTAATCAAACTTACACTTCATACTGAACATCACGACCGTGAAGCTGAATAGGATCATTGACAACCCCATGACTGAAGTGCAAGATAGTGAAGGAGATCTGTCTTACCTCTTTCACTCTCTTCACATCGTCTGTTTGATGTGGTCAGACACAAGTAGGCCAGTTGTTCATTAGTAATAAAACAGGTTTGACTTTCTCATAAATGAAAGAATTCATAATGACTGTGATGTCACCTATAACTCAACCTACATCCTGAAAGTACGCACAATATTTGTAACCTTTTTGCATAGACCTGCGTGTTTTTAATATTAGTAGAATATTCTTCATCCTTGAAACGTGTTTTAATAGAATGTGCTGGGTAATAACCCCGCTTAACTTAAAATGTAACAAAATTACATTTTGATTGGAGATTATTTGATGATTTTATTCAGTATATCAGTTTTTTCTTTAATTGAGGTCATGTTCTTTATTGACATTGTTGCCACCTTTAATTTTTACTTATTTATAAGTAAAGTACTATTACTTTTCTTTATTTATTTCTTGCTTTCTTGGTTGTGTTGGTTGTAATGGAAATGACACCACAACTGATTTTAATTTGTGCAGATATTTTTTTTTATTATTATTATTAACTGTTATATTTCCTTCACTCTTCATTTCGGTTCTAATAGGTATTAAATTGTAATAATAATTTTATGATGTATTTTAAAATGTTAAAGCCTGACCCCTGCGACACAGTGCCCATTTTTATGAATTTGGTGCATTCACTCTGTTGTTGACAATATTTGATAGGTTTATGGATACAGTGTCAATGCAGTGTGTATGTGATGCCACATAGCAATGTTTGTATATTTTTGGACATATAAAGTAACTATAAAGCTTTGCTTTAAATGTGATGCTCTGTTGTTACATCGGTTGAAAATAATCATATATCTAGTTGGATTGTTTTCTTCTTTGGCTTGTATACATTGCTTCCTTGTGCATTATTGTCATTTGCAAATGCATACATACTCAACATACACACTCATACTCGTAAAAAAAAATAATAATAATAAATAACAATTATTGTATAGCCTGAATGCACTGTGTCACTTTGGATAAAAGCGTCTGCTAAATGCGTAAATGTAAATAGCTTTACAGTAAAGCTTCTGTTATAGATGAATGGATGTAAAAGCAAACTATAAATGACTGGATTTTCCAGATAGTGATTCAATGAGTCAGGCTCTTAAGCACTTGATCTGAAGGTGGAATGATGCCATGAAATGACATTAGAGTCATGCCTATTACTCCAGAGTTATGAAACATGTGTCGCTCAGTCATTAAATGAACATACAGACATCAAGAGCACAAGCTTTGGCTGGTTAGCTGTTATCCCCTACTGGTAGCCCTTTAATAATGTCTTGCTTTGTTTTGCAGCACAGAATTGTACTATCTGAAAGTCTTTAATATACATTTAGACTACTTGAGAAAATTCAGTTTGGCATGCAATAATGTTTTCATTCTTCATTACATAGAGACCTAACAAGCAACAGTGTTGAAATGAATGCTGAAATGTGCAACAGTGGTCCCTTTATTCCTGTCTGAGGGGCCCTGTGTGTCTTATTTTCTCTCTCTTTCATTCCCTCTGTCACTGTAAATCTTCTTTTTACTCTTTTCATTGCATTCTAATATATCTCCCACAACCTATCCTTCCTTTACCTTTCTAATCCCAGTTTAATCCTTATTTCTTTGAAGATTCTCACTGTACTTACCTGTCAAAACCTCTCTCAGCTGAACTTAAAAAACAGTATAGTCAGACTGAATCAACAAATGGTTATCTGCTTGATTGGTGACATAAAAAATCATAATAAATAGAAAAATACAAAATATAATAAAATATAAATATACAATTCAAATAGATTTTGAAGAAATTCACCTCATTCCATTAGAACAGAAATAATCTGGAAAATTTTGAGTGAGAATTGAGAAAAGTATTAGTTAAGCGAGCAGCAAACAAGCTTTGTGTTAAGCAGTGTTATCCATATTTATCTGATCTGTGCTGTTGGGCTTGGAGATATGGCTTTGATATATCATTGATTCATCTGAACACAAATGTCAGTATCTTTATAGATACCCCTGTCTGAAGAGTGTTTCCAGTCATGGACAATAATACTCTGATCCACTAATAAAGCTGGTTATTGTGCGGTCAGAGTTACAAATATTGAATAGCACAAGCTTCTAAAACTCTTTATTAAGTTAATGTTTCACCACAGGTGGAGACAGATGATATGAAGTAGAATGGCTGGGGGGAAAGTGTCTCCTCTGTTTCCTCCAAATGGAAGTGCAGTTAAATTACAGTTATTTTTTACTGAGGCTTAAGATTGCTGGTGAACCTCAGTTTGAGTTGGGTCACTATACAGCATGAATGTAAAGTAGTCCAGAACACTGGATGTAGGCCAGATTGAATTTTAAGTGACCACTGTCCTAAAAGTGTCTTTGAAGATCTCTCTCTCTCTCTCTCCTTCTCTTAGTAGCCCGTGTTTACCCTCTTCACACCATTTGACTTTCTCTCTCTCTTTCTCCTAGTGATCAAACTGAATGACTGCATTGAAAAGTAGATATAAAGTTTGTACACCCCCTTTTCACAAGCACTCAGCATCTTTTCCTTTGCCCGCTTGATCCCCGCCTACTGTCCCCTGCCCCTATATAAGTGTGATTTTCAGTATGCATGACAAAGAGCAAGAAGCAATGAAAGAAGGGAATAGAGTAATGATAAGGAGTATGTTCACACTCCAGTAAATCGCCATGAAGTTTAAAGTCCTGTTCTATTTATGGTTGTTGGGCCTAATAAAGCCTGGTGAGTACTAGCCCATGCCTCTCATTACAGCAATAACATATTTTTCTCTCTGAATGTGTCGTTTTAAGTTAAAGTTCTTTTAATATTTGTTAAGATGTTCAGTATTGGTATATTACATTTGTATTGAAAGCTGTGTTATTTATTTTATGTGAATATCAGTAACAGATCAAAACGAAACACAGAGGATTCAATGCAGATGCCGGCAAACCATGTGTCAGTTTTCCATACCTTAAAAAGATAATAAATTAAACAAAGCGTACTTAAATGGCACTTACGGACAATCTTACAGTTCGAGATGGATGGTTTTCTCAGTAAATAAGTCTGTTATACAAAATACTATGTACATGAGCTGTTGTTTACTTGCTCCTAAATATTTAGAAAACAAAGCTTTAAGTCAACTTCATGAATAAATGCTGGTAAGAGTATGTGACATATATTTAAAAAAAATATATATATATATATATAATTGCTTTAAAAATTGTTAAACTGAATTTAGACATTTAAAGAGAACTAGACATGTTTCCGTCATATTTTGCAGTCGGGTGGTCTTGTTTTTCAATGCTTTGTACTTCCATATAATATTGAAGATAATAAAACTCTGAATATGAAGGAACAGTGAACAATAACTACTGTATGTGCTTCATATTTTAATCCAGAAATGTCCACGTTCATAAATCACACTGATGGAGTGTTTGTTTCTCAGTATTCCAATGCCTTCTTTTATTCAACAATGAAAATATTACTTATTGAATGAAATATAATCAGTGAGTCATTATTGTTGTTATTATTATTAACTATTAAAAAAATTTCCTAAATATTTTTTTTCCATAATCCTTTTTCTTTTTACTTTAAATATGTATTTGTAGTGCACTCTGTCAATAGAGATATAAAAAGAAAATCTCAAGAAATGCAAATATTATGGAAAACACTTGAACTTGAAATAGCAAAGTCTAAATAGGCCTAAATGTAAATGTAAAATATGTAAGATTCTGATCTAGAGGTTTATTCAACCAGAATTTTTAAGCCAACATGTTAACACCATCATTTTTAAAGCAGACCTAAATAAAACACAGGCTAAGAGCAACTGTGCTTGTGTTTGCTTTAAGAGTGAACATTGAAATGCTTGTCCTTTCATATTTTTCTGACATTCTCAGGCTCCTCTGCAGATGTCTCTGTGTCTCCGGGCTCCTCAGCTGTCCTCAACTGCTCCTTTACATTGCCGCCTCTAGTTGATGATTCACTCTTGAACATCACCTGGTCCTTCAACGGTTTAGTTCTTGCCTCAAGGAACCACACTCAACCGGGCTTCTTCTTGAACACCACTGCCTCCTTCATTGGCTCCTTCCCACTGACTGTTTACAACGCCACTCCAGACCAGCAAGGGGTGTATGAGTGCAGGGTGAGCTACAATGAAACCAATTACTCCACAGATGTGACTCTGACAGTATTAGGTGAGTCTTAAGTGCGAGTCACATAGATCATTGGCATGAATGTCCAACTTACTCACATATATTAATATAATACATTTTCCACAGGCAAACAAACTTAACATTAGAGTATCTTTCTACATCTCTTACAGTTCCCCCACTGGTCTCCATCATCTTACCTGAAGTAGTTTTGAAAAGAAAAACTATGGTTGAATGTTGGGCAAGGAGCTTTAGTCCTCCACAAATCATGTTTACCTGGAGAAGAGCTGGAAACAAAATCCAAGTACCCCATAAGATCCAAGTGAACCATACAGAGGACGGGCTGTACGATGCAGTCAGCTGGCTGACCTTCTTCCCTCAAATCTCTGACCAGAACACAATCTTTGGCTGTGAGGTGCAACATACAGCCTTAGTGAAACCCATCCTAGAAGAGTTCACGCCATATATCACAGGTATTCAGAATTTACACATCTGACTGGAAAAGAATTTGTTTTTAATCTTAAACAGTATAACACATTTCATTACACCAAATACACAAAATAACGTTCTTTTTAGCAACGTCATATGACCCCTTTAAGGTAACAAGATGTAACCTTGCTATCACTTGAAATGTGTCCCCACAGTAAGTCCTTGAATTTAAGGGTATTGGACCGGGAAAGTCCTTGAAAGGTCCTTGAAATTGAAGTCAACCAAGATGTGAGAACCCTGTTTATATTTTCACAGTCCATATGACCATATGACTGTGCTCTACATACCCAAGCCATTTAAGATAATGAGTTCAGGGAACTGGCTAAATATTAACATTACTATAAATTTCCTTGTCATTTGAGGTGTAACATAAGGCTTGCTCAATAAAATGTTGGGAACGCATGTGTAACTGTCCATAAATTATTTATTAGCCAACCAACATTTGTCTGTGCCAATTATGGAGGAATCCACAACAGTTTAGCACTAACCCTAACAAAACACACAAAAACAAGCTAATCAATATGTTCAGAATTATTTGCTAATTACATATAGTTGGGTTAAATTGAGATTTGTACTAAAGCCAGGGCTGCAGCTGGCCCTTGTGGACATGAAGCAGCTGGTTCATTTTCTGATGTCCAGGAATACTTTGGGAATAAATGTACAAAGACTGAAGTCAAAATTTGCAGTGGTAGGCACCCCTACGGACAGGTTTGGGTAGCACTGGACTTGGCAAAGGTTGTTTTCCAAAATCTTACAGACTTTTGAAGGTTGACATGTTTGGGCAAACTTTTTCTACTCGTTCATGGTAATTTAATCATCTGGGAATTCAACATACTCATGTCAATATAATGTTATTTTAATAGATAACTAATATTCTGTGATTAAGGTTGATTACTGATTTTTTTATCTAGTATATTATAGTGTCTTTTGCTCTCTCTTTTCTAGTTCTCCCAAATGTCACTCTTTCTGTGGTTCCCTCCACTTCCCACTCCTCTCCACTCACCCTCTCCTGTGACGTCATTGGATTCTACCCAGACAACGTATCAATTTTATGGATCCAGAATGGAAAGGTTCTTCCTAACCTTCCTCTGTCCATCCAAAATGAGGAAGGAATGTATAGGAGACATCAGTATCACACCCTGAGTGTGGAGGAGAGAATCAGAGGAGGAGAAGTCCAGTGTGTGGCCCGGCAACCCAATGTGCAAGAACCTGCCTATGGAACTATTGCCCTATCCACTGCTGACCCACATGGTATGGGACTTATAACTTCACTTCTTATGTACAGTATTCTTCAATCAGAAATGATCATGTCAAAGGGTTTGTTCACTCAAAAATGAATTACTCACCCTCGAGGCTTCCTAGGTGCATATGACTTTTTTCATTCAGATTAATCCAATTGGAGTTATATTAAAATTTGTCTTTGATATTTTAAGCTGTTTAATGGCAGTCATCGGGTGTTGCAGTTCATCAGTCCAAAATAAATTAAATAAAGCGCATCCATCCATAATAAAAAAAAAGTGCCCCACACAGATCTCTGGAGTGAACAAAGGTCTCCTGTAGTGAAACAGTTTTTGTAAAATAAAATATCCATATTTAAAATTTAATAATCAATGTAATCTTGCTTGTGCTCTGGGTGAATGATGTATGAGGTTGGCTCTGCACATGTGTCGCTCAGAAGTGAAGAACAAGAAGAATGTCGGAGGATTCCATAAAAGCCAAGAGGAGACTGGTTTTCTGTTTCACTAGAGGAGGCCTTTGTTCACCCCCCGGATCCATGTGAGGCACTTTTTACTATGGATGGATGTGCTTTATTTGACTTCTTTGAAACTGATAAACTGCAACACCCGCTGACTGCTATTTAACAGCTTGGACGTTCAAAGACAATTTTTTATTTAACTCAGATTGGATTCGTCTGGTAGAATAGCGGCCGTGGAAACCATATTGAAGGGTTGTTCTAAAGCAGGGGTGTCAAACTCAGTTCCCAGAAAGTTTAGTTCCAACCCTGCTCCTACAACAAACCATGTTGTTTTCAAATAAGCCTGAACCTGATTAGATGGTTTAATTAGTGTTGAAGTTAAACTCTGCAGGGGTATAGTCTTCCAGGACCTGAGTTTGACACCCCTGTTCTAAAGCAAAGTGGTCAAAACTGGTCACTTCAAAGAGCCCATAGAGGATTTCAAAGGGACACTTGGTTCAAGTGTGTTTAGGTAAGGCCGGGGCAAAACTCTGCTGAAAATGGCTTGGTGGATTGGACACACCGGTCTCAAATAACTATTGTTGTCTTTCTTGTATTAAAAGGAAAGTGTACGAAATATTATAGAAACAAGTAAATGGGTGGAGGTGAAGAAGTTCTTATTACTTTCACTGCTTTAATCTCTTTCAGTGCAAAACCCAGGTCTGAATAAGTCAGCTAAGGCTTCGGTAGCAATGATGATAATTTCACTCACGCTGGTTTTTTTGCTCTGCTTTGGATTTTCTTGGAAGAGAAGAGATGGTAAGTCTGGTAAAACACTTATGACTTAATAAGATATCAGCAGAAGGCTTTCATATCTCATCAAGGAAGGAGAGTACTGGACTTTCGGCATCAACTTTCGGCCCCGTCACTCACTTAAAGATGACCCCACCACCCCCCCACACACACACCCAAAAAAGTTACGTTTTCTATGTATTGGCAAGTTAATTTAGAAAAACGTTTCTTTTTAAGCATTAAATATAAGATATATATATATACGACTTGTCTAAAATAAAATCTATAGATAAAAAACAGTTCAACCATATAACAATGTTTTAACGTTAAACCTAGATAAATGTGCGCCATATCCAATATTTTGTGCAGAGAGTGCACTAAAAGCGTGACTTGCATTTTTTTTTCAGTGTATAGAATAATACATCATTCCCAACTGTAAAGGGTCTACTGTTATGTGTGTGTGCTCACAATTTAAAAAAAAAAACCTTTGTGCTTCTGTAAAATAAAGAAAACCTGCCTTCTCATCTTGAACAGGAGCACTTCACAAAAATGAACTGAAATTCAGCGAATACATGCCTCACAGACATGATAAATATATCTATAGAAAACTAGCTTTAATTAACTGCTCAACGAAATAAAACTCATCAAATCAAAAACTCTTTCATTATAATCATTATCCGTAAATATGCACTTCTCTCTAAAGTTGCATCTGAGGAGAGTCAGGAGGATAAGTAACTTTTCTCGCGACACTGACTCTAATTCAGATATATCCTTACTGTTTACCCCTCACATATTCATGCGGAGCATTGCTGCAAGCTGTAGCCTAATGTATGCATTTGAACACAGCACTATTCAGCTGCTCTGACTGCACATTGATATTTGATACTAATTTGGATCAACATAGGCTGCATTTGTGAACACACATTTTCTGCAATTTCACTCGTCAAGTCACGCTTCCGTGCATCCGTACAGACTGCAACTTACAATCGCAACTTCATTGTGCTGTTACTTCTTTCAAGCTTTTTATTAATTGTGAGTATAATTATTTATATATTTCAATGAATGTAATCGATTAGATATTATAATATTTTGGCTATAATAGGCTATTATAAATCTGGTTGGTTGGTATTAGTGACATAATATATAAATGATATGCGTGCAACCTGTGAAACTTGTATTGGACCATAGTGCGGCCCAGTGGAAAAAAAGATTGAGAACCACTGGACTAGACCATTCATCACTGAAAGTATGTGATGTAAATGCATCCACATTTTGCTGTTCCAAAACAAATCACTTGAGCTGTATATAGAAGGAATCAATTTTTGCTTTGTAAGCATGGTCCTGCTGGTGCCCCTGTTGGTAGATGCTGTAACTGCATGATTCTGGGATAGAAAGCATCTTTCTTCATTCTTCATTCAAAAGAACCTGATAAAATAACATTATAGAAAGCAAAATGTCACAGCCCAGGATAATTGCTAATGATTATGAGTAAGTCAGAAGTCAGAAAGAGTTTTACTGGCAAGTATGTTTGCACCCAAAAGGAATTTGTCTTGGCGACAGGAGCTAGCATTGCAGAATAAAGTAATATTGCAGACATATTGCAATGTACATGATAGTGCAGACATACATAGGAATTACTCAGTAGAGATGATATATAACACTATTGCATGAAAAACAGAAAAGTAAATAATGCAACATAATACAGAGGTAGAAATATAGAATAAAATTCATATAATTTTTTTAATGAATGTACAGTTTTTTGTTTTTTTGTTACAAGTGTATAGTTTATACAAATGCAACATTTAAAGATGCTATGTATAAATGTGTGATAATGATGATGGCAGAATGCAATTGAGCTAAATATAAATGCTAACAGTTTACCGTCTTATTTTCTCAGAGAAGCTGAAGTCTCTGAATGTCTCAGCAATTGTTCTGCCTCCCAGGGTGGTTGAGGGTAAGAAAGGCAGAGTCACCATCAGTGTGGAAGGCAGGCTGGCAGAGAGGGTGCAAACCACATGGTTTCTGAATGATGTTCCCATCACAGACACTTCATACAAAGGTATCAGCCAACTAAGACCATTGTGCATTTACCTTCACTTCTTTGAATGTGGACAAATTAATTTTGTGAACCAAGTGCTAAAGCAAGTGCATCAACATGTGATTCAGAACTAAAAGAGTGACAGAACTAATAATCTAGTTATGCAACCACTACTTTACTGATGTTTAAAACATCATTAAACGCATTGTTTCAGCACTGTTTTCATTAAGTCAAAAAGACAAATGCAGATGATATTAAAGTTATATATCTAGGTGATATGAAAGCGGGGGTTTTGCAAATTATGAACCTGCATTATCATAAAGTGGCTCTCTGTGTATGTTTCACCCTCTGTCTCTTTATTTCCTCTCTTTTTCTCACCCTCGCTCTCTCTCTTTCTCACCTTCTTTCTCTCACAGAGAAGAAATATGGTCCTTTCTTCTCAGCAGCCTACACCCCTCGCTCCTCTCGTGTATCTGTGGTGTCAGAGAAAAGTTGTCTGCTGCCCTCTACTGCCTCGGGATATTACAAACTACACAATCAGATGTCATCTCGCTCGTCCTCCAGCTCAGTCAAACAACTGTTCTCCTCCGTCACATTTATACCCAACCTGTCCATTCACAAGGGTGCAATCTTCAAATGCCACATCTCGTATAAGGGGAAAGACAAGACTGTGGCTGAGAGAGTGTCTGACAAATTTACTATTTTAGGTCAGAGGCTGTTGAGGTCTCTTGAATTAACTACGTGTTTTTTTTTTCCTGTGAACCTGATGTATCACATCTATAATTTAAAAGGTTTTTGTTGTTGTTGTTGTTGCAACTACTCAGTACACAGTGTAAAACTATATTTTGTATATACATAATCATACATTAAAGGCAGTATAGCAAAATATTATAAGATAATATAAAAATTTACAAAATGTATACAATATTATATATAATACAAATATAATAAATTTAGTACAATATTTTTATAAAATATTACAGTTATGAGAATTGTATTAAAAAAGTAATGGTCCTACAATAACCTTCATTTTCATTGAGTAAAACATGATTTATTTTTACATTACAGCTACAGGAATTGGATTTGATAATAAATAAAAAGTCCTAAAATGACCTCAACTTTCATTAAGCAAAATAACCAACATTTTTATTATGCAAAACCGAATTAGTCTTTCTAGCATCTAGACTTTTAGAGTGAAACATGGCCCGGACATGTTGAGGTGAGGTTTGGTGTCCCTGGTTGCACATGCTGGTTCCTGTTTATAGATGTTTGTTCTCCTTTAGCATGTAAAGCCAGATGCATGTTACAATCTATTTTCATTTCATATGTTTACATTACTATATATATACCTGTATTTTTTATTTTATTTTATTTAGCACCACCTGACGTTTCAGAGATCCAGTTCTCAGAGGCAAATGAAGAAGAAGGTATTACAAACAGTGCAGACATTAAAATATTGGAAATTATATACATGCATCATAATAAAATGTTTTCTCTTGTCAGGTGTTGTGACAATGACAGCCCAGGCCTCTCACTTTCATCCGGACATCATCACTTTCCGCTGGTTCTGTGAGGGAGGGGAGCTGAGCCCTGTGTCCTTCCCGCAGGCGCAGGCAGCCCCTCGGCCTGATGCAGAAGGCTTCTTTTCGGCCATGAGCCAGTGCAGACTGCCCACAGCAGAGCTAGAGAGAGGGGAAACCAGAGTGTGGGTCACTGTTCACCACATGGCCCTAAAACAGCCTGTCACACGCAAAACTAGAGGTGAGAGCTGGAAGGAAATAACCCTCTGGTGAGAAGTGCAAACCACCAAAATACACATACTATCTCTGCACTATATACTTTGCACAGTATGTTAATTTTTTAATAGCTGGATGACCTTATACATTGACTGAGATATACAGTTATATAATCTAGAATATAGCATCCCGTGATGCATTGCTCTCAGCTTAGCCTTCCATGTCCAGTGTAACAGTTTATCAGTTTATATAATGTAAACTATTATTGCATAGCTCTGTATATAAAGTTGGATATACTGTATATACTGTATTATATCCAAATTTATCAGCATGCATACAGTACACTTATGTAAAACGATTATATAAAGCAGTATATAGTGATATAAACTTTGGTTGCATAATGTAACTATATTATAATCCACCTCTTTATATATTGTTATATATATGATTATGTCTAGTTTCATACACATACATGCAGTACACTTGTGCTACAAATCTCAATTGCTTGATTGTAACACAATGTGAATTATGAAAAACTCTAAAGAATTGTTTTTTTCATGTATTGATTTAAAAATTAAGGTAGTGTGTAGTTTAAAATACAGCACAGTGCACAATAAACAGTATCATCGTGAATATAGCAGACAAACATAGGCTGGAAATGCATTAAAAACACATTTCTGATCAACTAATTGATTTATTCTTTCTTAGGGTTCATTAAAAAGCCCACCATTTCAGAGATCATCTCCTCTGCTCTTTCATCTGCTGAGGAGGGACCTTTGACCCTCGCCTGTGACATAACTGGTTTCTACCCTCTTGAAATCTCTGTCAAATGGCTGCATCTAAAAGGCAATTGGACTGAGGAGGGAGAGGACAGAGAAAGGGAAATCAAAGAGGGCGCTGAGCTTTGGGGCCCTTTGCAAACCCTTCCCAGGACATTTAGAGCAAAAGCATTACTAAAAAACCTGGATGAGATGACAAGGGGAGGTGAGATCATTTGCAGAGTGACACACTGCTCCCTCCTGAAGCCCATTGAGAGAGTCTGGAGAAATACTCATATCGGTAAAGGACACACTCAAAAATAAGTGGTTTATTTTATATATATATATATATATATATTTTTTTTTTTTTTTTTTTGGTTATGTTTTTGCTCACTGAGGCTGCAGTGATTGTATGTGTGTGTGTTTTAGTTAGTAAAAGGAGGAAACACTAACATTCTAGAAAAGTCTAACATTAATACATCCTTGCTGAATACAATTAAAACCATTGCAACCTAAACCTATCTTGAGCCCAGAATATCATTTTGGGCTTTTTGATTCCGTGTTTCCACATCTTTTTTCTCAGTTGCTCCCTCCATCCCTCGTTCTCTGTCGGTTTGCTGGAGTAGAGATGGTGTGGGAATATTCTCCGTTCTTCTCTCTGGAGGAAAACCCACAGCTGAAGTTCTCTGGGCTGCTGGTGGCATGACCGTCTCCAAGCTTTTGTCAAGAGAGAGAGAGAGAGAAAACAGTGAGGGGGAACCAGAGCTCAAGAGCATCTGTGTTCTGGTGAGATCTACGGGACGACAGGAAAGTGACAGTCGCAGAGGAGCACATGCACGCAGTACGTATGTCAATACGATGATGGTGAGTAGACTGAATGTTTCTCAACATAACGTCAATAATGAAAGCAACCTTTTGGCTTATTCTACAGGAATCAGGCCGTCTAGTGTGGACTGTAATGGCCAATGTGAAAAGATGAATGAAAGTGCGGATAGAATGAAATCAGTACTAGAAGACAAACAGCTGAATGAGCATATGGAGGAGAATGGTGAGGATGAAGATATGGATCCATCCTATATAAACACTGTGAGATTGAGGAAAGAGAAGAAAGAGCGTCTGAGAGTTACTGTGGAAATTACCCATCCTGCACTGAGACTGCCAGCATATCTTACCTGGACAGGTACATAATGTCTTGTTGAGGTGCAAGATGTTGTGCTTTTGAAAAAATTGTGTAATTACTAAATACAGTGACAAATGTTGACAAATGTTTATAATTACGTACTCTCACATGAGATTAGACTTCAATAAGTTTACTTCTCACTTTTGTGTTTTGCAGAGCCTGCAGAGGAAGCATCATGACTCGCAGTTATTTCAAAATCCACATCTTCTCTTGACACCACCACCCACCCCCACCTATGAGCTTCTGAAACATGCTGTATTTTTTCTTTTTCTTAAAAAAATTATTTTACTACTAATATGATGCATGAAACACAACATGAGATATTCACTTCACTCTGAATTACCTGCCATCACTTTTAATTTAATAAACTCTTTAATATAAAAGCTGTCATGTGTTTGTTTAAAAACACACACACACGCACACGCACACAGAGTGAGAAAGTCAGAAAGAATGGACCACAGACGCTAATTTTGTCCACGTACTAAGCTGACTTGCTAGATACATGTCAAACCACATCACTTGTGCATATTCATATATGCACATTAGTTGTATTGTATTATTATCATTGAGCCTACACTTAAAATGCTTTAGTTTCCTACCAAACAAATAACAAACAATATCATTACTATCTAATCTCATAATCAGCTATGGTTTAAAGCTGATATGGTGAAATATCTTGAGGGAAGTTAGAGGTGCTGCACACTCTAGTTGAGGAGAAGTAACTGCTGCAGCAGGAAACTATGGCTATATTTCAAGACCTAGTGAGATTTATTTACAATCAGTAAATTTTCTCACACTGTTAAAAGAAAAAATGCATAAATACAAAAATGCCAGATTCACTCATGATGTCCAGAAATGCTGCACACAACTGAGACACTGCACGCGAATGCCAGGTGCTACCTTTTTTAGATCGTTCACTAGGTTTTGACACACAGCCAGTGTGATTTAGAGTGTACTCAGAAATGATGTGCGGTTGGACATGACAGGCTCGACGTTTCTTATGCTTTCCTCACCACAAACCAATTCTGTGCGAGTTTTTGAGCTTGTGCTTGTGTTGTGCATTGGCTGGTGTCAGTGCTGCTTCACACAATGCTTCTTCCTCATTAAAACACCGGACATATGAGCACAAGGAACTTGACAAATGCGACCTCCGTCACTCAGTAACAATACAACTTCCCCTTAAAGGACGTAACTTATAAAAAGGAGACGTGCTTGTAATGTTCTGAATAGTGATGTTGTAAAAAAAAAAACGTCTGGACGTCGCCACCAAACTTCGAGAAAGCCTCATTAATCTGTCAGCAATACATTTTATTATTTAATCGGCTATGGATCCACCTGAAAGTTCAGTGAACCGCATTGGTCGCACTATTTGGACGGTTTGGGTGAGTAAATTTACTGCTCTTTTGCAATCCCTGACTTTCACTTCAGTCTGTATGTATAATACCAGTCATGCTGTTTCACTTGTCTAGTCCTCATATGATCTTTGTCTCTTGATGAGTAGCATAATGGTAGGCTCATTGACTCCTGTTTCAATGTTTTGCTCATATAGGGTTATCTGTCCGGGGCTGTTGCAAGATATCTCAGACCGGAAGTCACCGATGAAGGAAACCAAGGTGTTCGTACCAGAACAGACGATACTGATTTGAAAAGTGCAGTAAACAAGATTAATAGAGAAGTAACGGAAGATAATAGCAACAATGAAGGGAAGAAAACAAATCAAATTGACAGTGCAGATGTAAAGTGTTCCCCATCTAACGTCAGAGTGCAAGTGGCTTCTGTACAGTGGGAAAACACTGATGTGGCCAAGGACGAACTTCATGTTCACGCCACAAAAAAACAAACTTACCATTGTGTAGTGTGGTCCACTGGGACTGATACAGACAATGAAAGACGCATGGTTGATGCACAAGTTGACAAAGAAACAGATTCATCCGATGAGGTTCAGGCTGAAAAAGCATATGCAAATAATGAGTGTAAGGAGAGTGTAACTGCACACGAGCTGGAGGAAACTGGAAAGATTGAACAAAAATATGGTGACAATGAAGATGAAGAAGAGCGTGATCAGAATCATGAGGTTGAAAAGTGTGCAAAAAATAGAAAAGATGAATGTAAGACAGACGTAATGGTTCAATTGGAGCAAGATGTAGAACGGGAAAAGCAGATAAACACGGCAGACCACGGAGAGACAGAACATGCAGATGAACAGCTTATTGAAGAAAAGGAGAACAATTTAGACCAGGAGAATCAGGAGAAAACTGAGAATGATGAAGAACATGGACTTGAATCACAAGTTCAAGATCTGCAGAAGAGTGAAGATCCAGATAACACAGACATTGTGGTCCAATGTGAGCAAGATGTAGAACAGGAAAAACAGATAAACACAGTGGACCATGAAGATACAGAAGGCATTGCAGGTTTTAAACATGCAGATGAACATCTTTTTAATGAAACAGAGGAACAAATTGTTGACCAGAAGGATCAGGAGAAAACTGAGAATGATGAAGAACAAGGAACTGAATCACAAGTGCAAGAATTGCTACATTTAACAAAATATTCTGATGAAATTTCTAACGTCTATAAAAACGATGTTGAGGAGATGATGTCTGAAACTAGAAGTGAGACTGAGCAGGATAAGGAGAATGAAACGGTACAGAACTTGGAAGAAATTGGGCAGCTTGAACAAAATGATGGTGACAGTGAAGATGAAGAAGAATGTGATCAGAATCCTGAGGATGAAGAGTGTGCAATGGAAAGTGAAGATCTGGATAACGCAGACGTAATGATCCAATCTGAGCTTCATGGAGAAGATGTAGAACAAGAAATGCAGATAATCATGATGGACTATGAGGAGAAAGAAGGCATTGGAGGTTTTAAACATTCAGATGATCATCATATTGATGAAAAGGAGAAACAAACTGTTGACCAGATGGACCAGGAGAAAACTGAGAATGATGAAGAACAAGGAACTGAATCACAAGTTCAAGATCTGCGGAAGAGTGAAGATCCAGATAACACAAACATAGTGGTCCAATGTGAGCAAGATGTAGAACAGGAAAAGCAGATAAACAATGAGTGTAAGGAGAGTGCAACTGAACACGAGCTGGAAGAAACTGGAAAGATTGAACAAAAATATGGTGACAATGAAGATGAAGAAGAGCGTGATCAGAATCATGAGGTTGAAAAGTGTGCAAGAAATAGAAAAGATGAATGTAAGACAGACGTAATGGTCCAATTGGAGCAAGATGTAGAACGGGAAAAGCAGATAAACACGGTAGACCACGGAGAGACAGAACATGCAGATGAACAGCTTATTGAAGAAAAGGAGAACAATTTAGACCAGGAGAATCAGGAGAATGATGAAGAACAAGTATTTGAATCACAATTTCAAGATCTGCAGAAGAGTGAAGATCCAGATAACACAGATGTAATGGTCCAATCTGAGCTTTATGGACAAGATGTAGAACAAGACAAACTCATAAATTTGATGGATCATGGAGAGAAAAGTGGCTTTGGAGGTTTGAAACATTCAGATGAACATCCTATTGAAGAAAAGGAGAACAATTTAGACCAGGAGGATCAGGAGAAAACTGAGAATGATGAAGAACAAGACCTTGAATCACAAGTGCAAGATCTGCGGAAGAGTGAAGATCCAGATAACACAGACATTGTGGTCCAATGTGAGCAAGATGTAGAACAGGAAAAACAGATAAAAGTGGACCATGAAGATACAGAAGGCATTGCAGGTTTTAAACATGCAGATGAACATCTTTTTGATGAAACTGAGGAACAAATTGTTGACCAGAAGGATCAGGAGAAAACTGAGAATGATGAAGAACAAGGAACTGAATCACAAGTGCAAGATATGCTTCCACAGCTGGAATATTTAACAAAATATTCCGATGAACTTGCTTACAACTCTAAAAACGATGTTGAGGAGATGATGTCTGAAACTAGAAGTGAGACTGAGCAGGATAAGGAGAATGAAACGGTACAGAACTTGGAAGAAATTGGGCAGCTTGAACAAAATGATGGTGACAGTGAAGATGTAGAAGAATGTGATCAGAATCCTGAGGATGAAGAGTGTGCAATGGAAAGTGAAGATCTGGATAACGCAGACGTAATGGTCCAATCTGAGCTTCATGGAGAAGATGTAGAACAAGAAATGCAGATAAGCATGATGGATCATGGAGAGACAGGAGGCTTTGGAGGTTTTAAACATTCAGATGATCATCATATTGATGAAAAGGAGAAACAAACTGTTGACCAGATGGACCAGGAGAAAACTGAGAATGATGAAGAACAAGGAACTGAATCACAAGTTCAAGATGTGCTGCCACAGCAGGACTATTTTCCAGACGAAGCCAATGGCCTTGCAAAGCCTGAAAGGCTGAAAGTAATGGAGAAATATTCTGATGAAATTGATGAATTCTCTAAAGAAGGGGTTGAGGAGGTGCAGCTTGAAACTGAGCAGGATGAAGACACCACAGAAAGTGAACAAGACACGATTAAATATGAAGTAATGGAGTCAGTAGAAACCCTGCAGACAGTTTCTGAAGAACTATCTGCAAAGAAAGTACCAAATGTTGAACTGAAAATGACCACATTAGTGGATGAGTTTTTAGAAACTGTTAATAATCCGAAACTGTCGGATTCAAAACTGGATACTTCAGAAAATACTCCAGAAATGGGAACTGGGTCATCTGTGGTGGCCACGAAACCTGAAGGCATGATTTCAGATCGAATTGTTTGCGAGTTCCCAGGAGAATTAAGGAAAGGGCCAGAGACTGATTTGGGATGTTTTGAGGAGGTCCAAACTACTCTACATGATCTCCAAACTCTTACAGAGGAGCAAGCAGAAAGGGAAGCTGTGGTCGTATGCTCTGTTGAGCACTTGGAAACCATGAGAACAGTTGAGACAAAAAAAGACATTGAAACCTTAATTGAATCCTTAGGTTCAACAGAAAGTCATGCACATCAAGAAACAGACAAAACCACATTCTCACACAAAGAACATGTTGAACTAAGAACTGAACTGACTGAAGAAACAATTGATACAAAGATCAGTTCAGAAGTTGAGGAAGCAGAACCCACAATGAAAGAAGATCAATCATCAGTGATCAGAAATGTCTCTTTACAGTCACATGAGCTTCTTGAGTTCAAAGGTGAATGCAAATCATCTGTTGGAACAATGGACACATTCAGTGAATCAAGTGTGTCTGAAATCGCTGGAACCGCAGAGATTAAACATCTCGCAGAGGAGCAAACAGATGTGAAACCTGTATTAACACTGTCTTTGAGTCCAGCAGAGTTTCTGGAGGAAACTGTTCATCTGAAAGGAGTATCAGAGCGATGCACAGAAGAGCAGGAGATCCTGGAGGCCGCTTTAGAGTATGTAGAAGGAATAACAAATCAAGTCTTGAAGGATATGTTAGAAAGACAAGTGAACGTAGTACAAGAAACAGAACCTTTGGCAAGACCTTCAACAGAAGAACATGGTGATGCAGAAAATAAAGGACCTGCACAATGTGTATCAGCTGATGCCTTTGTCCTGGAAGAAGAAGGGAAGTCATTGGGTGAGACGATTGAGACTAAAGAGGAAATGGAGGTGGAAACCACAAGTAATGAAGTTCTTAAACAAACAGAGTGTGAAACCACTGAAACTGATGGACGTCGTGATCAGACACAGAAGGTCATTGCTGGAGAAACAGTGTTGAGAAGTCATGAAGACGTAATGGAAGTCAGCAGACCTGGGATGAAAAGAGGATTTGATCAAGTGAGCAAAGACCTTGCAGAGGTGAAGGCAAAAGGAAAATTTGATTTGTATCTACAGGTAATAAAGAATACTTTGAGTAAAAGCTCCACAAATATAGAAATAAAATGTCATCCTACTTAAAACTTAAACTTGATTATTTATCACTAGGCATTTGAGGAATCATCTTTGGACTTTACCATTCAGAAGGCTCGAATTGCTGTGAAGAATCCCCTAGTTCGGCCTCCCAAAGACCCCAGAAGTCTCCTCTTCAAGGTCTCGGTCGAACCTCTCGTCTCACAGCCGTCACCACGTGGTCAGAAGATCGAAGTCTCTGTTCCAAGTAAAGGGGTGACTGGATTTAAACTTCCAGGTATTTAGCAAAATAAAATCTAACTGGAAAGTATCTTAACATTTTATTGGCACCTTAAATAAGTGCATTATTTGTTTTTTTACTTGGTCGTTTTCCAGGACTGGGTGCAGGGCTGCCAGTACTGAGAAAAACTGAGTTTGGGAAGAAAGCAAGAGAAGGAGGAGCAGCAGAGAGAACACTACAAACACAGGTACACAACAGATATGGACACACATAAACTTTGAGTCTAAATAGTGATGCTTCTGTATAATCTAAGCACAATATTACACTCAATAAATGTTTCATATTTTATTTTTATTTTATATTTAGTCTATTAGTTCATGGTAAAACGGTCATACAAATGACTGGAATTTTCATATATATTTTTTTTTTCTTTTTTTTTGAGTGTATATGTACATATTTATTTTATGTGTAGATGTATAGTAATATAAATGTCTTTCACAGCAAGAGCCAGTTGCAGTAACAGAGGATTCTGTCAAACAAGAGCAAGTGCCAGCTAAACCCAAATGGACACCACCAAGGCATCCTGGGTAAGGCCTGTTATATCAGTCAGTCAAAGAATTATTCATCTCATTTTATGTTGTTTCACAAATAGCTAATTTGCTCTTTATTTTATTTTCTTGTGCAGTATGGGGAGTCCCTTCATGATGGCAGAACTCAAAAACAAACTCAAAAAACCTGTTCAGGAGTAATATATTTCATTTCATCATCATTTTTAGATGCATTCTTCACCGGTTTTATTTGTCTTATTTAAGCACTATGTAGCCTGGCAAATATTATGGAAAGTTATTCTACTGTTATTATTGCTGCCACACAACATTTTATTTTACTTTCGCTATTTTGTTTGCTTCTATCTAAGAATCCAAGCTGCGAACAACATTTATAATGCACTTTTCTTAAGACTGAGTATTTATTTATATTTGAAAAAAAAAATGAGGAAAATTATTACATGCTATATATATAAAAAAAATTGCACTTTTTTGCAGCACTTAAACTTTCTGACTGTAGTTCAAACTGTCATAGCCATTGTTTATCACTAGGAGGCAGCAGAGAAACACAGCTGGTCACGTATGTCTTTTAGCCACTAGAGGGCAGAGGAGAGTCACTGGCTGTCATACCACATTTAGTTCTATTTTATCACTATTAGTTATTGTTATATTGTATGTTTCTTTTTCTTGTCATTACTTTCTATGTGTATAATTATTTTGCAATATTGGATGTAAACAATCATGGCAATAAAGTACTTTGAATTGAATATATCACTTCGCCACTAGAGGGCATAACAGAGTCTCTGGTTGTCATATGTTTATGCGCCACTAGAGGGCAGCAGTAAGCCGCTCGCTGTTACATATCACTCTACCACTAGAGGGCAGAAGACGGTCATTGGTTGTAATGTGTCAATACGCCGCTTGGGGCAGCAGAGAGCCGCTGGCAGTCACATATCTCTGGCTTTCCGGTAGAAAAATATTTTTTTGGCTGGACAAGAGATTTAATATCTAAAGAAATAGATATATATTACAAAGAATTTGCTAGTACTGTGGTGTGGACTATTAAATCAATCTGGCCAATGGAACATACAAATATGGACAGAGCTTCTAATAATACAAGGCAATAGTGGGAGTACAAACATAGTCAGTGAATATTATAGATGTATGGACAATATCTTTTTTTTTTTCAGATGGATCAAATTATTTACTAACAGAGTCTGTATATAACCCTAGACATCAAGCTGGAGTAAACAAAAGAACATCTGACAGCTTAAGTGTGTGTACAGTGGAGTTATATGCTATATTAATAGCAAGGTATGAAACACCACATACATGTGGGCATCCAGGGAAATGAGAAAGGAGACAGACTCACAAAAGAAGATTTAAGATTAAGATTTAATTACCTGATAATGGTCACTCTCATTTTTGAACAAAGACTTGAAAGTGTATGATCCAAACCTACATTTTTATAATTCATGAATTAAAACATTTTGTAACATGATGTTGATGTACCATTTTCATGGTAATGTAATGTTTGAATTTAAAAAGGGTTTCAAAGGATACATTTTGAGATTTTAAGTTTTCAAGTGATAATTTCTTATGATTTCTAAAATGTGATAGAGAAAAAGGCAACAAGGAAGACATTTTTTTTTTTTTTACAAAGGGCAGAACTCCGGTTATGATGTAGGTTTTTGAGGTGCACTCTTGCCATAAATTAATCTATTACTTTTCATACATATTTTTTTTACAACAAAAAAACTTGGTAAAATATGTATTTAGGAGTCTTAGACATTTCCAACGATGTATAGTTTGGCATGATTAGATTAGGATTTAATTGTAATATAGTCAAGTAAATGTAGGGGCCCACCGAGGGGCCAGGTGGCAGTTAACGGGTTAATATATAGTAAGTTAAAGTGAGACAGCAGGTGGCAGTAATGCGACGCCACGGATGTTCCAAACTCCATCGAAGAAGACGCCGGAGGAGGAGGCGCTTGACGCCGGTAGAAGGTGGTGGGAGAAAAGACCGACGAACCGGGTGGAAGCCCTAAAAAACCAACTGAGGTTATACTCCTTAGATTGCTCTATTTTTTTACAAGTCTGTCTGGAGGGACTAAAGGTACGTTTCACTCGTGTGTTTCTTGAACTCTGTTGTGGTTTAAGCGGTGAAGAAGCGTAAACTAGTCGTGTATTCGAGCTCGTTCTTCAGGCCTTTAGCTTCTCAGGCTAACGTAGCTAGCGCAGCTAATTCAGGATTGATTCGCTTGTAGCTGGAAATTGAGGTCGAGTTTGACATCAGGTTTCTTGACATCGTTGGGATTGATTATTTGTTAGTTATTTTCGTCAAAAGGTTACTTAATCGATCAGTAAGTTTTCAGTAAAGTTGTGTCAGTTTAATTAACCGTAACGTTAAGCGAACAGCAGTTCAACGAAGATCCTTGCATTAAATAATACATTTGAGAGCGTATCGGAACAGAAATACTTATGTTTCAGCGTTTATTGTAACATGAGTTGGCGACACATCTATTTTGAGTTTAAGTTAGATTTTCAGATTCGTTTTTAAACGTTAGACTGTGTATTAAATTCGCCGTGTAACTGAAACCAGGAGTTGTTTAACTCGATTAACTGCTGTAGGTTTCTCTACAGAAGGCCAGTGACCTCATCCACTCGTTTTAGGAACTCAATTTGCATAAATATTGTGACGTTATTAATCAGAATTCATTAAATATTCATATTCTACTTATTCTCATTTAACATTTGTGACTGGTTTCAGAAAGCCTTTGTATTTAAAAGAAAAGATTAACCATTAAATGAGACAAACTGTTTTATTACACGTATTATTATTAATGCCGTAATCAAGAACAATACGATAAGAATCATCCATTGCAAAACAGAATAAAATGCTATGAAACCGTGCCAGAGTATACAATAATAACACAAATATATGTAAATAATACTCAAAGGAAAAATAACATTTTACTTCTACATTCATATTTATATACAATCTTAATAGGCTCTTAATTGTGTTTTTACTGGTGCAGTTTTATAAAGCATTACAGTAAAGCTTGAAATCACTTTTAAAGTGAGAAAAAATGGTTTCGAGTCTGAACATTTAATTTTATGAATATTAAACTTTCCTATGTATATTAATAATTGTTCAGGCTTTATCAATATCATGATTATTAAAGTATACTAACCACTCGGCTGTAAGCAATGCACAATTTCTTCTTAACTAAATGTTCCATTTCAGTCCAGAGTAATTTTGTATATAGGCTAAAGCAATGAAAAAATTAGTGTATTCAATGCATTATATTAAATTAAACTTAATTTACTTTTTGATTATTGTTTGCCAAGATTTATGCTAATTCAAGTCACCAAATACAGAAGACCATAAAAAATGAGCTGAAGGATAAACAATGTTATTAATATATTTCTAATATATTAGAATGCCCGGCCTTTGCTTATCTTTAATGAGGCTGAACTTTAGTTATCTTTGCATGGTGAAACTTGAATAAGACAACTACATCGTATAGTAGATGTTGACAATATTTAAATGTCTTTTCTTTTTTCTTTCCTCCAGACAGGTTGTAGTCCTGTCCACGTCTCTTCATCTGGTGTCGGTCTGTGTCTGTGTTCAAATAGCACAGAGAGAGATTGTTAGTCCTGCAGTAGCTGTATTCTCTGGTTTGGCCGGACGGTCTCTCAGCGATCTATCATGGGTGACATGAGTGATCTGGACAGACAGATCGACCAGCTGAGGAGGTGTGAGCTCATCAAGGAGAATGAGGTCAAAGCCCTGTGTGCCAAAGCCAGGTGATTACAACCAGCACACAGCCAATCAGGAGCTTCTGAAAGCATTTCACTGTTGATCGTATGCTCATACAGACTAATGTTTGTCTTCCAGAGAGATTCTTGTAGAAGAGAGTAACGTTCAGAGGGTGGACTCTCCGGTAACGGTAAGTATTGACAAACTGAGCACAGAGGAGACAGAAAAGAAGAGATTTGGAAGAATGTTGGTAACCAAATTCTTGGTGACCATTTGTTAGATATTTTGAGATTTTATCTTTAAAATGATAATGAACCATTTCTTTGATCATGTATATGGGAAGTTAATAGCTCTGTCTTTTTTTCAGGTGTGTGGTGACATTCATGGCCAGTTTTATGACTTGAAGGAATTGTTTAGGGTACGTCTTGAGTTCTTTCACACAAAAGTAAATCCAAAATGATGTTTTTATTAATTTTTTGTATCCAGTGGGTACTGCTTTACAACCAAATGTCAAGTCAGAATTAATTGTATACTGCTTTCCACAAAACAAATAGCTGCTAAGCAGCTTTACTGAAAATCATGATTGTGATTTCTATAATGTCTTAATGCATTTAGCGGATTATAATTTCCCATTTTTACAAATATTATAATTTTTAAATAATATTAATTTGAAATTGTATGTTGTTGTTGTTTATAATTTTGTTAACATTTTGTACAATACATTGAAGTATTGTTAGTTTGTTAAATCTTATTCTGGAGTTTGACCATGAATATAGCCTTTCATGCTGGTATGGCAGAAAATTATAATATATCTAAGTTCTAGTTCACATTTAGTGATGATATAACCAATCAAACAGTTGAGCTTTCCTGTGTAGAATAAATAGAGCAAGCTGCTAGTTGTTATTGACTGGACAGAATCACTGTTAGTTTAAAATGAAATCAGTGGCACAGTTATTTCCTTCAGCTTGCTAATCACATGTTAGCATTTATTATTGGACTTGCTATTTGTTATTTAAATGGACTATACTGACAAATCTACAAAAAAACTGGTTTGTATATTAGTATTTATTAATCTGTTGTTCTTCAGGTGGGAGGCGATGTTCCAGAAACAAACTACCTCTTCATGGGAGATTTTGTGGACCGAGGCTTTTACAGTGTTGAGACCTTTCTGTTACTTCTTGCCCTGAAGGTACGGTCAAACTGTTTAGGACATTTGTAATGAGATGTTATGGTTGTTATTTTAATAAATGAACATACATCACTGGATAAAAATGTATTTATAAAAAAATATATTGTGAATTTTGTAAAAATTAAGCATTTGAATCTGAATATACAGTGGGTATTTGATTTTTTTTTTTTTAATCTGCATATTTTCATGATTCCTGAAGGATCATGTGACACTGAAGGCTGGAGTAATGATGCTGAAAATACAGATTTGACCACAGGAATACATGAAAACCTATTCCAATAGAAAATGTTATTTTAAATTGTAATATTTCCCATTCATCCTCACAGGTGCGTTATCCAGACAGAATCACCCTGATCCGGGGAAATCATGAGTCTAGACAGATCACACAGGTGTACGGCTTTTACGATGAGTGTTTGAGAAAATACGGCTCGGTCACGGTATGGAGGTACTGCACCGAGATCTTCGACTACCTTTCCCTCTCCGCCATCATTGACGGCAAAGTGAGGCTTCTTGCTGGTTTGCTGACCTGGTTCCACTTGCTGCCTCCAGACTGGCCTGACAGGGATGTGTTTCTTGTGTCCCCACAGATCTTCTGTGTACACGGAGGCCTGTCGCCCTCGATCCAGACTCTGGACCAGATCAGAACCATCGACAGAAAGCAGGAAGTGCCTCATGACGGGCCCATGTGTGACCTTCTGTGGTCTGATCCTGAAGGTAATTCTAGATTACAACTGAGAAGTTGTTCATCATCAGCATGTGGTTATATGAATGTTTGTCTCCCTGATTCAGACACCACAGGATGGGGCGTCAGCCCGAGAGGTGCTGGATATCTGTTTGGCAGTGACGTCGTGGCCCAGTTCAACGCCGCCAACGACATCGACATGATTTGCAGAGCGCATCAGCTTGTGATGGAAGGTTACAAGTGGCACTTCAACGAGACCGTTCTCACTGTGTGGTCTGCTCCCAATTACTGCTACAGGTGTGTTTCTGTCTCAAAGTTACAGGAATGTCCATGTAGCTATTACAGATGCCACAATTCTGAATTGCAAATGTTGCAGTTATTTCTGTGCATTTTATTTCTCTCTGAATTGACTCTGTGTATGTGTGTGTGAGTATACATGCTCAGATGTACACCTCCCCACTTAATAATGAGGCAGAAAATATATTCTATACTTTAATAAAAACTTTGTGTGCGTTCAGCTGTGTTTTTTTTAATCACCTCTCTATAGTGGATATGAGAGTTTCCTACACGCACAACAAGCACAGCGTCAGCAGCAAATGAACCGGATCTTTTGAGTCTGCAGTTTGAATCAGACTCAGTGAATCATTCACAACTGACTCTCTTACTGAACCACAAGTCTTTATTTATTTTCTTTTTTTCTTTTGGTTTTGTCTAATTCAAAAAGTTACAATTAGTTCAAGATTTTGTTGTTTAACATAGTGTTTTTAAGACAACATAATGGTTACTTCTCCACTTTTCTTTGTCATAGATGTGGTAATGTGGCGGCAATCTTGGAGCTTGACGAACACCTGCAGAAAGAGTTCATCATATTCGAAGCTGCTCCACAAGAAACGAGAGGCATTCCCTCCAAAAAGCCAGTCGCTGACTACTTCCTGTGAGCTTCCTGCATCTTAGGATGCACGCACTCTCAACAGGAAGTGGTGCCCTGTGTGTACTTGTATTTCTATTTCCCTCTCCCTGCCCAACTGTCTTAATCGTGCTCTTTTTTTTTTTTTTTCTTTTTTTTTTCTTTTTTTTTTTACTTTCTCTGTAATTATTCCTTTTTTATTATTTCTATTTTCCATCCACTTTCACATTCTCTTTGCCATCAAGACACACATTGGCATTATATTCTCCTCCACTGCTGTGAAATCTCTCGCTCTCAGACTCATGGTATGCTGTAGATGTAGACGTTTATGATGTATGTGAATAGCATAGGGACGGTGGAAGAGTGACGGTTTCTCCTGTCCCTCAGAAATGGCTGGTTGTTGGACATTTTATTTTCATTTTCTTTCTTTACACTCTTCTCATGTAAACGTGTAAGAGAATGGATATGCTTTGATTATAGTTCACAGTCTACTGTTTTCACTAGAGTCATCATAGTTTCACAGCTTTTGAGTTTTGCGCAGGAAACGACTGCAGATGCTGAGCACCCAACACTGCGGAAATCTAAGGACATTAACTACACTGGGAAACATCAACACAACAAACCAAACTGGAATTAGAAAATCTGCTTTTCCCTCTTGACTGTTCTCTCTATAGGACTTATTGTTGATTTTTATTTTTAATTTGTGAAAATAAAATGTACTTTTGTATGAATTTAAGTTGTGGATTCCTTGGTTTCTTTATCATTTTGTTGCCTGCTCAACTCAGCCATGTTATTTCATCTGCTCTATTTAAATTGAATATTGGAATGTGTAGCTGTAAATATAAATATTAAAGAACTTTGGGACACATCTTCAGCAAGAGTCCCTTTTTCAGTCACTTTTTATAAAATCACAAATTAGTTGTCGACTTAAAGATGCATTATGATCCATATAGATGCAAATTCAGTTTATATATTTACCAAAATATATATGCAAGGCTACCTATCATAGATTTAGGCAAATGTGAACAGCCACTCGTTTGTTTGTGTGTCTGTGTGTGTGTATATTCAAACCTAAAAATAAATTTTACATAATCTATTTAATTAATGTTATACATATAAGAAATGAATGCTTAATTCAGCATATGTTACAAAAGATTTCTATTTAAATGCAGTTTTGTTTTTATCTCTAAAAATCTAAATGCACCATTTAAATTTAATGAAATAAAAAAAACATCAATGTTTCCACAAGCAGTGTGACTGTTTTGAACATTGAAAGTAAGAAATGTTTTTTTGAGCAACAAACAGCATTTTAAAATTAAGTTATCAAAACATTTCAGGAAAAATCACATATGCCTTTACTCACCATTTTGCTCCAAATCTGTGGGCTTTTTTTTCCTTCTGTGGAACACAAAATGGGAAGCGGTGCATTTCCTGTAGTTCCGCTCCAGGCCAGCGCTAGAGTGGTGGCGCTAGAGCACGCCCGCTGTAGCTTTGGCGCGCCTCCATCACTTCCGTTCTCTCTGGAAGTAGCCGACAAGGCTTTGAGGCACGCCGTCAATTGCGCTCGCGAAGCTGCAAATGTTGATCTAGAAGAAACAAAGGGAATCCACAAACGAGAGATCTTACGTTTCCAACAGATAACAGGTAACGTTATGCTCTGCATGTGTCATGTAATGTTTCGGGAATTGTCGGTTATATGGCACTTACATGCAGTTTTAGTCTCGTAAGGCCTCAACCAGCCGCTAGCGGCACGTTTTCGCTGATGAAATGACACCGTAACGTTAAGTTATCTATTATGCGTCACATGTGTTTCCATACACAGAAAATTGCTTTTTGGTTATAGTTTATTTCCATTAATTCCCCGATCATTGGCCTTTTAAAAGTGAATTGATGAAAGTCAGTCATTCATAATAACAGACGAAGGCGCCAGCAGAATAAATAGTCGTGAGCTCGTGACATTATTCTAAATGCCTTGTAAGTTCGGTTTGAGACTGTATTTTTCACTTATTGTTTTTTCCTTGTCCTTTCTGTATTTTCATTTCAGTGTCAGCAGTCGTCAGTTATGTCGCGTTTTTTCGCCACCGGATCCGACAGTGAGTCGGAGGAATCCTCGTCCGCGGATGAAATCACTCCCAAAACGACCGGGACTACTTTCAATAAGCCGTAAGTTGTTTTTCTGGTAGTGTGCAATCTTAAAAAAAATACTTTACAGGGTTCCTACGGGGTTTGAAAAGTATAGAATTTGATTCAAGTAATTTCCAGCTCTGGAAAAGTAAAAAAAAAGAAAAATATTTGCATTTACAGACTTTTGCCCCCATTTATTTTTCATAATAAAAATGTAATTAAATTAAGTGTATTATACAAGAAGTAGCAGCTGTTTAGTGATTGTCAAACACGACTGGTGCACTTTGTGCAAGGTACACTTTTTCATTTTGGGTTTCTTTTCATGATATTCTTAGCCCCATACTACATAGTCTCAAGAACCTTTGTAAAAAAAAAAAAAAATGCGTTAAAGAGACCTAAGGCCTTGAAATATTACTGCCTTAAGCAACACTTTTTATACAAAACCACTTACCTTGAACTTGGTAAATACGACAATTCACACAGCCATATTTTGCCATCATTATATAAAACTAGAAATTGTGTAAGCATGCAAAAAAATTCCTATGCACATTTGAATAGTTTCTCGAGGGCACAAAAAAGTTTCTTGTGTGCATGCAAAGGTCTGTCTTTTATTTTATGGTCTCTGTATATATCAATGAAAAAGAAAAATGTAAAAAAAAAATATATTTATAAATGACTGTAATATAAACTAAAAATTAAGCTGAAAATAGTTCTGTATGAACCATTTGTTAAATGGGCCAAAAATATAGAGATTAAATAATATAGGGATTAAAAAAAAGGCCAAAATTTCTATATTGGCCATTAATCTTGATGTAGGCAATATGACCGTACAGTATAGGACGTTTCCTATGTCAGATGACATATAGACATTAGGACAGGTCTTTAAGATGTTTGACTTTTTTTATGGTTTTATTTTATGGATTTAATGAACTATTTCTGAGCTGCCAGGAAAGGTAATCAGCTGTGCTGCAGTGTTTGACTCTGCTGCTGTCTCTGTAGGGCTCTGTTGCTGAGTGATGATGAGGAGGACACAAAGAGAGTGGTACGCAGTGCCAAGGACAAGAGGTGAGCGCAGAATGTAACACATCGGGACTCAAGAATGAAGAAGATTTCTATCCCACCTCGTTTAGGAACACACTCTCTGTTCTCCATTGCATTTCAGGTTTGAGGAGCTCACCAACATCATCAAGACAATCCGAAATGCCATGAAGATCCGAGACATGTCCAAATGTCTAGAGGAGTTTGAGCAGTTGTATCGAGCGTTCCTCAAAAGCAAAACCATCGTGGACAAAGAGGGTGTGCCGCAGTTCTACATCCGCCTGCTCGCTGATCTGGAGGACTATCTCAACCAGGTCTGTAGATCACACCGGAGCCAGCAGGACATCTAGTCACATGATTAAAGCTTGTTCATGAGCAATTAACAGCTTTTGCTTTCATGATAGCTATGGGAGGACAAGGAGGGGAAAAAGAAGATGAACAAAAACAACGCCAAAGCCTTGAGCACACTTCGGCAGAAGATCCGCAAATACAACAAAGATTTTGAAACCGAGATTGCCAGCTATAAAGAGGTACTGAACGGTAGCCCAAATGTTATTTGTATATGACATATGGGCATGTTTAAGATTGTTACAGTGTTTCCACTGGTCCTTAAATCTTAAATTCAGTTTAGGGTGTTTTTTTGGGGGTGAAATCCGAGAGCTTTCTCACCCTGCATAGACAGCAAAGCAACTGATGCATTCAAGGCCCAGAAAGGTAGTTTTCGTGTGAAAACAAAAATAATGACTTTATTCAACAGTTTCTTCTCGTCCTTCTCAGTGTCCACCGCAATGTGAATTGAAAAATGAAATATCAGTTGACATCCAATTTGTATATATTTTGATATATTAGGACATTACACATGCACTGAAATTGGTTAAATATTAAAACATATTCAGTATCTAAGACTTGCAGTTCCCGTTTTGCAAATTAATGTGTTCTAGATCGTTAAATGTATTTCATATTGTTTATCTTATTTTGCAAATGTAAAAATGTGTTCTGGGAGGGCATACAGTATTGATTTTATTTTTACAGGTCTAAAAGTCTTTCATTTGATATTTAAAACTCAGCAAAAGGCCGGTTTATAAATATACCTCACAAAATCTGTCTGTTTTTTTTTACTATTTTCATGGATACGGCAATGAAAGGGTTAATCCAAAACTTCATAGTGTAAAACACACAGTACAATATATAAAACTTAACAATAAGTAAGACTTTACAATAAGATTTAAGTTATTAACACTTACTGTATTAATAATCATGAACAAAAATTATTTGTTAGTTAATATTATGTTCAGAATGAATAAATTAAATTTGTATCTGTTAACATTAATACACTGTGAATGAACATGAACATTTTGATGAACTAACAATAAAAAAGATTAATGTTGTAAAAATATATTTAAGTTCCATTTTGTTCTTCATTTTGGCGGTAAACAACGTGTGCCGATTTTCAAGAGTGTTTGAGGCCCCCGAAACGCCCCTGATAGTCAAAAAAATAAATACTTATCCCTGGGGGATCAATAGGGGCCTGCGCCATTAGTGACTTGGGACATTTTTTAGGCCCAAGCCACTAATGGCGCAGGCCCTTATTGATCTAGTATGTCAGATTAGCTGTTTAAAATGTTCTGTTTTGCTGTCAGCCTCTCATGATTTACTCTGATGTTCCTGCAGAACCCTGAGCAGTCAGCTGAAGAAGAGGAGAAGGATGACATCGGCAGTGGTTCGTCTTCTCATTTATCTCTGAGCTGCTGTCCATTGAAGGTTGGAATGCTGTCTTGAGTCTTTATGTGCTCTTTCTTTGCTTGTTTGATGTGCAGCCTCGTCATCGGACAGTGATGATGAAGACGTGACTGCCAAGAGCTTAATGAAGAAGAAGCCTCAAGAAGAGGAGAAGAAGGCACCAGAGGCCAGCAAGTTCCTCAAAGGCGCTGCTGTAGGTCCAAACATGTCTTACACAGTTTTTAAAAGAACTAGAAAGTCACTTTGGGGCAAATGACTTGACTCTGTCATTGTGTCAGGATGAGGAGTCGGAGAGTGAAGATGATGAGGATAGTGAGGACTGGGGCTCTGATTCTGTGGACAGCGGCGGTGAGAGCGAGGACAACGAAGGAGCTGCAGCATCGCTCGCTGTGGTCTTCCTCAAAAAGTATGTGTTACAACCTTAAGCTGGTAAGTTTATTTCTCTTTAATGGCTTCAAGCATCTTTACACTCTGCACTCGCCGTCACAGAGCTCAAGACGGCGACAAGCACCCTGACCGCAAGAAGGACGATAAGAGAAAGAGGCACAAGAAGACTGAGCAGGTGGAGGAGGAGGTCGATGAAGATGGAGAAGCAGAGGAAGGAGGATGGGAGAAGGTGAAGGGCGGCGTGCCGCTGGTGAAGGAGAAGCCCAAGATGTTTGCCAAAGGCACAGAGATCAACAGCGCTGTGGTGATCAAGAAGCTCAGTGAGATCCTGCAGGCCAGAGGAAAGAAAGGAACAGACAGGTATCCCAAAAGCTCATCATTTAGACATTTGTGAATTCTATTAAAATATATATCGTTTGATCTTTTTATTTGGACTGCTAGGTTTTCAAATGGCATGACACCCAAAAATATGATATTAGTAATTACATGGTATTAAATGTATAGAACTATATTTTATACCCTTTAAATGTGATCTTCCATTGAAAATAGATATTAAAAAAAACTACCTCCTTGAAAATAAAGTATAAATTTAATTTAAATGTACAAAGATTTCCCCCCTTCTCCCATTTTTACCTAAGTTATGAGTTTGAAAAAAAAGTTTGTTTTTTGAAAAAATGTTTTTAAAATGTAATTTATTCATATGATCCGAGATGAATTTTCAGCATCAATCCTCCAGTCTTCAGTGTCATGTGATCCTTCAGAAATCATTCTGATATGATTAGCTGCTCAAGAAACATGTATTCTTGATAATACTCAGTGTCTGAAACAATTGTACTGGTTCATATTTTTGTGGAAAATGTGGCAAATTCAAGAATTTTGAAAAATGAATGGTTAAAAATAAAAATAGATTTAAGAAATTATTTCAATTTATTTGATATGTAAAATAATAATCCTCATATAAGCAGGCGTAAACACAAGCAAACTGTTTGTTCTGTTGTTGTTCAGAGCTGCTCAGATCGAGCTCCTTCACGCTCTGGCTGGCATCTCTAATGAGAATAACCTGGGCGAAGGCATCCTGGTCAAGATTAAGTTCAACATCATCGCCTCCCTGTACGACTACAACACCAACCTGGCCGCCTTCATGAAGGTTAGGGTCTCTCGGAGACGTGCTGATGGCATTACGCTCGTCACATGATTTCGACTCCCCTTATTGTCTTTCACTCCTCTCCAGGCGGATATGTGGAAGAAGTGTCTGGAATGCATCGATGAGCTTCTGGACATTCTGTTTGCAAACAGCAACATCTTCATTGGAGAAAACATCGCCGAGGACAGCGAGAACCTGGCCATCTCTGACCAGGTCCGTATCAACTGTGCACCTTTTCGCTTGTAACTGCTCAAAAGCAGTCACATTTAATGTCGCTGTGCAGAAATATGCCTGCAAAATCCATTGTTAGGAAGTTGCATAGCTGCACAAATTGGGGGAAAATTGCAAATTGCGTTGGTTTTTTATAAAAATTAAATTGCAATTTTTAAAATGACTTGTGCTACATAGCTGCACTATTAACAATAGCACATGAATTTGATCTAATGTTGATCGCTGTGATGCTCTCTTCAGCCGTTCCGTGTGCGCGGCTGTATTCTGACTCTGGTGGAGAGGATGGATGAAGAGTTCACCAAAATCATGCAGAACACAGACCCTCACTCTCAGGGTGAGTACAGACCGATTCCAGCCGCTGAACTCGTCTGGGGGGCGTGTGGCGTGACTCGTCTTCCTCTTCCTGTCTCACAGAGTACGTAGATAACCTGAAGGACGAGAGTCGTGTGTGTGGCATCATCGACCGTCTGCTTCAGTATCTGGAGTCTAAAGGCAGCACAGAGGAAGTGTGCCGCGTCTACCTGCGCAGAATAATGCACACCTACTACAAGTTTGACTACAAAGCCCACCGCCGCAGCCTGGGCCTGCAGGGAGAGACCAAGGTGAACGGAGAATAATGGCTTGTGGAAGCAGATGATGTGTTGACTTCACTTTTTAATCCTTTAGTTTTATTAACTTTTATTTTTCAGTTCGTTTTTACATTTCATTATAATGCTTCAACTTCAATAAAACTTAGAAATGCTGCCTTGGCTAACTGGACCATTTGTTTATATTGCCAACCAGTGATATTTTAGTATTTATGTACTGTTATAGGTTTTATTAATATTTTGAATTGCTTTTCTACCTAAAATTTTCATTTTAACTTTAGTTAAAATATTAGCAATTTCATATGCTTTTAGCTTATTTGGGATATTTTTTTTTATATAATATTTTAAATTAGTTTTTGTTTTATATAAATTTAAAGTGTATTTTTTTGTAGCAATTTCATATTTTTGTTTAAAAAAAAATGAAAAATTTAATTTATATTAACATATTTTCCGGGAATATAAGTCAACTTTTTTTTCATAGTTTGGCTGGTCCTGCGACTTAGTCAGGTGTGACTTATTTATCAAAATTAATTTGACGTGAACCAAGAGAAAACATTAGTCTACAGCCTTTTTTTTTTTTTTTTAGTTCAATATTTCAGCTTTATTTCAATAAACAAAAAATGTACTAGTTTAAGTTTTGGTTATTGTTAAAACCCTGATGCTGACCTTTGACCTCTTTGTCCATTAGTCTGAGCAGGATCAGGAGGAGAGCGAGGGAGAGGACAGCGCCATCATCATGGACCGCTTGTGCAAGTTTATCTACGCCAAAGACCGCACCGACCGTATCCGCACCTGCGCAATCCTCTGCCACATTTACCATCATGCCCTGCACAGCCGCTGGTACCAGGCCAGAGACCTCATGCTCATGAGCCACCTACAGGACAACATCCAGCACGCCGACCCTCCTGTCCAGGTGCGCACACCTTCCTCCTGGAGAACAACTGCTTGCTGTGATCCCCTGGCTCATCTCTTCTTCTCTCTTAGATCCTGTACAACAGGACCATGGTGCAGCTGGGCATCTGTGCTTTCCGTCAGGGCATGATCAAAGACGCCCACAATGCCCTTCTGGACATCCAGTCCAGCGGCAGAGCCAAGGAGCTGCTGGGACAGGGACTGCTCATGAGGAACATGCAGGAGAGAAACCCTGAGCAGGAGAAGATCGAGAAGAGGCGACAGGTACAGACACATCACACCTGACCGTTTTCTCTAGTGGCTCATGTTCAAAATATAAAGTCGCCTGCTTATTTGACGTCTGAATCCAAGAAGGCCTTGGTGAGTGGTTCTAGCAGGACTGGGTTGACACTATTGAACTCATTATTTATTGCAGTCTTCATAGATATTTTGAAGAATGTTGTTAATCAAACCGTTGCTGGTAGCTTTTGACTTCAATGATATGGACAAACTACTGTGGGAGTCAATGGGTACCGTCAGATGTTTGGTTACCAACATTCTTCATCTTTTATGGCATGCAACAGATGAAACTAACTCGTATAGATTTGGAAAAATTGGGTGAAATATATTTTGGGTTCCTGTTTTAGGTGCCGTTCCACATGCATATTAACCTGGAGCTCCTGGAGTGTGTGTACCTGGTGTCAGCCATGCTGCTGGAGATCCCTTACATGGCGGCCCACGAGTTTGACGCCCGCCGCAGGATGATCAGCAAACAGTTCCACCACCAGCTGAGGGTGGGCGAGAGACAGCCACTGCTGGGTGAGTGAGAGAGAGAACGAGGACAGATGGGAAATCCAAGTCAGCTCTTAATCCCAGTAATATGAATCTGTGACTTTGTCCTCCTCAGGTCCTCCCGAGAGCATGAGGGAGCATGTTGTGGCCGCCAGCAAGGCCATGAAGATGGGCGACTGGAGAACCTGCCATTCCTTCATCATCAATGAGAAGATGAACAGCAAAGTGTGGGATCTCTTCCCAGAAACCCAGTGTGTGCGGGAAATGCTCGTCAGGTAGAGACTCGAGGATCCTGACGTAAGATTTTAGCAGTTGTGTTTGTATTCTACTAATGTTTGGTGCTGTTTCTGAACATAAAGGAAGATCCAGGAGGAGTCGCTGCGCACGTACCTTTTCACCTACAGTAGCGTGTACGACTCGATCAGGTACATGTGATCAACACTCAGCCTAGTGACACAATTCTTCCAAAACATTCACTCTACTTATATCTCAGTTAACGTCAAGCATGCAAACATGCACAATTCCACACCTGCCATTTTTAATTGCCCCATGGGTTTTGCAGCTGTTCATGACTATCTTTTCCTCTCCTCTGCAGCATGGAGACTCTGTCAGAGATGTTTGAGTTGGAGTTACCCACAGTGCACAGCATTATCAGCAAGATGATCATCAATGAAGAACTCATGGTGAAAGAAAAACCGTCAGTTTAACCTGAACCTCCCATCCTCGTCCACACCAGTCCCTTCATTCTGCTCTTTTGTGCGTACTTTGCTCAGGCATCTCTCGACCAGCCGACTCAGACGGTGGTGATGCACAGGACGGAGCCCACATCTCTGCAGAACATGGCCCTGCAGCTGGCCGAGAAACTGGGCGGCTTGGTGGAGAACAACGAACGTGTCTTCGACCTCAAACAGGGCGTCTATGGAGGATACTTCAACAGAGGTACAAGACCCTGAAATCTGATTAAAGATCACTTTCAGGGAAAGGGAAATTGCATAATGTAATGTTTTCTTAAATAAATTAAGAAAATCAATAATAGTAGTTCAATTATATGAAAAAATTTAGTGCTTCGGTTTGTTTTTATTTATAATGTCATATAACTTGTCATATTTATTGAAGATGTATAGATGTGAATATAATTTCATAATCTAATATGTGCATTTATGTATACGTATAAATATATAATGTAGAATTTTATATATGTATATCTTTTTTTTTTTTTTTTACTAAATATGTAGTGCATCTATATATAAATATATGTATGGGTATAAAATTTACTAAGATTAAGTTTCTTTATAATTATGTATAAATACATCACATAATTAAAGAAAATATATTTATGCATGTTTGTTTTTAATTGAGCTGAACTGCCATAACTTAATTTCAAATCACTTAAACCTCTCTCTCTCTGTCACAGATCAAAAAGGAGGTTACCAACAGAAGCAGAACTACCAGAGAGGTAATTATCATTCCCACAGCCATCTGAATACACACACACACACACAGTAGTGGTGTAACATTACGCAAAAATCACGGTTCGATACGTACCTCGGTTTTAAAGTCACGGTTTGGTTCATTTTCGGTACAGTAAGGGAAAGAAATGCAAACATTCAACTGCAGGTTGTATATTACTATAAACTTTTTTTTTTTTTTTTACAATTTTACACTTTTTTTTTTTTCTTTAAAATACTTTTTAATTAGATATATCTAAAATAAAAAAAGAATAAGAAATAAAATACTGCTGCAAAGTTCTCCACTAAAAAAAAAAATACTGTCTCAAACAAATATCATATAATAAAATATATTAAAAAAATAAATAAATAACTATGATTACAGTGCAGCATTACAAATCCCAGCGTGTAGGCCTGATAATATAAAAAAAAAAAAATATATATATATATATATATATATATATATATATATATATATATATATATATATATATATATATATATATATATATATATATCTATCCAAAGTGTAAAGTACAGCATCAACAGTTTCAGTTTTTAGACCTGCTCAGATTTCGTTATTGCGTTGGACCGATCGGAATTAAGAGCAAAGGTCTGTTTAAATGCTGACGGGGGCTGCGTTTGAATTACAATAATTTTTTTCCTAGTTATAATGATGTTCACACTCGCGTGAAAACCTTAGGCCAGTGACACACTGGCATATATCACCTGTCAAACAGTCTATTTTGCTGTCAATACTGTTGACGGTGTCCTTTATTAGTAGGCTTTATATTTATGCTCAACATGAAGTATAGATATTGTTGTCGTGAAGACAAGATCCTGGTCTGTCGGCGGTCTCCATCTATGTCGGAACACACGTGCACCGTACCGAAAGCCCTGTACCGAAACGGTCCGGTACGAATACACGTACCGTTACACCCCTAACACACAGCCATGCATATGACAGCCCACACACATTCAGATTGTACTCTTGTGTGCTTTTCGTTTGTGTCCACTCGACACAGCTGCTGTGCAGTGTTGCTGCCAGTGTGTGTGTGTGTGTGTGTTCAAGTGCTTTGTGCAAGTTGAAGTGCATGTGCGCCTGTGTCTCTAAACACTTTTCACTATGCAGCTCCAGACCAGAGGGGAGGTTACCACCAGAAGCAAGGTTACCAACGAGGTGGTTATGAACATGTTCAATCATTCAGTCATTCCTTCATCCACCTTAACTCACCTGTTCACTCATTTCTGCCTTCACCAATGAATGCGCTGGCAACCTTCTTCTCTCTCTCTAGCTCACTGTCTCGTTCTTCCTTGACAACCTCAAAGCAGCTTCAGTCTCTTGATATGAACTGTAAGAGCCGCCCATGTGACTTCTGAAACTCAATGAGTGTGTTTCTCTGTTCTCTGTCTGTCACTGCTGTAGATCAAAAAGGCGGTTACCAGCAGAAACAGAACTACCAGCGAGGAGGATACAGGAACCAGAACCAGAGCTCCTACTGATCCCAGAGCAGCTTGTTCACACACAGCTTCATTCCAGAACCAGACTGCAGGTTCCTCTGCTCTGCTCTCCTCCCACCAACTCCAGATGTGTGGCAATACGTCAGCTTTACCCTCAGTTTTGCAGTGCTATAGTTTGCAGATAACACCAAATCATAAAAGCTCAGTTTTATTGTTAACACATAAATTGGCTCCACAGTTAGCTTGTTTTTAGTGTAATTTGAGAGCTTGAGTTTCCAGTGTCGAGGCTTCTGCAGTTTTGGAGATGATATAGTGGGCTGGGAAGGAAATATCAAGTTATTTGTGTTATGATCTGGTGAATTAATAAAGATTATTCAGTCAAAATGAAGTAGCGTTTCTGTCAATCATTCCGTCGAACACAAGCAGCTTTTTATTGGTGAACGCTGTGACTTGTGTGAAATCTTTCACCCACAAAAATGCTGAACAATGGTGTGATCAGTGTGAGGATTTTTATTTTTGTGCTTTTAGTACAATTGTGAAAGCATCCACTTGCCGCTTGTGGTTCATGTGTCTTTTTGCAGTGAAATCTACGAAGTAAATGTAAGAATAACTTTTAAACTGTTAAACTTTTTAAACCTATACACCCACACACACACAAGTGGTTTTTGGGAGATGGCGGGACAACTGATATATACACCTAACTGTTATAAAGAGGGTTTTTTTCATAGACTCACAGAAAGATCACAAGTGCCTCAGAAGAGAAAGATCAGTGTAAAGGGCAAGTGGCAAAAGACGTAATAAATCCTAAGTGGAATGATGGCTATGCGTTGGAGACATTAGCCTTGTGGAAAATAGTGCCCTCTGGTGGACATTGAGGATGATTTAGGATTAAAATGAACATCGAGTCAAAATTAGCCAATCATAAGTGAACATCATATTTAAAGAAGTTTGGCTTTGTAACACTTTTTTATTATTATTATTAAATTTGGTTTAAATTTGACTTTTTATTTTATTTTAGAAGCTTCTTGTGCTCAAGGCTGCATTTATTTGGTAAAAAAAATAATACAGGGAAAAAAGTAATATTGTGAAATTTTAAAATAATTTTCAAATAGATTTCCTATAATAATTTTCCACTTTGATACATTTTAAAATGTAATTACTCCAGTCCACAGTGTCACATGATCTTTCAGAAACCATTACTGATCACTGTGGACATTGTGAACAAAAACAACAAAAATCAAGTAAATTATATTCAGATATATCACACCACTTCTCTACGGTGTTGTGCTTATTCGAGGTGTTGAGTGTAGTGCTGTTTACCTGACCTTATTTAAACCCTCTCTTTGTCCAGCACCATATGGAAAAGGAGGAAATGGAAGGAGGGGTTCGAGGTAATTATCACCTGGACTTTAATGACCATTCCCCAGTTTCTAAAGCACACCCACTGTCAACACCTGACCATGAGCAAATGTCATGCAGAACTGGGATCAACCCTGAAGACTGACACCGAGATGATGCTTAATACTGATGATTGAGAGAGAGATTGTTTTAACAGACATCAGTTTTATTTGTTTTAAATTCTCACTTTCATGTTCTGTCATAATTTGCATGTGCTATACTTTCTATAGGGGGTGAATTCAGGTAAATCGGGACTCTTTTTGGCCCAGTTATCCTGAATTAACCCTATTTTTTCTTAACAAGTCACTCATATGTTATCATGATTGGCCAGCAAAGTGCATCAGCCATGTCCTCATTTTTTTTGTCAAAAGTTTTTAAAAGTTTCAATATGTTCCTCACAGTTTTTAAGAATAGAGCATCTGGAAAAGCAAACTAAAATGTTAACTATTTGCTTCATTATTTATCCAACTAAATTAGATTTGCCAATTGTTGGCATTTTATGACAGGAATAAAACCTCTGGTGTGTTGTAAGGTATGAATGTGCAAGGTCTTTATATGTAAACAGACTAAGGTCTAGCAATATTATTTTGTGTATGCCACTTTTTTAATTTTTGTTTCTGATGCAATGACATTTAAACATTAAAGTGTGTGTTAAGTGTTTAAAGTGTCCAAATGCCTTTTGGACCCACCAGAGAATGTGGATTCGTATGTACACACACACACACACACACACAAACACAAGATTATACAAAAATAAAAATACAGTTAAACTCATTCAAACTTTATTTTGTAATTTAGGCATACAAATAGAACTAGGAAATAATATAGATCATTATTCAACTTCACAAAGCATAGTCAGGATAAAGCAAAAACAATCTAAACTTCTTTGTCAGTCATAAACACTAAGAAGTTTTACATTTTAAACTACGCTTTGGTTTGTCTCTTTTTGTCTAACAGGTCTTCCAATGCAGTCATAAAATGTACAGTGCTTCCATCATCTTCAGAGCAAAGTTGCTGATTAATGCAGACATCACAATCTTCATGCAAACTTTGTCTAACATGTTGTTTTTCTCTTTATTCTCAGAATACTGCTCTTCCGCTAAGGTCAAAGTAAGAGCCCTGGCCATGAGCATGGGCATGCTGTGGCTGTCTATAAATATGCCTCAGGGGTAAATGCAGGGTGGACCGAGGATCCTGACAAAGACGGAGTGGGTAGGGAGGAAAAGGGTTATAAAGGGATGGGGGGGGAGCAGAGGAGGAGAGAGAGGAATCAAGAGAAGGGAGTAATGAAGGGTGCAGTACCATATCTGGCAGATAGGGGGCAGTGGAACTGAGCTGCGAGAAGGTGCCTATCTCAGTGGGAGCTACAGCAGGATATGCGTTTGAAGAGGAAGGGCATTGTGGATGGGTCGAGGCTTGAGGAACCTGGGGATTAAACTGAGATAGTAACTGGGAGGTACTTGCGGTTTGGATTGGGGGAAAAGACTGGGAGGTAATCTGACAGGGGTTTGCCGTTTGGGGTGGCATGTGATGGAAAGAGGGATTAGGGTAGGACTGGGAAAATGTAGATTGAATTTGAGTTGTATTCGGGATCGCAGGGACACTATGGAAAGAGCTAGATGAGGGCAGAGTCAGACTCTGGAGAGGATGTGGACCAGATGGGATAGGAGTTGAGAAGGGGTAGGAAGTGTGAGAGGTGAGAGTTGGTGCAGGGTTTTGGAGAGACCCAGGATTGGTGTGTTTGGGTAGAGATGCAGGGAATGAAGGGACTTGATATGCTGTTGTAGGCTGCAGTGTGTTGGGAATGGATTGCATTGGGCCTTGATGGATAACATTGGTGGAAGGCAATGAAAAGTATCCAGTTGTTGGATGAATTGCGGTACCCAAGTTGTGGCTATGGTTCTGTTGAACAGGGGGAAAGGGGAAACCCATTGGGTTTGGATTGGAAGGTGTTGGCTGTGCTGCCGGAGGGAAGGGGAATGCGGTTGGAGTTGTATTTGGGTCAGAAGGGGTGGGAATTTGGTTTGGGTTGCACTGTGGCACTGGCTGAAAGGGTAGAACAGATTGGGGTAGACTTTGACATGGAGGGGATGTTGGATCGGGGTCATTTGAGGATTGCACCGGAGGGAAGGGAAAGGCAGTTTGGGTTGGGTTTCGGACTGCAGGAGTCACTTCGTCAGATGAGTGTAATCCTCCATCATCCACTTGATTTTGGCCAGGGTCAATGGTTAACCCAGAACTTTGACAAGAAGAGGAGGGGATAGACTGGAAAGGTGGATTTGTAGGTGTATGGGGGCTTAGGTTGTCCTGGGATTGGTCTGTTGGGAGAAGAGAGTGGTAGGATGATGAGGGGAGAAGGTGCGGAGAGCTGGAGTGAGAGATGGGAGGGTATGAAGAGCCTGGGGGAGAGGTTGTAGAGGTATTTAGACCAGGAAAGTCTGATGAAGGCATAGAGGAATATGTGGACATAGAGGGTTGTGATGAAACCATTGAAGACTGGGGAAGCTGAAGCTCAGAGTTCTGTGTGGAGGACACCATGGAATAGATGGAAGATGACTGAGGCACTGATGCATGAGCTGAGCTGAGCTGACGAGTTGGGAAAGTTGATGTATATCCAGAAAGGCCCATCATTTGTCCAGACCTGTAACAAAAAGTAAGACTATCTTCGATAAATATGCCCCAAAACATTGAAAGCTGCTGTTAACGAAGCCAGGAGGTTACAGCACTTACCCATCCATCAGTGTGTCATTTACATTGTTTTCAGAGGATGTCTGTTGTTGACTCTCCATTGAGGAAATCTCAGAGGTCAAGAATTCTAGGGGCTGGTCAGAGACTGTCTGATCTGGAAGGGATGGAACTTCTGTATGAAAACCTGAGTCTGTTATTGGGAGGGCGGAGTTTATAATGGAGAGGGCGGAGTTTGGAATTTCCACCGACTGTGGTAGGAGCTCAGTAGAATCACATGGGTCACATGACTCTGAAAGAGGAATAAAGAGAGAATAGTGTCATAAAGCAAGAAAGCAATGTTTGGGAAACCAAGTACATTTTTAGTAAAGTATTGTTTCGGGATAAGAGTAAATGTATATTTAAAAAAAAAAAAAACTGGTAACATCTCATGCATTTTTTTTTATGTTTCATTTATGTCTTGGTTTTGTAAAGTCGTAGATTCTGATGTAAACAAGACATCAGTATCCTCACCAATATCCAAACATTCATCTTGACTGGAAGGGATTTTCCTCTTCAGTCTTGCCTCTCTTTGTCTGAGGAAAACAACAGAAAACTTATATTTTGTTCTCAGTCCAGATGTCTAAGGATGTTTTTGTGTTTAAACAAGAAATGATTTGGCTACTATTAGTTAATTATTAAGTTATATTGGTTTATCAGATTTAACTTACTTTTTGCAGTTCATGCCATTCTCTCTAAAGCCTTTCGCAAAAGGATTTGAGTTAATCTTCAGTTCAGTAATCTAGGAGAAAACAAGATTGAAAAAAAAAACACTAGTTAGTTTATTAGTTGCACTAATTGAATATATATATAGAGAGAGAGAGAAAGGTATTTTTCTTTCACCTTGCTGTTCTGGTATGCAGTGACTGTAATAAACTGTGTTTCGGGGAAGGTGAAAGAGTGCTGGGCTCTTCCCCACATCAGCACATCACGGGCTTCGATCACATGGACTCGTGGCTGGTAGCGATGCAGAGAGTGGAGAATGATCTTTAGGGGAAAGAGATGGAAACCACCGTCAAAGCTGTGGTATTGCTGAGGTACTGAGGAATTATTTAACAAAGACATAATGGCAAAACCAAAATTACGCTTCAAAATAACTTATTATTATGTAATGAACCAAAATGTTCTGTTTAAGAGTTCAAATCTAGACACTAAAATTACACAATATCAAAAGTGCCATATATATATATATGGCATTAATGTGAGAATAATGAATATAAGTACTTATAAATAGCCAACATGCATGCTAATAAGTAACTAGTTAATAGGGAGGGCTAAAGTGTAACCCAAATTTGAATACTGATATTGAAAGACACATTTAACTCACATATCCTTGTGCATCCAGAGTGTTATTGGTGAGTTTGGCTCGGTGGAAGGATATGGTGCGGTTCTGCCAGTGTTCTCCAGTCGCAGGAGAGTCCGGGTGGATGAAGACACGGTCCGGCAGCCGAGCCTCCGCTCCTCCAACCACCTGCCAGCTGTTGTCTTGAAATCGATAGCGAGAGGAATCAACAGGTACAATGTCTAAAAGAAGAATGTAACGCAGTGATGGGTTCAGCCCTGACAGCTTCACTCGCAGCTGTGGAAACATTCTCCTGAAAGAAAAGAGGTTAAAAATATGAAAAGTTAGCAGACTGGCCAAAATGTTCCAAACTAGCATTTTTCAGATGCAATATAGACTATTTCTTTCCATACTCCAAATGTGCTCACCTGCCCTTCTTAGTCACGATCATCTCCGTACCAACTGTGCTGAACTGTTTCCACAGCGAAGCATTCTCAAGCTCCATCTTGACGTTGTCCTGTGGAGCCCCGGGAGTCTCTGCAGTGGCAGGAGGGGGCTGCAGCAGTCGAGGGGGAAGCCCACGAGCTGACATCTCACACGTAGTAGGATAAAGTGGCACATGTGCTGGGGGTTCATGTTCTAGAAGAGATGAGCACGCAGACAGTGACATCTGTATGTTAGAATTTACACTTATTGGCCTTGATTGTTCCATGAAGAGCCTTTAACATCCATGGAATGTATCCAGTTAAAAAAGGTTCTTTAAACTGTTAAAATGTATTTCACACTTCTTTAAAGAACTGCTAACTGAAAGGATGCTTGGCGAAGCAAAAATGGTGGTTCTATGGCATCATTACAAACCCCCTCCTTTCTGGAACCTTTATTTTTCAGAACATGATAATTTTGTGAAGTTTTGAAGCACATAACTATGACTTTGAGTTTTCTATCAGTCAAATGTGCAGGAAAAGTCTTCTAATGTACTTTTAGTCTCTATAAAATATTTGAGACTTCATTCTTCTTAGCACTCATTATACATCTTATATTCTTAAAAATAAAGGTTCTTTATTGGCATTTTTTTGGTTCCTTGAAGAACCTTTAACATCCATAGAATAATTCCTTGAATAAAAAGCTTTTTTATAGCGGACAAAAATGGTTCTTTTAAGACCTGTTCTTTAAAACATTCTAAAAATAAAACCTGCAAATGCATCTCTCATTTTCTTTTAGTTTAACTTAATAAAACTAATATGTAGACTATACAGTCCTTTAAAAAAAAAGAAACATAATGACAACTTTAAAAATAATGGATAGAACTTTAAAAGCAAAAATAAAACAGAAAATGCAAAAATAAATACTAATACAAATATAAAAATATTTGGGGAACCAAAATGTTTCTCCTATGGCATCACAGAAGAACAGTAGAAACTTTAATTTTAGGAGTAAAATGTCTGCAAGCACTTACATACTAACTTATTAAATAAATCTCTGCATTTACACTCACATGCTAAATAAAATTCATGCTTCTTTCTATGATTTTTCCAGCGATTGCAGTGAACGTCTCTCTTACCTCTATAATAGCAGTCGCTCAGTCTCTGAGGTCCCAGGGCCAAACTAGGGTACATTTCCACACCCAGCATGTTTTTTGTCCTTGCTTCACTTCTGGGTTTATCAGTGTCAACTCAACACCTCGCTCACTGAGCTTTCATAATGGAGAAATACTGTTTCAAAGTCTTCTGCTTGTCTTCTTTCCTGCTTCTGAAGACTGTTCCTTTCTGTATCTTCTCTTCTAATGTCTCTGCGTTTGTCTCCTTGTGCATTATATAGGTGAGTGCACCTTCACACGTTTACCAAATGGTGAGGTCTTCACACGTCTTCCCTCTTCTTCTGTTTCTTCACGGTCCATCTTTTGGGCCCAGCATTCCTGCTCTTAACACACGGGCTAAATAAACACTGTCTTACATTGCTTAGCACATCAAACCTAAAACATCAGTGTATGTTAATGTATGTGATGTTACTTTCAAACGGCTAAAGCTGTAAGAAAAATCCAAAGCTAGTAGTTTTTAGACACGGATTTGTATTAACTAGTTCCTGCTTTGACAGGTATATGTGAATCTCTCTACATTTTATTGATCTGCATCACATTGTACCCACAGAAAGAAAGAAGAAATACACACACACACACACACACACACATATATATATATTTGTATATATGTATATTTTAATGTAGATCTCTTAGACAGTCAATGGAGACTGTCACTGAAATATTTCACTTCTCAGATGTTTCTTCTATAAAGAGGCCCTATTAATTTCATATGCATATCTTTGAATGTGAAAATTGTATCCAAAATTACTAAATAAATAATTGCTCCTATGGATATGATTAAAAAGTCAATAAATAATAATAATTATATATATATATATATATATATATATATATATATATAATTATATATATATATATATATATATATATATATATATATATATATATATATATATATATATATATATATATATATATATATATATATAATTATATATATATATATATATATATATATATATACACACACACACACACACACACAGAGAGAGAGGAGCTAGAACAGAAACACGACACTACAGTAAAAAAAAAAAACACTGTGAAATAGTATATATTTTTATTAATTCATGGTAAATGTATTACATAAATTAGTTTTAAACTAATTCAGTTTGTTAAAACTAGTTAACGCATTAGCTATCATGCTAGAAATATAACATTTTTAGAGCATATATTAACCTGGATTAATGATCATTTATAAAATATATATTATGTTCATTTGAATTCACATTTGTACATAATACGCTAATAACTAATGGTAATAAAAAGAATGTATATGTTGAAATTAACTTATATAATAAATTCTTTAAAACTATTATTTTGATCCATGTTATGCATTACACTAATATAAGCAAACTGAGCCATAATTTAAATATTATATTATATTATATTATATTATATTATATTATATTATATTATATTATATTATATTATATTATATTATATTATATTATATTATAATAGTACAGTATTCCAATAACCCCATAGGACAAGTGTTTAGAAAATGCATGGATATTTATTTACTTATTTATTTATTTATATATATATATATATATATATATATATATATATGTGTGTGTGTGTGTGTGTGTGTGTGTTGGTGGGTTATGTTTTGAGAAAGCATGTGCTTGACTCGCTCACAACCTGATTCTCATGGATCGAACTGCTGACTGAGCTGGTGTCGGGTTGGTTTTTCTCCCACAATGAGAAGAAAGAGGAAGGTCACACTGAAAATGCTTTGTGAATGAATGCCACTTACATGATGTAATGGCACAACTGTATATGGACTGTCTGAACCACTTCCGCTAGCCATATATGGTTTTACAGTTGACCGGATGAGGAACACTAGATCTATCATTAGGTAATTCTAAGAGGATTTGATGTCTAGTTTAATGTTGGCCTTTGCCCTCAGCTCTGTTCTTCTCTCTCAGTTGGTGGTGAGGGTGGGCTTGCAGGTGGAGGCGTTTGACGGACAGTTTGGTCACTGCTGCAGTTTGGTCTCTTAGGTAAACACTGACGTTCAGACACCATCCAAATGTCTTTTGACAGTTTAACATATGTTTCAGATGATGTTTGTTGAGCAGGACATTATAAAAGCACTGCATATTTTTGTAGGATGACCCTTAAGTTCACATCACCCTTTTCCTTCAACAAAAACCCAAAAGGATTTTCCAGTGGCTTTTCGATTATTAAGAAAATTTATAATTCGTACATGTTTTACACAGTTTAAGAGACTAAATTATGCAAGCCCATTTCCAACACTAAATAAAAAATAAAACAAGGTAGTTGCAACTTTTTTTATCACAATTTTGACTTTATAACTCATGTGTAACTCACATTTCACTCACTAAGGCACATGTGCTGTGATGATGTGACAACAAAATGATTTGATTTTATTTGATTCGACAATTGCAGGTTTATATCAGAAAACAATTCTAAATTGTAAGATAAAAAGTCACAATTACCTTGTTTTATTTCTTATTTTGTGGCGGAAATGGGCTTCCATACTGAGTACAATCACCAGAAATTAAAAGCTAAATGTGTGTTATAAACAAACTACACTTTGGTCGCATGATCTCTTGAACTCTTTCAGTCTTTATTGTAAAACCGTCCCTGAAAGTTTGAGTTAGAATAGTTAACAAGAGTGTGATTATGAACCCAAAAAGTGATTATGGATTTATATGTTCAACTTGATCACGTTTAATGCCCATTTAACCAAACAACTGCTTTTTTATAGACAAGCAAAGTCTTTATGTAGTAGAATAAAACATGAAAATATCTTAAGCTTGTGTTCACCACAGACCTTATTTCATGCATTTAACAAAAAAAAAAAAAAAAACCATTGACTTCAGGATGATGGGACCAGAAGTGTTAATATGCTATCTTGAATCCAGACATCATCCCTGCAGCAATGAGAGACTCATATTCTGATGTTAATACGAGCTCGGAGGGTCAGTTGTTGTTGTAGTTGTTGTTTGCGCTGTGGACTCACAGGCGGGTGATAAAGCGGGGCTGTGAGAGACAGGGGAAGTGGAGGTGTCGCTCTCACAGGGGGGTGGATGTCATTACTGACTACAGCGTGCGTCCGTTTAGAGTTTATAGGGACTGTAAGGCCTAATGGCAGCTAATGTGTTTATGCGAGCCCAGGTGTGTGTCTTTAAGCAACAGTAGCACGACAGGCTCCATTCATGCTACATTAGCGGCAATGAGGCCGTTTAGTGTGAGGAATTGTGCCTTATTTAAATCCGCTTACTTAAAAAGTTGCAAGACCTGGTAATGCCTACAATAGATTTCAATAGAGTTTCATTTGAATGGACCATGGTTCCACAAACCCCTTTTTTTCAAGGTTTTTAAAGTGTTAAGAACATTTTAATAATCTAATGGACCTTTTTTCTACTATATAAAACACTGGATGTTAAAGTTTTTTCAGATCTGTAATTTTAAGAGCATAAACATACTGTTATTCATATGAATATACAAAAGCATTGGTTACACTTCACACTCACGAACTCTTTTCATTGTGTTCATTTGTTAAAATGTGAACACTATTAATGGAAATGTTGCGACTTGATGAGGGTGAGACAGGCCAGAGGTATATTTATCAGCTATAAGAAAACATTTTGAAAAACTTTGATTTTCTTATAATGATATTTAATCTGATACTAACACTGGAAGTGTGATTATGGATAGTATATTTTTGGATTCTTTGATTTACTGTACATTATTGAATTATGTTATATTTATAATCAATTACTGGTGGAAATTGTTGAAAAAAATATTTTATTATTAAAATGTACAAGTTTTACCCCAAAGAATTAATAATAAAAAAAAATTTTTTAAATGCTATACAGTAAAAAAGTTTCCTTAGCAATATGGAGAAAAACTGTCAATTGTTTAACATCACATCAAAGGTAATTTCACTATAAAATAATCTAAGATGTATGATTCATTCAAATAAAAGCTGAGTTTTACTGAAAAAAAACAAATAATAATAATAATGTGGGGGAAAAAATGTTGACTCAGATATTGCAAAATTACAAAGAAACAGCACGTAAAATGAATTAAAGGTGAAATTTTGAAGATGAAAACTGAAATAGGATTTTCTTGTATTATTTTTTTCAGTGTATGAACTACCATATCATTTATGGTATAATTCATCATTTAAAGTACATTTCTCAAAATCTCAACCTGCCAATATGACTATACTGCAATAGTGTGTGTGTGTGTGTGTGTGTGTGCGTGTGTGCGTGTGTGTGTGTGTGTGTGTGTGTGTGTGTGCGCGTGTGTGTGCGTGTGTGTGTGTTTATTATTATTTTTTCACCATAAACAAAATATTGAACGGTAGTTTATAATGTCTGGTTAGTTTGACTTGGTATTTTTTTTTAATGGTAATACAATGAAAAGATATTGTAGCTATGGTGATTTAATGTAAACTGCTCAATCATATGGAGTATGAGGAAGTATTTCCCGTGTTTTGATTGTTGTGTGACTATGATCTTCTGTATGACTGTCTGTGCACATGATGCTGCTCGGACATTCAGACCAGGTTTCACTGGAGTTTGCCCAAAGGCTCAATTCCAGTCAAAGTTACTAAAATATGCTGGGGTCATTTTGAGGTAAAATCTGTTGTATTTGGCAAAGGTGTAGTCTTCAACCTTTACCTCTGTTTAACTAGTCCCACCTTCCAGATTACACATGGGATGGATTCAGATTCAGCCATTAACATTAAGTCAGAAAACATTTGACATTACATCATCATGATGACATCACGGGGAATTTTCAAGCCATAATGACATGAAAAAAAAGGATATTCTTCAAAATGCATCTCAGTTCTTAGAAAGAGCTTGTCATGCGTTACTCCAACAGCCCTGTGTTATTACTCAAGCAGAAGTGTTGATTTGGTCGAGTCAGAAGGTTTGATTCATGTGGAGCTTGTGAAACAATGACCACAAACCACCTTCAGTTCAGATAAGGGATAAAATACGTCTTTTCACAACCATCTCAAAACCTTATGATTATTTTTATAAGGTTTCAAAGATTCTTGGTTCACAGTCTCGACGAAAGTATATGAATAAGATATGAGATTTGATTTCTTTGTTCAGTGAAATAGCATTATTTTCTTTTTTGGATATCAGTTGGTACCTAACCACAAACCCAAGTCTTACGCACGATCACATGTTCAGTTAAACAGAATACATAGCATAAAAGCTTCAACAGATAACACACATAAAGCAAAAGAGCACAGAACTGTTTCAAAACAGCTCAACTCAGACTGTGAAGAGCTGCTGATTCTGATATTTGATTTATAGAAACTGTAACTTAATTCTATCAAAGAGCAGTTAGTGAGGAATTGGCTGGTTAAAGAGTTTTCAGCATGGACGTCCTGAGTGGGATTCTTCTCCTCTGCTTGGCTGTTGGGCTTTATGTCGTTTGCTCGCTGTACTTTCTACACAATCCCTGGATTCTTCATAAGAGGAAACAGCTGAAATTCTTCTGCAGAAACATTTCACACAGAGCAGGCAAGTGGACCATGTTCTTTTCAATTTAAGTGGCACTACTTTGATATAATTACAACTTATGTACATAACTAATAATACATAACTCTTTTAATACTTAAAAATAATAATAAAGTACTTAAAAATGGGTTCAAATTCTGGGTATGGATGTTCTGTGTTATAGTAATTGTAATCTGACCATAATTGGATTTTTTATTTTATTTGTAAAGGTAAAAACAGTAAACCTTTAAGATTATTTCTAACATATTATTAAAGAGCCAGTAAGATGAAAATTCTAAGCTTCCTATCACTGTTTATAAGTCCTGTACAATAGGTTTAAATCCATCCAAGGTTAAAAAAAACATTGTCATTTTGTCAAAATATCATTTTAAAATTGGCAGTGAAAATAAAACAAACTTGCCTTTACAATTAAAAGCACACCGTCTCCTCGCATAGACAGTAAAAGAAATGGACACAGCGACCCCATTGGAACTCAATTGAGACAAATGAAGCCCAGTTTTAGCGTTTTTTAGCACTTCCGTTTCTGACGCGCAGACTCAAACGAAGCTTGACGACGTCAGCAACCTGTCTGACAGATGTAAATCTTCTAAGTGGCTGTGCGTGCAAACTGCCATCGTTAATCTTGCAGAGACGGCGAGCTTGAGCGGGGAGTTCTTTGTCGTGAGTGAGCAGGAGTAAGTATTCTGATTGATTATTTTGTATAGTATTTTAAAATGTAACGCCAGTACGCCATATTAAGTTAATTGCCTGCGAGCTTCTCCTCCTGTCTGTACGGTAATGCGACAGAGAGCCGAGTGGTTATGACGCAATCGTTAGCCTATTTTTTACAAAAACTGTTTATACGGGGCCATAATGTAACATAGAAGGTAATGGAGCCCTTTATACATTGTCGTGTATCTTTAGAAATAAATAATGGACAAACAGAGTCTTTAAACGCCTCAGATGTAAAGTTATTCGCTGTCAAAGTGACGCCAAAATGAATGGGAGTCAATGGGAATGCTAACGCAAGTGAAGTTCTGCTAAAAGATGGCAGCCCCCACCCGACTTCAACTTCCGGTCGAGTTCCTTGCCCCTTGGTCTCCTCGACATGATGCTCTCACACCAGCCAGAGCGTCTGTGCGTGGGGGGTGGGGCAGGTCAGACTTCCGTTTCTCCCAACACGGTGGGCGGAGATTATTATGCAAAGTGTTCTAGTGACGTACATAGAGATGGGCAAAAGATTTGAAATCTATAACGATTCGTTTCAGCGATTCATAGTTGACTCCTTACTTTAGAAGCCAATAACTTTATAAATCGTGTACTTTTTGGTTTAATTACTTTGCACATTGTTTACACTGATGGACAGCTACATCATACACTGTAATACAGGTAATTTTTGTATCTGTGTGGCTCTTTAAAAATAAATTATAATAATTTGCATTAAATATTTATTTTTTAAAACATTCGTTTTTCACAAAATGTGAATATTAGAAACAGTGTTTTAAATATTTGTATAAAATATTTTTAGAATGTAACACTTTTTTTCTTCTTTTCTTTAAAATTCTTCTTGAAGCTAAAACAGTAGTATGATGCTAGCAACACCATGATCATGGGTTCAATTCTCAGCAAAATTTACATTTGTGAACTTATATATAAAACACATCTTCAATGCAGCGTAAATTCTTTTATAAAAGTGTCTGCCATTGGTAGTTAAAAAACTGACATGACAAAAACATTATTTTTATTTTTTTCTATTTTGGGTTTTAAGCTGCCATTAACCATTACACTTGCAGGTCAAATTAACTAGCTAACATCATAATCATATACATTTCATCTGCACATTCAATAACACCTCATTGCCAAAACTTTGCTAGCCATATACATAAAAACATGTATATATATATCAAAAACAGTATTTTCAACAACTCAAAAATGTGTTTAGGTCAAATTGGCCCGAAACATAATATAAGTGTTCATTAAGTAACAGCACGACAATTACTGTATTATTTTTTCAACAGGTTCTGGAGAGAAGATAGAAAACACAATGGAAGCGTTTACACAGTGAGTTTCTCTTTTGCTACATCTGCTTCCTCTATTCCTCCCTCCTCCTAACGATCTGTTCATCTCATGGTGTGGTAGTGCTGTGTCTGCGGGGACTGAGATGTTGGAGATGGACTGTCACATCACATCAGATGGACATGTTGTCATTTCACATGATGACAACCTTATGAGACAAACCGGATATGACCAAACAGTGTCGTCTCTTAGATTCCAGGTAGATATTTTAAACATTAAACTTTCTCTTGTCATCTTCCTATGATTTGGGATGATCTTTGAATCCTGTTTTGTATGTTGCAGGATTTGCCTCTCTATAAAGAGCGACTCGAGGTCACATTTAATGTTGGTAAGTACTTTGATACAACTCTACACTCTCCAGTTGAACACTATGTAGCACTTTAGTGAAGCGCTAATTATTAAATATGTAATGTTATCATGTGTTAGGACACTACAGTACAGGAAAGGACAGGAAGTTTGTGTTGCTGGAAGATTTCTTTAAGAAATTTCCCAGCATCCCAATTATACTTGAGATCAAAGTAAACAATGACTTGCTCATCAAAAAGGTAAGATCTTCTTTTTTTTTTTTTTTTTGCAATATCTCTTCTACCTGTTGTCATTAAATTCATATTGCTGATAAAAGTGTGTTTCTGAATCTCAATGCTTCTCTGGATTATGGTTAGGTTTAAAAAATATAATTTGTCATGAAATAATCTTTCTCTATTTTTTAAATGCATCCCTGTTCAAGCTTGCCCTTGTGAAGCAGAAAGACACTTTAGCAAACTTTCTAAGAGTACTTTTATATAATATTTATTTTTTATTTTTTTCGTTTTTGGATACTTTTTTTCAATTAAATTTTACCCAGTTAAGTAGGATATAAGTACTGTACATCTTTAGCCTATATATAATTTTAGAATTAGGCTACTTTGACAATAGACGAGCATTTATGGCAAGCTAAAATATTCTTTACTGTCATTTCTATTGATAAAATAATAAATAACAAACTACTGTTAAAATTATAATCAGGAACCTCATACGTTTAAATATGTTACTCCACACATAGACAACAAATATATACTAATCCAGAGTATTTAAAATGTACTTTAAGGCGAAACATTTAATTTGATATTATTAGAAATTCCCCTTACAAAAATGTTGCCTATAGCGTGTTTAGAAGTGTATGAAAGTGTACTCTCTTTAAGTGCACGTTAATTTAATTAATTAATATTACATTACAGGTTCTTTTAATGAATCGTTCCAGAATGTTGCTGTTTGAATCAATCAAACGAATCATCCATTGATTCGCAGTTAATAAATCAACAGATATAGCACAAGTAAACGTCTGCAAGATGTCTGTTAAAGATCACTTCATCTGGAAAGCAATCTGCTGTCTACAAACATCTGATAGATGCTTTAAGATGCATTCTGAATCATAAACATCTTAAAAAAGTTTTCTGACATCTAATAGGAAACGTCCTGCTGTCAGATATCTGACTCGCTCCTTCACCTGCAAGTGGTCATTTCTTTCAGTGATGTTTAGTTAGTTCTTCCAAATGAAATGAATAACTTGGTATCACTTGTATATTGTTGTAGGTCTCTGATCTTGTGAAGCAGTACAGCAGAGAAAGTATTACAGTTTGGGCTTCTGAAGAGTCTGGCGTTATGGCTAAATGTAAAGAGCAGGTACAGTACTGTCCCGATACATCAGGGGGGTCAAACTCCCTGATTAACCCGAATCAAACACACCTGATCCAGCTAAACAAGTTGATAACTACATGGTGTGTGTGTGTGTGTGTGTGTGTGCTGGAGCAGCTTCGGCCCTCGATCTGAGTTTGACACCCCTGCTACACACATACAAATGTACAACCCTCTAAAAAACATATTTGGCTTGTCTTTAATTGTTTTCCCTCTGTGTGTAGAACCCGTCCATGCCTTATATGTTCACTGTGAAGCGTGGAATACTGCTTTTATTGCTCTTCTATACTGGGCTGCTTCCCTTTGTTCCTCTGGGTGAAAGTCTGCTGGTCTTCTACCTGCCCAGGATTTTCAACAGGTCAGTCCATAACATACCTGTACAGTTCAAAGTGAGGGGGATTGAAACTCAATAACCATGCAAGCTTTTTAAACCAATCGGAGTTATCAGTTGGTGTGTAGATTGTAGTAAGGTTACATTTATTATCCAACTCCATCAGTTATTTGTTAAGATGAGTTAACATGAGCTAAAAATAAAGAAAACTACCGTTCACAAAGATGTTAAAATACTGATCTGCTTGTTGTTAGTTTAACTAATGTGTCCTTGTTAACAGTTTTGACTCATTGTATTTACCTAATACTAATCCAAGTGGTTCTGTCTGATCTCTCAGGACTTATATTCCAGAAGAAGCCATTCTGCAGAAAAGCTTTGTGGTGCATCTCATTCAGAAGTGAGTGGCATCCGTCTTAGAGCGGTCGAATCATCATTTGTCAGTTTTGTAATGTGTGACTGACTGTGTTTATTGATGCTCAGGTTGACAATGCGGAAGTCTTTGTTTGAACACTTGACCAAGAGGGGCATCCAGGTGAATATGGGACTTTCCTCAGTTGTATAAAAGGCAAAAACGGTTCCAATCCAATACAAAAGCATTCATTTCATCTCATTTTGCCATCTCAGGTCCAGCTGATTGTGTGCAATGAGGAGAGCGATATGGAAGCAGCGTTTGCAGTCGGAGCTACAGGCGTTATGTCCGACTACCCCACCCTCCTGACAAACTACATCAGAAAACACCCTCCACCTCCACCTCCAACTATTAGTGACTTCAAAAAGGAACAGAATAAAGTGTCAGCAGATATTAAGCAGACATTCTACTAATGTATGTAGTTGGCAGTGTTGGGAGTAATGCAAGACACATAATCGGATTACTTTTTCAAGTTACTAGTAAAGTAACGCATTACTTTGAAACTTAAAAAAGAAAAAACTCCAAGTTACTTTTCAAATGCATTTAAAAATATTGTAATGCATTACTTTAAAAAGTAACGTTCCCAACACTAATAGTTCGGAGAATGTCTAAAGTGGACTATTGAAATAAAATGTTACCACAGATAATTAAAACTATGTACTAATATTTAAATGAATCGTGTGATACAATGCACTTACACTGTATTATTTTACATTGTACTTGTATATATACAGTTATTTTTTATAAAAACACCTGCATGTAATTACGTCTGTAATTAATTTCTATAATTGCATTTAATTACACCACTGGCCCTACACTCTCCTAGCCCTGACTTTACTTGTACCCCTCCTAAACAGCAGAGAAAAGGTTTTGCAAAAGTAGTTGTAGATACCTAATATAAACTAGGACCAAATAAATACCCCTTAAAATAACAACTATGAAAAGAATTTGTCATAATGAAGTTTATTTTGTTTGTTTATAGGACAATGTTACTTTTACATTCACAACCTTTACTTTTAAATTGTGTCATAATTTAATCGCCCTTAAGTTGTCTCAAGCCTGTATGAATTTCTTTCTTGTGCTGAACACAAATGAAGATATTCTGAAGAACGCAAGTAACCAAACACTTGCTGGTCTCTATTAAGTTCAACAGGATGGAAATTAAATAGAATGCAAGTCAATGGAGAAACTTCAGGGTGAGTAAATGATGGCAGAACTATCCCTTTCGAGGTCAGACGATGACATTTTTTCATGATATACAGTACTCATATTCATATTTCCAGTCGGCTCTGAATACTAAATGTACGATTGGATGAAATCAGACCACCTGTAGTGGATCTTGGTCTTTTTGGGAGATGGTCACAGTAACCGTGTGGCCCAGGCGTGCATTCAGTCTCTGTCTGAATACGGTCAGGAAGCCTCTCTCACTGTTGCTGTGGTCACTGAGAATCACACTCGTGCCTTTAGAAACCGCATCTAGAACCTCGTGATGAGACATCTCACCTGAGAATCAGAAAATACATTTTTTCTTATCCTTGGACTTCAATAAATCAGTGAACCTCGGTTTTTTGGCGTTTGTGACGTACCGGTGATGTAAAGGTCTGCTTTTACGGCTTGAATGACAGACGCTCCGGACCCCGCACACACTGCAACCGTCTTCACCAGAGAGTCTAGAACATCACACAAATGCACTCAGTGACCTCATTTCTTTCCAGGTGACTATAATCCCACTGTTCGGTGTCTGATCGTTCTTCTGTGAATGTGCGAGACTTCAGATGAAGTAGCTGCTGTAGCTAAATAACTAGAGCAATAACAAAGTCTATAAGCTTGTTTAAGATTATGACGATACGTTCAAATAATGACAAATACCAGCTTATAATATCATCAATAACATACCTTTAAAAAGATTATTGGAGCACGTTTATAAAGAAAACACTGTTTTCGGTCTTTATACCTCAAGGTTACACATTTATTTAATGTGTTACTTGCCATTTCCTTGTAATTATTTATCAAATGTACTATCAATTTCTGAGTGAAAACTCAATCCTACACCATTTTTTTCCCAGTGTAATGGCCTTGTCTCACACAGGAAGCCTGGCATTCACTTCAAAAACGTCTTAAGGTAAGAATAAGGTGGATCGTCTCTCATACTCCACCTAATGTCTGCTGGTCCCCCAGAGCCAGTCTCAAATGGGGCAAACCCAAGTGAGTCTTCATGTTCTGCACTGCTGTAGAAACAGACACTGGCTCATCCAGAACACTGAGTCGCCCCTGACCACAACCCAACAGAGGAGGCTAGGACACAGAAACAAAGAAAGAAATAATTACCATGTCCTCGAGAACAAATGCGAGGCAGGTGAAACTAATGTATTTCTATCATCAACTTCAACAGAGAGTTAGGTAACAGAAATATTTACTAGCCAAAAACTATTTTTCAGTGTTTAGAACATTAAAAACTGTGTCATGTGCTCTGGGGCTCCGCCTCTTAATTATGCAGCTCCGCCTTCATTCAACTGCTATGATTATCAGTAGACAAGATTCACTGTTCCTCATCTCCACTATCATACAGTTTAATGCAATTATAAATGTAATGCATAATATTAGCTTGTTTTGTGGGCTGTATAGCCGTTTTTTGGGGGGGAACACAAGCATTTTGTGTTCATTGTTATTTTTGTGCCATTTGTGATGTAAAGGTTTGTGGTTGGTAAGTTGTTTTGAATGTTTTTTGAAAGACGTCTCTACTGTTCACCAAGGCTGCATTTATTTGATCGAAAATACAGTTAAAAACAGTAATATTATGAAATATTATTACAATTTAAAATAGCTGTTTTCTATGCAAGTATATTGTAAAATGTAATTTATTCCAGTTTTCTCAAAGCTGTATTTTCAGCATCATTACTCCAGTCAGAAATCATTCTGATATGTTGATTTGCTGCTCAAGACACATTTATGACTATTATCAATGTTGATAAAAACAGTTTTTATGATTCTCTGATGAATAAAAAACAGCTTTTATTTGAAATATAAATATTTTGTTACGCTCTATGATCAATTTGATGCATTCTTGCTGAATAAAATGTATTAATAAAATTAATTTTCATAAAAATTAAAAAAGTTTTTATAATTGTCACTTTCTTCTACCTAACTTTTCTTCATTTCTTTACTGTTAGATACTCGAAGAGGTCAAATGAAGTTCACTGCTCTTAACACGAAGTTGCAACTTGATTGCACTTAATAATTAAGCCAAAAGAACAATTTATTTCAAATAGCAATCTTTTGTAACATTATAATATCTTTACTGTCCCTTTTGATGAATTAAGTGAGTGCTTGCTGAAACTAATCATTTACTTTCAGGTCAAAGATGAGCAGTGTGACAGACACCACAATAATAAGGAACTGTAGAGCTGAAAGGGTTAATGTGGGCTCACCTGTTGGACTTGTGTGATGGTCAGGGATCTGCTGGCATGTGGATCTGAAAGCAGAGTCTGCACAGCAGCGGTCAGTGCTGAACTGTTACAGATGAGGTTCACCTGCTGCTCTCCACTTTCATTTCTGAAGATCAATATAGAGCACTGATTCAATGAATACCAATGCATTCATGTACATGACTATATGCAGATGTATGCTTACCTTACTGAGGAGCACTGAAGGTTTTCACTGCCTTCGATGTGTCTCAGCTGCTCCAAAAGACTGTTTAGTTCATCACCCACGCATGAGAACTCAAGTCTGTGTTTCTGCGGGCCGCTAGAGAGGGCTTGACTTAATACTGACACCTTTCCACTTCCTGCAGATAGAAGATGATGTAAAAACAACTGACTCTTTCAACCAAGCCTAAAGAATAAAACACGTTCTTACCCATTCCTCCAACTAGCCAATCATTAACGCCGCCTTCAACGCTGTCCCATGAAGTGTGCGGGGAGAAAATGGCAATACCGGCCTCTATTGCTCTGACGGCCAAGCGCTGCTTCCAGTCCTTCTGAAGCAAGCGCTTGAACGGGCGAAAGAGCGGCGGGTGGTATGAGACAATGAGGTCACAATTCAGAGCTACAGCTTCGTCCATGACGCCCACGGTCAGGTCATTGGTCAGAAGGATTGTTCTGATTGGACGGGGTTTGCTGGGTTCCACCAACAGCCCAACGTTATCCCACGATTCAGCCAATGACAGAGGAGCAAGCTGCTCGAGAACCCCCAGCACTCCCTTTAAATCCATGTCTGCAGTAGGATGGGGGAAACCAGACAGGTAACGAATGACTCCAGCAGACTTTAGTACAGGAACACCGGACGCTGATCGAAGGAGCAAACGATGTACAGAAGAAAGCTGTGTGATCGGGTGAAACGTGCTGGTTCTGAAGGAGATGCTGCAGCTGAGGTTGAAGCCTAAATGGAACAGTCTTCCAGAGAATTCCCTACAAGTCCCGAACATGAGGGAGGGAAAATCTGTAAAAGAAAGAGAGAAATCGAACTTTTAGAAACTTGTTTGTAACATCAGACATGCAATGTGCCAAGAACAGGACTTTTAGGAGAACACAGCTAAAAGAGACTTAGATTTAAAGTCACTTAACTTTGTTGTCAGAAAACAAAACCATGCCCAAACCTTAAAAATGTGAATAATATTTACAGACATAACATATATATGTTACATATATAATTACCTAATAAAAGAAAATCTAATAAGCATTGTAATCTATTTTCATAATAATAAAAAACTAGTAAATTATTAATGTATTTTATTAATACATTTATTTCTTCTATTATTTCCATAAAATTTATATTATTGAAATAAACGATTATATTATTAAAATTAAAATAATAATATAATTTCACTCAGATGTTGCATGTAGAAAATAAAATGCATACAAATTTTCATACATATGCTTCTTGAATTTCTCCTCATCAGGATAATATATGAACTAAAATATAATGTCCTCAACTAAAGTAGTAGAGTAATATGTTTTCAGGGAGTATTTTAGTCAAAACCACCTAAAAATGAAATATTTTACACACAGACGTTGCTTATATGAATAAAATGCAAAAGCATATTTGATTATCTCACATGTATATGCGGCTTGATTTATGAACTAATAGCTGTATCATTAGTCATCAGATGAAGTGCGCTGCACTAAACTCTATAAAGCGCTCTGCATATCAATGTTACTCGAAGCAAATTAAACAACTTGTATTACATTAAAAACTCACTGGAAATGCAACTTCCACGAGCGAACGGAAGCAGCAGCTGACAGTCAACGTAATATTGCGTAGCGTAGCACGTCATTTCCGTTCATCTTCTTCCTTTTGTTTTGTTATTATTTTTTGCATATTATTGCATATCGCCCCCTACATTTGCTATTATGAAGTCATGGTTTATTTAAAATATTTTTTCCCTTGTTTTGCTATTTTCTATTCTTGAACACGAATACACTCATCTATACAAATATTCCTACTTGTATAATTATTCGATCCTCCATCCCATATTTCTCCCCAGGATCCACCTGGCGCTGCGTGATTCCCTTCATCTGCGTTAAACTCTTGTTCTTGTAGTTTTTTTATGTATTCCAAGTCCATAAGATACAACGCAGTCACAAAAAAAAAAAAAAAGAAAAGCATTAGAGATAAACTAGCAAAGATTAATCATAAATGTTATAAAAATCAATGTCATACAACATAATTTTCTGCATTGTTAAAATAAAATTGCATACTAATGGGCATTAAACAATTGTGAATTTAAAACATAATTGAATAATACCTAATAATAATGATTCTCATAATAATAATAATAATTTAGAAATCACTGTTTTATATGTATGTTAACATTATTGTTTTCTTACAATAGCTACATTAGTGTATTTCATGGGATTCTGGGGGGGGGGGGGGGGGGGTTATGAATAATCTGAATGGAGTCAGAGGTCATGACCCTGATCAACCAATAATGCTGCTGTCTGACCTGCTGTCTCTGAGTGTGCGATCATGATTTCTGTTTAATTTTATTTATTGTTATTACATTTCTGTCTTTGTAAATTGTGAAAAAAGTGCAAAATAAATGTATAATCCTCATCATTTGCTGTCCTGTATCTATGAAACACTCTCTTTTTCCTGTTATAGATCCATCATCTCTGCTCCCAACTGGTTCTCTCTCTGATTATACTTGATCTCATGTTCTTCATCAGCTTGTCTTTGTGCACATGGAGCTAAGCTTGTGCTTCTCCAACCACAAAACGCTTCTTAAATGTTTCTTTGTTCCTATGAAGAGAGTCTCGCAGATATAGTCCAGCTGTAAGATTACAAAGCATGCTGGATTCCAGATGAGACACCAAAAGCAGTACGTGTTATATAAGATTTTAATCAAGCACTTTTGGGGCATGAATCTTGGTCTTGGCACCAGACAGCGTGACTAGAGCGGAGGGCAGTTGTGCAGGACAGATGTGCTGTAATTCTGCGTGCGAGGGAAAAGGGGTGTTAGTTTACTTTGGGTAATTTGTGACCTAAGCCCTCCAATCCCAGCTGCCGAGCAAAAACAACAACCGCTGTTTTCATGCAAAGGAGTATTTTTGATATGTTTGTTTGGTCAAATCTAGTTATTCTGCAAACCACATACACTGAGTGGGACGTGTACCCTAAATATACAGATGCTCAAACAATATGTGTGTGTGTGACTTTTTTGATTAAAAAACCAAATGCCTCAAACAGGATTTTACAAATGTATTTATTTATTTATTTATTTGTTATTAAACTGGCTGATTTTGTGGCAGTAATTTACTGAGTTTTGTGGAACATTTGTGGTTATTTTGTTACATGTACTTACTATTATAATAACAATTAATTATACATATGTACAAGCAAGTAAGCCAAAACTTAATCCTAAGTGCATACAGATAGTTAATATTACAAATATTACACCATCACTGTTTGAAAACCTGTATTTGCACCATGACCCAAATGATGTGATGTAATGTAATGACACAGCGCCATGCTCGAATTTCCTGCGAAAACCTACCCGTACTTCTCAAATTAGAAAACTTTATTTCAAGTTAACCATTGTGAATCGAGCTAAAGTAAGGCGCTTGTTTTGAACATTGGTTGGTTATGTTTTGGATCATTCTGGATCATTTTAAGCAGCTTTAAGCAACACAAAATGTGTTGATTTTGCATCATCTGATTGCTGAATTGCGAAAGACTGGAGGGACTTTCTAAACTCTTTTGTCATTTTCAGGTCTCCTTCATGAAAAGCCATGGACATGTAAAAAATATAAAATATAATAAAAAACAAGGTAATTGCAACTTTAAATCTCAACTTCTCTCACAATTTTGAGTTTTCTCACAATTCAGGCTTTTTTTCTGAGATATTAACACAATTCAGAGAAGAAAATTCGGAATTGTGAGATATAAGTCACAGTCGATATAAACCTGAAATTACAAGGAAAAAATATTTTTTTTAATTCCATGAAAAAAAATGAGCTTCCATACTTTTTAACACTTTATTATGGAAGTTTCTTTATGTTTATGTTTCTTTATGTTAGTAACTGTAATACAGCACTTTCTGCTATTATTTTGCATTTAAATGGAAAATTGCCAAAAAAGCGATTTTTTTGTTCATTTTGTGCTCTGCACTCAATTAATCAAAAATAAACTGGAAGTCTATCTAAACTTAATTTTTGTATCTCATGCAGGTTTCCTCCCTTTCCATGAGCATCAAAAGACAGACAGTAACCTAACAACAGCAGGAAACTCAACAATAGAGATGAGCACATATCCTGAGATCATGTCCTTGTTATTTTTGGTCTGTGGATTATTTTTGGTCTTTTTGCTCTCTCAGATATCTGGCTTACATCTCGGGATTTTCTTCACCCTTAAATCTGCAAATTCTAGCTACATTGTCAAAGTTTGATCTTATTTGTGGTGTCTCATGCATGAGGAATCACAGAAAAATCCCGCTTCGTTTTCAACTCTTAAACTCTAATATCACTTGATGACTTTCATCCTGTGGCCTTCCATTGATCCTTTCTTTATCCATCTCAATCTCTCTCTTTATTCACTCTCTCGCTCTCTCTCTCTCTCTCTCTCTCTCTCTCTCTCTCTCTCATTAGAGCCCTAGAACAGGCTGATCCAGGATGTTTTGGGATTTCATAGCATTCACTAATCACGCGGCGTTCTCTCTTCTGTCTGATTTTCACGAGCTCTATCATTCTGGGTTTTGTGATATTTATTTACATTTTTCCCGAGGTCTCTCTTGAAGTTGTTAGTCATTCCTGTCCCCTTGTTTTAGACTGGTATGAACGAGGGACAGTGATTAGTGGCTCGGTCAGGCAGATTCATCACAATGATATTTAACCATTTTGAAATTAAAGTGGCAGCAGAGCCAGTTCTCTTTGTATCAGGATCCAAAATCTATCAGCTTTTTAAAAGAACAATAAGCATTTTATATTGCAGAGTTATTATTATTATTAATTTTGAGTAAAATGTGTTCATTTATGTTGAGCTATTTTTATAATAACTGATAAGAGAATCGGCAACAAAAAAATCAATAAACTCGGAATTGTGAGGAAAAATGTCTGAAATAGATTAAAAAGCACAATTACGTTTTCATTATTTTTTTTTAAATCCATTGCCATATTATTATTATCTTTTTTTATTCCATGGCAACATTATTATTCTTATTTTTGCCATTGATAATAATAGTAATAACTGTGATTAAATCAAGCAATGTCTAAAAAGTGTAATTTTTTTTTTAAATTGTATAATTAACATTAGTATTATTTTACTCCAGATAATATCTTTTATATACAGATAATACTATTTGGAACACTATTTTATTTATTTATTTTGTCTATTATTTATTTTATTATGTATATTTATGAAAAAAAAAACAGAACAACAAGACATGCAAGAAAAAATTAATAAATTGTGCACACAATTAACTAATTAATTCCCCAAATGTACTAAATCGTGCGCACGATTTATAAATCGAGTGAACGCAATAGTAATCGTGTGCACATTTTAGTACATAGAGGGAACAAATTTTTAATTGTGCAGACGATTTAGCCCACTCCGTACAAAATTAAGGAATACACTAGTACTGGTCTATTAAATAAATTTTGTTCTCCTTTTTAATGATTCTTATAACAATTATGTTTACTTTTATGCGTGTTATATACAGTTTTCATTATGTGACTTCAAATAATGTCCTATGGAGTACTGTAGCACCATTTTATTGTATTTTATTTAACAGCTTGAGATCAAATTCAATAAATCAGCTTGTGCAGTGAGTTTTTATATCAGTGCATGCTTCATTATGCCATTTCAATCACACATCTCGTGTCTTGTGTATATCCATTATTTTCAGTATATCAGTTTGCTCATACACAGTCCAAAATCTCCCATCATCCTTCTATTATCCCCTTAATCTTCCAAAGAAAGTTTCCCTTAAAGTGATTTCTAGTCTTCACCATCTGCTCCCTGCAGGGGTCTAGTACATAGACTACATGGCCTGTTACAGATTTGTTTTTTCCCCTTTTTTTCTGAGAATCAACAGATTAATGGAAATATTCAGTTACTGGAAGTCTGCTGGATCGAGCATCATTCATAGAAATGATGTAGTGGACCGTACTGAAGAGCAGAGGTCAGTTAATCAGAGGGTCTCACTCATAAAGATTAGGAGACTGAACCCAGTTACTATGACATTTGATTCAGTAACTCTTAAGACTTTGAAACATGATTTCTGTGTACTGTACTTACATTAAAGGCCCGTTTCTGCTAAGCACACTTACTTGTAATAACAGGATATTAGCAAAAGAGATTTGGCAAAAGTTTGTCTGTGCTCAAGAGTATTTTCAGCGTTGAGCGACGTAGCCAATCACAGACACGTCTGTTGATTTCTTGAACGCATTAGCCAATCAGAATTGTTTATGTTAGTCAGTATTCACTCATTCACAGTATTTCTGTTCTTAATGCTCATGAATCTTCTTTTTATAAAAAAAAGTGTAAACACTACGTTTTGCAGTGTAGACATGATTATAACTAAAGTTTGTGAGATAAATAGAAAACTATTTCTCAAAATTGAAATTATTGAAAGTAGAGCTCTATAATGATTTTGCTACCTCACATTAAATAAGTACGGAACACAATTAAAAAATAAAAATACTACCTATAATATATTCATGTCTACATCTTACAGAACTGCAAATACAGTAATTATGTGTTGTTCAGCGTGACCTTAAAAAATAATCGCCCGTAAAATAATCTCAGAAAAACACTCAGTGGTTGATTCTGCAACCAGGCCTTTCACATTCACAAACACAGAGAAAAAACATCACTCCATGTCATTTATATCCTAATTTTGTATTTTATTGAGCATATATTTATTAAAAATAATGTAAATACATAAGCATTATAATATTAGACTTGCATTTATAATTTTACAGAAATATTGCACTTTATTATTGCACTTCTAATTCTCAGATCAGTTACTCTGTATTGCATTGAAAGCCTGAGATTTTTGCATAGTTCGTAGGTGGAAGAAGTCTTTCTGTACATTGCTATTATATTATAGATATGCTGTTGTGAGTGCAGTCGAATATATGTCTCTGCAGCATCCAGTACAAGATGATGTTCTCAGCAGCTTGACAACATCTTCACAAATTCTGCAAGAAGGAGAAAAAAACACAGAAAAGCATTTCACACGTATGTGTAGGAAGTGTGAGTCTCTATATGCTTTATTTATCGTGCATTGAAAATTAGTGTAATTTCTCACCTTCGAAATCTACCGTACCGTCGCCGTTATTATCCGCCTCTTGGACGACAGCATCAATCTCTCTGTGGTTCATGTGTTCTCCAAGTAATTTACTCATAGCGGACCTCAGCTCCTCCGTAGTGATGGAGCCGTCGCCATCCATATCGAACTGTAGACGAGAAAAAATATATATTTTGATGAAAATATGGCAAATTAGATGTCTGTTGCTTGTTATTTAGCCCACTGGTTCTCAGCGGCGTCCGCATTTAGCATAGTTTTTCCATGCACAACCCACCGACAGAGAATCACTGATGTTGTGGTAACAGGTCAAACGGAGTTGACTGAAGCCAGGTGAGAGTTTCATCACTTTCTATTTAGGCGAATCCACTTAGTAATCTTAACTGTTTGTGATTGTGGATCAACACGTTTGAGTTTAGCTTGCCCTCTCACCTCTTTGAAAGCATCTCGCAGCTCCTTCACACCAATCATTCCTGCCGTTTCAGCCAAAAGCTTTGGGGCCATTAACTCCACAAAGTCTTCGAAGTCGACCCTCCCTCCCACTGAGAGACAAAGAAAAAGCAAAAATAGGTCATGAATACTTATATCCCCCCACCTCCTTTATTTTTTTGTGTGCCAATCAAGTGCTCTGAGTAAGACAACTTAACATTTTTCTTAAAGTCACTTACGGTTCATGTTGATGTTCTGGCCCAGCTCGATCAGCTCCATCTCGGTCGGCATATAACCCATGGTCCTCATCAGGTTTCCCAGGTCCTTACAGCTAATAAGACCATCTTTATCTTTATCAAATTCATTAAATGCCTCTCTCAGCTCTATAAACAAAGAAACATTCATCAAGGTAAATATATGCGCTTTTACAATCCAATAATAAACCTAATGCCACGAAGTGCTAATTAGAATGATTTATTAAAATGAATAAATATTATCCCTGTAATGTCTAACAATAATTATCAACATACAGTCCTTAAAAATAATATTATGCAAAAAAAAAAGTTTTGAAAATACTGTTTTCTCCGATATTTATTATCTTCCTATTGCAATAGTTTCAAATCATTTGTCTGTAAAATAAATAAATACTTAATGTGATTGTCAGAAAATATTTATTGCCATACAATTGCTCTTAATGAAATAAATAAATAAATAAAATCTTCTAATATTTATCGTCATGCATTTCTTCCTCAAATACCGAATGTGTCTGTAAAATAAAGTTTAATAGATAAAATAACATTATTTTAAAAATATTAGTAATATCTTTAAAGAGTTCAGTTGAAGCTTTGACATTAGTAGAGATAATATCCAGATATCACAGCTGACAGGTGTGTTTACCTTCAATTTCATCATCTGCCAATTCTCTGTCCTGCAAAACCAAAACCACAGGTTAAGCCTCGCAAACATCTTTCATGTTGTCTGCTTTCAGATTAATCTAAAAGGCCTGTTTTATTCATTTTGTTAATGGCAGGATTGCTTTTAAAGCATTGTAATATATCCCATTAAGCAGACAACACTCAATGGCACGTTCCTCCCATTTCCAGATGAATTAGAGGTTTTATGGGCTGAGTGTTACTAAGGGTTTAGTGTGATGACAGACTAATTCTTCACCTGGTTTAGTGGAGCTGAAGACGATTATGTGTCTGCCGAATCAGGCCAAACATGGACAATCAACTGATTCAATGCATATCCATTAATGACAGCATTTCTGGGTTTCCTATTTAGACATTTGATATATAATAATATTTATAATAATTGGTGGTGGTGTTGGCGCAGTGGATAAGACGCATGTCTTTGGTGTGAGAGACCCGGGTTCGAAACCACTGAGAGGCACCAATGTGTCCCTGAGCAAGACACTTAACCCCTAGTTGCTCCAGAGGCGTGTGACCTCTGACATATATAGCAATTGTAAGTCGCTTTGGATAAAAGCGTCAGCTAAATAAATAAATGTAAATGTAAATGTAATAAAACTAAACCAATAATAATAATAATAAAAAACTGAAACATAAAAGCTAATAAAACTACTAAAATAATAATAATCCAGAAATCCATTAATGACAGTTTTCTAATTGCACAGCATTTCCATTTCCTCATATTTAGACTTTTTTGTTGTTGTTGTTGTTGTAAAATTAAACTAATAAAAGTAAAAAAAAAAAAAAATAATAAAACTAATAAAATAATTCAAGTATGGAATAACATTATTAAGTAATACAACAAAGATCCATTAATGATAATTTTTACATTTGACAGTTTAGACTTTTATTTTATTATAAAACTAAACAAATAAAAAACGAATAAACTATAATTATTCTAACATTAATAATAAAAAAATAAAAATAATGTAGGCTTACTACAAAACATAATAACAACTAAGAATTCCGTTTTTTTTTATAAATTCATTTTTTTTTGTATTTAAATCTGTCTGTAAACAGATACTTTGTCTTGTGTTTATAAAAAAGGACAATGTTAAAAAAGCAAAAACTATAAGAAAACAAATCTGAGAGATATCTTCTAATGACTGTTAATGTAGATATTCAGTGTACTTACAATTTTTGCTCCCCGTAAGAAGATGCATGCAGTCATATCTGTGAATATTAGGATGCAGCTGTCTGTGATCGACGTGAGTCCGAAGCTGGTGTTATGACCAAGGATTTACAATACCCTGCAACTTTAATACATTTAATGCATAAATATTTATAGCAGATATGTTTGAATAACAGATCAATGGAGCAAAACTGTCATAGTAAAGGCATAATATTTACGGAGATGCTTACCCTCAGTCTGGAGTGTAATTCATCAAAATGGTCTTTATTTCTTGGTCTTTTCTTCTGTTGCAGTCTTGTCCTGGTGTTCACCGAGCTTCCTCCTCAGACTGCTGTTGGCCTCTGGTTGACTGGTTCGGCTCCTGAGGGGTTTTGTACCCTGTGTGAGAGTAAGTGTGTGAGGGAGGGGTTAGAATGACATCAGACTGATCAACAATCAGACTCAGACAGGAAATACAGGGATGAACTGCTCCACTTACCTTCATGTGTCTGTACAAATACATATCCTGATCAATTAAATTAATAAGGTACAAAATATTGGGGATTTGCCAGAAATTCGCTGTGAATCCACAGTGTTGCTGGATTTATGACATGGCAGCTTGTAGATTTTTCAGTTACTGAAAAAAAAAATCCTTTTAAAAAGATTATTTCAAATCAAATAAACATTAACTGAAATAAACCTATAAAGAGAAAAAAATTCAGCAGCATTTCTCATTTATACTTGGTTTAAAGTACTAAAATTGAATAAAATATACAACTCATAGTTAAGAAAAACAATGAAGAAATATAACAAAAACGAATAAACTGACAAAACACACAATGAAATTGCTAAAACTTGAAGTAAAATTTAAATGAACACAAAAAATATTAACATAAACCTAGTACAAAAAATATTAATAAAGTATTTCAGTGATACTAAAATGACACTTTCAGCATACCTAACCTAATACTTTAAATTAAAAATGTAATGTTAGCCAACAAAATAAAATAAAAGGTTAAATGACAAAAGAATGTTAAACTATGAAATTAGTCTTTATTATCTACATAGGACTAACAGTCTTCTCATAAGATGATGTAAAGGTTACTGTAGACTTATATTGAGCTATGATGTAGGAAGACAACAAAACAAATAATAAATAAATACTGTATATAATATCTGCACATGACACTAAAATAATAAGCATACATTAATAAATAAAACGTGATATAAAAAATCATGAGCAGATCTAAAAACAAATATCATAAAGAACATAAGTGTCTAAATATAATTGAATGAAATGCGTCACACTTGGAATTCTGCCTGTTTTACTTTTTTTTCTTTCCTTTTTTTTTATTTTCACATTTTTCAATTATTTATACTGAAAAAAAAAATACATTTGAAAAAAAAAAAGCATTAAATGTAATGCAATCTTTCACTGTAACCAATGAACATTATAAACAACACAATCCTAATCCATAATCTGTTCTTTTCAAACAGCACACAGAACGGCTATAGAAAATATGTATTATTTCATATATAAAAGTCATCAATTTATAACTGTAAAATTGTAGATTTTGAGAAAGATTTTAAGATTTTTTCTTCAATGCATGGTATTTCATTTACATCTTCCATATCAACACTGCATTCATACTAATAACATATGATAGATTCATCTGAAGAGATCATCTCCTGATTGCGACGGTTTCCACAAGCCGCAGGCAAATAAGGATTAAACCAAGCACCCCTGCTGTTTCTACAAGAGCGTTAATTCAGAATAACATATGGTAAATCCTTTCCATGAACTGTTCATAGAAATTTCTCAGAAAAATTCTCTTTTCAGAAGTGTCACGCTGTTCATCCACAGACTGCAGTAACATTAAAGTTAGCATAATGATTTCATACACGATTTCAAGATGTTCAGAAGATAAACAGAACTGTTATTAACCTTCTGTATTGCACCTTTATTGTTTTATTTGTTGTTACAGATTCATGACCTTTAACGATTTACCTTGTTGCTGTTACATAAATTTATGGTTTCATCCTAAAAATCGTACCCAAATTTCACAAATCTGTTTGCATAAGAGATTAAGTCTGAAGCTTCGGCCTTGGGCAACTTAATACCGATTTTAATATTATTTATTTATTTTCCTCTGTTTGTTTTTTTGGGTGGGGAATGATGCCAGAAAAGGTTATGTAAGGGACAGCATGAGGAGAAGCTGAGGGGTGAGAGGCTGATATTTAGGTTTCACGGTGACCCAGGATGAAGTTCAAAGAGAAGTTGAGGAGACGAGAATGTGCAAAAAGCGAGGATAAGAAGGATGAAAGGCATCACTTTTCATAAACGGATAAACAGATCAGAGACAGATGGGCTGAATCATGTTAAGGTCCTGCTTTAATGGCATCCAAAGGCACTTCACATACTTTTCAGGATTGTAGCCTAGCTATAGTAGAGTGTAATAAAATATTTGCAATCAATTTCAATCATAATCTATATGTGCAATCTCTTTTGTCATGGTGTTTTCAGATTTTTTTGTTTTTAAAGAGCATTTTATGGTAAAAAAAATATAACAGATCGACTGAACTGGTTCTTGGACATTTGCTAAAATTGGTTATTTTAAAACTGACATGCATCTTCTGCTGATTTGCAAATTTACTAATTTGATGATGCTTAATTCAAAAATATCAATACATTTTCTCACTATGTTCAATCTGAAAAGAAATGGGAAACGTTTTAAATCGTGACAATAGGCATAAAGTTATGTCTTCAGAAACATTCATACATGTGAAGACAGTTAAACAAACAGCTGTATCTGTCTCTGAAATTGACAGGAATTATGTCTTTATGGAAGTTTTTAATAGTAAGGGAGAACACAAGACTTCTAAGCCTTACAAATGGTTGTTAACATTTTTCAAAATGCATCATATTCTGTAAGAAAGTGTGTAGTAAACAAAAGAAGCACAATATTTGGATTAAGCAGCCCAAAATCAGGGAGAAACAAGTAATGGTTTTCAAAAAGTATTAATTAGTGCTGTCAAATGATTAATCATGATTAATCGCATCCGCAAAGTTTTTCCTTACATAATATATAAGTGTATACTGTATATATATATATATATATATATATATATAAATACAAACACATACACATACGTGTATATATTTAAGAAAAAAATATGTTTGTATATTAAATATAATGAATACATAATGTAAAATATAAAAATTTAAATGTATATACATGTACATATTTCCAAAAGATATAATGTATGTGTGTTAATTTCTATATACATAAAAAATTCACACAGCGAACATACATATATATTACATAAACAAAACCGTTATTTTGGATGCGATTAATCGCGATTAATCGTTTGACAGCACTAGAATATAGGGTCCCATTCATATGGTGACTAAAAATAAAACAAATGAATAAACGTATTACCATAGTTATGATGCTGGATGTTTGCTATTAATGATAGCAAAAATGTTTGTGTGCACAATAATATAACATGGGTTTAATAGTGCTTATATCTATATTCTAGCATTGTTGCTCTGTTGGTTGTGCAAGCTTTCACATTTATTAATAAGCTATCGATTTACGTTGACTAATAGACTCAAATCTGGACTTTGCCTCCTCATTTCACTCCACAACAGAGAAGAGTATGTGGGCTGGAATCTGTATTGTATTAAAATGCATACTATTTAGAGAACGTTCGAAAACCCTTAATTTGCACTTCGCCCGCACTTCCGATTTCCGGTCGGCTCCCGCCCCGCTCCGCCATCATGAAGCCCTGAACAAAAAGCGAACGAGACAGGAAGAGAAAAACAGGGATGGACCTGTCGATGACAGAAAGAGACGAGCTGAACGTGTGACACCGACGGCGTGAGGAAAGAAATGATGCAGATACGCGCAGCAGAGGCGGAATATCGGGCTGTGGTTTAAAAAGAGCGACCGTTAAACCGACAGTCAGCTGATCGAGTCCGTTAACGGCCGTGTTATCCATTTAAATACGTATGAACGGACAGATCGAGTTTCTCGCCACTCTTCGCGATCATTACGTTAGAAATCGATGGATCGCTATTTAAATCGATCGCTTTTTGTGAAGTGAGACCGGGGACGGAGAGGCCAGATTTACCTCAGGAGGCCGGAGCTAGCTTACTAGAGCTAGCTTCAGAGGATCCCGTACACCACGGTAAGACAGAGCCGTTTAAATCATTTAATTCAGCGCTGCATGACATGCATGACGTGAAACATCGTGAATTCTGTGGTGAAATGTCTGTTTGGAGCGATGCAGTTTTGGCGTGTGTTTTATGGGCTCGCACAATGTCACAAAATATTCGCTCAGATGCATCGCTTTATCTTCCTCAAGCTCTATCAAACGATTGTGCAACGCAGTATATCGTTTAACCCTGTCAAGCTTGACGTGTGAAAACCTCATTATTTAAACGGAACAGTTTAGAAAGAGAAATGTGTGCAAGTGTGTAATATGTTTTTTGTAATTGATCATTAGGTTTTTATGGCATATACATTATGATATTATGAGAATACTGAGCAAAAACACCTCACTTTTTTGTTCAGGTGCTAAAACATGCAATTTGGTTCAGAGGCTGGTATTTATATGGTGAAAAAATTAAAACGCAATTGTGAAAATTTGTAATTTAAGTCAATGAGACAGGTTAGTTAAAAATATCTTTTGACACTCTATCTCCCATTAATGCTTGGTTTTCTAATCAAAGCTCTTTTAGTGTCCAAACATATAATGCAGTGCAATATGATGATGATGATTGAGAGATGAACAAATAAACATTCCTCCAAAGCCATATGGAATCATTGCAAAGCAGCTTAACAGAAAATCCAAGTTTCTACATTATATTTAGGAGTAGCTTATCAGTGGTGATTGTCAAGCTGATGCCCATATTGCAGAAATGTACAGTTAAAAAATCATGCAGATCCTGATACCACTCACATTTTAACAGGTTTTTTACCTGCCAAACAGTATAAACTGACACTCAGGTGACAGAAGGCATGTGGTAGATTCTGTACAACAGGTTTTTCAGCTTAGTTTTCATCATTTAGAGGCATTAGGATTTCACATAGCAAATATCTTTTGGATGCTTCTGAAAGAAATTATGCATTATGCATTAATGTGGAAGTCATACTTCCTTTTATTCTGCCAGGCATTGTAAATTCTCAGACTTCATCTGCTGTGTTTCTCTGCGTGTGTGTTAAACAGGTGTAATCTTAACATGTCTTTGACTCAGCGCTTCATGGAGAGGTGTGAAACTGAATTGTGAGTCAGGTGTCTGCTCCAGCGTCCTGCTTTTCTTACATGATGCATAATCAAGCACAATTATTCTCACAGTCATTTCAGGCTGGTGGCTGATTTCAGTTGTTCTTATATAATGCACTCTGTTGCTTCTACATTATACAGCGGCCCTTGACTGTTCGTGAACCCTCAAGAGTTTTCTGCATAAATCCGACCTACGTTGAGACCTGATCTTCATCTGAGCTGTATAACTAGATGCATAAAGCCCAATTAAATCACAAACACTATTTAGTTTTTTCACTTAAACTGCATCTTTGGTGTGAATGCAACCAGTCCTAGACATGAGCATGAAGAAATTTAAGCCCATTTAGTTTCAACTTGCTGATGTTGATGGATTTCCATGCGGGAACTGGTTTCTTCCGATCAGAGCTTTGACATATTACTTCCGCTTTATCATTTATTGTCATTTATCCTGCATGGACTCACATTCAGTGTAGCTTCAGTTCACAGTCGAATCCGTCCTGGTAACAAATGAGGTTCCTTTTACTCAAGACTAAATATAACACTTCTCATTTAAAACAAAGTTCCGTCTCATCTAGGGTTGGACGATGGGACTGTTTATCTATCTGTCTGTCCACAAACCATTCTTCCAAAGTCTTCTGGCTCATCTACTCTTCTAGAAGCTCACTTTAGACTGGCAAAATTACAGCTCTCTAGTGATGATGGCGTTTTTGTAGGCGAACCATCCTGATTCCCCTGACAAAAACCCTATTGAATTTTTCCATTTAACTTTTGGATTATTCCAAAAACATAAGCTCCGCAACTAACAAAAGTTTGATTCTTACACATTTTGTTCATCATGATAGAGTGCAAAGCCAAACATGTAACTATTGATTTCAACGCATCCCCATTAAACTTCCAACAACTCTTGAGTTGGAATAGTTTTGCAAGAATTCGATTATAAACCCAATAAGGCTGTAGGAATATTTTGAGCTCGTGTTCAGGCATTAAACTGAAATCCCGTTCAAAAAACCCCATTGACTTGAGGACAATGGAAGCGGAAGTGCCGAAATGCGAACTTGTTTCCAGGTTTTGGTCTACGAAAAGACGTCATCCCACAGCACTTGGAAAGCAGTGGTTTCCTTTTTTCTATCCTGCCATGCACACGGTCCTGGCCTGATGTTTAGCTCCTGGACTGATTTCTGTAGACGAGCACTTCTAGAATACCAGTGTTGTTGAATTTCTTCCACTTGTACACTCCTTAGATTAAAAGACTCCAAATTCTTTCATATAATCATACATTTTTGTCAACCTGTCCGCAATCTTGTTTACAGAGCTCTGCAAACTTCAAGGGTCAGTTGCATAAAAGGTTAAGACTGGTCTTACAAGTTAGTCATCTAAATATTTTTTAAGACTAGTCATAATTTTTTGTTAGCCTACATAAAAGCATATATTATTCTAAGTTCATTGCAAAAATCAGACTTCCTGCTAGTAGTTCAGATTTGTATACAAGACACACTGTTTTAAGATGAAGACTGAGTTTATGCCACTGCCCCAGGAGCAGACTGGATGAAGAAGACTCGTCTTCATGATCTTTCAGTTGATCAGGGCTGCTGTACTTGGTGTTTCATTACTGTAAAATACATCTTTGAGTGAACGTATAATTCTAGTTGTTTGCATACTTCATACAGCAAACAGATTTATTCCTGGATCATTTTGGTCAGTAAATAAACAATAGATGCAAAGTGAGAAAAAAGCAAAAATGGCCTAATTTAATTTTATCTTTATTTAAATTTCCGGTTCCATGATTCAGTGTTTCTGATTCAGAATTCTTGATTCAATTTGTTATTGATAACATTGGATGAATCTTGAATATAATCTGTAAAAACAAAATCTCTTGACTAATGCTGTAAATGAAGTCAGTTGGTGCATTACTAAAATATAAAAGGATAAAATTAACAACAGAGCCAAAACTATTAAATATAATTAGTTACATATGTATAATTAACATCATACAGTTATTTCTTAATTACATGCTTCTGCACCAATTTGTTGAAAAAAATAAATATGCTGTCAACAGTTTCATGACATTAATTCAAACATACAAACAAATCTGACCTCACTAACAGATTAAGTGATAATATAATAAATATCTCATATGTAATTTTCTAGCTAAATTGAGTTTATATGCATTGAATGGCTTTTCTGAGATTAATGCATCATTTCTTGACATGCTGTTTATAGCTTACTGCGATTTAGTGAGATGTATTCATGCATCAACAGAAAACACCATACACTAAAGGACTGATTCTTGGGGTTTAAGAACTGGTATCTGTTCTTTAGTAATAAGATCGATTAAAAAAAAAAAAAAAAAGGTCGCCTAAGCCCTACTAGTTAAAGAACTTGGGTAACGTCACAATTGATGCAAATTACAGCACATTCGAATGGGTTCCTAGCTTTGCTTAACTCTGATCAGATGCCCTTTCTGGTCTATATTTGGACTCTTTGGACAGACAAATGTTTTGCTCACTGATTTTTGGAATTATTTATTAATTGCTTGTTGAAGGAATATGGGACTTGCCCTTTTTAATCAGAATCTCTGCTGTATCTAAGGTTCATGCTGTTAAGTTTCTCCTAATGGTTGTGTTTTAGGGTGTTCACTTCATTCCTGTTTCCTCTGATATTAATGTGCAAACTCTCTTGTGTGTTTGTGTGTGTGAAGGCGCTGGCCATGCCGTCGAGTGCGCGGGCTGGGAGTCTCAAGGACCCAGAGGTGGCGGAACTTTTTTACAAGGAGGATCCTGAGAAACTCTTCACAGACCTGCGGGAGATCGGCCATGGCAGCTTCGGAGCCGTCTACTTTGTAAGTGGCCATTAGGACATTCAGAGCTGTAGCACAGCTCAGTGAACAGTGAACTATCTGTGCCTCTCTTTTTCACTCCTCACATGTATTTGCACGCTTCTTATAGGCCCACGACATCCGCACCAATGAGGTGGTGGCCATCAAGAAGATGTCCTACAGTGGCAAGCAGTCTAATGAGGTGAACCTAAAAACACACAAACAAGAAGTGTTCCTACATCTTTGGTTAAACAAAGCAATGTCTCTCTACTGGAATCTTGATCTGCAAGAAATCTCGGACATCTTGCAGGTGGCTTTATGTAAGAGCAATATTATGGCTCTGTTCCAAACCCTATTGAGCTGCCTACCTGAAATATTTTTTAAGGCAGACTTCTGACACTAAGGATGTTTGGAAGTGTTGGCACAATATTAAACTGCCTGCAGTTTTGATGCAAACGCTTTTTAAATTTTAATCTAGTATGCATGTGTCCATGCAAAATATCTCAAAGCAATTTCACTGAAATAAGTTCACTCTGTTATGAGCCAAGTCGTTTATATAGCGTTCTTACGAGGTTACAGTTAGGATGCTGTCTATGTAGGCACTAGATAGGAAAGCAACTCACTGTGTTTTGTAACTGAGTTCATATGCGGTCATAGAATACCGTTTTTTTCTTTTGCATTTACCGGCATGTTACCGAGTTCTGTTCTTTGTGAGCTCCAGCATTGTATTCAAATTATGTAAATCACACAGCGTCTCTCTGGCTAAAATAGACGGTTGTGTCATTTAAACGGTGGAAACTACTCCCTCCACTGTGCTGCAGAACACTTGAACACCTCACGCCTCATTTGCAATCTCAGCACCGTCCGTTTGAAAGGAACTTCTGGTTCTGTTTCCCTCACTCATGCATAGATCAGAAATGCAGCATTTGAACTGAAGCGACGCAGAGGCCGATGCTGAATAGTCCCTTGATTGTTTCATTGTTCTCTTGTTCCTGCTGTAGAAATGGCAGGATATCATCAAAGAGGTTAAATTCCTTCAAAAGCTGCGGCACCCCAACACGGTGGAGTATAGAGGCTGCTACCTGCGTGAACACACAGCATGGGTGAGTGTTTGGGTGTGTGGGAGGGAGGCTGAACGCTCTTCTCGTTTCAGGAAGAGAATGTACTGACCTGCTAACATCGTTTCCATTTACTACAATAGCAGCCCTACATGCACCACTTGTCGCTTGCTAATAGCAATTATACCTTTTCTTTATCTCCACCTTTCTCTTTTCCGTCTCTGCCACTCATTGATCGTCCTACTTTTCTTCAGCTGGTGATGGAATACTGTTTGGGCTCGGCCTCAGATCTGCTGGAAGGTGAGTGAGTTGTTTCCGGGAGCATGTGGATGTTTAGAGCTGTTCGGTCTGATGCAGAAGTGTAAAATGATGCAGATGTTTGTTTGGAGTTTGCAGAAACAAAAAACAGGATCGCACTGTTTTCTTCCCCTTTCCTTTAGTGCACAAGAAACCATTACAGGAAGTGGAGATTGCAGCAATTACCCATGGTGCATTACAGGGTTTGGTGTACCTCCACTCGCACAACATGATTCACAGGTACAGAGCAGCTTGATTCTTGGGTCTAAAAAAGCATTTATTTTTGCCACTTCTGCAGTGCCATGATGAGTTTTATTGATGCTTATTTCATATGTTTGATGACAGCCTATAGTGTCTTATTATTCTAATTTAATTTAATTAAATGTATGAATTTGACATAAACAGTGATTCATAAATCTAATAAAGTAAGAAAATTGTACATTTAAAAATGGCTGTCAGTTATAGGTGGCAAATATTGTCCCTTTAAGGAATAGTTCACCCAAAAAAGAAAATTGTAGAAGAGATGCTGTTTCTCAGTGGGAACGTCCTGGTTAAATAAGAAAATAAATAAATAACCAAACAGTTGCTGGCAACCATTGACTTGCATAGTATTTTTCTTTCCATACTATGGAAGTCAGTGGTTACCAGCAAAAAAAAAAAAAAAAAAAAAACTTTAGAGTAAAAAAATGAAGATAGAATTTGAGTGAGCTGCCGTTTTAATGAAAAAGTTTCTGTGAACTAACCAGTGCACAAAATATTAATATGAACATTTTGGGGAGTCAGCTGTCCATGACAATTATTGTCCTCGACATAATCCCAGATCCCATAACACACATCCCTTCACTTTACATGATAAATTCTGTTCACACTGTACGATTTTCAAACTCGTCGGGTTGCCGTTGATTCCACACTGCGTGACTATCTGGGGTAGCATTTGGTTGCTGCTGTTTTCACATTGCACGATGGATCAGCTGTACTCGAGCGATACTGGAATCATTAAGAAAATATATATAGCCTGCAAATTCTTCCCTCTGCTTTGTCTTGGTCTCTCATTGGCTGTAGGTCATCGTCGATGTAGTTTTCAGTCAGAAATCATTGCACACAGTGTGACTGTGATTTGCTGACAGCTTCAGATATTAAGCATTGCAAATATTTTGCAGGCGACATGATGGCGATTCCCTGAGATCACGTCTTCAATTAATACACACTGCGTGATTTTCACTCATGTGAATGAGTTTGCCTCTGATTTCAGTCATTTTTATGCGATTTCACAAAACCTTTCGGTAAGTGAAAAATCGGGCTAAAATCATGCAAAGTGAGCTTGACATAAGACTCTTTATCTACATTGATGGTTATATAAAGAACCTTTTGTCATTTAAGGCTCTTTCCATTCCACCAAAGAGTTTTAAATGGAAAAAGTTTCTTTAGATCATTAAAGGGGTCATGAAACCCCCCGTTTCAGCACTGGTTAGTTCACACCACGAAATGCTGAATAAGTGTGCATGGTGCGTAGCAGAGGTTCCTTTGACCTCCTGATTCTCCTTTGCTCTGACATGCACTGTGAGCTGTAAGCTCTTATATAGACAGGTGTGTGGCTTTCCTAATCAAGTCCAATCAGTATAATCAAACACAGCTCGACTCAAATGAAGTGTAGAAACATCTCAAGGATGATCAGAAGAAATGGACAGCACCTGAGTTAAATATGAGTGTCACAGCAAAGGGTCTGAATACTTACGACCATGTGATATTTCAGTTTTTCTTTTTTAATAAATCTGCAAAAATGTCAACAATTCTGTGTTTTCTGTCAATATGGGGTGCTGTGTGTACATTAATGAGAAAAAAAAGAACTTAAGTGATTTTAGCAAATGGGTGCAGTATAACAAAGAGTCAAAAATTTAAGGGGACCTGAATACTTTCCGTGGCCAGTGGAATCTTTATTTTCAAGTGCAACACAAATGCATTCTGACTTATTGCCTATATGAATTATTGTTGAGATTTTCCTTCAGCTTCACCATTAAAGATTAAAAGAAAACGTTTCTTCCTTTTATAGGGATGTGAAAGCAGGTAACATCTTACTGACAGAGCCTGGCCAGGTCAAACTGGGAGACTTTGGCTCCGCCTCCATTGTTGCTCCAGCCAACTCCTTTGTGGGCACACCTTACTGGTACAAAAACACTTCCCATTCATTACAACAGCATATTCGGCAGAAGTATACTCGTATGCTTTAATTTAATTTGACATTGTTTTTAAATGGTTAACTCACACTTCAGATCGATCTGATAACATGATCTGGTCAGTTACTGTAAGGACAGTTATGAGTGAGTTGTGCTCTGTTTCCAGGATGGCTCCAGAGGTGATCCTCGCCATGGATGAAGGCCAGTATGATGGAAAGGTTGACGTGTGGTCACTCGGCATCACCTGCATAGAGCTTGGTGAGTCATCTCTGATGTACAGGAGCCTGTTGAAAGTGAACACCCAGCACATGATGTGAAAATATACACTTTTTAGAGCTTGTGGCTTGTTGTTGATTAACACAGACAAAAATATTACATTGTTTACAGTAGTATGCTTACAATGGAAGCCTTGCAGCTAACTTGTTTCCTTTTTCCTTGGTTGTAGCGGAGAGAAAGCCTCCCTTGTTTAATATGAATGCTATGAGTGCCTTATACCACATCGCCCAGAACGAGAGCCCGGTCCTGCAGTCTAATCACTGGTAGGGAGCCAGAGAAGCTTCATCCACACTGTCAAACAACTTGAGCCTTTCCCGTGTTTCCAAGGCAGCGCTGTATTGATATTCCTCAGACGTTATGATTCGTGATGGCAGAAATTTAAACTTAAAAGTTTAAAACTAATTTCTATATGCGGTTAAATTGTTTAAAAACTTTTTTTTAATAACGAAATATTATCTGTATATATCCAATTTCAAATGCAGCCTTGAAAATGGTCTCAATTTAGTAATTAGATTAAGTAACATTTTATTACTTAACTATGGGTGGTGATATGAACAAGATATTGTTGATGTATATATATAATGCATTTGCATTTGATGGTTCACATGCATGATTTGACTTGGTGTCGGAGTACTCTATCTAAAGCTTTTACGTTATTCACTCTGTCCAGTTGACCTAAAAATATGCTGCCTTTTGATTGGCACTACTCTTTAATTTCCATGTTTTTTTTCCTCTCAGGTCGGATTATTTCCGTAACTTTGTAGACTCTTGTCTGCAGAAGATCGCCCAGGACAGACCTACCTCTGATGTGCTGCTAAAAGTAAAATATTTTGAGGAGCATTAAGATTTTTTTAAACATGATGTGTTCAGCTTTGAAATAAACCTCTCCGCTTTATTTCTCCAGCATCACTTCCTGTGCCGTGAGCGTCCGGTGACCGTGGTGATGGATCTGATAGCACGCACTAAAGACGCCGTGAGGGAGTTAGATAACCTGCAATACCGCAAGATGAAGAAGATCCTCTTCCAGGAAACACACAATGGTCCTGCCACCGAGGGAACCGAAGAGGAAGAGGTGGGATGACCTTTCAACTTGTCTTATATCAAATCAAAAACTGTTCCAAAACCATTCTCTTATTTTAACAATAGACAAAAACATAATTTAGGGTTTGTCTGTTGACTGTCTTTACAGAGGTTTATCAGCTCATGTTTCAAACGTTGTGGAGTTGGAGTCTTGTTCTTTTGCTCTGTTCTGATCTTGACTGTGCTTGAGTGATTTGTTTGTGTCGTTGTGGCAAATTGACACTTTGATTTAGCCAGCCTTAAAGTCAATATATACTCAACAATGACCTTATTTGCTTTCAGTGCGCGCTATTGTAAAGAGGTTTTTCTTTGTAGTGGTTCTTCCCAATGTAGCAACTAGGTTTGCCTCTGAAATGGCTTTTTCTTTTTTTTTTTTATGTTTTTCAATCTTTACACTTGAGCTCTTGTTATGGAGTCCACTTCGCAATTTAGTCAATCGATGGATAAAACCGTTCTTTTATCTAAAACGCTTACTTAACAAAAAAATATATGTTTTCCCCCAATCTAATGTCGATATATGGATTTAAAATGCGTTTTGAACACTTTAGTGGTGTGAATAGTAACGATCTGATTACAGTTTGATGCATCACTAGGAATCTTCTCTAATTATTTTATTTATAATGTATACACTTTTTTTTTTTCGTTCAGCTTTTTTTAATTTACTAGCTGTGACCACCTGTTTTTTTATTTATTTAATAATTATTAAAAATATAACAAAGATGCAAATAACAAACAATAAGTCAAATACAACAATCAGATCTTTTCCTGTAAAAATTAATTTGAAAAAAATTAAGAGTGGTCCCTCTGGGTTTCCACCATAGACTGTAAAAAAAAATTATGGACGTAGTGTCTTTGACGTCACCCATAGACTCCTCATTAGCGGTTTTGAAGCCTAAAGTGTGCAGAGCGGGCCGTCGCCATCTTGGCAGCGCGTCTCCGCGCGACTCTCCTGGATAATCGAAAATGGGCAAAAAGGCGGGAGCTGATTGCTGAAGCCACGCCCACCTAGTGCGACGGCATTGTCAGCAGCGGCAATCCACCTGTCACTCAAGTGACCACGCCCTTAATTATGCAGAACTTTAAGTCTTAATATAATTTAAGCGGATGAGTTTAAAAAAAAATCACCCCCCTCACAGTTGTCATGATGGGTAAAATTAGCAATATAGACCAAAATCATATTTTGAACCAGGCTGTGAACATGTTTTTTTCTGCTGTAAAGTTGGGCATTTTAACATGGGGAGTCTATGGGACTGACTCTCTTCTGCAGCCAGCCTCAAGCGGCCAGTCGATGAATTGCAGTTTTAGTCACTTCCTTATTGGCCTCACGAGAGAGAGCGAGAGCTTGCCGCTCGGTTTCCACATGTCCTTAAAGGGTCTTATATTTAGTTGTATCAAATTTAAGGCCCTAAAAAGTCTTTAACTGATAGAAGAAAGCCTTGATGGGCAATATACCGGCAAACACGATTGTAGAAATTTGTCAATTCGTAGAGACTTTGGACTATCGTCTATCACTGTTACATGCTCAAGTGATACTGACGTGTTACATGGTCATAAAAACGTAGTGTTTGCACACATTTTTAAGCATTGCGATTTAAAAGCAAGGATTATAAGCTGTTGAAACCCAGAAAGAGAACTCATTTGACTGTGTGTGTGCAATTTTCTGCTCCTAGAGCGCAGGAGTTATTTTCACTGCTTTCTTTTGTTTGATTAATATTAGCAATACAGATTGCAGCAGGTTTATTAGGCTGCTGTCACTTTAAGAACTAATGCACTAATCCAGGATGATAGACATTTGACCCCCCCCCACTGTTGTTTATTTCGCAGATAAGCTTTACAAAAAAACTATATTCTAGAACACACTTTTACAATTGATAAATAGCATCTAAATAGGATCAGTCTTGGTTGCATGCTTGTTGCAAAAGGCATTTCCAGCTAGTATAAAAAATGACTGTTAAAAAGCTGGGAGATCAGTCTCCTGCTGGAACTGTGATTTCTGTTTTTAAATGCAATCTTGTGTCTTTCAGGATGTTGAGCAGTACATGTTGCGGATGGGCACAGTGAACAGCATGGAGAGCTCCCATTCACTGCCGTCTATGTCGATCAGTGCCAGCTCCCAGAGTTCTTCAGTCAACAGCCTTGCAGATGGATCGGATGACAGCGGAGAGATGGCTATGATGCAGGAGGGCGAGCATACAGTGACCTCTAACAGCTCAGTGCTGCACAAACCACTGGTACGTGTTAATGGCTTTGTTTGAATTGACACATCACTGACATAAAAACCAAACTGTCATTTATTCCTGTGATGCACAGCTGTATTTTCAGCATCATTACTCCAGTCTTCAGTGTCACATGATCCTTTAGAAATCTTTCTAATATGCTGATTTGCTGCTCAATTTTTATATATGGTTTTTATTTTAATGTTGAAAACTCTATTCATATATTTGTGACAAAGTTCAAGAGAACGGCATGTAATTGAAATAGAAATCTTTTGTAACATTGTAAATGTCTTTACTGCCACTTTTAATAACTTCTTAATTTTACCAAACATTTAAATTGTAGCGTATCATGGTTTCCACAAAATCAAGCAAAAAAAAAAAAAATCTGTTTTTAACATTTGTGATGATAATAAATGTCTCTTAAGCAGCAAATTTCTGAAGATCATGTGACACTGAAGACTGGAGGAATGATGCTGAAAATACAGCTTTGATCACAGCAATCAAATACATTGTACAACTTTTAAAGTTTTTCAAAATATAACTGTTACGATTGTTTTAAATCGAGTAAGTGAATCTTTGGTAAACATAATACATCTGTAAAAGAAAAAAACTGAACATTCGAAGCATAAATAAACATTTATTTTTGTGATTATTCCTTCAGTTGTTCCTCTCTGTCCCCACACAGAACCATGATAACATCTACGACGACCCCTACCAGCCGGAGATGGAGTCCCAGCAGCAGGGCCCCTCTGGGGGTCGCAGACGCAGAGGAAGGGACCACTTCGCCACCATCCGCACAGCCTCTTTGGTGACCCGTCAGATCCAGGAGCACGAGCAGGGCTCGGCGCTGAGAGAGCAGATGTCCAGATACAAGCGCATGAGGAGGCAGCATCAGAAACAGCTGATGGCTCTGGAGAACAAGCTGAAGGCCGAGATGGATGAACATCAGCTGAGACTCGACAAAGAACTGGAGACGCAGAGGAACAACTTCAGCAGTGAAGCAGACAAGCTCAGTAAGAAGCACCAGGCCATCCTAGAGAAAGAGGTAAGTGGAGGAAACACTGCATGATGGATTCGCTTTTCAGATGTCTTCTCTATACTTCTCCATCTCTCTTTCCTCAGACTAAGTCCGGTCTTGCAGAAGAGAAGAAGTTTCAGCAGCACATCTTGGCCCAGCAGAAGAAAGAGCTGACCAGCCTGCTGGAGTCTCAGAAACGGCAGTACAGGCAGCGAAAAGAGCAACTTAAAGAGGTACGTCAGCTAATGTTTTGGCTGTGGCTTTGCTCCGGTGTTGTGTTGAACGTTTCCTCCGGTGTGCAGGAGCTCAATGAGAACCAGTCCACGCCAAAGCGGGAGAAGCAAGAGTGGCTAGTTCAGCAGAAGGAGTGTCTCCAGCAGATCCAGGCAGAAGAGGAGGCCAGTTTGCTACGCAGACAGAGGCAATACTATGAGTTGCAATGTCGCCAGTACAAGAGGAAGATGCTGCTGGCTCGCCACAACCTGGAGCAAGACCTGCTGAGAGAGGTACTGGTAGACCGATATACATCGGGCACACTTCTGGCCATTTGAAATTGTCAGTGTTATTAGTTTTCTGAACATTTGCATGGTTATTTATTTGCAGAAGACGAGTGAGGACAAACTGGTAAATTTGCTTGACATAGTAAGGCACATTCAGTTTTTTTTGCAGGATTTTGTGTTGATTTATATATTTTTGTTATGCCTTAATCCGATATAGCAATTTGCTATACACACTGATCTGTATCAGAGTTTCAAGATTTGTTTGATTGACATGCTTTGCCAAATCAACGACGCAAAACTCAGCATTAGAGATCTTTTATGTTATAATGAGAAGTGTAAAATATTTTTGGGTGATTATATAATTGCTTAGCCGGAGTCTAATTCGGGGTGTCAAACACTATTCCTGGAGGGCCGGACACCTGCAGAGTTTTGTTCCAACCCTGCTCCTACACACATACCGTAAAGTTATCAAATAAGCCTAAAAGACTTGATTAGTTGGATCAGGTGTGTTTAATTGGGGTTGAATCTCAAACAATGCAGGGCTCTGGCCCTCCGGGAACTGAGTTTGACACCCTGGTCTCGGTAATTCATTGGAAACACTGCACATATGACACCTAGTGAGTATGATAATCATGGTCCGATGTAGATGCACCAACTCACAACTGCGAATGAATGACTTCCACACTGCCAATACTTTCCAAAGGAAGCTTTTACAAAATGCTATTCCAGTCAAAACCACTAATTAATTGGCTGACCACAGTTGCCTGATGTTTTTCTAACCACTGTCCTCCATCTCTGCATCCTTTCTCTCCCTGTGCTTATCCCAACATAGGACCTGAACAAGAAACAGACTTTAAAGGACCTGGACTGCGCCATGTTGCTCCGCCACCACGAGTCGACTCAGGAGCAGGAGTTCAGGCAGCTGGCTCTGGTGCAGCGCACGCGGGCCGACCTGATCCGGACGCAGCACCAGACCGAGCTCACTAACCAGATGGAGTACAACAAACGGCGTGAGCAAGAGCTGCGGCAAAAGCACGCGGTTGAAGTCCGCCAGCAGCCCAAGAGCCTGAGAGTGAGTGGCTGTGACCTCACGGAGAATGCTGAAGAAGGGGAGGGGCCTCAGAGGGAGATTGATGAAGGGGAGGGGCTTGAATCTGAAAGGGATGGGCCTCATATGGAGGGGGAGGGGAGTGATGAGGGGGAGGGGCTTGAAATGAAAGGGGTGGGGCTAAAGGAACAGCTGGAAGAAGGGAGTAGAGATGGAGAAAAGATCGATGGGGATGAGATCGAGCTGGTAGGGGCTGTTGAAGAGACAGCTGAGCAAGAGAAGCGTGAAATAGAAGTTCTTGAAGGAAATGACACTGAAGACACATTTACCGACCAATGTGAAATGATAGACAGTGAAGGAAAAGAGGAAGATGTGGAGATCTCAGCTGACAGTTCCGAGCAAATGTTAGATGAACAGCAACAGGTGGAGGACAAAATCGACAGCGATCCCAGACAAGTAGAATTGCTTCCTTGGGATGACGGTAGTGAATCGGAGTGTGAGGAAGAGGATAGGGGTGTAGCCGACGGATGTCCGTCAGAGATAATGCACGGCCCTTCTTTTGAGCGCCGTCCTCACGAGCGTGACATAGATGAACTCTCTGAGTTCTACTTCCCGGATACATTAGAAGAGCTGGATCCTCCGCCCGTCTACACGCCTCCTTCCCCGTCCTCTTCTTCCCAGCCTTCCCTTCACTCGCTCTTTTCTCACGTGATCTGTCTCGCTCTTTCGCTTTCTGCTGCCGTGCAGCCGTCTGTCCTCACCCTCCTTTTCCTTTCAATCTTCCTGCTTTCCTTGAGACGCTCGCCTCCGCTTCCTTCGCTCGCTTCGATCCTTCTCTCCGGTGAGCTGGCCTTCCTGGCGCTCTTCTTTTCCTACCTATTCCTGCGTTCCTGCTGCTCGCTCTCGTTTTCCACGTACCTTTCTCTAACGTATTGGGGCTCGGGCCTGTTCAGTTTGGGTTTGTCTTTAAGCTTGGGACTCTATTACGTCCCGGTAGCCTTGATCTCGGCGTCCTTTCTCAGCTCGCCCTCACTTTTCCTCACCCTCTATCTTGTGGTGGTCTTGGTTGTACGTCCGGCCAGGGTTTTCCTCCAAAACACCCCACGCAAACTCAATCGCCTCTGGATGCGAGTTCTCTTCCGCTTGCCGAAGCCGCTTTTCACCGTGTGCCAGTCGCTTCTCGGCGGCCTGACTGAACGTAGCCTCTACGATATGTTTCCTAAAGCCGGACGCAACTGGGGTGGGCGGCAGTCTAGAATCCCTGTGCCTTTAAAAAGCCTTCGTGCAGAGTATCAGGCCAAAAGCAAATCCTCGGTTTTGTTTGCACGCTGCTTGCTTCTGGGCCGACGGTTTGTCCGCCGACCTCTCGGCACTCTGACGGACCTTGCTAACTCCGTAGTGCTGCGTTTAGCCAAGTGTTTGCTGAAGGAGCTGCCGCAGAATTACCTGAAACGGCTGCAGACATTCGGGTTGCTGCGCAGAGAGAGACCCAGCAAACTGCCGATTCTCCTGCCTAGACCCGTGAGGGAACAGAGGCGGAGGACGAGGGAGAGGAGAGAGAAGGAGAGGAGGAGAGAGAGGATGTACAGGGAAGAGGGGAGGTGGGAGAGTGTTTTGAGGAGAACCCCTTCAGGGAGGAGTTTGAAAGGAAAGATGGTGCCTTGGAGATAGATTGAGACGGAGGAAGGGAGGTATGCGAGCATGAACATGCCATTCATCCATCTTTCTTTGTGTTTCTCTCTGTTCTTCCAGCTGATTTATTTTAGCCCGTTTGCTCACGTGCCGGTTTTACAGGGAAGTACTCGGTTAAAGAGAGAGTTCACACAAAATTAACTGCATTTGTCCCGCAAACCATTTCAAAAACATAAAACCCGTGTTTAATCTTCAAAACACAAATGAATGCATGGAACCTGAGAGGTTTCAGTCTCTTAATAATAACAAAATAAATTAGTAAAGGATATCCTTTAGATGATGAAACGGCTCGATTTCTTGCGGATTCGTTTTACAATGCCTTTATGAACTTTTTTGTTTTTCTCAGTTTTGGTTGCCAGGACTTTCAATGAAGGGACAGAAATCTCTCAGATTTCGTTTAGAAATATAAAATTGTGTTTTGAAGATTAACCGAAGCCCTATGCGTTTGGAAAGACCTGAGGGTGAAAGTAAATGACAGAAATGCTATTTTTAGGTGAACTGTTCCTTTAAAATTGATTTCAACTCCCTCATTCACTGTCGTCACAGGTGAATGGAAAGCTTCAGTCGATTATTGTGCTTTTTGTAAAAGTTTTTGGGGTTTTATTATTATTTTTATTTTATTTTACTCAAGTTATTTTCTTCTCAAATAGCAAGAGCTATATGTGTTATGGTAATTTCTTAAAGCCATGTCTGTGCAATCCTGAGTTAGTTTTTATTTTGTTTTGAAGGGAGTCTTAATTTCAACAACGAAATTGTATTGTATTGCGAAACCAAAATGGCTCTTTGTGAAAATGTCCAGGCCTTTCAATGAAGCCATGCATGTTAATTGCTAACTTAATTCACTGTGCCTACTGTGAAAGTAGATCATTATACAATGCTTTACACTATAGATCTCCCAAAAACATTACACTACAAGCTTACTCTTCAAGAAGTGCAATAGAAGTTCATTAGATGAAGCGCCAATGGTTTTTCCTACTTCTCAAAAAATGTTTGTATTAAAATAGAAACTAGGCTGCATTTTGTTGCAAAATCAGTATTTTGTACCATTTCAAAAGCTTCAGATCAACTACAAGCAGCTAAAACTTTAAAAAGCAATTAAGAGTCCTCTCACTGGAGATTTCCGAGGCAGGGCCTCATTAATGGCAATCAAATGCTTGAAATATTGAGCAAAATAAAATCTGCATCCTTGCCAAAATCACCTGCACCAGTTATATATTATATTATATTATGTGTTAGGGAAGGGGTTTTCCCACCTTCAGATGGATGAACAATGCTATTAATTCAGTTCTGCCACTTTAGCAGTGAATGTTTGTTAAATTAAACATCAATCTCATAACTTAAGGTGAAATATTTACTCTGAAATGTGGGTGATCTGTTATAAATTCAATATGCAATATGCAATTTAGATGAAGGACCCTGATGTATTATTAAAGAGATTGGAGGTTGATGTGCTTTTGTGGCACATACAAGTTTATATACTTGAGATAGTTTAGCACCAAAAATTATTTTACTCAACGGTATATATGAGCAAATGTCTTTTGTAGACTAGTGGAGTTGGGGATAAATATAAACTGGTTTTAGAAAAATGTGTTATTGCACTAGAGGCAATGATCTGATCATATTTACCATGTAAACAAGTGTTTTGATCATATCCTTATGATGAGAGACCTAGCCTGTTTAGATTTATTCGCAAGTAAGCCCTAGGTTTTCCAACGTTTGCATGGCATTATTTTATATTTATTAATACTCTTATTACTGCATATTAAAGGCTATAGTAAGAAGCCATTGTGACAATCATCTTAATGTAAAGTTGGACAGGAAGTATGCAAATTGACAACCAAAGATTTGTACAATAAGAAATGAAGAGGTGGATGGTTGGATTGAATATGAATAGCTTGCACTGCACACACAAATCATTTTTATTTGAAATGCTCTGTAAAAAAAATTACCAAATACTAAAAGGTCTTCATAGAAATCTTAAGATTATCAAAGGGACCAAGAGTTCATTTCGATTTTAGCCATATTTGTTGCAATTATTGGCTATTTAAAATTTCAAGTTTGTGTTATTTTAATTTTATTTTTATTTTTTGTCTTGTTACTTAATGTTTACATATGCTGTGCTCCCTTTTGTTTTGTTTAACCAAATCACAAATTGTCTTTATTATTTGAGGAATGTTTCTGTTATTTTATGTGTTGCATTGCACCGTCTGTTTCAAGGCCACTGTGTGTGCGTTTCATCCTCATTTTGTGTGTTTGTGCATGAATGGATGTTTACTTCGTTTAAGCAAAGATTTCTGTCATACATTTCTGAAATAAATTTTCTTTATTATAATCATTGTCCCTTGGTTCATTTTATATTTTAAGTCATTTTGTCAGAATTGAGTTTTTCATTCATCTACTCCTGATGCTGATGCTTTAATTACATTTCTCTATTTCTTTTACTTCATGCATGTTTATGAATTCTTAGTTTTGCTGCACCTCAAAAATACTTAGTCTAAAATGATTTGATTAAAATGAATACGTTAAAATTTTCTCTCAATAAAAATACCCCAACAAATTCTGAATTTACAAAAAATCTGCTGTGACCCTTCCGTCCTTCCCCCTCCTCTCTTTCTTATCCGTCTGTTTTCAAATCTTGTTACCACCCTATTCCCTGTTCTTGTAGTCCAAAGAGCTGCAGATAAAGCGTCAGTTCCAGGACACATGTAAGATCCAAACGCGTCAGTATAAAGCTCTGAGGAACCACCTGCTGGAAAACACCCCGAAGTCGGACCACAAGGCCGTGCTGAAGCGTCTCAAAGACGAGCAGACTCGTAAGCTGGCTATTCTGGCCGAGCAGTACGACCACTCCATCAACGACATGCTGTCCACACAGGCTGTGAGTAAGGCAAGGACACATGAATCACAATTCCCATCCCCCTCTGTCCACCAAAACCCCTCACTCAGACCCACACCATCATCAATGACATACTCCCAACACACTTCATGGTAAGGTTTATCACCATACATCTGATCCAAGCAGCCGCAGCTCAACGCCAGAGTTCCCCTGCTTCACTGACCCTTGGCTTTTTGTGCCGTTTCTCTCCAGCTGCGATTGGACGAGACGCAGGAAGCGGAGTATCAGGCGCTGAGGATGCAGCTGCAGCAGGAGCTGGAGCTGCTCAATGCATACCAGAGCAAAATCAAGATGCACACAGACACCCAGCACGAGAGGGAGGTGAAGGACCTGGAGCAGAGAGTGTCCATCCGCAGAGCCCTGCTGGAACAAAGGGTAAAGGCTGACTGATCCATGACTATGGCCATGTTGGTAGACAAAAGGAAACTGTGAAGCAGTGGTTCTCAACTGGTTAAGCATCAAGTTGCAACTCTAAAATGTCCATGAATTCATTTATGGGTTGCATGATATATATCAGTACCATTTCAGGTATCCTGAATTTAACGTATTTTTAAAATCCATCTATATTTGTTGATATTGAATATTTAATTGTTCATGCATATATATTATTTTGTTAAAATTATCTTTACCATGATCTAACACTCTCATATTAATTTTAAAAACTAATAACGTAGCATGGGGAAATATAATCTAATGTCAATATATGTTATTTTATACTGTACAACTATAAAATTGTCTATATTCACGTTTAACATTTAAAAATAATTTAAACATTTTTTCTTGTAAAACAGTGTTTATGCATATCTCCAATTTTTTCACTTAAGTACCTTTTCTGTCATTTAACACTTGCTTACAATTAACATTTGAAAAAACCAAACGCACTTGCATTGATCTATTTTATCTTTAACTTTTAAAAAAACATATTTTTATAAACAGTAAAATTGTGAATAATTTATCCATTATTTTACACTGTTCATTCTAATATTGTAATATCTGTATTCAATTGATTCATTTAAGGTTGAGTTTTTTAGTTATTTGCTCCTCAACATAATTATTGGCTAATTGGTATCGGCTAGAATGTTAATATTGGTGCATTGCATTCCCATAAGATTTGGTCATTTGTTGGTATGTTTTAAATCATGTTGCATTGTTTTGAAACACTAAACAGGCTTATCTTAAAAATTTTATGGTTTCATGCTCTATACAATCAGTAATGATTCATTAATTTCATAATTAATTTCCAAAAACACATTATGGGAGGCACAAACTATGTTTAAACCATGTGCACCCATATTTAACATTTTTGGTTGTTTTTACCAGTGATATTATGCAAGTGGTGAATTTGTATTAATTCAACTTACAATTTATTTTGAGTAAACTAGAAGTTAAAGTTGCAATGAAACAGAAGTAGGTGTTGGGCAGGGACTTAGTTCAATGCATTGATTGGATTTTGAGATGTGGGCATTCCACTCAAAACTGGAGACCGATGAACGCAAGCTTTTAGAAACTGAGTTTAAGATGACTTAACAATTGAAGAACTCTGTACACACCGCCAGAAAAGTCTGTTTTCACCAGAAGGTCCAGTTATGACAATTTGATTAAAGATTACAAAGGTAAAATGGTTTTAAAAAATGTAATTTTTACCTTAAAGGCACAATATGTAAGTTTTCGCCGCTAGAGGGCGCAAATCCAAAACAAACAAAGTTGTGTGGAATCATCTTTATCCCCAGAGCCGATGCAATCCTAACGGGAATCTGGCAGAAATTATGTTCACAGATGAGTTTTAATTATTTATTAACGTAGTAGAATGAAGCAGGGTGAGACTGAAAGCTGTTTAAGTAAAACATGGTCGCTGAACGAGCGCAACACATGGCCCGAAAGAGCTTTTATTATGCCACAGTCGTCCGCTCCTTCCAGACGCGAGTATGTGGGGTAAAGCAGCGCTGGTTTATCTTAATAGATACATTTGAAAGATCTTTTATAATGTTACTATAATGTGCGGTCGTCACCTGTCTAATAAAACGCATAACATATTAAAGCATCTTTGGTGTTTCCATGTTTTGTAAAAAAACAAAACGGGAAATCGAGGGGTTATGACATCACTAGCAGGCGACACAATGACACTATAGATGGATCACTAGTTAAATTTCTTATTTCTCTGGATTTAAACTTTCTTCGAAACATTTGGGGAAATGCAAGTACACAAGTCAGCTAATTATATAGCACTGTTCCAGTGTTTTTGGGATATTTTAATAAATAAATCTTACATATCGTGCCTTTTTTAAGATCTAAAATGTGGATTTAGAAAATCAATCCGATTTTTCTATTCTTACTGTGCATGATTATAAGTTGCACTGGAATCAGATCGAACAGTTTGCTCACGACACACCAGTTGAGGACCACTCTCATAAAAGTGTAATTCTGACATCCGTGGATCTGTTTCTCCAGATCGAGGAGGAGATGCTATCCCTGCAGAACGAGCGTTCGGAGCGTATCCGGTCCCTTCTGGAGCGCCAGGCGTCTGAGATTGAGTCCTTTGACTCCGAGAGCCTCCGCCTGGGCTTCAGCAGCTTGGCTCTAACTGGCATCCCCTCCGAGGCCCATCCCAAGCAGGTCTACCCATCCAGCCAGACTCCCCGTCTGTCCAGTCACTGGAGCCATGGTGGGGCTCCGCAACCCCACTCCCGCAGGGGTCCCAGCAGGGCCGAATCCTCCTCCTCTTCCCACGTCCTGGGATTAGCTCGAGACGGGCCCCTCCACCACTCCTCCCGGTCCTCGTCGTCATCCTCTTCATCCTCCTCGTCCTCCCATCACAACCGCCTCCACCTTCCCCAGCACTACCATCACCAGAGCACGCCACAGCTGTACAGGGAGAGAGAGAGGGATAGAGAGAGGGAGCGGGAGAAAGAGAAGGAGTGGGGCGGAGGGAGCAGGGGGGACCTCGCACACCCCCACGTCTTCTCCCACCACCTTCCCTCACGCTCCTCCTCCCAGTCCCTCGCTCTCCTCCCTCCTCCTCCTCCCGCACCACCTTCCATCACACTGTCGTCCTCTTCCGCCCAGTCCTCGTCCTCTCAAGGAGTGTACGGAGGAGGCGGAGGAGGGCTGGTGGTGCGAGGTCCCAGCCTGATGGCGTTGAGGAACAGCCCGCAGCCCCTGCGGAGAACCGCGTCCGGCGGTGGAGGGCCTGGTGGTGGAGACGGAGTCCTCAGCCGAAGTACCTCGGTCACCTCGCACATCTCCAACGGATCCCACCTCTCCTACTCTTAAGGGAGCCGAGTAAGAGAGCTCAGGCTCGCTTTCTTTCTGTGTTTTAAGCGCCAGTTGAATTCGTCCAAGCCGTTGCAATACGAGCAAGAGCACATTTTACATGTCCTGTTGCTTTCGTGTCTCCTTGCTCGTGGTTGTTGTTGTTTTTTAATAATAATAATAATAATAATAATAATAAAAAAGAGTGAAACTGGCTTGGAACATCACCACTGCCTTTAAGATGTCTTAAAGGGATGCTGCGCGACTACTTTTGTGCGACGGGGAGAATTCGTACATGCACACAACGACAGTATGAACACAGAATGTTTATATCAGTCAGACTTTATGAATACATTTACGTCTTTGGGAGTTGCTCCAATGCATGAGATTTAATGTAGTAAATACATTCGTATTTAAATGTTATACAGTCACATTTGAGATGTAAAGGCTCGTTAACAAAGAACGATAACTATAGAGATTGTTTTAAAAGACATGTCCACACCACAGCTTAAACAATAACGGCAAAGAGGAATGATGCCGTCTGTTGGTGTGGATGCTAATTGAACAATCCTTATAATTATCGTTCTTATTGTGAGTGGGCCTTAAGGCTACCTTTACAAATCATTGGCTGCATCCGAAATCGCATATATCCCTGGAACATAGTAGGCGAAAATAATGTGCGAAAAGATTTGTATGTCCGAAATCACAGTATTCATGAAACAACAGGTGATAAGTTCCCAGAGCACATACTGTTCCCTGCGAGATTCTGAAGTGTGCATCTAATGGACGCTTTACTATCCCATGAGTCTCGGGAGAGGATTTATTAATGGGGACTCAACTGATGTTGGAAGGTCACATGATAAATTTACTTACTCAAAATGCGGTTTCGGACGCAACCATGACTTTTAGAGTCAATGGCCCACCAATTGGATCTTTTATTGTGTTTGTGTATATATATAAATATTAATATATAGTATCTAAAAGTGTTGAAGCATTGTGTCCACCGTTTTCTATAGCAATTATGACTATCGACATTTTGATAATGTGAACAGAATAGACCTAACATTTAATTGTAGAAATTGGATCTGGACGGCATGCATCACAAAACCATGTTTGATGTCTTCATGAAAACATTTTAAAAAAATTCTCCAAGCATCTGGTTGTGAAGGATGTGAGCATTTTTAGAAGCAAGAAAACTGTCGGGCCTAGTGTGCGTTATGGTTATTAATACATGAGTGTTAATAATTGTTATTAGTCTGTTTGTGTGCATTGTCTGAATGGGACGCGCACTGGTAATATTACCACTTTTGTGCACAAACACACCAAAAAAATATGTTTTAAAGGCTTGGATAAGCATCTTTTAACTCAAACCTGAGACAATAAAAACAGACTTGATTTAATTACAAAGGGTTACAATCACTAATGTTTTGGGGGGTGGGGGAGAACTGAATGGTTTATTATTTTGAGCAATGAGAGGTAGGGTGCATTTATCGAAACTCTCCAGGACAGGCAGGTGCAGTAATTCATCAAACGATGGAGGACTCTTCTTTACAATGAACTTCGGAGGAAAACATGGCAGCTGCTTTAGCTGTACTTCTGTGTAAATCGAAGCGGTTTTCTCACAGACACTTTCAGAGACATCGAAGAAGAACCAAGAGGAACTTAATGAACTCCGAAATCAAGCGAGGAACACCAGCTCTCTCTGTATAACCTACTACTTAATGCTTGGTCTAAAGTAAAACAGTGCATGCAGAACTTCTAATGTTTCGAGGATGTTGGATATAGTGTTTGGAGGGCCAATGAGATTGTACCATTGAATGGACTGACTTGTTTGTGAGATATGGTGGGATGTTACTTCATGATCTTTGGACAGTGATCCCAATATAATGTTGAATGTTAGAGCTAAAATTGCAAAAGCAAGTCCACAGGCAGGTTAAACTCCATGGTGGTAAAGGAGGCTCTCCTAGTTTGTCTGGAGTGAGATGTTGAGATCTGTGTATGTATATGTTGACTGTGAAACAGGTTGTTGGGTCAAAGTGGAGGTTTTACTGAGAGGACATTTCAGAAACATGTTAATTACTGTGGTTTGAAGGGAGGAAACGTGGAAGAAAAATAAACGCGAAGCAATTTAAATGACAATAAATTGATATTGACGTGGATTTGTCTCGTGTTGTCTTTATTTGCACATGTGCACAGTGGAATCATTCCTAAACAAACTGAGTTAATGAACATGTAAGCGTCACTGTATCTGACATTGTTATCTGGCATCAATGACAAATCCGTGAAAAATCCTCTATGCGTCACTGCGACGTGCCCTTTAAGAGCCGCTCGAGCTGCTGCGTGTGTAGTTTCTCCCCTAGTCGGTTATTTATTTATTTATTTACTGAGACTGAAACAGAGTACAGTGTTATACATGAAAACTGAATTAAATCATGTACGTTCAGGATATACAGCACATGCTCGTCTTAACTTTGAACAGTTTTATTTGAAGTTTTTTGGACGTGCAAAACAGATGCAAAGTAAATATATAACGGTTTTTTTGGGGAGGACATTAATTTTATTTTTCCGATATAATATGTTAACTTTTTGCTTACACAATTTGACTGAGCATATATAATACGTGCATCCACTTAGGATTTGCTAAAGTTATATATATCTATATCTTTAATCGACAATGAAAATACTGCATTCAAATATTGAGAGAACGTCTTTCCAAAATATTTTTATATAAATGGACAAAGATAGGCCCAGTGCAGATTAATAATAAATATATAAATAAAGCACTACAATAAATATGTTACTGATTACACATTTGGAAATTCTGCAAGGAATGGTATTCATTGATTTACACACACGCAACAAAAAAGATATATATACACGTTTTTTTTCTCTTTTTTTTATGTAGTGCAGATCAATTTGGAGTGTCTTATAGCTTAATTTATTATTATTGTTTGTAATTACATTCTGTAAATTCAGTAAAAACTCTATAAAAAGCACAAGCTTTATTAGGTATAAGTTATACATTTGGAAATTATAAGTTACTTCATTTTTTTTATAGGCTACTTTTTTATGTTACTACACATTTTGACTGAGCATATGAAACTCAGCCAAGAACAGTGTAATAAAATGCAAATTGGATCTACTAAGGCTATATATATATAAAAAAAAACGTATACTTAACCAGAAATGAAAATACTGCATCCGAAATTAGAATATTGCGTCTTTCCGAAATATGTTTATTTGAATGAACCTCGGTCAGCGGAGTGCAGTCACGTGATGTCACTGTTTTTCTGTCGGCTCATCTTCTGACAGGAAGCAGGAAAGCGACGGAAATAGGAGGAGAGAGAGAGCCATCCCTTTAACAACAACTGGGACATAGCGGAGAGAGGAAAAGGAGAGGAGGGGGTAGAAGAAAGAGGAATTAAAAAAGAAAAGGAAGAAAGAGACAGGGAAGGGAGGGAGAGAGAGAGAGGGCGCGCGATAAAAAAAGAAAGATGACATCCTGTGAATTGAAGCGCCGAGGTGGAGCGGCGGGCTGCGGCCGGGCTCGAGTGTTATTCGTCCGGGTCACGGCTTGAAATCGACAGCGAGGCTTCGACAAACACCCGAACGGCCTGTCGAGGGGATCGAGGAAAAACACTGATTTATCCATAGTTTCAAATGCGTCAAGCGCATTACATCTAACCGCTGTTTTAACGTCTATATGCATCAACTCCTGTTTTATAATGCATGGTGTAAGAGTGTAGAAATTACGTTTATTGCTTCCGATGTTTAAAGTCATGCAGATGAATAAATAGCGCGTTGTTGTGATGTATCGGTTAAAGTTGCATAAGAGCAAAGTAAACACTAAATAGCTTGTCTGCTAATCTGAGCCGTTCATTAAATAAAGTGATTTGGAGAAGAGTTTAAAAAAACAACAACTAAACACTGTTTGCAAACTACAGAAGATTTATAGTACGTTATTAATCTCGAGGATCGTGTAGTTGATTATAATATTCATCGCCGGGGAACAAAATGGATGCCTCGTGGAGTAATTTTCTCTTCCAGGTGAGACTGAACATGGTTTTGTTCGTGTGTGTTTATTTACAAATTGATGTGCAATTCGTATTGTTACAAAACATTTGCGTAGGGTACAATAAATGCTCCTACACTGTTGAAGTTTGAATTCAAACTTAGTACTTTGTGATTGTTCTTTCCCAGACCACACCCTCCCAGAGTCAAGTGGAGGGGACCCTCCAATCAGAGCTTATGCCTGGCCACACGTCCTCTCCTCAAGCCCCGCCCACCGAGCACATAGCTCCGCCTCCATCGACAGTGGACACTGCTGCTCTCAATGAGGACCCTGTACCTGGTGTGTGAGAGCGAGGGATGGGGGGATGAAGAAGGGGAGGGAGGTTTGGAGAGGAGTGAGGAAGCTGGTGGGGAGGGGTTGGAGGTTTTCTGTGACTCCTCAGTGTTCCTCTGTGATCACATAGAGCCATGCAACTGGGAATATAGGCATGTTATCTTCAGGAGTTCAGCCGTCCTTCGTTATGACTTTTTTTTTTTTCTTTTTATTCCCTTCCTCAAGAAATGTCAACACGGTCATGGAAAACCTAGACATATGGGGTAATTGGGCTTTCCCGATATGGAAATTCGTATAGAGAATCTAAATGAAATTTGTGATTTTTAAAATCGAATTAATCAGGAACAAACAAAAGTCAAAAGGTGTGTCTGTACAGAAAAAAACATATTGCAAACTGTTTTTGCCTTATTTTAAGTCACTTTGGTAAGTTACAGTACTTTTTAGAGTTTTTGGGACAGATTTCCCTGGAAATTGCATGCTTTTATCATTCGTCTGAACATAATAACATCATATATGATTAATTAATTAAAAAAAATTATTAATTAAAGAAGGCCAGGCTAATACTCAAGGGCGTAGGTTTCATTTTGACATTGGTGGGGACATAAGAGCTAGTTAACAACCTTCTCTTGCGTGTATGATTGACTTCTGACCAGTTTTTAATGTCACCTTAAGTCTTTATTTATAGTAATGGTAGCTAATATACTCTAATTCATAACGAGAGCTTTTAATTTTAGCATATTCATCAGATAATTAATACACAATATTATGTAAAACCAACGTTTCAGCAGTATTGTTAAGATGTTTTTGTTGGATTGTTTGAATACTCAAAACAGAATACAGCTAAATATAATAATTCATATGTGTGGTCACAAAAATAGTATATGCAGTGAGTATCTTCAACTGACTCAACCTTGAACCGAAAGCAAGAAGTGAACGTCTTTATTAAAACGCAAAACAACAGTTTGCATCATATTTTTTTTTTAAGCTGGTACAAAAGCAGATCTCTATACCAGTTAGTATGACTCACAAAATGACGCGAAAAGTCTTGTCAGAAAGTGTGTCCATAAAATTTACTATCATTTTCACGGGCAAATTCTAGTGATTTCAGTAGAAATTCTCATGAAAAGGAATTTCTCGTAAGGGCAACAGACTTCTCCACATGGATTTCGCAATGGGTCAATTTTCGCCCGGTCAAAAAGTAATTTCAGAAGAATTTCATGTGGGAGCGAAAGATTTATCTTTTGACTGCAAAATGTACTTTAAATTCTTGGAAAATCATAAGTGAAAAAGTATCTAAAGGTGCAGTCAAATTTACCGTCATTTGGCGAACTTTTACAGGCGTAATCCAACCATTTTAGTATGGAATCCACTCGATATGGATTTTCGCTTTTCAGATTTTGCAGCAGGTTCAGTCTGGTCCTTCGAATTAGCTGCAGTGATCAACATAACGCTGTTTGGTTTGAAAGTGATTTCGCTTTACTATTGGCAATATTCAAAATAGCCATTTTTCACTGGCAAAATTTTGCAGAAATTCTTATAGTCATATAGTGTGTCTTTAACGAGCATTCTTTGAATTTATTATTGGCGAAATGCAGTAATTTCAACTTAAATCTGCACATTTGAAAGTTTCGCCTGAATGTTAAAGATTGGGTTTAAAATGGGTTTAAGTTGGCTACGGATTTGCCATTTAGTTCTTAGTTTTAAAAGTGACACCGTATTAAACCCTCATCCTATTTTGCCCGTAAAGTTTAGCAAAAATTATTGAAAAGTCATTGGTCAAAAAGTATGGTTGTAAAAATGCGTTCACATTTATTGTTGTCCAGCAAATTTTTTTATGGGGGAAATCTTTAATCCATGTGATTGGGATTGCATAAGGGTGAAAAAAAATCCACATGCAGATTTTACAACAAGTTCAAGTTGGTCACTGTAATTTCGCAAAAAAATAAAAACTTGCTAATGTTACCTTAATTCTCTTCTTAATGTTTAGTAACGTTCATTTTTGTCTCTTCATCCCATCAGTGAAGCCAGTGTCCAGACCGGCCCGCGCAGCTCATATCTGCTCAATTTGCAGCAAGCAGTTCAAAAACAGCTACAACCTGCGGCGCCATCAGTCCGTCCACACCGGTATCCGCATGAAGGGGGGGTCCCAGAGCCAAGAGGGCGTGGCTAAAGAGAGTGCCGAAAGACAAACGGTCCCCCTCTCTCTCCTTCACCTCTCCATACCCCAGCAGCAAACCCAAACGCTGACCACTCTTGCTGTTCTGCCCCCTCCACACACACAAGTCCTGGCCACTCAGGATGGAAACAATGTTGTGATGGAGAGCGTGACTTCCACTGTGACCGCCCTCCCGCCTCCGGCTGCTGTTGTCATGGCAACAGGGGAGCCTATACAGGTGGGAATCCGAATGTGTTTTCAGAATCTGCTTCATGTGGCATAAAGTGAATCACAAATGATGTCATACAGTTAGACATGTGCCGGTATTCGGTAATGCGATATATCACGGTAATGAATATGCACATTATTGTAATCGTGGGCACTTCTAAATTCTGTCAATAAGTATATATTACAAATTATTCAGAATTTGGAATGCATATTAAGAAAACTTTTGGTCAGAATGCACAACATCACTGTATGCTGCTTGAAAGACATGTGTGCGCTCTGATGTAAACAAGCACGCATGAGAAGCACATGGGGGAACATGTGAGAGACGCACTGAATGAAAGCACATTCACTCTCAGACAGCAGATGGCGCTAAACTGCAGGAAATGTGGCCCTTTCCCTGGAAACCCCATAAATAAAGCAGCCTAAGAAAAATGTTATTTAACTTTTTGTACTGTATTATAACCACTTTTTTAAAACTGAATGTCAATTCCGTGATAATACCGTATACCGTGATGAAAGCATTAGCAATTAATCGCGGCATTAAAATTTGATACCTTACATACAGTTAATGATTTGTTCACATGTTGAAGTAAGCTTATGCAAGCCATGGTTTTACTGTCACTTTAGACTGTTACAATGTGTTCTAAAGTTACCTATGATCAGGGATAACAGAAATCTCATTTAATTACTATAGACCTAAAAGGAATGGAAATCTCAGAACATTTTTCTTTTTTCTGTAGGTTTCTAGTTTTGCTTTGTTTTAAAGTATTAGATATTGCTTGCAAATATTTGTTAAGGGTCTTATTGGAGATATTTGAACATCTATAAGTATAGTATTTTAAACGTATATCTTCAAAAGCTTGGTAGCTGATGTATAAATGGAAATGTACCCCAGCAGTCTCTATGATATGATTTTAACAAGTCTTATTCAGTAATCATGAATGACTGGAAGGTTGATGGAAATATCATGGGATTTCTTCTGTCAAAATGTGTAAATGTGGAGAGAAGAGAAAATATCAGCGAGGAGCATTAGATAGAAGAAATATGTTTGAAAAAAAAAATCCTTATAAAGGTAAAAATGCCCCTAAAAAAGTACTACATAAATGTACAAGCTACTTGGTTATTAAAAACAAATACTTTTTACAAAAAAACCTGACATCAGGATTGAATTACAATGTTTGCACACTTACACAATTGTCTATGTGTGCAGGCCATGCAAAATTATGATGTCACTTTTGTGCACTCGTGGAAGTATGAACCAAGTTTCGGGACATTCTTCAGACTTAAATAATCTTCTCTTTTCGCTGCTACTCCTTCAGAGGCCAGTAACCCAGAACCCCAACCCTGTGCGTAAAAACCACGCATGTGAGACGTGTGGGAAAGCCTTCAGGGATGTGTACCACCTGAACAGACACCGGCTCTCCCACTCGGACGAGAAGCCATTTTCCTGCCCCATCTGCCAGCAGCGCTTCAAGAGGAAGGACCGCATGAGCCATCACGTCAGATCCCACCAGGGAGGCGTGGAGAAACCCTACGTGTGCCCGCACTGTGCTAAAGCTTTCTCGCGGTAGGACAGACACTGAGATCGTCTTAGTTTCACACTACTGACTCATTTGACTGTGAATGACATGTTTCTCCCTCGATCTCTCAGGCCTGATCATCTCAACAGTCATGTCCGACAGGTCCATTCTTCAGAAAGACCCTTCAAATGTCCGGTATGGAAGTTTGTTTTGCAATTTTGTAATTGATTTACACTGAAGAAAAGGTCTTTTCTTGATTATAGTGCATTCTAAAGGTTAGAGGTTGCAAAATATTCAGATATATATCATTAGATATATTCATACTCATGATATTCGGTTCTATGAAAAATAGCTGTTTATATCGTGTCTTTCTGTTAATGTTGCAGTACACACAAATTGTTATTGTTTTATTTAATAGTGTGAAGATCTTTTTATTGGAACGTGTGACCGGTAAAGGACCTTGTATACCATGGTAAAGTAGTTGTAACATGTGAAGATGTATGTTGTTTGGTACAGACGTGTGAATCGAGCTTTGCCACGCGTGACCGTCTGCGTGCTCACATGATCAGACATGAAGAGAAGGTTCCATGTCACATCTGTGGAAAACTGCTGTCTGCAGCCTACATCACGGATCACATGAGAGTGCACAACCAATCACAGCATCACTCCTGCCACCTGTGCAACCGCAGTGAGTATCTGTCTGTCTATCTATCTGTCTATCTATCTGTTCTTCTATCTATCTATCTATCTATCTATCATCTCTCTTTCTGTTGTTCTATCTATCTGTCTGTCTATCTGTTTATCTGTCTGTCTATCTCTCTATCTATCTCTCTATCTATCTATCTATCTATCTATCTATCTATCTATCTATCGATCTATCTATCTATCATCTCTCTTTCTGTTGATCGATCTATCTATCTATCTATCTATCTGTTCTTCTATCTATCATCTCTCTTTCTGTTGTTCTATCTATCTGTCTGTCTATCTGTTTATCTGTCTGTCTATCTCTCTATCTATCTCTCTATCTATCTATCTATCTATCTATCTATCTATCTATCTGTTCTTCTATATCTATCTCTATCTATCTATCTATCTATCTATCTATCTATCTATCTATCTATCTATCTATCTATCTATCATCTCTCTTTCTGTTCTTCTATCTATCATCTATCTGTCTATCTCTCTATCTATCTCTATCTGTCTACCTCTCTCTCTCTATCTATCTATCTCTGTCTGTCTATCTATCTATCTATCTATCTATCTATCTATCTATCTATCTATCTATCTATCTATCTATCTATCTATCTATCTATCTATCTATCTGTTCTTCTATCTATCATCTCTCTTTCTGTTGTTCTATCTATCTGTCTGTCTATCTGTTTATCTGTCTGTCTATCTCTCTATCTATCTCTCTATCTATCTCTCTATCTATCTATCTATCTATCTATCTATCTATCTATCTATCTATCTATCTATCTATCTATCGATCTATCTATCTATCATCTCTCTTTCTGTTCTTCTATCTATCTATCTATCTATCTATCTATCTATCTATCTATCTATCTGTTCTTCTATATCTATCTCTATCTATCTATCTATCTATCTATCTATCTATCTATCTATCTATCTATCATCTCTCTTTCTGTTCTTCTATCTATCATCTATCTGTCTATCTCTCTATCTATCTCTATCTGTCTACCTCTCTCTCTCTATCTATCTATCTCTGTCTATCTATCTATCTATCTATCTATCTATCTATCTATCTATCTATCTATCTATCTATCTGTTCTTCTATCTATCATCTCTCTTTCTGTTGTTCTATCTATCTGTCTGTCTATCTGTTTATCTGTCTGTCTATCTCTCTATCTATCTCTCTATCTATCTATCTATCTGTTCTTCTATCTATCATCTCTCTTTCTGTTGTTCTATCTATCTGTCTGTCTATCTGTTTATCTGTCTGTCTATCTCTCTATCTATCTCTCTATCTATCTATCTATCTATCTATCGATCTATCTATCATCTCTCTTTCTGTTCTTCTATCTATCTATCTATCTATCTATCTATCTATCTATCTATCTATCTATCTATCTATCTGTTCTTCTATATCTATCTCTATCTATCTATCTATCTATCTATCTATCTATCTATCTATCTATCTATCTATCTATCTGTTCTTCTATATCTATCTCTATCTATCTATCTATCTATCTATCTCTCTATCTATCTCTCTATCTATCTATCTATCTATCTATCTATCTATCTATCTATCTATCTATCTATCATCTCTCTTTCTGTTCTTCTATCTATCATCTATCTGTCTATCTCTCTATCTATCTCTATCTGTCTACCTCTCTCTCTCTATCTATCTATCTCTGTCTGTCTGTCTCTCTATCTATCTATCTATCTATCTCTCTCTTTCTGTTCATCTATCTATCTCTCTCTTTCTGTTCATTCATCTATCTATCTATCTATCTATCTATCTATCTATCTATCTATCTATCTATCTATCTATCTATCTATCTATCTATCTATCTATCTATCTATCTATCTATCTATCTCTCTCTTTCTGTTAATCTCTCTATCTATCTATCCATCCCTCCCTCCCTCTGTTTTGTGTTTAGTCTGCTGTGACAGTTTTCTTTAATTGCATAAACAGAAACGTTTGTACATAATAAGATCATCTTGTCTGCTGTAATGATCATTGACGAGTTATGATGAGGTCATCAGGACGAGCAGCAGTGCTTCACTCCCAGTCTTGCCCCGTCAGGTTTCACCACGCTGACGTACCTGCGGGTCCACGCTCAGAAGCACCACGGTCAGGAGTGGAAGGACAGCGGCGGAGGCTTCGGCACCTCGGGCTCCGGAGGGGTCCTGGTCTGTCAGCTGTGCGGCGTGCACTGCAAGACCCCCACACAGCTGCAGGGCCACATGGGTACCCACAACCCCCCTGTGAGTGACCCCCACCCCACCACCACCACCACCACCACCACCAGTGAGGCGGTGCCCGGCAGCATGGTCACCCTCTGCAACATGGTGTCAGCTCCCACGGTGTTCGTGAGCGGGAACACGGTGGTGGATCTGCTGGTGACCGACTGCTCCAGCATCATCCCACAACCTCAGAGCTAGCAGAGCAGGCCTGTAGTGCACACACACATGCAACACACACACAGCCATTTATTACACAACTTATTACACTAAAGAAGCCAAGGAGAAACTGTGAAGAACGGCATTCTGAGTGAAAGTTGCTCATGTTTATGACATGCACACACACACATACAATGACAACTACTGTAGCATGATAGATTTTAAAAGAACACCTCTCGATTATGCAGACATATTGAGACATATAGTCGCTTTACATGTATCCCTCTCAAAACCAGATAGTTAATATGAACAATTTCTTGTCTTGCTGAGGAGGCAGGAGGACGGTTTGGTCTTCCTTTAGCTATCTTGGCTCAACAAGAAGGATCAGGGCATAAAGGCTGCAAAAGAGACTTATGGGGCTGATTTTTTTATTTTAAATGTGCAGTTCACCCAAACATGAATCATTCACTCCCCTTCATGAAGACGCCATGACTTTGTTACAAAATGGAGCTTTTTTTTTTTCTTTTTGGAGCTTGACCGTCTTTGGTGTCTCATTCATTTCAATCGCATGGAAGAGAGCAGCTCGGACATTCTGCTAAGTTTCTTCTTTTGTGTCCTACAGAACAAAATAAAGGCTCATGGGTGAGTAAATGATGGGTGAACGTCGCACTGACTCAATCCACCGTTTCTCTTTCACGGGCTTCTTCTCTCTCTTTGACCTCCTCTGCTCTCTTGGCCGCAGGACTCTGATGATACTGTGATTGTGTGTTGCTACTGTATTTCTTCTGCCTGTAATATGATTTCCACTTTGTTTGCCAGACCTCCACTGCCATAAACTGGCATCAAGATCCATTCATAAGTGATAATAGCAGAAGAAGATCCGAGAGGTTGCATTAGATGAAAGAGGAAGGTTTGAGAGAAAAGGGAGTTGAATTGATAGTAATGTTCTACTGCCAGCAAAAACTGATTTGCATATACACACTGATACACAAACACTGTGTGATGGATGTTGTGTGTCCCTGACATGTCCAGGTCAAATTTCACCCCAAAATCAAGAGGAAGAAAGAACAAACATTTCCTGACTTTTTAGGTCCTTTAAAGATTTTTGTCATTGTGACATTGTTTTAATGAATTTGTGCACATTTCCCCTTTAGTTCCCAGAAATACATTTCTTAGTTCCAAAGTGTGAAGAAAAAACAATAATAATAGCTGCATAATGAAGGCTGCATATATTTGATTAAAAAAAAAAAAAAAAACGGTAATGAAAAAGTAATATTGTAAAATTTTAAGCAACTGTTTTCTATGTGAATATATTGTAAAATGTATTTGATCAAAGCTGAATTTTCAGCATCATTCCTCAAGTCTTCAGAGTCACATGATCTTCAGAAATCATTGTAATATGAATATTTACTGCTCAAGAAACATTTCTGATTATTATCAGTGTTAAAAACTGTTTTTGAACAGTTTCTTGTTCATGAGTCATGGAAATAATGTCAGAGTGCCAAAAATCTTAATAGTAGGGACGTGACCTGTCAATTCACACACGCAGTGGTGTCCGTACAGTACTGGCCAAATAATTAAACTCTGATTGAGTTTGAGTCTAACTGTGAAGTTGTCTTCATATATACATATTACATTCAAGCGGACAAAACATCAAAACTGGCCCGACTGCTCAGAAATGGAAAGACCCAGATTTCACCTTCACTATTAGGTGCTTGCTTCTTTTACAGGACTGTCCTGAAGAGTTATTTAGATTTACTTTTTGGTTTTTGATGTTGTGTGAAATGTGATCAATCGTGTAATACACCGTTGATGAACGTAGTGCTATAGCATGCATGTTTGAGTCTAATAATTTGGCCGTGACTGTACTGTGAGGGGTTTAAAATGCACACAATTCTCTTCTGCTTCTAATCCACGTGTCCATTTAGAAGAAAACAGGAGGTATTGACAGTAGGAATCCTTTTTCTGAGACACACGACTAGGAAACTCAAAGACAGGGCTAATAGGATGTGTACTTCAGATATGTCCTCGTGTTATTTTTCTGAACAGCAGGCCGTCTGTTGTTACTGCTTCCTCTAAGACTTTTAGCAAATGCTCTTTTGTAGAAGATTGCTTTTCTTTCTTTTTTTCTTTTCTGTTGTGAATGTTTGAACGGCGCATTTAAAGAAGGGCTTAAAGATAAGTAAAACCCGAGGAAATCGAACTCTTTACTAGCTCAAGGTTTAAAAACGGTGGAGAAAAGACTCGTCTTGGTTCTTGGTTTTGTACTGGAGTGGTTTGTTTGATCAGTTTAGTGTTGGTACTGTATATCTGGTTATTCATGAGCTTAATTTTAATATGAGATTTGTTCTTCCTGTGTAGAAATGTAGTCGTTGTTAAAAGCTTCAGATCATATTTAGGTTCCTTATTTAAATTTAGCATTAAGCTGAAATAATACCTCTAATCTCTGTACAGCTCTGGCAATGCATCTCAATGCCTTATTGTATCTAGCGCATTTAATTCGTCAAACACTATTAAAATGATAGTCGATGAACCGGTAAAAAAAAAAAAAAGCAAAGTAGAATAATAATGGGATGTATTTATATTTATATTTTTATATTTCTTAAAAGTATGCATGTCTATAAACAGAGCAAAACAAATTGTTGATGCTTACCATGATCATGGATATTATGTTATTATTTTGTAGATGATGTAGATCATGTTATCATTTTGTAATTTTGACTATTAAAAGGAAATGGAGTAATCATATCTTGGGTCGTGTGATTTGTGTGTGTGTACAGTTCAGCGCACAGACCTCCAGTTCAATAAAATAATAATCCATATGGGGATGCCTAAACGGGGTCGGTGGGGAAACGGGAAAAGCGAGACCAAACCCTGCGATGCTTTCTGATCTTCCTGAAGATGAATCTTTGTCTCTGTGTGTTGTAATTTATCCTGAGCACATCAATAATTCATGCAGCTTTGATGTGATCAAATGTGGAAGCTGGAATGCTGCCCATCCAGATCTCAGGACTGCAGGAGTCAATATTTGTGCCCTATCACTCATTTCTCATTATAGGCATATTACAATACATCCTTGCAGCGCTTCAACACATGTTCAACCAAGAGATAAATTACAACAAATGATACAAGGCTGCACTGATATCTCTCAGAGATTAAGAATAAAGCTTTACACTATAAACCATAACATTTCAGATTCATTTAGCACGGACTCGTTTCTGTATTCTGGGTTTAAATCTTACATTGACTTATATAATATACTGAACTGAATATTGGTCATCTTAGTTACATGTATTTGCATACTAAACCTTGTTATGCTTGCATATATGTAAACCTCTATAGCCATATTTTCTAGTGTTGTAATGTTTAATTTGCTGCAATTTCTGTTTTGTTATTTATAGGAAAAAGTATTTAAATATGGCATTTTGGTGGATTGCATTTCTTTTATTAAAAGTCTTTTATAAAAATTTCATTTTACCCCCCCCCATAAAAGTGTGTTTTTATATGCATGCATTTTGCAGCCTTTTTTACTTCCTTGAAATGTTAAAATTAGCCATACTTTCTCTGTTTTAGACTTTTTCACAAAAACGTCAAAAATAAACTAATTTGGCATTAAATGTAAAAAATAAAAATAAAAATGCATTATTGAAAAAAAATTGTATGTTTAATTTGGAAACAATTTCATACCAATTGTTAATTTTTTTTTAATTAGTATGAATCGATTAGGCTTGTTTAGGACTAAATGTGAATTTTTGTTTGATTAATTTCTAATAATCGAATCATCATTAGTACAGTTTCTAATCATTTTCTTCATGAATTTATAATTGCTGTCTCCTGCTCATATTCCATAAAAGTTTGCATATGCTCAATCCATTCAGTGTTTGAGAAGTCCAAAAGAGTCATTTTTATTTTATTATTTTATTTTATGCATTCAGACTTAATTCCAGTCTTAAAATTTCCAGCTACCAATGCCATCACACACTACTCCAAAATCAAAGGGTATCATATCTTTATTCCAGGACTGGGCAGACTGTAGATGCATGAAAGAACAACAAATGTTTCCATCAGTATGGGAAGAGTTTGGGTTACATTTACACTCGAGGGATTGCCGCTGACGTTTTTATTCGTTTTCCCCAAAGCACTGCCACAATCTACTGACAAACAATTAGCAGATCCCACACGCGATCTCATTTTGTTCTCCTGAGGGACGAGCTCTCCGTTGCGCTCATTGTTTTTTTTGGACGGTCTGACGCGGATCTCGAGCCACACACAGCAGCAGCGACTGGTTGCGTCTGTTTCGGGAGGCTCGCGCGACGCGTTATTGATCACGAGCCGCTTGATTTATCCGGTAATGCAAGCAGTGCGGATGGTGATGGAGGCGCGCGCTGCTGTCCTCTGCGTGATCGATCATGTAGCTTCAGATCAGGGTGCAGACCGGACTTCATCGAGCAGCTCTAGTGACTGAAGCATCGCTAAACCGAGAGATTTCCGAGCGGGGGACTGAACGGAAAGCAGCTGCCACAGAATTATTCACCGCAAAGACACCGACTGCATGTACTCCGCACAAACCATGTCAGCGTGCACATCATGCAGCGGGACGCGAGCGTCGGCAGGCCGCTGAGCGTCACGTATGTTCATTCATTTGTTCATTCAGATCATGTTGCTTAATGTGATTGTTAGTTCGTGTGGCACCGTGCCGTTAATCACGATGCATCCGAGCATAGTTATTCGTTTGTCATGCAAATACACGAGCATTGTCTTCCATCAACCAATAACGTGACATTTCGAGAGAGGAACGTCGATATGCACGTTTGTCACGTCGTTATGGTTTGTGTGAAAGAATGGTCGACCATTTTGTGTGTAGATTGAGATACTCTTCTTCTTAAACCAGCGTTTTTCTTTTTGTGATTACATGATATAGCGCATTGCGCATTTTTGCCTGTTCCTGAGCCGGGATTCACGTGCTTTTGTTACATCAGCTGATTTACGAGCTGTAGATGAGACTCGAATCAATGGATGCTCGGCTGAAATATTCATGTAATAACTGTTTAATGAAGAGCACTGTGAAGCTGTGCAGAGCTCAAATGCGTTAATGATCATTAAATGTTTGTTTGTGTGTGTGTGTGTGTGTGTGTGTGTGTGTGTATATATATATATATATATATATATATATATATATATATATATATATATATATATATAAATCTTTGTGTGTGTGTGTGTTATTTTAAAAATTTTTGTTTTTTCAGAAATTTGTATACATTTATTAATATATTCTGTAGATATTATTTTATTATGGAGCTGTGTTTTACAAATTCTGTATACTTATTGTAATTCATATTCATAAAAATATAACTTGTATTTTAAAAATTGAATTTTAAACCTAATTATTTATTTTATATTTAATATATTTATAGAAATGTATGTAATAATACACACACACAAACACACGTGTGAATTCTTACTAACTTCATAAATAGTAATAGTAATTCTAGTATAGTACGGTAGTAATAGGCCTATATTCAAACACAATAAATGTATAATAATGATAATAATAATTTAACTTAATTTATAAAAAAAGTAATTTTTGCGGATCTTTAGCTGTTTTAATTATATATTTATATATAATATAATTTTTTAACAATTTTAAACAATATTTTATCTGCTTACTACTTTAATACATTGTTATATATTTTAAAATACATTGCATATATATATATATATATATATATATATGCATGCCTCAAATTCATAAAATAGTTTGAAGAGTGCCAATTATAACAGGTATTGTAGGCCTATTTTAGTATGTATGTAATGCATTTATTATAATATAATGCATTTATTTAGTGTATTGTTCATGTATAATATTGAAAATGCTTTTTGTGTAACAGTAGGTCGTATTGTATTAATAAAGGTCATGTGTGATCCAGGGCAATAAATGCAGGATATTATTGACTCTGATTCTGGCTGTGACATGTGACTCGGTTTGCATGTGTTAGACTTATGTTGCTTGTGACTGGCCACATGTGGCACCATATGGGGCGTACATAATAACTTGGTTTATGCAACACATTTGGGACTCAGGAGAATCCATTTTCCCTTCCTTGTTTGAGATGAGAGCTGTTCTTTATAATTGCTCTTCTGATTTGAATAGCTACTTGCTGTCCTATCGTTTGTTTGTTCATAACCCTTCAGGTTCTGAAGCTGTGTTTGGTTTCAGGAGCGGGAGCCGGACAGGAGAACTGTGGAGGGCTTTTCTGACCGCGGTAATATCGGAGTTCACCTACGAGGGACCATGTTGTCCATCTTAGCAGCGGGGTCTGTGTTTTTCCCAGGTCTTTTCCTCTTGTCTAAGCATTGTCTCAAATCCATCCCGGGACTGCGGTGGAATGAGGGCGATGCTGTCGTTGTTTCAGCCAGGTAAACATGGGGCAGGTTCGGCTAGGAGTAGATAGTGACATTTCCAACTGTCTTTGGATAGATCAAAACTTTTGGTGTATTGTTATGTTTTTAAGGTTGGTGTCGTCCATCCAAGCTATTATGGCTTCTACGGCTGGTTACATCATCTCCACTTCCTGTCAGGACATCATTGAGGACCAGTAGGTGCAACCCTCATCACTTTCTGCCATAAAATCAATGTGTATCAAATCATAAGCAAAACCGTTTTGGTGCTCTTTGTTCCTAATCACAAGAGACATAATGTGAACCTATTGATTTGTTAATGTATTTGTCAGTCAGTTTGTTTTAAATGCATGAACACTGTAAAAATAGAGATATGAGGGTGTATTTGTGCAGGCAGGCTTTAATGTGCTGAAGCTATCAACATGGTTTACTGTATTTTTCAACAAATAAATGTAGCCAACCCTAAACTTTTTAAAACTTTTAAAAAAAAAAACTCAACATTTAAGTTGTTTTATAATGGCTTTATTGCATATACACTAAAAAAGGCAACAGAATTTACAAAAAAAAATAAAAAATAATTGTAATTAAGATAAAATAAATTGGTGAAGCTGATGAATTAGACATATAAAACTAAGAATATAAATGTTATATTTTCCAGATAATATTTTAAGAAAATGTTTTGATTTTAGTACAATGAGAATTTATTATGAATGATTTAATTTAGCCAGCAACATGTCTTTATAATATTGAATATTTAAAGTCTTTATATAGTACATGGTCTTTCTTTACATCTTTAAAAACGGGATCAAAGTTTTCAAACACCCCTGTGGGGGGGGGGAAATTTTACATTATTAAATGTAATCTGTACTAGCAGAGAATATAATCAATAAAATAATCATAACAAAATAAAATTCTTGATTTCAACTGATTGCATTTAATATGCATTTAAACTATTATACATTTTCATTTAATTTCCAAATTACATGCATGTTAGTATCTCTAAAAATTACATTGAGTTAATAATTTTCATAAGTACTTTTTTTTCTTCACTTTTTCCCAAAGAAAGTCCTAGAGCTGCTTTCCTCACTGATTCTCAGCCCATCAGTCTGTGTGTTTCTTTCTCAGGCACTGGCTGACCAGCTCCTACATCCTGTTCGCTGTGCCGTACTTTGTGTATGACATCTACGCCATGTTCCTGTGTTACTGGTACAAGCTCCAGGTCAAAGGTCACGAGGTGGACAACGGCTCCAAATCCAAGGCTTTGGCGTTGAGAGGCTACCTGCGGCGAGAGTTCCTCATGATCCTGCATCACGTGGTCATGGTCACCGTCTGCTTCCCCATCTCTGTGGTAAATAGACTACATTTTAATAAATCAGAAACTCAAGCTTTTAGAGAATCTGTTCGTACTCAGATCTGCTCTCTGTCTTGTTCTCTTCCAGTTCTGGAGGCAGGGAAAGGGCGATTACTTCCAGGGTGTCATGTTCCTGGCTGAGCTCAGCACACCGTCCGTCTGTCTGGGCAAAATCCTCATCCAGGTACATTCGTTATTGATTAGATGAGTGCTGTGGTATTTTTACCCTGATTCATCATTCTCTGCTTCAGCCTTAACAATGTGTGTGTTACATTAAGCACAACTCCAGTTATGTCGTACTTTAATATATTATTCATAGTAAAGTGTGTTTACAGAAGTGCTGACTTGACATACGCAAGCCTGGCCTGTTTTTACAAAGTTACAAAACAAGAAAAAAAGAAAGAAAGAAAGAAAATGATGATACCATTTATTAACTCTAATGCCGTTCTTATGTCAAAGCTTATTTGTAAAAAAAAAAAAAAAAAAAAAAATTCTTGCAGTTCTGAAAAACAGGCTTAATTATGAGAGATTGTATTTATTTATTTAATTTTACAGAATGTGCCCTTGTATAAAATTTCAAATCTTAAAGGTATATATTTAAAAAGAGAGACACTTTCAAGATTATGCTTCTAAACACACTTAAGTACACATGCATTAAACATTTTACTTAAAAATGCATTTAAAATCATGATGTTTTAACAACCTTTGGCATGCTTTAAAGAAGTTCACTTATTTCAACGTGTTGGCTAACATGCTAATGTGCATTTTAAGTACTTGATTATCATTTTAACAGTGGTGCTATTTAATATTACATTTTAAGTTACTAGATTTTAAGTGTACTGAATTGCAACTTCATTATTACAAATATATTTGTATTTACCATAAATGCTTTTCAACACCTCAGGCAGTTTACTTTAATCATATTTCAAAGACAATCGAGGCATTTAAGAAATTACATTTAAATATGTACTTAAGTCCTACTTAAGTGGGTCATAAAAGCATTCTTAAGTTGAACTAATGATAATTTAAAAGAAAATGCAGTAAAGTATCTGAAAACATTACATTCAGTTCACACTTAAGTATATTATTTTAAAGTATATTTTTTCCATAAAAAGTAATAATTTTAAATCTTTTCTGTTCACAAGTGAGATATTTTGAATAATGTTTTAGTTTTTGTGTGTGTCCATTCAATGAAACCCAGTGAGGGTCCAAACACATTTTTATTTCTGTTGTGATCCTTAGGAAAAAAGTCTATGCTTTTTAAACTTCTTTTAATAAAAGATGTGTTGGGGCTGAGCGTGTTCTGTTAGATTAAGCTACATGTGTCTTATTGCTCTTCCCCGTCACCCTCTCAGAGCCTCATGTCCACAGCTGTCTCTCAATATAGCTCCTGAATTTAGATGAAATGTAACACTTGATATAATACCCACCCTCCTCCAGCCTCCAGTGTCTGGAATAACACAGTTTAGCTTGGTGCTGAGCCAGATGAGAGGATGTGTGTTCACTGCTGAGTGTTCAACATACGTGTGGATCAGTTCCATGCTACAGATTCAACATTACTATTCCTTAAAGGCGAAGTGTGCTATTGATCTGTCGTTAACGGCAGCCATAATGATAGTTTCCTGACAGGTTTCCAAAAACCTGTACTGATGCCACAGTAGGGGTGTAGATCACTGAGCTTAAATGGATCGTAAAATATCACTAAATGGCATTAGATGAAGTCTTCAGAAAGAGGTCAACCTTGAAGTAGAAAATGAAAAATGAAACGATATAAATGTAGGGTATGACCCATTTATTCTCAACACTGTGTGAAGTGGTGCGTTTTATAATCAATCGCACTCATTCTTTTTCTTCTAGCTCATTTTCCCTTCTTTCATCAAGCTGTGTTGCTTATTCTCTCTCTCTTTGTCTTTGTCTCTCTCTTTCTCACTCTGAAGTACAAGCAGCAGCACACTCTTCTTCACAAAGTGAATGGAGCTGTAATGCTGATCACTTTCTTCCTCTGTCGAGTCCTTCTCTTCCCTTATCTCTACTACGTTTACGGAAGGTATGTCTCTCTTGAAGCGTTTGGAGGAATAGTTCAAACTGAAAAAAGAGAATTCCATCATTATTTACTCACCCACATGAAATCAAAACCCATCCACTGTTATTTTTATATTTGACGAAAGACAAAATTAGCATTTTAGGAAAAAATCTATCCATCCATCCATCCATTAGTCTATCTATCTATCTATCTATCTATCTATCTATCTATCTATCTATCTATCTATCTATCTATCTATCTATCTATCTATCTATCTATCTATCTATCTATCTATCTATCTGTCTGTCTGTCTGTCTGTCTGTCTGTCTGTCTGTCTGTCTGTCTATCGTTCTATCTATCTATCTATCTATCTATTCTTTTTGTTCTATCTATCCTTTTGTTCTATCATTCTATCATGCATTCGTCTGTCTATCTGTCCATCTATCAATCGATCTGTTTTATCTATCCATCTGTTTTATCCACACATCCATCCATCCATCCTTTCATTCTATCATTCTATCATCCATCCGTCCATTCTATTTTATCCATCCATCATCCATCTATTGTTCTATTGTTTTTTGTTCTATCATCCATCCATCCGTTTGTACATCCATTCGTCTATCTGTCCATCTATCAATCTATGTTTTCATCCATCCATCTTTACATTCTATCCTTTTGTTCTATCATTCTATCATCCATCCATCCATCCTTTCGTTCTATCATTCTGTCATCCATCCATCCATCCATCCATCCATCCATCCATTTGTCTATCTATCTGTCCGTCTGTCTATCAATCTAACTGTTTTCATCCATCCATCCTTTTGTTCTATCAATCTATCATCCATTCATCCATCCTTTTGTTCTATCATTCTATCTTCCATAGGTCCATTTGTCTATCTGTCCATCTGTCTATCGATCTATCTGTTTTATCTATCCATCTGTTTAATCCATCCATGCATCCATCCATCCATCCATCCATCCGTCCATCCGTCCTTTTGTTGTATCATTCTATCATCCATCCGTCAATCTGTCCATCTGTCTATCGATCTGTTTTTTCTATCCATCTGTTTTATCCATCCATCCATCCATCCGTCCTTTTGTTTTATCATTCTATTATCCATTTGTCGATCTGTCCATCTTCCTATCGATCTATCTCTTTTATCTATCCATCTCTTTTATCCATCCATCCATCCATCATACACAGTGTTTTAAGTCTTGGATGATCACTGGATTATAATTGTATTTTGGCACCCTGTCCAGGTACGCCTCTATTCCCTTCTACCGGGTTCCTCTGACGGTGCCGTGGCAGTGTAATCTGGGAGCGGCTCTGCTCATGGCCCCGCAGCTCTACTGGTTCTCCCTGATCTGCAGGGGGGCCTTTCGCCTGTTCACCGGCAGCTCCTCGCGCTCCCGCAAACCCACGGCTTCGCTCAAGCCAGATTACGAAGGACACGAGCCGCTGCCTCAGTCTGCCAACGGATACAGTTCACGGATGGTGGGTCGGGACAAGCCCACAATGTCGCACTGAGGGGAGGAGACTATGCTAATGAGACTAAGCAAAGAATAAAGGGGATTGGATGAATGCAGAGCAGAAGGGCAGGCTGCCAAGGAAGTACACGGAGTGATTAAAGAAGTACTGAAATGGACTAGACGCCCTGTAACACATTACAGAACAGCATTATGTTTAGTTACAGGGCTCGTGTACTGTAAATAAGACATGCTTTAGTTGATCAAGGGAAGCAAAAATGCCGGAAAAATCAGTGGAAGTGTCCACACAACGGCCAGATGTGTGTCACATCGCACCTGAGGCAATAAGTGCATATTTTATGTGAGAACATTTCTGAACCAAGACGAGCACTTTTTGTTTGAGGCACTTTTGAAGGGTCACCGAATGCCAGACTGGGGCTGAGGTCTCGTGCCTGAGGTCTGTTCTTTGCATATATTTCTGTAGTGTTGCAGATGCATTGTTCATAGAAATGTCCTCGATTATTATATTTAGACTGGTCTACAAAGAGCAACCCGTGGCGTCCCAAGCGCATTATCAAGCTTGACTAGGTCTATAGATTTCAGCTGAAATGCCTCTTGCTGGGTTTAAAGGGACAGTTCACCCAAAATCTAAATGTACCCACTTCTCATGTCGTTTAGATGCTGTATTATTTTATTTGTGAAACACAGATTGGAGATGTTTGGCAGAATGTCTGAGCTGCTCTTTTTGTTCCAACATGTAAAAAAAAAAAAAAAAAAAAAACTCCATAAAAGGACCACTACTGGTTTAAATTTTGCGTTTAGCAAGATATATATATATATTTTTTTTTTTCATCAAATGCATTAAATTGATGAAAAATTCACAGTAAAGAGATTTATAATGTTACATAAGTTTTCTATTTAAAAGTAAATGCTAGTCATTGAACTTTCTGGAAAAAAATCTTTAATATTACGCTGATTTTTTACAATTAAATAGTATAAAAATATGAAATATTAAGTAGCAAAAAACAATTTCAACATTAATAATAATAAATGTATCTTGAATCATATTAGAATGATTTTTAATGAAATGTAAGAGTAATGAAACTGAAAATACAGCTTTGAGATCACAGCAATAAATGACATTTTTAAATATTTTAAAACAAATCCAGCTATTATAAATTGTAATAATATTTCACAAAATTATATGTATTTTGATCAAATAAATGCAGTCTTGTGAGCATTTGATGGTAGTTTAAGTATATTAAAATTTAAGGTCAGTAGTATACTTATAATTCTATACCGTTTTGTCTAAATAAATACAAAATGAAACCCTAAAGACAGAATGAAAAATGGATAATAATTTTGAGATTTGCTCAAATTACATTTAACAGAGTTACACATGACTCCAAAATTGGATTTACAAGTCTGTTCCTTACATATTTTAGTATCACTGAAATGCTTTTATTGTATTTATTATTAATTTGAATGAGTTTTTATGTTGCGTTTTCCATTTTAATTTTAGTTAAATATTTAGAAATTTTGTTTTGTTTTTTTATAAATATTTATTTTAGTACATCAGTTTAAAACACAAGAGATATTACCTTGGCAGTTAACTGAAATAATAATAAAATAAGTTTTATTTATTTATTTATTTATTTATATATATATATATATATATATATATATATATATATATATATATATATATATATATATATATATATATATATATATATATATATATATATATATATATATATTTATTTATTTATTTTTTTTAATTTTTTTTTATTAAATCAGTAAAACGTTGATAACTCTGCACAAGACTGCAATGTAGCGCATAAATCACTAACTGTTTGGATGGAAAACAGTAGCTCGACATTTTACCAAGTGTCTACTTTTGTGTTTCACAAAAACAAAAAAAAAAGACCCTTAAGTCTCTGACAAACATTATATGGGTCAAAATTTCTGATTTTTCTTTTATGCCAAAAATCATTAGGATATTAAGGAAGATATTTAGTAAATTTCCTACCATAAATATATCAAAACCTAATTTTTGATAAGTAATATGCATTGCTAAGAATTCATTTGGACAACTTTAAAGGCAGTTTTTCTCAATATTTAGATTTTTGTTTTTGCATCCTCAGATTCCAGATGTTCAAATAGTTGTATCTCAGACTAATATTGTCCTCCTAACAAACCATACATCAATGGAACGGTAATGTATAAATCTAAATTTCAAGAAATTGACCCTTATGAATGGTTTTGTGGTCCAGGGTCACATATGACATTGGATTCATTTTTATTTTTGCTGAACTGTTCCTCTACCAGAGCTGATCCATGAAGGATCAAATGAAAGACAAAGCCACATCAAATCTAATTAAACCCTGTCTGTCAGGAACAACGAGGCAACTCGGGGTTTGGGAATGTATTATTCTGTACATGCTCAGAAAACTAGCGCAGTTTTACCACGAAAATTATTCAATATTTGTAGTTCGCTTTACAGTATCCCTACTATAACCTCTTTTAACCGAGTCACGAGTCCTAAAACCCTGTATATGTTTGTGATCAAATATATATTAAGCTGCCTTATCCCTGTGGAAACAAACTCTTATTCTTGATCTTTTGGCCAGAGGTGAGTTTCCTCCACTCAAACAAATGTGATATTTTACATAGGCTAGTCAATGTGAACTTTATTTGCACTTTATTCATTTCGTTCCTGTTATTTATTATGATTTGTTGGAGGATATTTATGGTCATCAATTCTTTTCAGCCTGTCAGTCTCGGGTTTTTGTTGTTTATGGGTCACTCAAACCATCAAATCTCTGTCTAGTCATAAATTAAGGATTCATTAGCAGATGAATTTGGCCTAGAATGTTTTATTTGATTACACCGCTTTCAAGTGCTTGCAAGTTCAACTGTACCACTTATCAAACAGGAATGAATAACATTGCAAAGGAAGTTTTTGAAGATACCTTAACTTAAAATGAGTGTATGCTGATTTAAAAAACAGGCGCAAAATGTCTATTGGGTATATGACTTTGCATGTGTATATTCTGTCTTTGTCCCTTGTGAACCCTCTGTAATGTGCTCCAATATTGAGCGAAAACCCAAAATATTTAACCCTATTGAACGGCAACGACTGCCTCTGACGGTTTCTGTTGGAAGGCAATTATGTTTAGTTGATTTGACTTCTTTTTCCCCCCATATGTAAACCTGTTGAACCTGTTAACATGAGTACAAACGAAAGCACTGTTGTAATTCAGTCTCATTGCAGAAATATATACTCTTGTCTCCTATGCTGCATGATATGTTTCTTCTCCTGGTCCGTTTGTGAACGTGCTGTACGGGGTTTAATCGAGACCTCGAGCATGAGTCTCGGTGTCTGCCATCATGACCTCTGCAGAGACATCTGGAATTAAAACCAGCTTAGAAAACGGATCAGGATGTTCACGTCAAATGTCCTCTTGATTCCTCTTAATTTGAGAGCTGTACCAGACGGGTGATGCTTTCAATCGAGGCTAACAGGCCACAAAATGCTTCACGCTATTATCCATCTTTTCTCCCTTCGCAGAATCGTTTATGCACTGAATAGAAAGTCTGGGAGATTTCCGATTTCAGCAGCAGATGTGATCATTTCTAATGGCTTGATGAGGATTGTATTAAAATATAAAGCAGGTCATTTCAACTTCATATCCCACAATGCACTTTTTTCTCACAATTGCAAAGTATAAATCTCACAATTACAAATTAAAAACATTGAATTGCAAGTTTAGATGTTTTAATTTAGATTTTTTGTTTTTGCACAAGTTTACATTTTGAGGAAGTTCTTAATTTCTCTGAATTTATATCTCGCAATTCTGATTTTTTTAATAGCAGAAATTGGAGTTTACATCTCTATTCAAATTTTTTAATTCTGACAAAATTATTTTTTTCATCATAATTTATTTTCATATTGCATTTGTGTTTTTTCCCCCTCTGTATGTTCTTAGTTCACATCTTGAAGTTTTGAGAAAATTCAGAGAAAAAACACGCATTTTGAGGAAAGTCTGAATTGTGAGATAAAAAAAAAATTCACAACTGCGAGAAAAAAGAAGAAAAAAATTCTGAAGAATTATGGGGTAAAAAATTGCACTTTAAAAAAAAAAAAATGTTTATTGCATGGCAAAAAATCTGCGTCCAGAAGTTTAGCCAAAACAGAAAATAACTATTTACTATTTCTAAGGAAAAAAACAGCAGGACACCAGCAGCCAAGCATTCATTTATTTATTCACATAGAAAACAGAATAAAAAAGACATCAGTAAAATAATAGCATCTCATTTGTAGCATTAATGCAAAACGATTTAGGATATAAACCCTAAAGAACCAGGCATTCAGTCGAGCAGTCTGTTGTTCCCCTCAGTATCTCCTCTGTCTGGGACTGAAGACAGTGCTGGGGTCGCTGTCTCGCTCTCGCTCTTTTTCCCGCTCTCGCTGACTGTTGGGCGATAAGGGCTTTTCCACGACAGGCCCCGCTCGCGCTTTATCGCTTTTAAAAAGATCGCGACCTGTCCTTAGAATCTGCTCCTCGATTTTTCTGTGACGCTTCATGTCTGACAGCACTTTGTCCAGCCGAGCCTCGCGCTTGACCGAAGAACGAGCAGAGGAACCTGGACGAGAGAGGAAGGATGAACACAAGTCAGCATCATTCATTTCCAACAGCCGTGGAAGAATGTTTGATCATACCTGGTGTTCTCCGGCGACTGAGAAAAGAGTTTTTAGGAGTTGACAATGTCTGTTCCTCATCAAAATCAAATTCAGTTGGTGTGAGGGCCCTGCAAAACATAGAAATCAATAAATTACTACTTTCTTTTTTCATTTACAAATGTATATTATATATGCACACACACACATTGAGTAAATACTGGTCTCATTTATACACAATACTGGGCAGGTTTGAAATAATTAAGGTCTCTTCTGCAATCAAGGATGCATTTATTTGATCAAAAATACTGTAAAATATTATTACAATTTGTAATCTATTTTAAGGTGTAATTTATTTAATGCACAGCTGTATTTTCAGCATCATAACTCCAGTCTTCAGTGTCACATGATCTTCAGAAATCATTTTAAAGGGCAGATTTGATTCTATTATTTTATTTGTGTGCTATTATAATTATTTTCAGTTATTATTGCTACTCAGTTATTAATAGCAGGTCTTCTTATCATCAGTATTTAAACTGTTTTGATGCTTCATATTTTTGTGATTTATTTTTTTAAGGATTCTTTGACTAACAAACAGCATTTAATTTTAAGCAGATTTACTAAGTTTCTGTTATTTTTGATTCATTTAGTGAGTCTTTGGTGAATAAGAGTAGTAATTTATTTTAGAAAAATAGTAGTAGTGCATCCACAAAACACTGTTTCATTGTTTTCAACACTGATAATAATCAGAAATGTTTCTTGAGATGCATATTAGAATGATTTCACATGAAGATCATGTGACACTGAAGACTGGAGAAACATCTATTTTACATAGTAACAGGTGTAATATTTTACAATATTACTGTATTTGTGATCAAAGAAATGCAGCCTCTTTCTCAACTTTCGTGTGTGTGTGTGTGTGTGTGTGTGTGTGTGTTTTCTGACTCACTTGTGCTGGTTCTCGTCATCTTTGGCCTCCTGCGAGTCTTCTCCGTCTCTCTCAGGTGAGGGGGTCCGAGGAGGGGTCGGAGGTCGGCGTGGGAGCGGCTCCCACTTCAGCTCCAGCATCTCTCCTTTGGCCAGGATCTCATACAGCCGCTTGATCTCCTCGGGAGCAGGCATCCAGTCTTTCGTGTCCTCCATCTCCTCATCGCTGTATGGGATCTCCCAGTCATCTTCAGTCTTCTGCCGCTCTCCTTCACAGCCTCCATTCATCTCTCCATCTCTCTGCTCCTCTGCATCCATGCATCCTTTGTCTCCTTCTACATCTTTCATAGAAGTGTGAATGGAAAACTTTAAGCATAATGTGCATGCAATGCAACAATGTGCAATGGAAAAAACCTATACACCTTTCATGTTTTTAAAGCATCATACTCCAAGGTGCATTGAGAAAAAAAGAATTCAGAAGTCATGGTGTGCGCCGTGCATACTTGCGTCATCCTCAGTTGTAGTATCTTTTGGTGCTTCATTAATCTCCTCTCGTTTTTCTTCCTCTTTTTCTTCCTGTTTTCCCGCGGGTTTCTCCTGTTCACTCACTCCAAGAGACTCCACTCGCTCCGCTAGAGAGCCCTGCGCGTCTTCTGCCGCCTGCATCTCACTGCAAACCTGCAACGAAACGAGTCGAGCTCAGATGCATGTCAGTATAGCAGTTCCCGACTAATCGCGCGAACTCGCTTAGCGTCATTCAGAAACATTCGATAGGATTATTTTATAATGAACAGAAATGAGGAGGCGGGTGCAAACTTACAGTTTTTCCACTACTGTTATAAACAGCTCCGCTGAATAACAAAACGCATCAATGTGCTATTATTTCTGAAAATAATACTGCATTAATTATTCCGGTCTGTTGTCACGCTTGTTTATTTCGGCGCCTTGACGTCATTCGGCTATGTCCCGGATGAGAGGATCCGCCCACAGCGCCACCACGCGCTCGAATGACCGACTTATAAAACACCTTTATGGAAGAACGAGGTTGCTATGGCGTTCTTATTTATTAATATATGTACATATTTACGTATAGATAGTACATATTACATACGTATGGAACTTTCTACTGAAAATGTTTAGTTAAATATTCATCTAAGATGGTTTAGAAAGCATTCCAAAGTAACATTCCCATAATATCTACCAAATAATAAAAAAGCAGGTTCACATACATATATGACTAAAAACGTTTTGAGAACAGTTCAGAGATAACATTGTTTGCAAAACATTCATGCGGATGCTAGGTTGTACTGGGTGGTTGCTAGCGTATTATAAGTAGTTACCAGAATGTTAAGGAGGGTAAAATCTTTAGACGAGAGAAATGGATTGTGAATAAGACTAAATGCTTTACTGATATAACGTTAGGCCTTTGTCAAGGGAAATACATTTTATTAATATCCTTTTCATTAAACACTTACAGTAAGTCATATGTCCTGTGCATTTTTTTTTAAAGAGAGAGAGTTTTTACCATTTCTGTACCACATACCACAAAATATAATATTTGGGTTTAATGGCCTGACGTCCATTTTGTGAATCAATCATTCTTTTGAATCGAATCTTCTCAAAGAACCGGTTAACAAATAGCGATTTGTGATTTTGACCCTTGATCCTTTTTATTTTATTTTATTTTATTTTATTTTATTTTATTTTATTTTATTTTATTTTATTTTATTTTATTTTATTTTATTTTATTTTATTTTATTTTATTTTATTTTATTTCTGACTGCTGTTAATTTAACGGAATAATTGTTTTTCGTAATTAATTTTGTTATTTAAAGAAAAAATACTGACTATTATTGTGCTCAATTAAAATGTTGTATGGTAGCACTACATTGTATTGTTTGTATATGCTTATATTATTTGTCGCGTTGATACAAAATCGCTATTTCTCAAGAGACTTTTAATTTGACGGGTGTTTTCAACAATTCCAGCAGAGCGGAAGCAGATTGACGCGGAGCCGCACATCAACAGAACGAGTACAAATCTGCGATGAGTTTTGAGTGGCCCTGGCAGTATAACTTTCCTCCATTTTTCACGTAAGTAAATACATTTTATTTTCAGTGTCAGGGACTGTAAATTAAAAACCGATGTTTCATGCCCGCGATATTGTCTGAATACTTTGGTCTCGTGTTAAATATGCATTTGTATCGCGAATAAAGCTGCTGTTTGCTTTCCGCTACGGAAGTAACGTTAACAAACTCAACTACATTTGACGCTCCATGTAATTAAATATTACAGCACTTACAATTGCATTATATCATACAGTGTTTAAATGCTGTGTGACATTAAATAATAACTCAAGCGGATCGAAGCTAGTACGATTCTGATTGTTGTAAACCATAGAAGATTAATAATTATAATGAATAAACAAGAATAATTTGAAATGACCGAAGCCTATATAAAGGTTAAAATAAAAACGGACTGCTGGGGAACCTGGAAGTATTAGGACATTGAAAAAAATCGGGATTTCAAGACATGGACAAGTTATTTTTCTTTGTTGCAAAACCCTGAGAATCTCTGTAACATGTGCATATCCATTAATAATTTATCACAATGAAATAGTTGCATTATTATACAGAAGATGATTTCGTTGTCATTTACAGTGGGGGCATCCCTTGCAGAATCTGAAAATGTGAATCATTTTCAAAAAATAAGAGAGATCATACTAAATGCATGTTTTTTTTTTTATTTAGTACTGTCCTGAGTAAGATATTGTACATAAAAGATGTTTACATTTATTTTTCACAGATTCTGCAAAGGGTTCTCAAACTTTCACATGTCACTGTATTTCTTGCAGTGCACTTGTATGTCTTGCACATTGGGGCCTAAATGTTACTGAGTGTTTATTCTGTTTTGCAGGTTACAGCCCAATGCTGACACGAGACAGAAGCAGCTGGCAGCATGGTGCTCGCTCGTTCTGTCCTACTGCCGTCACCAGAAACTCTTCACTCTGGACGTCCTCGAGGCGCAGGAAAGCCCAGTCTTCAACAACAAGAAAATTGAGAGTATCCTTTCATGTTCTTTGTCTTTTTTTATTATCTGATGATAGGAGCCACAGTGGTTGAATCACTAAGAAGGCTGTTACTTTTCTGTCATCACTTGCCATGCATGTATTTCCCATAATTCTTGCTCCTCAGGAAAACTTTCAGTTGAAGCCATACAAGTCGTTTTTGAAGAACTGAGAAAAAAAGGTAGGATGCCGCATTCCTTAATAAGAAGAAGAGATTGCTTCCCAGTTTGGAAAATGGATGTTAAAATAATTAGTATCTTTGCTTTGGAATAGGAAACCTGGAATGGTTGGATAAAAATAAATCGAGATGTCTTATAATGTGGAGGAGACCAGAGGAGTGGGGCAAAATCATTTATCAATGGGTGAGAATATACTGTGTCCTGTATATTCATTTATTATTATTTATTTATTTAAAACATGTTTGATGACACATACACTAAAAACAGTTAAGTTATGATGAATAGAAAGTTCAATAGAACACCTTTTACTTGAAATAGAAATCTTCTATTGCATTATAATCGTAAAAAGAAATCCTACTGATGCACTTTACATCATGGAAAATCAATGTTTAAAATAAGCTTGTTAGCAGTTAGGTCAAGATGTTATGTTAAATGCAATGACTTTTTTTATTTCATTGTTGCATGTAGGTTTCCAAAAACGGCATGGTCAACTCAGTGTTTACACTTTATGAACTCTCTAATGGAGATGAGACAGAAAAGGAAGGTATAAAACTGTTTCGTATTTCCGCTGTACAATGCATCAGCAAAATGCTAATGTATAGTTGAAACGGTTCACCCAAAACTGAACATTTGCTGAATATTGACTCAACCTCAGGACATCCAAGATGAAAATCAGTCAAGTGCTCCGAATGCTCAGCAGCGGATGCTCTGCAGTGAATGGGTGCCGTCAGAATGAGAGTCTTCACAATAATCCACATCACTCCAGTCCATCATTTTTCGCCGGAAACAGTGATTTGAAGTGGAAATGTCTTGATGGATTTACAAACACACAGACATTGGCTTCTAAATATTACTTATTTCAGCTGTTTGGACTCTCATTCTGACGGCACCCATTCACTGCAGAGCATCCACTGCTGAGACACTTACTCCAAATCTGATGAAGAAACCATCTCCTCTTCATCTTGAATGATCTGAGGGTGAGGGCATTATTCTGTGTGTTAAGCTCTGATCAGGTGTGTAACACGGCCGTATCTTTCAGAGTTTCACGGTCTGGAGGATTGGATGCTGCTGCGTTCACTGCAGGCCCTGCAGACTGATGGGAAGGCAGAAATCATCACTATGGATGATGGAAAGGGTGTCAAGTTCTTTTGAATCAGGCTTTCTCAAACCAGACTTTGGGAGGGTGCTGAGTTTCCGTCAGCCCAGCATCATCTATTGTCTCAGTCCACTTGGGATCTTTGTGGACTCTATATTACACTCCAATACTAAGTCATTATTTGTCCCAAACTAAATGAAAGGTCTTCCTTGTTGAAACATGTTTAAATTGGTGGTTTTACACCTGAGCAGACTAAAGAAAATGCGATTAGCCATTATGCATACAAAGTAATAAGTCAGAGCAAAACTAAGGAATATAAGTATCTTAATCCAGACCCAGATTCCACTTCTTTTATTGCTGTAAATCCTGAAGGACTCTCGTTCTACTTGAATATTAAAGAACCACAAAGCCAGAAGATGGTCTGCTAATCTGACACGGTTTTTAGGAGTCTTGTGATGCTTCCTGGTCAAGATGAAGTGTTCTTCAGTAAATGTCTTGTTCCTGATGACAGTGGAATTCATATCAATATCTTGCTGAAATCTGGTAGCATTCTCCTTTCCCCCAGCTTTCATTGTATCTTATCACCTTTTTTACCAATACTGTACAAATAAATGAGAAAGACGTTTTCAGTTCTTTCCTGCAAACCCCTTCGCGTTTGGGCCTTATGTATTTGATTTTCATATGCAAATCTCTTGTGCTTGGCGAAAGCTTGCAGCACAAAGTCATCTCTGTTATACTTCTAATGGAAGAGTTGACAAGTCAAACATTATTATTATTGCATTGCTCATACTTTGGGTTTTCCAGTCAGTCTCTCAGATGTCTACAGAAATGTCTAAAAGTGCAGCACAAGTGTCTTTTATTATTATTTTTGTTCATATTTTAAATAGTTTTTATTGTTACATTTTCTTTTAGATAAAGTTTTTTTTAAGTGTATATAATTGTTAATGTCTGCATAGTTTTATTAAGCTTTAGTTTTTATTTTGGTGCTTCTTGGGGCAACTTTTTTAAGTTAATGTTTATTTTATTTCAAGTAATGAAATAGTTTTTATGGGTTTATTTTTAGTTGATAAAAACCCTATACAGTTCACATTATTATAATTATTTAAATTTAAAATAGCATTTAAATTTATATTTTAAAAAGTAAATTTGAGTAAACTAAAAATAGGTTAAAGTTTTTCTTTTAAATAAAAAAGTTTAATATAAAAATAATTGCAGGCAAATTATATAAAAAAAAATCCTGAGCTTCTGTTTATGTGTGTGTGTGTAACTTTTTCATTTTGTATGTGCTAAATCTGACTATTGACCTTGTTTTATATGTTACACTCAGTAAGAGCGACAGGTGGCGCTCATGTGCATGTCAGAGTCACGTGACCGCGCCTTCTGCTGAGCATTCGTTCACAAATGTATGATGCAGCTCTATTAAGTTTAGTGTTGATCACATATAGTGAAACAGACAAGCAGAGACGTTCGGTACTCGTGTTAGTCTGTCTTCAAATAAACGCCACTCAGTATTTTATCCAATGCAATAACAAGAATACATTTAAAGTGACTTAGTGAATCAAATGGTTTTTGTTTCCCACTGTAAGCAATGGAATAGAAATACAGGGAATTACTCAAATGTTCTGTGATAAGTGCCAAGGAGTAAAGGATCACCTCCGGCATGAATGATGCTTTGTGTAGAAGTTCCTGGCTCATGAGAGCAGCACATGAGAGGAAGCAGATCGAGCTTGTGCTGCAGAACGTGAGCTGTCCATTATGTTCAGACTAATATTCATAAACCCAATCCAGTGTTTTCAGGCCAGACGTTTACTGTGGTTTGCATGAGGTTTTTGTTCTTGGTTGTGAAAGATGAGAAACAACAGACAAACACAGAAAACTCTCAACTGAAAGATCCATATAAAAAGTATATAGGATGCTTATGGACACATAATTAACATTGTGTTGGTTGATTCACTGTTGTAGACAATGTGAATAATAATAACTATTATAAAAAAAAAAATCATAATTTATTTTGGAGTTAAGTGTAACAAGAAATGCAGAAGATTTGTACCTTTTTTTAATTATTATTTTATTTTCTTATTTTTTCTATTTTCAGATGTTGCTTTAGATGACCAAATCAAGCATAGCTTTTGTTTAAACAAATTATTATTAATTCTATTTTTGGGAACAGCATAGCCTGACCAATGCTTTAATACCATTGTCCTGAATCCAACATGAGAAAAGTCTAAAATAGTCAACACAGGGATCAAGTTAATGCTTTTAACCCCAGCTTGTATTTATTTTTTTAATATATTTTTTTAAAGAATGATAATCAGATTTCCTGTGTATGAATAACTATGGAAGTCAAGGGCAACTATCAAAATAAATTCTCTAAACTGATTTTCATTGTCAGTTGTTCTTAGGACACATCAGTTGTCACAAGTTTTTTTCATTAAAGGATATACATAATAAACAGGCATATACATTATAACATTATATTGTCACAAAAGTTTAACGAGTGTCCAATGCACTGAATCTTTAAAAATATCAGATGCCTTTTTGCTGTTAGTGAGCGAATCGTTCAGACCGTATGATTCAGCTCGAGCAGTGAAAGCCAACGCTGCGGGACTCAGGTGAAGTGGGCGGAGTCAGGCGCGCACTCGCTGTGAAGAGCTGCAGCGCACGCGCGCCTCTGCAGAACGCACAGCAGCCGCGTGCGCGTGTGGAGCAAATGTCCTGTGCATGTTTCAACTCCGGAGTAATTTCAGACTTCTCTAAATAAGGTAAATATACGACTACCAGTCCGTTTCGTGAGTGTTTCTTGAATAGATAAAGAAATATAATGTAGTTGAATTTGGCTATATTTTTATATATAACATAATTTGTTATTATTCATGTGATAACAAGCATATCATGGAAAATTCTGGTGCATGGTGTTCTGTGCGCTTGTTATTATTTGTATTGTTCCTGCAGTTTGGGATGCTCTGAGCGCTCCTCATCATGTCTCACGCTGAAGTCGAGTTCGCTGGACGTGGTTTTCCTGGTTTACCTGTTGAGTTGGACGAGGACTGTCTCTCCAGAGTGCCCAATATGCTGCGGACGCACTCCCTGAACGCGAGGAGGAACTCATACGTGCTCCATAAACTCAGCGTGGATATTGACCCCCAGATCTACAACGAGACAATCTCCAAAGCGCTGTCGTGGTCCACTGAAAACATATTATTATCAGAGAGAACAGTTGGTGAAAATAAACCAGACTCTCCATCTCCAGTCTCCAGCCCGGAGTCTTCAACCCCCAGCGCCAGCTCAGCAGCTCCAGAGGACTGGACAAGCTCCGTCCAGACCCCTCTGTCCCCCGTCGCCCAGGAGCCCAGTTCAGACTCGGACAACGAGGGCCCCAAAGTTGAGAATGTGGCTCCACGACGGCCGTTTTTAAGCAGACTGGAGCAGGATGAGAAAGAGGACATTGAGACCAAAGCCGTGGCCATCTCACCGGATGGAAGATATCTGAAGTTCAACATTGAAATTGGGAGAGGGTCGTTCAAGACGGTCTACAAGGGGCTGGACACTGAGACCACGGTGGAGGTGGCATGGTGTGAGTTACAGGTAGGAGTTAAAAATCACACATCAGTGTTTTATGTAAGAGAAATGATCTTGCGGCCACATATTGGGTTTGGTGATCTTAAGAGCCATCTTAATTGAAATCAGGTTTGTGCAGAAGTTAGGCTTGTCACTGTCACATATACTTCCCCAGAAATAATTGTGATAAGCCATATTATTGTCATTTTAAACACCATTTTATGCCACTGAATATACAGTATAATCATAATGTAACAGCATAATAACACACTTCCAAAAGACTACAAACTTTTTTTTTTTTTTTTTTTTTTTTATAATATTTAGATCATGCAAATTAAGTTTAACAAAATATTAGATACCTTGAAAAACTAAATAAAGTGCAAAGTAACAAGTAAAAAAAGAAATGCACAGAACTTTTATGGAGATTTTTCCATCTAAGGATTTGTTCCTGGCCTTCTTTTCTCTGTAAATGAAGGGTGCACACTATTACTGAAAAACACCATCACTTCTCAGCAGTCAGATGTCTAAACAAAATCATATCTGAAGATGAAACTTCTTTTTAAATTTGAAATAGCAGCAACTTCACCACGTTATGTTCAAGAAGCTACAAAAGACTCAGGCGCACATGCAATGTACATAACATGGTCACATCAATTTTTAAGTGAATGTAATTGGCGATATGTTGTGTCATCAAAAATAATTGAGGTCATGTACATATACTGTGGTATAAGTGGATATATTGATTATTGCGACAGGCCTAACAGAAGTAGATACTATCACTAAACGATCATGGTTTTAATAGGTTGATTGGTTAAACTCAACTGAGAAATGAATGAGATTTTATCATCTGGAACATGATGCTCTTTCAGGATCAGTCATGCTCTGTATTCGTGCTCTAATCAGGGTTTGAGATCAGGTGCAACAACTGTCCCACTGCCGCTCTAATCTACGTGCAAGGAAGCAAAGCCGGTCTTTGCTCTGCTTCTGTTGTATAAAAAGCTCAAAAACATGATGGTGTTGGACCTGTCGGGAGATTTGTGAAATCCCCTGTCCAGGTTTGCATGCTTCCTCCTGTGAGTCTTTGACCTTGAGCAGCCCTCGGTCGAGCCGCGGCAGTCATGCACGTCACAGTCAGGCGGACACTCTTCCATGCCACCTTTTCCACACTTAACTGTGTTAATGCATGCGTCCCACACGTCTGTGTTCAGTAAGTGAGGCGTACAGCAGGGCTTTTCTCTCACCGGTTGCTCTTTCATTGCTCAGGAGACTAAGTGGAGGTCTCTGTTGTCATCTTTGTTTCAGATGTTTCCTAAGATACCTTAAATGAAATAAAAACAGAAACAAATGCACTCAAACAAAAAGTGTAGGATTTACAATTTTCACTCGGAAATTGATTCATACAACTTTGAATTAAATATGACATTTTGAAGATAAAGACTTAAATAGTGTTTTTGTGTAAAACTAACTCCATAATTACAACAAAAATAAAATTTTGCAATGAAAATCAGAGTAAAGTGTTGTCAAATTAATGTGGATCGCATAGTAAGAATTATTTGGCCTTGAAAGATATTGATGGGAGTAAATATTGAAATCATATGGACTTTTTTTATTGCAGACTATATTTTGGCAAATCTGAGCACAGTTTACATCTCTGAATTTGAAAAGCAGGACACTTCAGAAAAAGTATTTATTTATTATCTTTATAATTTCAATATCGCTGTCTACTGTACTAATAACAGTAATTATGAATTATTAATCTTTCCTATGGGCCAGTTTTTCAGTGCACTGTAAAAATATTCATTTTTTATTTTTGTAGTACATTTTGCACAGGAAATACAGTTGTTTCTATGTTTACAATATTTCATGTTCAATTCAAAATGTGTCGCTGTTTATTTGTAAAAAAAAAACAAATTTGCTAGTAAATTTGCAAATAAAAATACAAAGTATGCCCAACACCAATTTCTTAATTGTATTTGTATTTTTATTAACTGTGTGTTTTTTTTTAAGGAAGACTTTTGTTGAATTGTTGTATTTCTGTTTTTCATAAAGCTGATTAAAGTGCAGTTGCATAGAAGTGATATAATGATGTCTTTATGAACTTTTTGAAGCTTGGAAGTTTTAGTTGCGTAGTCTCAGTGGATGCACAAAAATGATAAAAGTCTTATGGGTCTGAATTGACATATTTGAGTGAACTGTCCCTTTAATAGTTTGCATTAATTTAATACTATGATGGCCTTTGCAAAACATGTTTTGTTTTGATAGGACTGATACGAGTGGAACAAGCTTGAGTTAGCAAATTTAGGGACGTAGCCTCCATCTCACAGAAGTTTCTCAGAGGTGTAAAAACAGGGATTAAATGTGCATGTGAGGTGGATTCTTTCCCCCTGTTGATTTCTGGCATCATGTTGTTCTTTGATGATGTGGGTTTCTCAGGGGAAAGCGAGGATCAGGACTCTGTTAAACCTGGCGCTGAGATTGAAGGAACAGGTGTGGAGCAGGGCGTGCTGATATGCAGGTGGCCTAGTTCAAAACACTGCTTCTGCTCCCAATGCCTAAAGGTCACATTCTTGCTCATAATGCTATGATATCATCTTGATCTAAAGGGTTCAAGGGCTCTTGCTTCGGGCTAGAGTTTGAAGCACAGAAGTGAGCTTTAAAGGATCATTTTGTGAATGTCATCCCAAACCTGTTTGACCTACTTTTTTCGGCAAACACAAAAGGAGATGCTTTGAAGAATGTTCATGCTGCTCTTCTCCATTCAAAAACAAAAAATGGGTCTGTTAATATAAAAACAAAACGTTTTCATTATAAATGTAGAAAAACAAAAATCTCAATTGTTATTTACTGAGAATAATATAAAATTATGTCAGTTCCTTAAAGAAAAACGGCATATGAGTTTGAAATGACATGAGAGTGAATAAATAATGACATAATTTTTCATAATTTTAGTTACTATAATAGCAACAATGTTATAGTATATATTGTAGTTTTTTTAATTATAATATTTGAATAAGAATTTGGTTTTTATTGAAACATTTTTATCATAAGTTTTAGTATTTTTGTGTGTTTTCATCATTTTGTGAACTATATAGTTTTAGTAATTTTTGTACTTAAGCTAAACAAAAAACACAAATGTCTAATAAAAAAATGTAAATTTACAAAAAAATTTTTTTAATTTAAGTTAGATTTCTAAAAATAAAATAAAAAATGTTTTTATTTCTTATAGTTAATATTTACAGATTTCAGGAAATAAAATATTTTGCATGGTTTTAGTTTTAGTTTCTGAATAGCAACTAAAGGCATCAAAATGAGCTTTAGGCTGGAAATGTTTGAATATGTTATTACATTCACAGTTATTTATTAGCAACTGTTGCTTTGCAGATTTCTCTTTTAAATCACTTATTAATGCATTTGACTCCTTCCTGGTGCATGCTGATGCTCGATGTGACTCGAGTCCCTCTGCAGGCCTTTATGATGTCTGATGGGATTTCAGATGGCTGCTTCTGTCACTCGTGTCTGCTTGGACCGCCAGCAGCTGCTGCTCTGACCTTTACTAATCGGTCCTCGTGCAAACCTATGAGGACCTTCCAGAGCAGTTCTCCTCATTTGGTGCTGCAGATTCAGTATCCACCTGAAGTCAAGAATGTCCTCCTTCACAGTAAAGAATTTGTCATAGAAACAATTTACACCCAGAAATTGCTTGTAAATTTCAAGAACGATTAAACAGCAAGGAACACATTAAACATGACGTGACAACTTCATAATTACATGGAGAGCAATCACATTCAGCATTCAGCGAACAAGCTCAGAGTGGCATTGCCTAATGGGACAGACATGGAGAACATGTTCTTTTTTTTCTTCTGAGCTAAAAGAGTATTTTCTGTGGTGTCATTTCTGAGAATCAGCAAAGAGGCAGATCTAATATTTGCAGTCTCGAGTCGAGTGTGTGGCTTCGCATCTCTTTCTCCTGTCTGGAGCTCTGTAAATTTCCAGTCAGCCGTCTCGTGTACGGTTACCCAGCGCTTGGACCTCGGCCATTCACTTCCCATGGGTCGAGGAAGCTAATGCAATGAAACATGGTGTGTTAGTCAAACCGCAGTGCTGTAGTTCAGAGAACAGATTACAGAGGATGGAATTTTCCTTTGCTCTCAGACTAGAAAGAGAGAGCTGGTGCAGTCAGTGTGATGTGTGCCTGTCACTTCATAGGGCACGTGCATGTTTAATGAGCTCATGAAACCATAGCCTGAGATGCTTAATGAGTTCAATACAAGACACAAACAGTGTCAAAGCAGCTTAATTTGTATTGACCTGGATTATTCTTTTAATGCGTTTTTGCACTTAATGCAAAACTAGTTTCAAAACATGCTTTGTGATCCTTTAACAGGGATATCATATCCTTTAAAATTATGATAATAGACCCTTATCCTGATCAGTGTTTCTCAGTATGCATGTAGTCATGCTCGGAGTTTGCATAGCAGAGTTGCAACTTTTTACAAATCTCATCGTTCTGGAAAGCAAGGTGTGCTCTGATTGGCCAGCTATCTAGTGCTTTGGGATTGGTTGAATACCTTAAGCATGCAATAGAAATGTTACGCCTCTCGCCATACTGTGATGGTGTCTCCCGGCACGATGAGATAAAAACAAAAAACCCATTACAAACGAGTCTGCATTGTGATTGGAGAAATGACTAAAAACAAACGCTACTCGAAACTCACGTTTGAATCATCACTCACAAATTCGTTAAATATGAAAACGTACTCACAGTCTGTGAGTCAGAACAGCCAGAGCATTATAGTCTTCTATTGTAGGATCAGAAAACAGTCCTCTGTAAAATGTGCTGCACACATCTGAATATTTGGGTTGAACTGTTCTGTTCCGTGTTGTAAATACTTAACCACTGATTTCTAGTTGTGTCCTCTTTTGGAAGGCCAATCAAAGTAGTTTTGCTTTCACAACAAACACACAGCATCTCTGCAGCAAGGTAACAGCGAGAATCAAAGTTACGCCTTCTGTCTTTGTGTGGACATCTGGGAGGCGTTATGCAAATCTTCCCACACAGTGATGTAGACATGTGGGGGCGTGTTTAAACGGGGCGTTTAGGAGGACGTGGATGACTCTTAACTTTTATAAAGAATTTCTCTTTGGGTTTGAAACTTCAGTCAACTTTAAGGATCTTTTCAATTCACAAACCGCTTGTACCACTCCAAAGAGAAAGGGAAACTTGAAATTGCATCATATGATCCCCTCAAAGAGAAATGCAGTGACGTTGACCTGAGAAAAAAATATTAAGAATATATATATATATATATATATATATATATATATATATATATATATATATATATATATATATATATATATATATATAAATAATAAAAACAAACAAAGAAATATGTGTGTGTGTGTGTATATATATATATATATGTGTGTGTGTGTGTGTGTGTGTGTGTGTGTGTGTGTGTGTGTGTGTGTGTGTGTAAAAATAATGATGTCTTATCAGTAGAAGGTTGTTCATACATCATGGTAGTATTTGTTGTTCTGTGTTTGTTTATGCTAAAATGTAAACAATGAGAATGACTTAATGATTTAATTTATTTTCCCTTTTTAAAAGTATGCAAAAGGTGTGTGTGTGTATGTGTGTGTGTGTGTGTATATATATATATATATATATGTATAAAATTAAGATTATATAATTTTTATTTTTTATATTAAGTATTATTTATTTATTTTTATTTAAAAAATAATTTATTTTATTATTATTATTATTATTATTATTATTTTTTTTTTTTTTTTTTTACAAATAGAAACATTTGTTTTAAGAAATATACTCTATAACCCAGGTAACAAGATGATAGGAGTCCTTTTTGGTCAAAATGTATTTCCGGGTACTTTATTACTTGTTCTTTCTTGTAGTTATAAAACAGCCTTTAACGTGTTCATCTTGACCTCCACGTGAGCACGTCAAGCACTGTGAGCTCTTTTTTTTGTAACTGATAAGTGGCTGCTGTTTATCTGACTTTCTTTCCTTGAGTTTTATGTCATCAGTGCAAGAAACAGGCTCTTCTGAAACGGCTGTCAGCATCTTATCAGCCCTTGCCTGCTGGGCAAATATAGTCCTTTTTGGTGCAGAAAGAGGCGGAGGTCGGCGGTGATGTTAAACAGCACGCGCCCATCACGTACAGCTCACATTCATGTATGAAGACGGTACGTTCTGTGCCAACTCATAATGAGATTACAGCTGTTTCTAGTGAAATAGCCACAAATAGTACATACGTCTGAAGAGCACTTGTTTACTGATGATGCAATTATACAACAAGAAATATGTACAATATGTAACACATTTTTTACTGATGCTAAATGCAGTGAAGCATTATTAAAAATATAGTTTACCCCAAAATGTAAAATCTATCATAATTTATTTACTAACGATGATGTTTTTTTAAATGTAAATGATGAATGAATTGACATTCAATTGTTGACCCATTAACCATTTCATCCCTTACAATTTAGCATACATTTAAAAAGATAATATAAAAAAAGGAATATTAAATGTAATTCGTTGAAATTAGGTCCTTATTTGTGTAGAACATTAGTACGTCTTTATTTGTAATTTCATAATTGCTTCAAATGTCTGAAATATGGTTAACGTTTACTGTTGAATTAATTGGCAAGCATTTATGATAAACTAAAGCATGCATTAATTTCATTTCTATTGAGACTATGTATGTCGCTTATTTAAATTAGTTTGAAGTTGCACCATTAATGATGAAGTTGCAATTTATTAATTTAAAACATTAACTTTAATGTTAAATAACACACTATAGTTAAATATATCATTAAGTACTTTAATTGTGCTTGAATATGTTAGTCAGCACATCAAAATAAGTGTACGTCTTTTGTTTAAAACTCACCAAAAGTTCATTAAAGCATTATTATATTATATTATATTGATTCCCATAATTCATGTGATATAATATTATACCATTAAGATTTGAAGTACACTTCAAGTGCACATTTAGTGCTTTTTCACAAGGAAACCAAAAACCATTTGACCTACATCAGTGCAGCTGGCCTTATCATTATAGTAACTGTAAACCCTTATTGATGGTTTTTGTTTGTATCTAAGATTTGCTGAATGTACAGGACTCTAAACTTTAGAGGTCACTCACACGTGTCGTTTGACGTCAGCCCAAAAATGATGACAAATATGTTCTTTTTATTCTCTGTTAGAAGCAGAGTTGGAAATATTGAGAGTTTCGTGTCTTAGCTAGGACAGACATCTCATATACTTTATTCGAAAACCTGCTGATATCATTTGCTAATCGTTGTTAACTCACATTTCCATGAGAATGACTCACTCGGACTTGGATTTGTCCCCAAATTCGGTTGGTCTCGGTGTTGAAGGGGGTCTGAACGAGCAAGAGGAAGGAGAAAGTCCTCTAATGGAGTGGATTTTGTGATTCCAGTCAACTGAAAACACAATATTTGCATGATTTTTCCATAAGAGGAGATGTCTGTTAGAAAGCGAGCGAGCGAGGGAAGGGGAAAGTGAGAGTGTATCAGAGCTTAACCTTCACACAGAGAACAAAGAGAGAGCCCAGTCTGTTTCCAAACTCAGGATGAACGCTGCCAGCCATCTAACTATCACTTCATTGTGCTTTTATGTCCTTCTCTCAGCTTGAGGAAAACATTGAGTCATTCTGACTAATGAAAACACCCATACCCAGAAAATCAGTCAATCTGAATGGAAATGGACCAAGCCGATTGGCAGAAAGCAGCAGGTTTTTTTTGTTTGTTTTGTTTTGTTTTTCCAGACCACATAAAAAGTAGCCAAAAAGCATAAATAAGAAAACTGCTCTTATTCTATTTTTTCCCCCTTGAGAGGATTTTTTTAAATTTTTTTAATTTTGGCATTTCATTTCTTAGTTGATTTGTCTAAATCGAAGCATTTTCACTAGTGGTCACGGACTGTATGTAACCATTACTCTGTAAATGAGTTTGTTTTGAAGAAAGTACTCTTTCAGTCAATTCAGCTTCAAAACTTCACATTTAATTCAATGTGTCACTTGCTGTTTCTTTGTAAATAGAGGAATTGTTCACCCAAATGGACATTTGCTGAAAATGTATTCACCCTCAGGCCATCCAGGATGAGTTCATTTCTTCATCAGGATTGGAGAAATGTAGCATTGCATCACTTGCTCAACAATGGACGCTCTGCAGTGAATGGGTGCCGTCAGAATGAGAGTCCAAACAGCTGATGAAAAAATAATCGACACCACTCCAGTTCATCAGTTAATGTCTTGTGAAGCCAAAAGCTGTATGTTTTGTGAGAAACAAATCCATTATTAAGATGTTTTAACTTTTAAACCTAAACTTTTGGCCAAAATATGAGTCCATAATCCATAATAGCTCTTCCTCCACTGAAAAAATCCAACGCTTGTTGTCCTCTCACATCGAAATCCACTAACATTTTTGTTTAGAGCTGTGGATTATTGTGATGTTTTTATCAGCTGTTTGGACTCTCATTCTGACGGCACCCATTCACTGCAGAGCATCCATTAACACCAAGAGACGGAAGTATAGTTAAACAAATGGAAATGCTTGTGAATGACTATCAAATTGTCATTGGATTAAAATATCTTCCATATAAATAATTAATAAAAGCCTGCTTACCTGCATGAACACCCCATCTGAGCGATTGCTGCGATTTTATTAATACCAGTATAGTTTAATGATCTCTACAGAGATTATTATCATCCCATAATGATAAGGAGGTCATTCACAAGAACAGGTCAAATGTAAAATCTCCAGCTGTGAAAATTCAGCCCGTGAACCAAGAAGCATGAATCTGTGTCGTATGACGTCTCTTACCTTTTGCTTGCTCTGGCTTTTTTAAATGGCCTACTAGATTTAATGGAAAGTGTTAACCTAAGGCTTATGTGCATTATTAGTTCTTGCGGACAACATTTAAATGCATGTTCTGAAGAGATGGCTGAATGTTCAGTCCCGACCTCCTTTCCCAAGCCCTGAAAAAGGAAATGTCAGAACTAAGCATCTACACTTAAAGCGCTTTCTTGTGTCAGCACTCAACGGGATCAAGCGTGTTGTCTGTTGTGAACGTTTCTCTACAGCAGGTACATCTTGTACCACAGCTGCCCCCTTCTCTTTCATGCTGGGACACTTTAAACTAGCAGCTATCCTGTTGCTGTCAGGCTGCCTTTTTCTGGTCCGGTCTCGTGTTCATTCGCGTTATTTGTTTGAAATGTTAGACACTGCTGGAATGCATCTCAAGCTCTGCTGTGATATTTTCATTATTGGTCTGGTTAATAATCTACTCCAGATGTGTCCTGATCGTCATTGTGGCTTTCTCCAGCTAGCCCAGGCTGGTTCGGCTTTAATTAAATACTTTGTTTGTAACACTGAGAAGACACAAAGACACACATGCATTTTTAGATTTTATGATTGAAATGTATTACAATTTATACTGTGTGATCGGCATATCAGCTCACCAAAGGATGCTCTGCAGTGGATGGGTGCCGTCAGAATGATGCTGATAAAAACATCAGAGTAATCCACAACTTTTATTTATTCATTTATATTTTCACTGGAGAAAGCAGTATTATAGATCATGGACTTACCAGAAGTAATGGCTGGATGTTAAAATGCCTTAATGATGGATTTGTTTCTTATAAACGCACAGCTTTTGGCTTCACAAGACATTAACTGATGGACAGGAGTGGTGTGATTACTTGTGGATTATTGTGATGTTTTTAGCATCTGTTTGGACTCTCATTCTGACGGCACCCATTGACCGTAGAGCATCCTTTGGTGAGCAAGTGATGCAATGCTACATTTCTCCAAACCTGATGAAGAAACAAACTCATCTACATCTTGGAGTAAATAAAAAAAACAAAAAAAAAAACACCAGAAAACATTAATAAAGCACTATAATCCAATTAGAAATGCTGAATTATAATTTGTGTGTGCTGTGTATGCTTAGCTTGCTTAGCTACATGCTAGTACTAAACTTTACTGTGAATCAGAAAATTAGATGCGAGTCGAGTCTTTAGTGTGATAGCAAGGTTTACGTGTTGTGTGGTCTGAAAAATCTCACAAATGTAATTAAAAGTAGTGTCGAAACAGATTTCTCAACCGCCTTTAAAAGAAATCTTACTGCACAGTTAATGAGGGCTGCACCATTTATTCAGTAAATCATATTGCAAGTAATTTAACACACGTTGCCATTACTGCAACAACATGATAAACATCAAGACTAAAAATCTGTCTCTTCAGCAATGTTTCACAATACAGTTTGTTTAGCCATATGAGTGCAAAAAGCATTAAAAGCCTTTGGTATCTGCTTATGGTGTGTGTTTAGAGGATATCTAGACATATAATGCTAAAATCTCTGAGGACACTTTATTTGGTCATTAAAATGCAATTGTCTTGCTAACTTCTCCCCCCAGTGCCGCCAGTATTTTGGAAAATTAGGTAACTGAGAGAGTAAAGTATTTAAACAGTTTAACCATTAAGAGCATTAAAAGCTTTATGTGTTGAAATAAAGTTAACACCTTATCCATTCCTCGCCTGTCCTCTAATTAGAATTCATTCATCATTTCTGACTTACCTTTTGCATTTGAAAACAAAATAAGATATTGCACAATGTCTAGAAGGGATATTACGAGCGATATATGACAGGATATATGACAACTAAACAAAGCAAATATTAATGAGTTCAAACTGTAGTTCACGTGTTTGTTTGTTTCTGGAGTTCTTTATGCTTCAGTGAGTCCATTATGATCACAACCTTATTGTGTTTTTTTTCAGGTAAAATAATTCATAATTCATCTGAATGTCAAGTCTTCTTTGACATGTCCATGCAGTTATAGTGCCAACATGAACACCTATATCCATAATGTGTTAACCTCTGTTATGATCTCTTCACAAAGTCATCTTCCTCTCATTCTGTTCAGCTCCCTCTTTCTCTTTCTGTGCTGGTCACTATCAGTTTCTTCAGCCGCTTTAGAAATAGTAACACTATCAGCTCGTGTATGAGAGCACAGTGCCGGTCATTCGCCAGTGTTTCCAGAACAAGTTACATTCATAATAACTGGTGATATGAGCTGTGGAACTAAATATATGCTGTTCTTATGATCACATTTAATATTAGTGGTAGTGCTCAATATCTCAGTATAACGAACTACCGGTCAAAAGTTAGAAATATTTAAGACTTTGTAATGTTTTTGAAAGAAGTCTCTTTTGCACTTATATCAAGGCTGCGTTTATTTGATAAAAAAAATACTTTAATATTGTGAAATATTATTGCAATTTAAAATAACTGTTGTCTATTTGAGTATATTGTAAAATGTAATTTATTTCTGTGATATAAAGCTGAATTCTTTTGTATCATTACTCCTGTCTTCAGTATCACATGACCCTTCAGAAATAGTTCTATTATACTATAATATAATTTAAATATGCTATATTACTGTTTACAAAGTCTTAATTATTCCAAATTATTTACGTGTAGTTTATATTGTTTTTATACTGAAGTCAGATTCATTTTGCACAATTGTTTTTAATCGCGTCGTTCGCAGTGCTTCATCTAAAGAGTAGTTGATTCACTCTTAATGCAGCGTCTTACCTTTTTGTTATTTTCCCTAATTTTGCATTGAATCATAGTTTGTAGTGTTATGGTTTATCTCACAGCCAGGTGGTTTGGTTCATTGCATGGAAGTCTTTGTTAAGGGATGTTTTGAAATCCTTATAGAGAAAATTATTAGTGAAAAATGCTTTGAGAATCAAGGTCAGTGAAGTGTGTGGTCACTGTTGTGCTCTTGTGAGGTTAACCTTCATTTAAAGTCTCTTGTGTTCCTGGAAACACACACACACACACACACACACACACACACACACACACACACACACACACACACACACACACAGATAAGGCAGAACTTTTTGTGCAGCTTAGCTCCACTCGATGAATACAGTACAGCAGTGCTGTCAATAAATACACTGAAAGTTAAGCCAGATGAAGGATAAATACACTCTGTGATAGCTATAATAGGATGAATATCTTGGAAACACACCCAGATCACATTCCACCCCAAAATCAATGGGGAAAAACATATTTATGTGCTTAAAGAAAATAATGCCTGTTTTGTGCCTAATCATAGTGATTAAGCAAGTTGCCCCAAATTCTCTTTGTAATACATTTTTGTTAATTATATTTTTGTGTATTACTGTAAAATAATGATGCATTTTAAATCAACAAATATATACCTGCTAAGCAAAATAACTTCAGTACATGCATCAAAATGAACAATTACCAATTGCATTTTTAACAGACAAGGCTTTAAAGCACATGCAAATAATGTACTTTTTTGAAAAAAGTGTGGTGCCCCATAAAGTGTGTAACTTTACTGTTAAGTTTACATTTGATGTGAATGTATGTGGCATTGAACAGTATATTGAGAACTGTACACTGTAGTGCGATACTACAATATTTTTCAAAAGTAGATCGTGGAGACATTTTAATTGTCCATGATCAAAAATCGTGATATCACACACACCCCTAGCTGTACACTGTTTACGCTATGACTACGTCATCCGCTGGAACATGACACTCTTGTGAACACAAGAGAGAGAGAGAGAGAGAGAGGTCTATACACACACACACACACACACACACACACACACACATAAATAGTTCTACTGTCACAGCTTTATTGATTTAATTTGTCATCACAATGATTACCAGCAGCTTTAGTTGAATCTTCAACACTGTCATGTGTGGATTCCAGCTGTCATGTGATTGATGAAATGCATTGCTGTGTCTCTATGGACAGTTTGTCGCCTACGGGTGTTCCCACATTACACTGTGACCTTAACAAAGCCTTCGAACGCTCATGACTGGACATGCATTCGTGTGTAGTGTGTCTTTGCAGTGAGTAAGTGAGCGCAGAGCAGGGACGCAGTGAGATCAATATGAATTGAGTCTCTTTATTTCCCAAACATGACTCAGCCTGTTACTGCTGATATCAATGCTGTCTTGAAGAACAAAGATAACATTATCATACAATACAAACACAGCTACCATCTCTGGAAAAAAAGGTTATTCATTATCACAGATGAAGCTCACTTTCACAGTAATCTATCAGGCGGTTTGTGGAAGTTGGGAAATATTTAACCTATAATTGTGTCTTCTTTCACACCTCAGGCTGGTGTCAGATAGTTTGGTCTCAGATGTTTGATCTATTGACTTTTAACACATTTTTCCGCCTGTAAGAAAGCATCTGATCATAACAATTTGCATATTTGCATGGGATTTGCACTCCAATCATGCTATAAAGAAAGCAGTTTTACTTTTCTAGACATGAAATAAAATAAAATAAATAGTGTCTGTTGCTTTCAAATAGAATTGCAACTTTAGTTTCTTCTATAAAGCAGCTCTCCAAGTTGTAGTATGTTTTAAGTCATGCAGGTTTTTATGGAAGCCTGTTTCCACCATGGAATAGAAAATAAAGAAAACATTTTTTTTGCTATTTTTTATCTCACAATTCAGGGTTTATATCTCACAGTTCTAACTTTTCTTTTGAAAATCATGAAAATTTCTGACTTCCTCACAATTCCAAATTTACATTTTGCAATTCAGAATTTTTGATCCTCAGAATTCCGAGTTAATAGCAATTCAGTTTTGTTTTATTGTCCATGGAATAAAAATAAATAAGAATGTGACTTATCTCACAATTATGACTTTTCTTGCAGTTTTGAATTTATATCTCATAATTCTGCATTTATATCACACAGTCCTGCGTTTAAATCCTGTAATTCGGACTTCAGAATTGTGAAGGGGAAAAGTCAGAATTGTGAGATAAAAAAGTAACAATTATACTTCTTTATTAATATTTTTTTTTAATCCTGTGGTGGAAACAAGCTTATATACAACTGACCTTGACAGACTGAACTGAAGAAAGAAGTTGAAGAAGATTTAAAGTAGGCGGAGCTCCAGAGCCACACCTACTTATTACATAATCGCCATGGACCAATGAGAATTTGAGAGTGTTTACCAGAATACTGCTTCAGCTGGTAAAGTTGGCTTTGGCAACTTTTCAAACTTTTAAAACAAACTAAAGGCGAACATTGATTTGGCCTGATTTTGTTCAAATAGATCCAGTTCATTCTTTGATTTGTCTTAAAGTATTCATGTATTCTGGTGGCTCGTGCTGGCAGGTGGTTCCTCCCCATGTGGAGCTCAAGAACATCAACACTGCTTATGTAACAGTAACACCACGCGGAGCTGAGACAATACATTTTCAGCCTGGCTTTAATTACACACACATCTGCAGACCCCTATGACCAGACCCCAGTATAAGCTTCACAGGAGGGTCGGACAAATCCCAAAAGCACATGAACAATGTGGGACCATGCAGTTATGCAGAGCTGAATGCTTGCAGAGAGAGACTACAACAAAAACATTCTGGTATCAGTAGAGCCAGACATCTTAGCCACTTGATAAATGAACTTGCAAGGGCGGTATGTGTAGAATTTAGTGAATGATGGGCGTGCAAATGACCTAATAGTGGTAACAAGAGGGTCAATGACGTCACACTCATTTTTCATTAAAATGACACCTCAATGATGAGCGTGCTTTCAGATTAAAATTCATTTAGATGTTTTTGAGGCCATGAAGTCGAAATGTCAGACTGGTTAAAAGCTGCCCTCAGATTGTAATGCAGCAATAATTCATGATAATAGTAAAAAAAATAAAAAATACTACGGATGTAATGAAGCACCCTGAACAAGCTGAAAATAAAAAAATATGTGACGATTCAAGTCGGTTTAGATGTTTACAGTTGGAAGCAGGGTTTATTTGAATGCTTCTTTATTAGGACCTGACTGTCTTCAGAATAGGTTTGGTTGTAATGCATATTAACATAGTGTTTGTAAGCACAGCACTGCTTTGTTTACAGTGTTAACCAAGGAAACGCCGTATCGCTGCTGTTCCATGAGTGCCACCTGCTGTCAGAGAGTGAATCTGCGTCTCACGCAGCCCGTCTGCTGTTTTAGTTTCGTTCAGATATGTTTGATGTAGCATAGTTTCAAAAAGCTAAAGTCAGAGTATTCTGTTTTTGCTGCAAATTTCTAAATCATACAATCAAATGCAAATAAAAAACAAGCTCATGCTGCATGTACTCAGCATCTTTTTTTTATCAGGGATAAAATACAGTGGTTATAGTGGAAAGAGCACGGCCAAGTAGTTTATTTATATGAAAATAATAATTTTATTTGTAATATTTATTTATTTGGTTTGGAATTGTTTTTATTTATTTTTAATTTCAGCTTAGTTTTGGTTCTTTGACATGTTTCAATTTTACAAACAAATGTGCAGCATTTATTTTCATTTATAATTGATTATAATTGCTTGTGTATATGTTACAAATTACACTTGTTAAAAAAAAAAAACTTTATTACTGTTAACTCAGAAACATTAATATTTAAACTTGTTGAAAGTGACATGTCTGACCTAGTCTGAGTCAGAGCTATCAATTTGATAGTATTATATAATGCATGCAAAACTATTATGTTGATTTTGCTGACTTGCATTTGCACATGGTTTAAATAGACGTTCACAGTATTCATTTATTATTGTTCTATTGTTATAAACCGTTATGTAACGAATCTGCTGCAGCATGTCAGGGAAAACTACACCTACACTCATGGCAGCTTGAGGACAGGGTGAGAAATATGCAGCACAGCAGTATTTATTATTTAATATTTACGTAACAGTATTTTAGAAGCTTGTAAAAACTTTTCAACAAATGCATCGTTTTCACCCCAACCTAGAATGCCAGGAAAGTGAATCGTGCTGCTTTGTGCCATGTGTTTCATGCTGATTTATTGTTGGCCCCTGGAGTGGTGTCTATTCCTCTTCTTTCCACCAGCTCCAGACCTGCATTGTCGTCATCTTCTTCATCCAATGCTGTTTACTTCTTTGCTGGGATGCTGGGATAAAATCACATTTGTTGATGTTTCCATACTTTTTGGACCAAAGTTGTAATTTAACAAAATGTCAAGTACCCTTCAGGTTTCAGTGCAGGTTTAAACTCTTTCTACAAGACTTATGTAATTGAATTCAGGCAGAATATGATTTTACGTAACTTAAGGTTTGTATGTCAATGGGTCTCAACAGAGAGCCGTTCATTGTCTACAATGGGCACAGTGTCATTTACAAACCTGATGCAATATGCATGTGTTTATGGTTTTAAGTCTGATCTGTTTATTCCATCATGAGACATGAGTGATGTTCTCCTTCTGTGTTTAATATCAAGTCGGTGAGGTAATTAATTCAGCTTTTTTATGCTGTTTCAAAGTTGTTAATTCATATTGGACTCAGTCACTCATTGAGATTTTTTAAATCTCCTCTTTGCCTAAATCCGGTGTCTCGTTGGCTCGCCTAGTGAGGCTTTCGTTTGCAAACGTCACTAATAACAGAGATTTACCATGCTCTGCTAAGAGTTTTTAGGATTTGAAGTTTGAAAAATGACTGTAATTTCCTTGCAGTCTCTCGAACTGTTTCTGCATTGGATTTGACAATAGCTTAGAGATCTCTGGAATGAATAAATGAGGTTTGGCATGAGTTCAGGATTCTGGTCTGGGCCGTTTGGAGTTAACCAGCGCTGAAGCTGCTGGCCCATACTGCTCTCAACCCCCAGCGGTGTGCTCTGATTGAACGCACATGTGTTTCTGTACATTTGTTCTTCTAAACATCCAGGCGTTCAATAACACAATGAGGCAATTTATACAATGCCATCCAAAAACTTACGCAAGCATATCTGTCAATGACAAACAGACATGAAAGCATTATGAGAAAATGAAAACATTACACTTCATGCACATGATTTGCGTGAATGCTAGGATTGATGGAAAATTCTTAAAGTAATAGTTCACCCGAAAATGAAAATTTGATGCAAATGTTCACCCTCAGACCATCCAAGGTGTAGACGAGTTTGTCTGCAAGAATAAATTTCATCAAGTCACATCGACGGAGGATTATCACGGAGCCATTGTCGTACACTTCATGTCAAGAAAAAAATTATTTAGATCTCCAAAGAATGCAGAATTTGTTGGAATCAGTAAATAAGTCACCGTGTTTCACACTTAATGCTATTTAAGGAGTAGTTTGCCCAAAATTGAAAATGTAGTCACCGTCAGGCCATCCAATATCTAGATGAGTTTGTTTCTTCTTTGCAACAGATTTCGGGAAATGTAGCATTGCATCACTTGATCCACAATGGATGCTCTGCAGTGAATGGGTGCCGTCAGAATGAGAGTCCAAACAGTTGCTAAAACATCACAATAATCCACAACACTCCAGTCCAGCAATCAATGTCTTGTGAAGCCAAAAGATGTGTGTTTGTAAGGAACAATTTCATCAAGGCAGCGCCCATTCACTGCAGAGGACCCATCGGTGGACCTATTCCGTCAATGTTGGGTCTTAAATGTAATTTTCAAATCTTGAAACTTAAGAAAAAAAAATGTTTTACATTCCCAAAATATTTCTTCTGAGGAATGTTCTTATATATGTTCTTTCTATTGTTCTCATTAGTCTAGATTTTTTAAAGAATAGCACTTAGGAACATTCTCAAACTTATTAGAATTTAAGTTGGTTATTATATACTAAATAAAATGCATATTTCAGAATACCGTCTACACTGGATGCGACCGTTCGCGTGTGGAACCAAAATCAGCTTCTTCTGTATTTCAAATCTTTACAGTACTACTCAATGATGCTTTCAATCACAAAAAACTATCCACAATAGTCGTCCCATATGCTTATGTTCTCTTTTTTGTCCCACCCATACGTCAAGCACAAAAGCACTACCATCTGGCTGATTCGCTGACAAGCCTTTAGGATCCTTCCTTCAATCATGATAAGCATGTAGAGGTTGTTATGTGCCATTTAGTAATTACTAGCTCGCTGTGCCTCAGGCTGTCCTGAACTCAAGCTCCAGGATTTCTTCCGTTTAAGCCCACCATGTTTCACTCATACATGCAAGTCCCAGGATGTTCATTTTAACCCTTTACTACAGCTCTACCCTTCAACTAAATCACGCAGTCATGAAATAAAGAACTGTTTCACAAACAATCTGTTCAAATGAAGCAATGAGCCACAAGAGGCTGTGTTACAGAAATTTGATTGAATAAAAAATTTGTTATAATCACTGTAACACAGCCTACAATTTTTACTTTATGCAACGGTGAATGCACCAATACAGACACACATTTTGATTAGTTACATTTATTAATAAAAGTCATGATGATAAACTGTGATGTGCATCTAATGGATACTTTTGGGAAGCCAGTAGGTAGCGACAAGTGATTACTTTATGAATGAGTCCTTGAATCATTCGCTAAACCAATTGCAATGCGTAATTTCGTGATATTAAGTAGTATATAATTATTAACATAAAGTAATCTGGGTGCTATTTTCATGCTATTCTATAAATACTGTTATTTTGCTTATACTACTCTTTTCACATACTGTTTTTCGCAACATAGGCTCATTCGAAATATGAGCCTCTAAATACATTTCTGCAAAACTGAAAAAACGTACATATAGATACCAATTGCTGCAGTTTCCAGTTGAAATGAACACTAGAGACAGTAAAACAACAACAACTTTTATTCCTTTTCACACAAAGTATTATTTACAGGTCCAAAGATTTGATTAATGAAGCCTAATTTTAGCACAATTACTAGAGGAATATTATATATTTAAAACAATTTTAACATGCTGCAAGATTTAAAAACTGATACTTCAGAACGTTACCGTCACATATCCAGCTTCATACTGTATGTATGTGTTTTCATATTCAGTAGTTTGTTTGGTAGCTATTCAGTAAGTATGGAGTTGCACGAGTGGTGAAACCGTGAAACTATGCATCGACAAAACCATTCAAACCTGCATGTAAGGAAGTTCAAATAGCATGGTTGCATCAACAAATACATTTTTATATCAGTTTTGCATTTGTTAACACTATCGGGTATGCTTAAGGTTGGTTTTGGTGAATGGGATATTTCCAACACGATAGATCATAAACTTTTAGAGACACTCCCTGGATATTTGAATTATGAAACACTGCAATATGTACCTGAAACAAAGTAATAAAGACACAGCAATACGCGCCTATATCAACGTAAAAAATGTGCCATGGTCCCGTATTGAACCCATGTTTTAGTGCCACTCACTGGACATTTTATTTTTAAACTGTTGCAAAATATGCAGTAGGTTACGTAATAACGGTGTTGTATAAATGTATTTAGAGGCACATAATTAAAATGAGTCTGGGTTGGTTTTTCAGCCAACTATATAGAAGTGAAGTATGCATATTCAGATACAGCCAAGTATCTGACTTCATGGGTGAGTCATTGAATGATTCACTCAACCTATTTGTTTAAAACACAACTACTGTGTGTTATTCGAAGACATGCCATGGTTGGTTAGTCTCTGGCTTCGTTTGAGATTATTTTCATTATCTGAGCAAAACATTGACAAAATAACTGTGTCTAAAATAGAAGTTACTCAATCTTAACCTCTTGTTTGTATACCAGTGGTTGAAGTCAAATGCAATATTTTTATGGAAAACTCCTGTTTTAGTGTTGCTTACACAGAGTCGAGAGAGAGAGACTTACAGGGCAATGAATGGCGCTGGAAAGTCAAATGCATCTTTATTATATTTACATCCTGGAAAAAAGTTCTGGTTGCCTAAATGTGTGTCCGTACACTTCATATAGGCTAGGCTATACTCGACACCCATGCACCTCTGTCAGTTTGTTTCCAAACACAGATATAGTCCTGTGGAGGGTATTTGAGGAGATAATGACATTAACTGTGCTTAAAAACGTTCCTGTGTATATGAGAAGGTCTCGGTTGCATCACTAATATTAGGCAGGTCATGTGGACAGTAGCTCAGTGTTTATTACGCACATACTTAAGTCTGAAAGGCAATCCTGTGTTGACTGGAGATGTATAACTGATGTTTGGAGCCACTAATAAGATTAGCAGCATGGATATGTATCATCTATAAATGTGTGTTTATGTATGCCTGTTTTTTTTTTTTTTTTTACAGTGGTTGGTTGGATGGGAAAGAGTACTGTAGACTTACATATAGCGTGAGTGAGTTCACTGAGAGCCTGTGTGTGTGTGTGTGTGTGTGTGTGTGTGTGTGTGTGTGCGTGTGTGTGTGTGCGTGTGTGTGTGTGTGTGTGTGTGTGTGTGTCTGACCGACAATGCTTGTCAATCATTGGGTGTCACGAAGCCTTGGGCCTAGAACAGGGAAACTGTATTTATGTTGGGAAGGGAGAGGAACATGTTTGGACACAAATTAATAATTTGTTTTCCCAAGAGAGTAAAATTGCTTCTTTAATCCATTCCTTAAACCCTCCCAAAGGGAAGGACTCCAAGTGTAATCTCACGTCTCTCCTCTAGTGTCTCAAACCAGGTCTCAACAATTTCTCAACTTGTGCTCAGGTTTATGAAGACACTAAGTCTGCAGTTAAAAGTTTTTAATATGAACATTAATTTTTAGTTCTATACGTTTTTTTTCTCAGCATGTCAAAAGTTTACTTAATCTAAAATTACATAAAAAGTGTCAAAATATATCAAAATATGTAGTAAAATAATAGTTTATATATATATATATATATATATATATATATATATATATATATATATATATATATATATATATTCTGTTTACATTTGAATTTTTCTTAGTTAAAAGTTTTGTAATGTGTTTTTGTCATAAAGATCAATATAATTTTTTATTCATTTTTATTTTAGATTTTTTATGTTAATGTTAATCAAAATTAGAAATTTTACATTATTTTATTTATTTTATTTCATGTAAAAATATGTCTGGTTCAGACATACAATGACTAAAATATTTCTCTTATGTAATGTTATGTATTATGTTAATATTTGACTCAAAATATTTTATGATATTTGGGGGACAAAAAATAAATAATATCAGGATAATGCATCTGTGCTAATATTAGAGGAAAAAAAGCTCACATTAAACAAAGAATGTTTTTGAAAAAAAGTAGTTAAGAATAATCTTTATTATTATCCCTAAAAAAACTATGAAAGAATTTTGTTTAAATATTAAAATAAATATTAATAAATAAATAAATAAATAAAAATGTGTCTGCCAAGTCAAGTGCTGTTATAGAAAGTACTTTTGAAAATACCTTTAAGAACCTTTTTGTAAACAACTACCAAATTTTGTTTTTTAAATGGTATGAACGTTTTCAAAAGGTTCAAACATGAATACAAAGATCAAATTTCTAACAACTTGGCGCGTGTTTTAAACAAGATTTTATAAAGTTTTTTTTTCTTCATTCCCTTGGACACTCTCATTGCTCCTAAGTAAATTTATGAGGAACATCTACAAATACAGTGTTAAACGTAGAGCTCGGCCTGCTTCTGTCTCTCTCCGTGTGTTTTCAAATGCTCACTCGAGACATAAACACAGCACTTTTCCCAGAACTCACTGAATGTAGGATTGACTCTGAGGAGTTTCCACCCTCCTCACGCGGCCGAGAGGCCCAGGACTGCTAAATCAAGCCTTTCATACCCACCAGAGGACAGAAATGGCCTTGTTTGCCAAGTAATTGCTCGTCTGTAGCCCAGTTGCTAAAGGTTTTCGAAAAACTAAGATTAGAATGGGATGTAATTATGAGACAGCAGAAAAAAAAATGATTAGGTTTGGGTGTTTCATGTACAGTAAATGGTGAAAGTCTTGCGGTTGCAACTGTCTCGCTGGTTCTTATCTGTTTTAATGGTTTTTTGAGTAGTAATTACAGACTGTTAGCTGCCAGAATAAGCAGTGAATCATGCTTATTGAGGGCGGATGTACGTCAGAAGAACTTGTCATTTAAAACCTAAATGAAGGCAAAACACTACAGGTGAACTAGGATAAGATAGCTATCACCACACTTTCACCGTATCAAAGACATGTGCTTCGTATTACAAGTTTTCTGATCCGATATGCAAATGAGACACTGATTAAATATGCGCTCATTTGCATAAACGTGTAGAACAGTGGATAAATCCAGGTTCAATATTATTATTAATACTTCATAAATCAGAAAATGCTGCCAACAGCTAGAATACGGATATATTTCCTCCATATTATTATGAATAAAAGTTATATAAATTGTGCAAATTTTATATGAACAACTACTCCGTACAAACCTTCAGAATATAGATAGGAGTAAAACTCTAAAGTTTGGTTGCTGAAGATTTCTGGCTCAGTGAATGAGGAAGAAAATGCATGGCCTGTAATAATATGTGTAGTAATTGAAGTCTAAAGATGCAGATAGATAACGTGTAATAATAATATCAACACTTAAATGTGTATTTTGGATGTTTTCTTTCCACTAGTCTGATAGACTACATGTTATGGAAGCAAAGTAGTCGAAAATAAAATAAAATTGAGCAGTGCCTGAAAAAACGATTGTTTTAATGAGTGTTTAGGCTCTTAGTTTTTGTTTAAGAGCTCATTGAAAGTCATTGAAAGTTTGAAACTTTAGAATCGTGATTTTTTTTAAGTTTCTCTTTCTAAAACATTTGTTTTTTTCTTCTTTAGACTCGCAAACTGACCAAAGTAGAGCGCCAGCGCTTCAGCGAAGAGGTTGAAATGCTCAAGGGTCTTCAGCACCCGAACATCGTGCGCTTTTACGACTCCTGGAAGTCCACTGTGAAAGGTCACAAGTGCATCCTGCTGGTCACTGAGCTCATGACCTCTGGCACCCTCAAAACGTGAGTCAGAATCACATTAAACGGATTGTCCGCCTCGAAATCATTTATTTTTTGGGTTGACTGTCCCTTTAATTTAACCCTTTTTTGGTCCTGAGGTGAAAATGATTCTAACATCCCAATTTCGTAGGTATCTAAAGCGTTTCAAAGAGATGAAACCGAAGCTCCTACAGAGGTGGAGTCGTCAGATCCTTAAAGGACTTCACTTCCTGCACACGCGCGCCCCTCCCATCATTCACAGGGACTTGAAATGTGACAACATCTTCATCACGGGCCCCACAGGAAGTGTGAAGATCGGGGACCTTGGCCTGGCCACACTCAAGAGGGCAAGCTTTGCAAAGAGCGTCATCGGTGGGTCACTGCAATCTCCTGAAGCTTGTCATGCTTTCGTTTCTCAGTAATGATTTATCTTCTTCAACCTCATTGCATTTCAAGTTTAAAATTAAACATTCAGTTTCACCTCTAGCCACTAGGTTGATGTGACCGGCGTAACATTGAGCTCCTTTCCTGATCTTGAAATAAAGTGTATTATTAAACCGTGTTATAATGTACCGTATTGGTAGTGGTAAGCAGAATTCATTGTGTTTAACAGGAACCCCTGAGTTCATGGCTCCAGAAATGTATGAGGAGAAGTACGACGAGGCAGTGGACGTCTATGCATTTGGCATGTGCATCTTAGAGATGACCACGTCTGAATATCCATACTCAGAGTGCCAAAACGCTGCGCAGATTTACCGCAAAGTTACCAGCGTGAGTTTCAACCTGCTCTCATTAATATCATCATCATTTAGTGTGATTCATATCTCTTTAAGTTAATGATTTGGGTCAGTACAATAAAAACAAAAATGGTTTTATGCAGCAAGGAACCATCAAATTGACCAAAAGTGAGAGCAAAGACATTTATAGTGTTTGAAAAAGGTGTTTTTAAGTCAATATATGATTTACATTAATTTAAATGAAATAAATATTACTTATTTAAACCTATAAAAACCTTGAAGATATTTTATTTTACCTAGCTGCTAAGGAAACATATCGTTTTCATTTGATCTAACTTGATGTACTAAAATAAATATAGTAATATAATAATATATATAGACATTTTTAATAATAAAAGTACGAAAATTAAGATAAAAATAAGATAAAAACACAAAATGCTAAAATAACACTGCAGAAGATCTATATTTAAAAAACAAATGCTGTTCTTTTTAACTTTTTGTATTAATAAAAGAATCCTGAAAAAAATGCATCATGTTTTTACAAAAATATGAAGCAGCACAACTTTTTTCAACAGTGATAAAAATCAGAAATGTTTCTTGAGCAGTAAATCCGTATATTTTCATGATTTCTGAAGATCATGTGACACTGAAGACTAGAGAAATGATGATGAAAATTGTTATTTGATCACAGAAATAAATGGCATTTTAAAATATATTAAAATAGAAAACTTTTTTTCTGTATTTTTGATCAAATAAATGCAGCCTTGTTGAGCAAAAGAGATTTCTTTCAAATACAAAATCTGTGAGATTGCTTAAAAATGTTTAATTGCTGTGCATATGTTTTGCAATAAGCATATGCACATCCATATGTCCTAGTTTATACATAGACCTTTAGCCCAGCATGGAAAGTACCATAAACATCGTTTCCCTTCTTTCATATTCTTCATGCATGTCCTCATTTCCTCTCATTTCCTTAAGAGCTTGCTGTGAGTCCACTTTGAGCAGAGGTTTGATTAGAGATCACGGCTCTTAGATAGTTTGAAATACCCCCTGTCTATATCCTGTTTTTAAAATCCCAGGGCTTGTCTCATTCTGGATAATTTGAGAAAGGCCCTATAGGTCACATGTACACAGAGAGGTCGTTCTGATTATGCAACTTGTTAGGGATACAGTATATTCACTTGTCTGCTTCTTATTGCATTTGGAAACTTACATCAGCATGTGTTTACAACATCTTCAGACAGTCTCTTTAATGTTAATCAATCTCGAACAGGTTCTTTATACATGAAAGAATGTTCCTAACAAATTCTCAAAGGAAAACATTAAACTTCACTATTTTTACTTGGAGTAACAAAATTTGCAGTGGATGTTGTACGACATGAAGTACAATAAACTTCAACAGGATTTCAGTGATGTTTTGATTTTGCATGTCAGAAAACAAGTTTATGATGTTTTAAAGTAATAGCTACTTTGACATGCACTTTATGTGGATGACGGCAATGGTTTTGGTTTATTGGTTCGTTAAATGACGTGTCTTGAATGAGTGAAACAAAGCCTGCTCTGAAAAGGTTGCTGAGTGTTAATGACAAAGCCAAGGAGCGCGAGTGTAAACGGGATGGGCGGTCGTCCAAAACTCCTGAACTCGATGCTTTATGGAGCACATGCTCCACAAATATTACACAAGTCTACAGGGAAAGTGACCTACTCCGGCTGTAATTCAGCCCTCAGCTGTAATTCTTTCAAATTACAGCTTAACTTTACATTATTGAAGACTTTTGTATAGTTGAAGTAACTCAGATGTGACAAATTAAAGGCATTAACTGTTGTAGATCTTAATATGATGGCTCAACATTAAACCAAGCACATGCAAGTGTTGTGAAGTGCATTTTCGAAAGACTACAGTGTTAAAGTAATAATGTTACAGTGCTTTATAAAATGTTTAAATAGGTTCAAGATACAGATTAAGCTATTATTAAGCTGTTATTAATTATTCACAAAAGTCTAATAGTACTGAAAGTTGCAAATGACACCTACAGGGCTTTATTTGAATTTTTATTTTTTGTCAGAAATGCAAGAAGTCTAAATTGTGAGATACAGCCTGAAAAAAAAATCAGAATTGTAAGATATAAACTCACAATTGCGAGAAAAAGTCAGATTTGTGAGATATAAACTTACGATTGCGAGAAAAAGTCAGATTTGTGCGATATAAAGTTGCAATTGCGAGAAAAAGTAATATTTGTGAGATATAAACTTACGATTGCGAGAAAAAGTCAGAATTGTGAGCTATAAACTTGCGATTGCGAGAAAAAGTAATATTTGTGAGATATAAACTTACAATTGCGAGAAAAAGTCAGAATTGTGAGATATAAACTTACGATTGCGAGAAAAAGTAATATTTGTGAGATATAAACTTGCAATTGCGAGAAAAAGTCGGATTTGTGCGATATGAACTTGCAATTGCGAGAAAAAGTCAGATTTGTGCGATATGAACATGCAATTGCGAGAAAAAGTCAGATTTGTGAGATATAAACTTGCAATTGCGAGAAAAAGTCAGATTTGTGCGATATAAACCTGCAATTGCGAGAAAAAAATCAGATTTGTGCGATATAAACTTGCAATCGTGAGAAAAAGTCAGAATTGTAAGATATAAACTTGTAATTGTTAGATAGTCAGAGATAATTCATATCTCAAGTTTTTTCTCAGAATTACAAGAAAAAAAGTTGAAATGACCTATTCTATGTTTTAATCCCGTGGAGGAAACAAACTCCCATAGCTTTAGGGTTGTGTGCTTTGCTCAAGGGCAGTGTCAGTAACAAATCAACTGTGCATCGGTGCAAAGTAACTTTTTCAAAACATCCAGGCATGCTTTGAAACCTTGCTTTCATGTAACTGGCTGTGATTAAATTATCTGAAAGAGAATCATCTAATTTACATTTGAACATTAGATTGATGAATGACATTATTAAAACATATTAAGCCCCTTTGACCAATGTTTTTCACAGACTTTGACATTTGTGTCCACTTCTGCTGTTTTCAGGGTATAAAGCCCGACAGTTTCTACAAAGTGAAAGTTCCAGAGTTAAAGGAAATCATAGAAGGCTGTATCCGCATGAACAAAGATGAAAGGTACTTTATTGAATTTCCTGTTTGATTTTGCACTTTGAAAGTGTTCTTGTGCAGAAGCATTAACTTTATATATTCACCTGTTATTACGCAGAATTGTCCTACAAAGTGGAATTACTTGTTATTCTGCAAAATATCAGTAACAAAATATAAAGTCATGCTACAGAGATAGTTTTTATAAAAAAATTTAAAAAAATTAAATGATAAATAATAATATATCCTCAATGTTAAATATGCATAGTAAAGCCTATAAAATTACTGTATATATATATATATATATTTTTTTTTTTTTCTTTTTTTTTTTAAGCTAACGATGTGATGATCATTATGTAATGTTTCAATTAAAATCAGTCAATTGTATTATAAATTCACAAGTTACATATCAGGGTTATTATTATTGTTAGCTAAATCAATTTTTGGTGATTTAAATATAGCTGAAAAAACAAATATTAGGTGAAAAATTTAAATAAATAAAACATTACAAAGTAAAAATATGTTTGTTGAATCACTAAAATTACTTACTGTAAATAACTTAAACTGAATAAAGCCTAATTCAAAAATATACAAAAAATATATATAAAAATTATAAAAGAATAAATAAATAAAAAACTAAAATGAAAACTATTTTTTTTAAATAAAAGCCAATTTATATTATGTAATTAATATTTGCAAGCATTTCCACCCTTCCACATTCATATGCATATGAATAGTAAGCATGAAGCTTAAATAGTTGTATTATTATTATTATGCATAATAATTTGACTCATTGAAAACGGGTGCACATAGCCTATATTTCAAATATTATTGTATTATATTATAAATAATATAAAACAGCTTTAAAACATTTATTTCATACATTCAGTTTGTGTGGCTTCATATCGATCTTGCTGTCTAGATACACCATCCAGGACCTTCTGGAGCACACGTTCTTCCAGGAGCACAACGGCGTTTACGTTGAATTGGCTGAGGAAGATGATAAGGTCAAATCCAGCCTGAAGCTTTGGCTTCGCATGGACGGCACCAAGAAGCTCCACGGAAAGTACAAAGACAACAATGCCATTGAGTTCCTGTTTGAGCTTTACAAAGACGTTCCAGAGGAGGTGGCACAGGAGATGGTGAGCTTCACTCATACATAATCTCATGCTAACCGGATCTTTACCTCCTTTACTGTCAGCTTTTAATATGTGTTTCTTGAAGGGATCTAAGGTGTGGTTTGAGTTCCCATCTCCTCTGACTCGTTGGTTTACTGTCACTGTTAACACTAAACCCAGATATTCCCCTCAGGCATCAACAAAGCGTACGTGTTCACAGATGGCCGTTAATATGTGGGTTGAGTTTTCTGCACGGATCTGCAACAATGATCCTAAAGAAATTATATTCAATCACAGAACTATTAAACAAATATGAGTATCTTAGTAACCTACCTGTATTTAGCAGGTGTTTACTGTTTACTGCATGTTACCACAACACAAGTGGATGCATCTTACAAAAATGTATCCAGATTACATTTCATTACAAAAACTAATAAAAGGCTTTTGCATCGCATTATAATTTTTTGAGCGTTAATCACATTTCCCAACGTAATTCTTGTGTCCAGATGGTTTCCTTGCAGAATACTCACATTCGCATTTTTCTTGACTGTAGTGTGCCAAGACATTTTACGTTTAAGTTGTAACAAATTCCTCTAATTCCAATGTAATTTTTCAATACTGTAATACGTTGTGTTTAAGGTTTCAAATCGATTAATCTATTGCTGTCAAACGATTAATTGCGATTAATCACGTCCAAAATAATTTTTTTTTTACATTATATATATATTTATATGCATGAAAATATTTACAAAATATATACTTTATGTGTATTTATATATACATAATAAATATACACAGTACAAATGAATATACTATTTAAACAAAAACTTTTATTTTGGATGTGATTAATTGCGAATAATCATTTGACAGCACTTTAGATTAATCGTAATTAATAAAGGTTTGTGTTTACAAAATATATGTTTGTTGGTGTACTGTCTAATTATGTATATATAATTCACACACGTGTATATAATAAATATATGTAATATATATATATATATATATATATATATATATATATATATATATATATATATATATATATATATATACGTTTCTTAAATCTATGCATGTATATGTGTGTATTTATATATACAAATAAATATACACAGTATGCATACATATCATGTAAACACAAATTTATTTTGGATGCAATCCATCGCAATTAAATGATTTGGCAGCCCTAAATATTAAAATAATAATAATAATAATAATTCTAAGAATTGGTAATTTTAATTCAGAAATGTTCTGTAATGAAAATAATGCCAAAAGTTTCTTAAATTCAATGTTCATAAGTAGTCTTTTAAGACTGATTTAACACTGTGTCTTAAATGTTTTGAGTTTGGGCTGAAATGTGATGTAGAACTGTACTTTTCTCAGAATCACCCAAGCTTGATTTCTTAGTTTTTTTACTCTTATGACTTTATGACACAGCTTTCATCTGTGACCTTCACAATTTCAGCCGTTTCCAATAATCTGTCCTCACTCACTCTGGGTAGATTTCTCTTTCTGTGGCAGTAATATGGGGACGTAACTGAACTCTTGACCTCCCTAGATCACAAAGTCCCAAACACACCTCAGTACGGATCTACTGGCAGGGTTTTCTTGACACAGTGGCACGAGCCTCAGCATTTGCTTCAGGCCTGTGTAACCCTGCTGTGTGTTGCATAATGGTTTCAAGGGCATAGCTTTTTAATTATCAGGGAGGAAATGTGAGAGCGGGGCCAAATGAGGAAGAGGGTCACCTGACTGCTGATGGAATGGCTTCATGACCGAGTTGTGAAACTAGAGCCTTTCTCTCGTACAGATTTTTTTTTTAGACCAGACCTTCACAGTTCGTCTTTTATCTCTCAACGTGTCTGCTTTTCATCAAGAACAAATTTATCGTCAAGTCTCATCGACTGAGGGTTATCACGTAATTTGACTAGCTGATGTGTTGATAGAGTCTTCAAGACAACATTGGCCTACATTGTTTCAGTAGAAACACACTGTTCCTCCATCGCAGAGCCATTTTTTTACACTTCGTGCAAAGACAAATTTGATTTAGATTGTCAAAGAAGGCATAATTTGTTGGCATCAATAACTAGGCGCCATGTTTCACACTTGCATGCTACATTTAAGGAGTAATTTACCTACAAATGTGTATTTACTCCCCCTCAGTCCATCCAAGATGAGTTTGTTTCTTCATCAGAATTGGAGAAATGTAGCATTGCATCAGTTACTCAGCAATGGATGCTCTGCAGCGAATGGGTGCCGTCAGAATGAGAGTCCAAACAGCTGATAAAAACATCACAATAATCCACAAGTAAAAAGTTTTGGACCATTTTTACTTTACTAAACAGTGCTTGATCTGTGCATATTTTTCTCCTGATTCAGACAAAACTAATGTTTAACTGGATAAAGCAATATTACTGATAAACGACTTGAATCTTAGCCAGAAACTATGGTTTGAAATAAAAAATGTTTTAATGATGGATGTGTCTGTACAAATACACAATGTTAATTTTTGGACTGGAATGGTGTGGATTATTGTGATGTTTTTATTTCCGCTGTTTGGACTCTCATTCTGACGGCACCCATTCACTGCAGTAGATTTTATGGGATCATGTTAATATTTAAGAGCACAGTTACTACTGTAGGCACCCAAGTCATGGTAGACACCATATTTCATTTCATTTGAATGCAAAAAAAAAAAGTTTTTCTCTTATTAATGGAGTTTTATCAATCATCTCGTTATTTTCCAGGTGGTTCTGGGGTTTGTATGTGAGGCCGACTACAAGCTGGTCGCCAAGGCCATGCGAGACCGTGTTACAGCCATCAAACGTCAGCGAGAAAAACACCGTCGTCTTGCAGAGGAGCAGCAGCGGAAGAGGAAGGAGGACGTTTTTGAGGAAGAGCCTGAGCTGCCATCGCCCAGATCCAACATTCAGATATCTGAAAACCCCGCCCCTTCTCCTGTGCAGGCCCCGCCCACTCCTGTAATCCCAGAACCCATGTGCTCTCCCATTACTGGCTCATCGGATTCTGGGATTAACGGCAGCTTCCCACCAGAACCAGAGGAACCAGAGGCCGATCAACACTTCCACATCCAGCACACAAGCTGCTCCTCAGCGACCTGTACGTACCAGATCTTCATTTGATCATGTTTCTGTGATTAAAACGAAAGACCAAAAGACCAATACACCAATCAGGCAGATACATTTTAGGTTCATATCTGGAAACCACTATTTCAGATGCCTTTCTGCTCTCCTGCACGGGTTCAAGACGTCCAGTGAGCCTCACATAAACTACATTGTGCAGTGCCCTACATTTTCCTCAATGTTTCTTTCATGGCATGTTAAGTCCGGCAGCTCTCCTAGACCTGAAAACAGCACGGCACAGTCAACCGACGTCCACAAATAAACTCTTTTTAATAGCCTGTGTGTGAATGCTTATCAGGGAGGGTGAGGGCTACGGTCATGCAGTTTGACACACTTTTGGAGTGGAAACAGTAGAAAAAAGACGACACTGTGATATGAAAAAGTAGATTTAATGCTTTATTAACTGTTATATTACTACATTATGTGTATCTCTTTTCTCTGTTGACATGTTGACAGTCAGTCAAGAGTATTATAGTTAAAATTAATAACAGAAATCATGCAATAAAAGAAGTGTTAACTCAAATAAAATAATATATTTTATTTAATTTTAGCTAGAAACATAACTGCAACATTATTTTAGTATCAATGAGATAATATAGTTTTTATTACAAACTTTTATATATTTTTTATATATATATATATATATATATTTAATATATTAAAATTTTAGTTAAAACTTTAGTAATAATTTTAAAATGTCTATCTGTTGCTCATTTTCATTGAGTTTAACCGGATGAACAAACTACTAAATTGACAATATATATATATATATATATATATATATATATATATATATATATATATATATATATATATATATATATATATATATATAGAACAAAAGCATAACAAAATGAATAAATCTAACTAAATGTAACATTTCTTATTTTCATTTAATTTAACTTGATGTATTAAAATTGAAATAAAACGAATAAAAAACACTAAAACTAATAGAAATGACAAAACGCAACAAAACTTAAAAAGAAACAAGTTTACCATTTTTACTTGTTCATTTAATTTAAATTAAAATAACGAAAACTGGACTGAAATGATACTAAAACAACACAGCAGTGAGTTGTGACTTTGCTGACGTTTTGCCATATTGTTTTAAAGGCAGTAAGAATCCTTCTTTTTAATGTAAGTGTTGGACATGAAATCTGCTTCAAGTTTTTAACCCTGTTTTGATTCATGAATTCAACTGATATGAGAGACATCCATGCTATTTATGAATAAAGACAACAAGAACATAACGTAATGCATTTCTGAGTGAAACAGGATATTTAATGATAAAATCAGAAGGTGGGTCTTGATTCGATCCATTGGGGGATTGATTGGATGGTGAAAAAAAAGAGTTAAAGCAAGGTTTTACTGAAAGAATACAACAACAAGTAGGATCCACAGGGATATCTATTAACAGAGTGTCTGTTTGTCTTTGTGTTTCTCCAGCTGACTGTGAGACTGATGGATATCTCAGTCCCTCTGGCTTACAGGATGTTACCCAAGCTTCAAATGGCAGCATCAGCTGTTCTCCAATCCTCGTCCCCCAACAGGCCACGCCCACAGAGGCCACGCCCATCTTCACTCCACCAATCCTGGCTCTCCGTTTCCCCTCAGTGAGTTTATAATTACAAAATTAGCCTCACTTATTCCAGAGTTAAACTCAGGAGAGCCATTCTACCTTAATTTACACAAATTACTATAAATTTGTTTCTTTGATGTTTTTAATTACTCCATGTAGCTAAAGGCCTGTTCCTTAATCTTCCCACAGAGTATTGCGGTGTCTACTAAAACCGAGAGAGGACTGCTTAGCCCTTTCTCCTCACCCGTGGACAGGTAAAGACCTGCTTTCTTTATCCCTCAGCCCTTCTCTCACATCTGTGGACTTTGAGCTTGATGTTTTACTTTAGTGCCAGATGTACTAATGGCTTTGTGCTCAGTAGGAGCCCATCCCCTACTCTCATCTTTCGCAACAGAGCACATGCTCCATGTCCTATAGGATACTGTTTATACACCACAGGCGTCTTGGACACTGTCCCTAGCAAATGCCTGCCATTACAGCATAGTTTTCCACTCATAAGAACTTCATGTTCCTCAAAAGGCAGAGATCTTTTAAAAAGAGCCAGAGTCTGCCAAGCGGTAGGCTGGCTATAAACGTGTTTGTGGGCCACGTAGGAAGCCCAGTGTTTGGATAAAACAGAGGCTTGTGTTGGTAAAAAACCTGGGAGACACAATTAGCTCACAGAAACAAGCTCAGAATGGACTCCAGGTCCCTGTGGACCAAAGTCAAACATGGCCTCAAACTGTGTGTGGAACTTCGCCAAAGATAAAGCCAATTCAAATACTACATCTGTCTATTTTTTCCTCTTTAACTGTTATATTGGATTTCCAGAAAACAGTGCAGTTAAAAATACATTTTGCTGTCCAGCAGTTCTTCCCATGTGTAAAAAGAAGTACACTTTAAAAAGAGTATTTATTACTGTAATAGTTTACTTTAATTGCAAACTAAATGTAATGTTTTTGAAGACATAATTGCTAATGTTATTAATTGATTTAATGTTATTTCTATTGAAACCTGTATAACGTTTATTTAAATATGTTTGTAAGTGCACATCTGTTAGCATGAAGATGCAGTTGAGTACATTTTAATATATTTACTTTAAATGTAATAGCATATGATTCCCCTACAATTAAAATTATAATCAAGTATTTTACATGTGCTTTAGTATGTTAGCCAACACATTAATATGTACTTTAAAGTAAAACTTACAAATTGACTATTAAAATACTGTGACTCTTTGACAGTAACTCTTTAAGTACACTTAAGTTCAGTAATGTATTATCTACAAGTAATTAAAAATAGATACTTTTAATATTTAAAGTATATGACAAATGCACAATCAACACAATTAAGCACACTCGTTTTTCACTTATTTTTTTTATTTTTATTTTTTTTAACAGACGGGGCCATAGGCCAACAATTAAAAGAAGAACATACACAGAGTCTGTTTAACTACTTCAGACTTGTAAAACCTAATAAGCAGGACCACAGCGCTCATTAAATGTACCGTGTTCCCTTAAAAACCTGATATTAAACAAATAAGGGTGTTGAGATGATGAGAGAGGGAAATTCCTCAGTGGTTTGTGCTTATTGAACCATTTTTATGGGTACTGTTTAACTGCAGGTCTTCCAAACACCCGTTTACTTAACATGATGTTCACATTTGTGCTTTTATAAGTTTACTAGGTTGTACAAAGTGTTAGTTGTGTTGTTTGACGGTTAACATAACAAACTTGATTTTCTCAAATGGTTTGGGGTGAGTTGCACGAAGTAGTTTAATACTTAGGGTTAATTGTATGTTTAAATACCATGCAATAGCATGTATGCATTAGCAAACATCGCTAATAATGATGGCTGTAAGTATCATGGATTTGCAAACACAGATATGTTACTGCAGTTTTTGAATGCCATGGAATGCAAAACATATTCTTCTGTTATTAATTTTTCCTTTTTTCACAGTTATGCTTCAGATGTGACCTCAGGCTTGAGCGATGGCTACGATGGACTGTCAGACAGAGGGAGTAAGTTTTCTGGCAGACGGACAACAGTGAAACTGTTTAGGAGGAGAATGCGGTCCCGTCTGCGCATTACAGGGGTGAGGATAATTTAACTAGAGGTTGACCGATATGTGTACTTTAATGTTTGATAATGATACCGATAATCGTAGAGAGCAGGGTGGCCGATGAACCATATAAAGCTCACATGACCTTGCGCTGTTTCATTTTATAGATAGTAAATGCTGCAATGATATTTATATTAATTAAACAATATTTACTCAAATAAATTAGTTGAAAATGGATCATATGAAAATGCTAGCTTTTTATTTATCCTAAATAAAATGTATTTTATATTTTAAATATATTAAAATAGAATTTTGTAAATTCTTAGCACTGTCAAAATAAAACTTTCTACAGTTTTAAGCCAAGCAAAAAACTTAGTTCCTGTTGCCGATAATTAAAAAGTGCCAAATATCGGCCAATATATCAGACTTGAGAACAAAACTTTAACTAAATCAAGATTAATAATGACATAATTGCCTTCTGTAGAACTGCTTATAGCTGAATCAAACTTATTTCATAATTGATAAACTTTACAGAATTATCGAACTGAACTGAATCAACACTGTACTGACTTAAACTGAAAAAAAAAAACGCTATTGTCTCTTTGCAGCAGAATTTTAATTTGTCTCATATTTGATGAAGTTTGCATCACTGATTGTTGTTTTCCTTCTCTGAAACAATCTGTATTTCTGTATATTTTATAATATTTTACATTTTATTGTGACTTGACTTACCGATATATCGGTTGAAGACTGTGCTTAACCACCCACCAGTCCATTTCTCCACTTCTGTAAATTCATGATAGAAATAAAAATTGTTATAAGTGAAAATAGCAATATCTATCTCATATGAATTCAAGATGTTTAGCTGTTGTCCATGTGTGATCATTCTCTGCATGGGTACGTTATGTCCTCAGTCATTTGTTTTATAAAGAACCCCTTTGTCTCGCATTGATTAGTATTCAAAGGGCTAGAGACATAATCAGTAAACACACAGTCAAACACAATAATCTCAGACCATGACCAATGCACACTTGCACACACATTCCAACAAAATATATGAATGCCTTTTCAGTTGATGACAAAATATGAAATACAGAATGTTTGTGTGTGTTGTTCCTCAGGTGTCTGATAAAGTGGACCGGGTGGTTGAGTGTCAGCTACAGACCCATAATGATAAGATGGTCACCTTCAAATTCGACCTGGATGGCGACAACCCTGAAGACATTGCTGCAGTAATGGTAGGTGCCTAAAATCTTAAATGCATTTGTTAAAATTCATAAAACATTTAAGAGTTAAACATAACATAAATATCAAATATCTTGTCTACATTAGGATATTAGTATCCAGTAGTAGTCATGGGACACATGTAAGCACACTACCACACACTTTATCAGCTGTTTATGTCCCACTGCTGCCCTTATCAGTAAAATCCCACGAGCAAATGTTGTACTTCCCCTCCATCAGTGAGTGATATGCTCTTTTGAGTGCCATTTAGTGAAAACCTTGTGAGAAAGTCCTCAGTGAGGCACGTATCCAGTTCTCTCTCATTTAGCAGAGCGTTCTGCGGTAGATTGGATTAGAGATGGGAGATTGTCAGAGACATAGGCTAGTGACCCTTTCCCGATCCCATCTCCCTCTCTTCCTTCCAATCGTTTGTTTGTTACAGTATTTATTAATATTTGTTAATGTAAGTTAATAAAAATACATCTGTTCTTTGTTAGTTCAGGTTAACTCAGGTCCATTAAATTATATAAACAGATACAACTTTTGATTTTAATTAATCGATAAATGTTGAAATTAATAACTAAATTAACAATTTTAAGCCATTTTTTAATAGATTTTTTTCAACTTTCAGAAGCTGGACTTTTATTTTGACAACACTGGTTTTAATTTTTACATGTCAAAATTCTATTATTATAAGAACTGTCAAAATTATGTTATTATAAGAACTTTGTAACAAATAAGTTATTACAAATACTAGGTAAACACTTTACTTTTTTTTTTTTTACATAATTACATTTCAAGTGATTTAGTTTCAACATGAACTAGCAATAAAATAGTTAACTGTTTTTATCAAATTAAACCTTATTGTGTAGTGTTACCATATTGTTAGGTTTTTCTTTTATATAGTAAAGCACATTACATTATACACATACGCATTCTGACATTTCTTCTGTTATATATCTGTATATTTCAGAGATATTTTGTGGTAATCTGACTAGCACATGCCCCGGATCACCCACTGTTTCAGACATCTGGTTCTGTTTGTCCCTCATTATAAGATGCATGAGAGCAATGTTACATTTCTGTCTTTTTTCTTCTTTTTTTTACTTCTTATTATTTTCATGTCATACCCAAGATCTAGACAAGTAATAAAAAGTTGTGTGAAGATAGTAAGATGCCTGCATACTTGGACACCTCAGAAACGTATACAGTATGATCGGAAGAAAGTTTCATATTTTTTTATCAAAATTTAGGTTTTATTTTATTATTTGTGTTTATTTGTCATAGATTATTTTGTGATTTAACAATTCATGCACTGCACACATTACATTTGACTCTATTTTACTGTAAAATTACTTAAAATGTCAAGTTGCAGAACTTTTCCAAATAATATACTATAATATATACTTTAGGTACTAATGCTGTATGTCCCTTTAAGGTGCTTAAATGCACTTTTTAGGGGTAAAAAAGCTCTATTACAGTTTCCCACCGTATAAAGGTATTGGCCGTTAACGAACAGGATTTTACACAACAATCTTTTACCATTAAAATGATAAACATTTTTACAGCTTAGTCTGATTATGAGTATTTAGAAATGTATGCTATTTTAATAGATAATCCAATTACAAGTACTTAATTTTTGGATTTGAGAATCCAGATTACATATAATCAGCACTGAAGAAGTGAGCACCAGTGTGTTTTGGAGGCGTGCTCCTTTAGAAGAGGAGGAATAAAAGCTCAGATCAGCCTTTACAAAATGTGTTTTACCAGTTCACGTCAAAGTATAAATAGAATATTAATGAACTGCTGTCATTTTACATGAATGTGAGGCTTAGATTATAATAGTGAGTGTGTAAGAGTGATATTGTCTATAGGAGCATCTGACTGTGTATTGCTCAATAGGTGTGTGTGTGTGTGTGTTGGATTACATGACTGTGTGACCGCATGCAGCTCCTTTTCTCCCATACAGAAGCTCTTTGTTTGTTCTCAGAGTCCTGGCAGCGCAGAGTCACTCCTGGCGTGTTATTGGTCCAAGCATGAACACCCACTGCTGCTATTAGTGGTGTGTAAAAGCTCAGCTTGTGGACAAACTTAATTAAAGCTGCCTTGAATTAAAAGAGTGTCCACAAGCGTGCACATGCTCAATTTAAGCACGTTTCATTTTAAGTAGTCGAGGGGTAGTTTGCATTGCACAAAGAGCTCCCTTGATCCCCGTATGGTCTACGTGCACTACGTGTGCCACAGCCAGTCCGCCCTCGGCGTTTCAGAATGGATGGGCTTCGGAAGTCAGGCTTGCTTATTTCTTTTTCTCTCTCTCCCTCAAGGTGCATAATGAGTTCATCCTGCCATCAGAAAAGGAAGGCTTCGTTCACCGCATCGGTGACATTATTAAGCGAGCAGAGTCTATGATGAGGATGGATTCATCGGGTCCCCATGAAAGCTACGGAGTCGTCCGTCCCTCGTATATAAATGCCATGAACTCACTCTCTGGTTCTCAGGTGAGCCTGCAAGTAAAGAAACACATCCAGTTCACTCACATTCATTATCCACTGCACTGCGATATCTACCAAGCGATGTCATTTATTAATAGTTGATTTTTTAAAATATATTCTTTTATTATATTCGTATTTATTATATATTTATATTTATTATTTATATAAGATTTTTGTAATATAATGTAATAATATTATATAAAAATATATTATTAGATATTATTCATTGTAATTTACACTACTTGAATCATTGTTTTTTTTTTTTTTAAAGGCTGCATTTATTTGATTAAAAACACTACATTTTACACAATATTTTAAACGAATTATTTTTTTATTTAAATATATTTTACAATGCAATTTGTTCCTGTGAGAATAAATCATTCCTCCAGTCTTCAGTGTCTCATGATCTTCAGAAATCATTTCTGATCATTATCTATGTCGATAACAGTAGTGCTGCTTAATATTTTTGATACCCAACCAATCAATAATAATATTACTAATAATACTTTTAGCAAGGACACATTAAATTGACAGTAAAGACATTTATAAAGTTACAGAGGCTTTCGATAAAAAAAAAAAAAAGTTTCTTCTGAACTTTGGAAATGTTTCATGGTTTTCACTGAAATATTAATCAGGTAGCGTATATACTATAATCCATAATATAATGATTTAAGTGTATAATTTGTATAACACAGATTATGATAATTATTTGAATGCCGTTAAATCAATTATTTGTTCTGTACACATGGTTGTATTTTCCGCTTGCTTTGGAGCACTAGATTAATGCAGTAATTGCTGATCATTTATGAGAGCGGTGTTTTAAAGATGTCTGAGTAGTTGCGGTAGCAGATGATGGTTTATGGCTGGAGGTAAGGGTGTGTGCTCTGATCAAGCGATTACACGCTCCATATCTTGAGTTCTTTGTTGTGGTTGAGTGAGTTTGTTGGAAAATGAGGGTTTCAGGTTTGGCTGATGATCTTGAGGCATGTTCTGTACCACTTTGTCCTGTTCTGGGAAGCAGGAAAGAGGACACTAAACAACGAGCAGCTGCTTGAGATCTGTGTGCAGTTCAGGGTCCGCTATTTACAGTGTAAATGAGGCTTTAAGGGAACCTACGTAATCATAGAGCTTTTTCTCCAAAATGACGAAAAACATCCGAAAAAATAAGAGTTACAATGGATAGTGTTTGCTATATAAATAGTTATCGGTTCTGATAATACCCAAAACATTTTTTTTGTGTGTGTGTGTGTGTGTGTTTTCTATTTTTATGAATAGCAATATGCATCAAAACAACAAAATATGTATAATTTTAAAAGTTAGCTTAACAGTTTTACAGTTAAGCATAGCGCCCCCTCTCCAAAAAAAACTAAAACATTTCATTTAATATATATAATGACTGCAACAAAACAAATTCCTTAAATAATATAAATATTATATCATATACATTTTATTAAATATTATTTTTTAAATGTTTATAATGCACATTATTATTATTATTATTATTATTATTAAATTATTAGTCGTTGTTCAAATTCAATTAATTTTATTATTTTGAAAAATCAGAAACAATGCATAAACAAAATCCATTCTGTTCTGTTCCTAATAAAACAGAAATACATTTTTGTATAAGAATAAGGCATTACTAATATTCAACTAATACATAGCCAGTAATGCTCGCTAATAGTGTGAATTGACCCTTATAATAAAATATAGTTAACATGGATGTATATATGATATATGTGGGATACAGTAACAGACACCGTGGTATTTTTTGCAGTTCTTTGCAATGAAATCCTCACATCGTGTCCAAACTCTGCAGAACAGACCCCAGTCTCTGTTTACCCCAGCCTGCCAGTCAACTGATCTGCAGATATGTCTTAATTAGTACAGAGAAGCAGAACAATGGCTGTTTTATTTGGATTTAGAGATCTATAACAGCATAATGGAGGTACACACACCCACACACTCATGCGTGGTACCCTGGGGGTTGTGTAAGAGCGGGCCGCTGGATGCAGACCAGGCCCTGATTACAACCAGCCGTGCGAGAGTAGCTGCATCCCAGACCTCGTCCCTGCAGGCGTCCTAATGCTCGTCTCCGAAGTCTCCTGCGTCGTTCAATCAAGACGCTGTAAAGGCGGAGGATATGACAGAATGTAACCCTCGTACCCAAGCCTTTTCAGCTGTGGAGTTTGTGCAGAAGAAGTTGTGTGTTTGAGCTGTTTCGTCCTCCATAGAGAGTGAGTGTCATGTTAATTGTGGCATACATCACATGCAGAATGACTGTGAAGGAGCTCATAGAGATTCAACTGCTCTCACCCTTAATTAAACTTAAGCACTCTGTCATTAAAGATATTACGCTAATAAATAAACCGCAGTCTGAAGTCAATACTGTTACTCCCAGTTAGCCTCTGCTGCCTTCAAAACGTTCAGTTCTCAATGCCATGCATTTACAATTGGGAATGTTTTGCAGTAATGAAATAAATGAGAAGATTGCGCAATGTTATATAATGAAAGAATGCAGGTTTTACTGGATTAAGTTATATTTACAGCTGCAATGATTCAATTAAATAAAACAGGTTAAAGGTTTTGAATAGCTATGATAAAAAAACACTATACCTTTCTACTGTATTTTTCATGAAATATATGCACCCTCCTACTCCTACTGTAAACAAAGCCTCTCTACGTACATTTATAATATAAGACGCACTGTTTTTCCTTACAGCCAAACCTTCACAGTCTGGCACGAGCTCATTCCTCTTCCTCACTTCCAGGTAAGCTTACATAAACTTTGCCATTGAGTATTGGTGATGCCAAAATGAAGTAACTCTTTCGAGCTCCTTCAGTCCAGCACCTCTTTGACTCAAACACATGTGGGTTTTCCAGCAGAGTTTGGTGTGGGCACCGGGGCGAGAGCCTCTCCTCCGGGAGCCGCCGGAGACATTACCTCATCCACACGTCCACTCTTACGTTCACAGTCTTTCCATCATGCCCCAGGTAAGTGAGCACGTCTCTCCAGTGTAACTCCTGTGAGTGCGAATGAAAGCTGGCCGCTCTCTAAATGTCATCAGGCTGTAGCCGGCGCCTTCTGCATATATAGTGACTCAAAGATGCAGTTTGTATCCGCCCGGCTCATGGGACTCGTGGGTAATTGCTTTAGCTGAAGGCAGCTTGTTTGTGGACTGTGAATGCTGTAAGTAATAATGATAGTTGTGTTAACCTAAACAACATTTACAACATCAACAGACGTCATTTTGATAGATAAACAATACGGCATCTGGTCTGCTATAACAACAGTTACTTAACACAGTCACTTAACACCCAAAAATGAAAATTACCCCATGATTTACTCACCCTCAAGCTATCCTAGGTATATATGACTTTCTTCTTTCAGATAAAGACAATGAGAGTTATATTAAAAACATATTGCTTTATAATGGCAGTCGAGTGACCATAATCGTAAGACCCCAGCGCTTATCAATTAAACCTTACTTTTGATACAAAATTAAGCCATAAAAAAGTAATTGCAGGGTTTTTTTCCTTGCAATTCTGACTATTTTATTAAAATGAAAGAAACAAACTCTGAATTGTAGTGTAGACACATGCATTTTCGGTAAAGTAGAAAAGCGCTACACAAATACGTTTGAATTTAATTGAATTGTGAGATAAAAAATTGCAAATACCTTTTTATTCTATTGAAATAAGCTTTCATAGATATATTTTCCCTACTGTGAAAGCAGCATTTAAAAAAACAACACCAAATTACTACTTACGACTAAAAAACTGACGACACAGAATTTCCTGTGAAATCAGAGCAGCATGAAAAACAAAAAAATGCTTAATATAACATTATTTGACCGAACAATGACATGGTAAAATAAAATTTATTTCAAATGCAGTTATTTAAAATTTTGAGATTTTGAATTAAATAAAAAATCAGCTGTGACCAAATTTGCATATTGTACTTTTTGAAGATAATAAGAAATAAAGAAATAAAGAAAAATTATAAGAAATAAAGACCCATTCACACCAAGAATGATAACTGTAACAATAGCTATAATGATCATGACAATATTAGCATTCACAGCAGTGGACGATATATAGTTCTGTTTATTATAAGCTTGAAATGCTAGAGCTCTTTAAACATTAAACGAATCTGATCAGCTGTCAGTGTTTCTGTCATTCTCCGACATGAAAAATAGTTCTGAAAGAGATTCCAATGATGTGTTGTGATGTGACTTCTTCTTCTTCTCTCAAAGAATCAGATATGATATTTAAAGCTTGTAATTTATTATTAAATATGTTAATATTGGCTATATCAGGACAAGATTTGCTTACAGAAATGGATTGCGTTTACTTTTATGGTTTTTTTGCATTCAAGGTATGCATTTGATCAGTTCATGCGTTCCCTGAGAATCAAACCCTTGACCTACTGTTTCAGCTTCAGTGTCGTATTAACAGTAGTCAGTTGCATATACATTTTGGGAACGACAGAAAACAAAAACAAAGACATTCATGGAAAGTTTACAACCCAGTGACAGATAATGACATGTGAAGTGCAACTTCTGCTCTCCACATCTGTTTCTCCTTCTGCTCTCCTCATCGGGGAGCTTCGTCGTAAATGAAATACCAAGACCCACAAATCCTGCACCCCCCCCCACCCCACCCCCCCCCTCCGCTGGTGCTCTTCTGTCCCTCCCACAGAACATTTTGTTCCCTGCCTCCATGATGCATCTTGCTTGTTCACTTTTTGAAAAAGACTATCCAGATATAACCAAGAGCCACTGTGATGATGTCTACCGCAATAATCTTCACCCGACCACATTACCAGCGGTCTCTGTTACAATGGGAGCTTTACAAGCCATGCACAGCTGGTTTTTATTTTCCTTAATGTCAGGCTCGCTGGCTTCATCGATGATCAGATTCGAACATGATCGTTCGCTGGGGCTGTTGACGTAATGGACCCATCAGATACAGTGTTAGACAACACTCTGTGTATTGCTATGGAGATGGCACTGTGTGAAAGGTTTATTGTGCAGATGCGATGGGACAAGCCCGTAGATGTTTAAAACACTGAGGGTGACATCTCATCCTGTTTGCTTAGGCACAGGAGGAACCAGTTACGGTCATTTATCATTGCCTGTATTCACATGAGAATTGCAATCAAGGTTCGGTTATTGCTTCTGATTATGAATAAGTGTGATTAAATCAGTTGCAAGTTCTTTCTTGACAGCCTTGTACATCCAGCGTAGGCTCTTTCCAGCATATTTTAAAAGGTTTCTATATAAACTTATAGATGCGTAGCGTATATTGAACAACCGTTCAGATGTTTCTGAATAGGTTTTGTTTGCTTGCTGTCGCTCACGTAGGCATTACTGTTAACTTTGTCATGTTACTCAACCACATATTTGTGCTGCTGACGTGATTGATACTTCAGGTCATGCAACTTTGATTAATGATAAATGGCCAATATTACAACGTCATGCAATTTTGTCTAAATGAACTAGAAATAAAACACTAAAGGTAAAAGCAGCATCTTCAGATTCTACAAGTGAGATTATCACAATATTGTAATGTACAGCACAAAAAATGGATATTAGTTTAAAAAAAGTTACAGATTACATTTAATAATGGTTTTAAATTCCATTTGAGTGTTTTTAAAAAAACTACTTTTAAATGTAAAAGTTTGGGAAAATTGGAAAAGAGCACTAATATTAACTTAAATATCCAATATATATATATATATATATATATATATATATAAAATTAAAAAAGTTTTACTAATATATTTTACATTTACATTTATGCATTTACACAAGCTCGATATATTTTAAATTTAAAATGTTAAATATTTGTGATGAGCAACCACACTCAGCATTTATTTTAGAGGTACTGTTTTAGTTTTTATCAATATCTAATTACACTTTTGCTTTTAATCCATTTTAATTTTTACATTTTAAGCGTTTTCGCTGTCTCCCCTCCCCCCAATTTATGTTTATGTTTTGCTATTATTATTTTTTTTAAATGTCAATATAGTTTTCATTCATTTTTATTTCTCTTGTTATCCAATAAGTCAAAATGAACATTAAAAATTGTGCCTTGACAACTAGCTGAAATTTAATTCAAGCAAAAAAGAAAGAAAGATTTTGCATGGTTTTATTTACTGTAATATCCTCGTCACACTGCTGCATGCTTTATGTACAAATCTCACTCTGAACTACTTGTGACTTATGTTTTTTGTCTTCCCCCAGGTTCTCCTCATCCTCATCACGTCCCATCAGCTTCAGTCTATCCTCCCGATCCCAGAATGCCTCATTCCAAACTACCTCACATGCAGCAGTACATGCCCTCATACATCAACCCCTCCACCCACTTCCCCTTCCCGTACCCGCCTCACCCAGCCTCCCCCAAACCGGCCCACGCTCCTCTATCCCGCTTACACAGCAGTCCGTCATACTCCCTCTCGTCCCCTTCATCTGTGCCGGGCTCCCCGAGTCCCTTCAGCTCGGACGTCTCGAGTCCTGTTTCTGATGTCAACCTGATGTCCCCCTCTCCGACCATGTGGCCTCCTCACACTCAGCCTCTGTTTTCTCTGGCGAATATGTTGTCTATGGCCATGAGCATGGCTCATTCGTTCATGCCCACGCCGGGTCTGGCACAGGCCATGCCGGGGTACCAGCCCGGTTATCCCGCGATGTACGCGCCCCAGTATCCTCCATCTGTTCCTGCAGAGGTTGCCTACAACCAAGGGATGGCCGATTATTACCAGACCTTGGCTTCACAGTTTCGGGACACTGCAATGTCGTCTCCTTCACGAGCTACTCCCACATCTGCTTCACCCGGCGGCGTCTCCACATCCAGCCAGCAGACAACATCCACAGCTCCTCAAGAGGGAATGCTGTACACACAGGAATCCTCCAAGGAATATCCTCACGGATACAGACCTGCTTTCCCCAGACACTTACTGGAGCATCAGAGCAGCCCCGGGTCTTCATCCGGACGCTCGTCTTCCTCACGAGCGAGTCCTGACAGCAGAGTAAGCCTCGTTTTATGCCAGTCTTTACACTTGTTTTAAGAGATGCTAAATAAACAGAAATTAAAACGTCAGTCTGAATGCATCTGTTCTGAGTTTGGGTCAGTTTAACGTAACATAAGTCAATCATCTCGCAAACAGCGTTATTGTTTCTTGCTTTTCATTTTACAGTGCATTGTAACGATATGCATACTTTCATTTAATATGAATAATTATTAATCAGTAATGCATATTGATATATTTGGTCACTTTATTTAGTTTTATTGGTCAAATAAACACAGCGAAACACAACAAGCCTTGATTTTCTTTTTCACGTTTTATTAGAAAAATCACCATTAGATTTTACCCTGAAATCATGCAGCCTTACTTCCTGCCCAGAAACAATCCCTCGTCCCAAAATAACTCATTCCAGGAATCAGTATTTTACATGGAGTGAAAAAGAATAGCAATGTGCGTTTATGAAATGTAATTAAAATGTTATTTTTTATTTAATCCTATAAATGTGTGGATATGGGTGGAACCAGTGCTGGATCTTAATCATGATTCTTAAACTGTTGACCTCTGCTCTTAACGTTGAGTAAATGTTTCTCTTCGCTGTGTTATGACTGTGTTTGTTTCCATAGTGTTGGCAATTGTTCTGACTCTGAGCTTGTTTTATAAGACTGAATGTCGATGGCTAACATTGCTAAAGTACCTTTGAATGTGCTTATCCTGGCTTACGAAACCCAGATGTGGAAGTATGTCTGACTAAAATGCTCTTGCGTTCTCTCCAAGGTGTCGTCATCCAGTCCTAGATCATCATCCCCCCTGGCTACGCTAGAGACTACCAGAGCATCCCAGAGCCGAGAAATCTCTCCACCATCTGGTAAGATATTGACCCCAGAACACACTTTCACACACACTTATGCAACCCTACAGTTACGCACTACCTGCTGCCTGCTACACTTTCTTCTTACATAATCTGCTTTTATAATGTTTCGTTGTTAAAGGGTTTGTCGACACCTATTAAATATCCCTGTCGGACCTATAGGCAGAGCAGGCGATTGTCTAGAGCCTCCATAACCGTAACATCCCTATATGCATTGTGCATTGGATATACTTGAACTGTCACTCACCTGCAATTAAACCAATGAATGACGCTGTTTCAAAACAGAGGTACAAAAAATCCAGCTCCTGAGTGAGTCGTCGTCGTCTGTTTTGAGAGAGCGCAATGTAATCTAAATATCTTGTCGATCATTCACCAGTTTATTACAATATTAAAAGATGATGCAACAATTTGTATTTGTGCACACAATGAAGGACATCACTTTGGGAGCTCACTTGCAAAATAGCTACAAAAAGTACATTAAAAAACAAACACACTAGAGCATTTTTAATGTTTCAAAAAAAGGAGCTTAGATGTGTGTATCAAACAGATCACTTTCAGCTAGAAGTGTTTCTTTCGCTTCCACTTGATTTGTGTGTATAGTGTATATTTAAGATAACAATGCAATACATAGTATCATATTCATTAATATTAATAATATGACAATATCCGTAGTGAATATTGGAGCCCTGCTAGGAAACAAATGTTAAAAAAGCATTGAAGTGGTATTCAGGAACTGTGAATAAATTACTGGACAAATTAAGTCTCTTATGCTCGACAAGCCTGCATTTATTAGATCAAAAATACAGGAAAAAAACTATATTATTGTAAAATAGAAACAGAAGTAAAACAAAAACAAAGGAACAGCATTTATTTAAAATAGAACTCTTTTGTATCAATATCGTTTGAAAGTTTGTCATGTTTCTTTTTTTTTCTTTTAAAGTATGATAAAAATAGAACACCTTTATTTTAAATTGTAATAATATTTCACAATATAATAGCTCTTTCTGTATTTCTGATCAAATAAGTGCAGACTTGATGATCATAAATGACAAAAACGTTTGTCTGTATAAGTGTCTGCTAAATGCATAAATGTAATTTAATGTAAAATGTAAGTACAAATATTTGTAAAAAATTAAAATGTTGTGTAAATGAAAAGGTTATTCAAGTGCTTTTTATTGGGGGCCTTCAATGTGAATTTTGTCTAGGGCCTTACCCTGTCTAGAACCAGTCCTGGTCGGTCTTGTGCACAGCGTGTTTTGTTCCCTGGTTCAGAGTTTCTCTGTGTCTCTGGAAGCAGAAGCAGTGTTGGCTGTGTCTGGAACGGAATACAAACATCATAATTACTAAATATTACAGAATGCATTAAATACTGCCTATTGTGCACCTTTCATTTCCTGCGTGACAAAATATTACAGACATGATCTCTTTTTGACACAAAACTGAAGATTTTTCAGTTGATTGATTGCACTATATTATGTTTCAATAGCATTTGTTTTTTTATCATCTTGTATTTTCAGTGGATTTCATAATACCAGATTCACCTCTAAATTAGGCATAATTTATTTCTATATAAAATAATACAAACATGCATTTAAAATGTTTTTATAATGTTCAATTAAAACTTAATTAATTAATTTAATTATTAATAATTAATAATTGCTAGTTAGAAGTAAGACTCTCTAACATTAGGCCACGACTACTCCATTTATATATATATAAATAAATAAAGATTATTGTGTGAGTGAGTTTGTACCGTTCTGCTAAGTAAAATAAATAAATTAATAATTAAATACGAAATGAAAACTTCCCTGTAAAATGGCAGAAGACCACTAGAGGGTTAAAAAGCTGAAAGCATTTCATTTTCAGGATGATGATGACTGTATGTCACTCAAACACGATGCAATGAGGTCATGTGACAACAGAATAACATAATTCTGGATCGTCTTTATCAGGCTTGAGGGCATTTGCGAGTACGTTTGCAGTCTTTTACATCTTTTTCCATCTTTCCTATCTCTCGTTCTCTCTCACAGAGCTAAAGTCGATTGTAACTGTGGGCCGTTTTCAAGTGTCCCCCAGTAAAGAGATCCCTGCTCCATCCAGACACACAGAAAGTGAAAATACAGCGACTGAAACTCCACCCGTCGTCCCTCCAGACAATCACATCAGGTCACCGGACCAAAACCTCTCCGGCGAGGCTCCGCGTGATTTATTGAGTTCTGCTGAGCAGCCCGAGACGGAGAACAATCAGAAAGAAGACCGAGAGGGACAGATTGATGAGCAAGAGCAGGGTGTGGTTGTTGATGATGATGAACCTGATGAAGAGACGCCTGTGGATAAGAAGTACAGGAGGAAGAAGGGACGCAGAGCGGATTGCAGCCCGGCTCTCATGGGAACCTCGGTGGACAGTGGGTTTTCTGTGGCCATGGATATAGACCGAAGGATGTGGGACGGGAACACGGGCAGCCCTCCGTATGCCACGCCTCTCCACAACCTCTGGATGAGCCACACGCGTAGCTCCTCCTACCTGAGCAGCGACGAATCAGAGAGCGAGGATGAAGAGATGTGGGGGGAGCTACAGGAGCTGAGGGAGAAGTAAGAGACGTCTCCTCCACTGACATAACCTTTAACATCCTGGTACCTTTCCATGTTCCACAAAAGGTTCTTTATAGTGGAACAAAGTTTCTTTAGATTATAACTAAGAAAAAAAAAACTTTATTTGTAGTGTTTATATATAATGCAATAAAAAAGCATTTTAATCCGTTAATTATGCGCCTTATAATGCATTGTGTGATTTAATGAATAATTGCATCACTACATTATTACTTATCTATTCATTGTTGCACCTTTAGAAATATAATGAATTAAAACACAAGGATGCAACAATGAATCGATTAATATTATAATGCCATTTATTTTTGATTACGGTTATTTAAATTTAAATTAAATTAAATTTATGCATTTAGCAGACACTTTTATCCAAAGTGATTTACAATGCATTCATGCTAACATTTTTTTCCTAACATGTGTTCCCTGGGAATCGAACCCACAAACTTTACAATGCATTAGACATGAAGGTGTAAAGTGTTTCCGGTCATTGTTTTATGGCATAAAATATTATGCATATTATGCAAAAACTCCTGTTTGGAAGCTTAGTGCTTAGTGTAAGAAACTGTGTGTTTTGTTGTATTTCTCTCAAAATGTTGCATTGCCAAGTCTGCAGTTTTCCTGCGGGCTTCTTTTAAACTGTTGCTGCTGGTTGAATTTTATTAGACTGAAATGCTTTTGTTGACATATTTTACATAATGCCATATTATATATAGAATAATGACAGTTTTCAAGTTGTTATTGTGTACTGCATAATGTATTTAAAAATGCATGAAAATATGTATTAGTACTTCTAGGCTGATTTGGGCTAGTTTTGTTTGGCAGACCTGCTCAAAATCCTCTTCTTCTGTCTCTCAGGCATCTGTGTGAGGTTCAGTCTCTGCAGGCGGTGCAGAAGCAGGAGATAGAGGAACTGTACGCCAGATTGGGGAAGGTTCCTCCCCCTTGTATCGTATCTCCAGCCGCAATGCTCTCCAGCCGCCAACGCCGTCTGTCTAAAGGAGGAAACTTTCCTTCGTCTCGCAGAAACAGCCTCCAGAGAGTCGACATTCTGCCTTTAACAGGTTAAAACGAGCTTTATGTTTCCAGATTCGAATCATTATCATATCAAAACTTAGTGTTGCTGCCTTTCTGTTTGCCACCTACACGGGCAGCTGCCTTTTAAGGGAGCACCCATATTTGCACAGCAGCTTAAAATTAACGGATGTGGATCTGATGAGCATAAATGCATCTCTAAAATTCTTAAGAAGTATCTTTCAATGTTAGCTATTCAAGTCAAGTAATTTTTTAATGAAATGAAAATGGCAAATGACCGAATGAAATGTTTAATATCCTTCTTTACTGCCTTTGTTCCACAGGGATCATGAGGAAAAATTCTCTGAGCGGGAACAGTAGCAGCAGTTCCCAGGAAGGTTCACGGCCGACTAAAGGAGTGACTTTCGCCCCTGACTTCTCTAGAATGGTACGATGCTTCTGTTGATCCCAGGGTTTCCCTCGTTTAATGAGAGTAATTGGTTCCTGAAGTCTGTCTGTAGGATGCATTCTTGTAAAACAAGCCCATCAGCTTTGATGTATCACCATAAACGCTGATAATGACTCTCTCTCTTCCGTTTCCCCATCAGTAAGAATCCTTTAGCACGATGCATCGGCGGGACTACGCACATCCGACTACCTCATCCAGTCATGACTGCTCTCACACACACCAGCCACCGAGAAACAGACACCATCCAGTCACATCCTCAGCCTGAACTGGACAGATTGGGATTGTAATATATAATGTACAGTTTCCTAAGCATAATATGCTGTGTGAATCCAGCGCAGAAAGTCTGCTTAATTCTGTGAAGAGCCAATGGTTTGGCGGGACTCTGCTGTTTTGTGATGCTGTGACGTTCTCTCTGAAGGCTCAGCACTGAGTTTGACTGTCGACTGTCTCTTTGCACTTTCTGAAAAGCGCCTGGACCTGCTGAACGGGCAAACATCTGAATCAACAGTCCACTACTGGACACCAGATGTCCTGCTGTTTCTGTTCTACTGCCTGTGTTTGCGCTGTAGAAACTCCAAATCATCACGCAATAATCAGCATGAACTCTGTAGATCCAGTCCAGAAATATTTCTGCTATTACCTGAAAGGGTCGCTTTTATAGCCTAAATGTGAATAAAATAAACAAAAATTTAGGGTGGGTGGGATAAACACACATGCATATATATAATTTACTTTTTTTTTTTTTTTTGCATTGATTATACCAGCTTTGAGATTTTCATCCATAGAGATGTAGAACTTCTTAACCTTGAAGTCACACACATATGTGTGTGTGTGTGTGTGTGTATGTGTGACTGACCGAATATGGTGATGTTAAAGGAGTAGTTCACCCAAATTTGTTAAAAATGTACTCCTCCTCAGGCCGTCCAAGATGTAGATGACTTTGTTTCTTTTCACTTCACAAGATGTTAACTGATGGATTGGAGTGATGGGGATTGTTTTTATCAGCTGTGTGGACTCTCATTCTGACGGCACCCATTCACTGCAGAGCATCCATTGATGAGACACTGATGCAGTGCTACATTTCTCCAAATCTGATGAAGAAACGAACTCATCTACATCTTGGGTGGCCTGCGGATGAGTACATTTTCAGCAAGTTTTCATGACCTATTCCTTCAGTGTACGATGAAATTAAAGCAAGTATCAGTTATAAATTTCAAGACGGATGCAAAATGCACACTGCACTTTGGCGTGAAGTTCAAAAGTCCCATTTGTGACGCTACATTAGAGTCATTAATAAATGATTTATTGCCGATGTTTACAAAGGGTGGTCAATAAAAGTGCATTGTTTATCTTCATTGATATATTAACACAATATGATCAGATTTTCCAGAGGCCAACATTTATGTTTTCTTTAGTTTTAGTGTGGAAACATTGTGTACAATATATGGCAAAATCACTGTTTATTTCATAATGAACTTATGAGATAACAACTTGCATGATGTTAAAGAGGGATTCATAATATGAAAAGGTATTTACAGTAAAGATGTTAATGATGTATTAAAAAAAAAGACTTTGTACTTTCAGTTGGGTTTCTCTCGATGCATTACACCTTGAATTTGAGGGTCACTGTCTTTGAATATGACAACCCAAGAAGATCAATTCACGGCTCATTAAAAACTGTGAAAAATCATATGAATGGCTTTATATGTGCAGTGAACAAGCAAATCAGCTCCAGACACAAACACATCCAATGTGTTTTAGATTGAGATAAATGTGACGCTTCATTATTCCGATCGCTTCGACGTGCAATGCAACACTTCCATGCTGTGCCTTCTCTATATTATGATGACAATGTAGTATATTATAAATCATATTTGTACATTAAAGTCAATAAATATAAAGAGGACTGTGGATGGAGTATTTATTTTATTGGATCCATAAAAAAAAAAAACACAAACATAAACAAAACCTTCTTTAAATTATTCTTACTCTGATTATGTATTTGCACTATAAATCACCAGTAGCATAATTACTGTGGGAAGTATTTATATTCATAGTACAACAAGCAATATAACGACATTCAGTGTCCACTGACATATTCCATGAACTGCATCTCAGAAACATATTTTTATAGTAATAACATAGCAAAAACAAAGGATTTCTCCTTGTATCAGTTAAATATGGAGTCCGAGGCTGGGCAACTTCAGTCCTGGAGGGAACACACACACCTGAACAAGCTAATTAATGTCTTCAAACTCACTAGAAAGCTACAGACGTGTGTTTGATCAAGATTGAAGCTGAAACGTCCAGGACCAAAGTAACCCAGCTCTGGTTTCAATGCATGTGGCTCCATCTTCTGGTGTCATTTGCGTGATGTCAGTTCCTGTTGTCATGTGTAGACACTTCCTGAAGATAAAGTTCATTATTTTAGTTGGCTCCGGTCTTCGGAGCCTGTAGTTTTGCAGCTCTGGCCTCTTCATCTATTTCCTCCATGACTCTCTCTTGGGATACGGAGTAGAAGGTGTAGCCATCTGAGGAGGCTGGTGAAGGCAAATACATATCTCTACAGTCTACGAGAGATAAAGGGATAGTTCACCAAGAAATCAAAGTTCTTGCACACAAAAGACATTTTGAAGAATGTTGTTGTTGGTAGCCATTGACTCACATACTATGGAAGTCAATGGCTACCAGCAACTTTGTTTACCAACACGATCTTTTGTGTTCAACAACAACAACGAGCAAAAAGCGAGCAATTATACTTTTCATTGAACTTTTTTTTTTTCAAAAAATTTGCTTTTCTAATATTTTAAAGGTGAATAAATGAGCTAAATATTGTTTACTACCGTGAAATACGCTCAAAATACAACATACAAATTAAGAAAACAAATTAAGTATAGTAATTTTAATTTAAAAAGGTTCCGCTGGTATATTTAAACAGAACAAGTGTAACATTAAGAGTTTGACAGAGTTGATCATCGTGACGTCAGCACGCTCACATTGGCCGATCATGTAATAATGCACGCACGTGTAGTAATACACTAAGTTATCTAATATTGCTATCATTCATCATACCCGTGCAGAACTTTGTCATCACTAGCTCAGCAGGTTCTGTAATGTCATGTAAAGTAACGTTACTGTACTGCTGTCATAATCTTGTGTAACATAGTTGTGAAGGATACAGATGCCGAGAACCACCGCGCCGATGGCGAGTCCCGTCGCAACGTTTCGACCCCGGAGCTTGACTGATTTCTTCTTCCACTGCGCCAGCTCCACTTGTCGGATGAACTGCAGTTGTTCCCGAGTAAGAGCTTCCTTTGTAGGATCTATTCTCTTTGCAAACTGGGCTTCAGGTTTTGGCTCCCCTTGACTGCTCTTGTCCGCCATGTTTGAAGCGCGTTCTCGTGACGTAACACGTTTTTTTTGCAAATCAATGCTACGTCGATTTTGCGCAGTCTGTCTTTCTTTCTTTCACAAGGTCTGCAATATTTTTTTTTATAATTTATTATTATATATATATATATATATATATATATATATATATATATATATATATATATATATATATATATATATATATAATATAATACTATTATATATACATATATAATATAATAGTAGTGCATAATAATTTGATGCCAGTTTACATGTAGCTTTACTATTTATTTAGTTTATTTTAATTTAACACGGTTATTTTGCAAATCAATACTGCGTCGATTTGGCGCAGAACGTCTCTTTCTTTCTTTCCCTCTTTCTTTCTCTCTCTCTTTCTTTTTCATTCTCTCTTTCTTTCTTTCTTTCTTTCTTTCGCAAGGTCTGCAATGATAAAAATATAATATAAAATTATTAAATATAAATAATATCTACATATATAATATAATAATATTACATAATAATTTGATGCCAGCTTACATGTAGCTTTATTATTTATTTAGTTTATTTTAATTTTAATAGTGTATTAATCTTTGACTAGCTGATTCTGAAGCATGAGTGATGAACGGGCAGCATTATGAAGATCACTGACAAATAAAATAAAATGAATTACTTCACTCGATTATATCTGCATGTCTTTTGTAAAGTTTTAAAATGTATACATTAACATATAAAATAAAATAGAAATAAAAATAAAATGTATTGATATTTGAATGTGCTTCGTGACAGGAGTTAGCTTTCTGTAGGAAAACTTTATTTTCCAGCGCTTGTTGTGAAGACGACGATTAATCTTTACTAACAAATGGCAGGAAGTAACGTTACTATGTTTTCACTGCACACCAGGAAACCGATGAATCCGAGGTTTGGAGAGGTATCATTAGACATTTTAACCGATATACTGTCTAACCTCAACTACAGAAACAAATCCAACTTGGAGAAAGTGTCGGATTTCTGTGGGTGTCTGAAAGAAAGGAGGATAGTGGGTGAGTGCTGTTAACTTAACTTTAGCATATAACCTTAGCTAGTGTTAACTCGTATCAGACGGCATACTGTAATATGTTAGAGAATTATTTAAATATATATATATATATACAATGTTCTTAACATGACAAACAAATATCGCGATATATCGACAGATGTAACGTAACGTTTGTTTTCGAATAATCGCCCAATAACTTTATTTGTTCGACAGAATATTGTGGCAAAAGCAACTTTTATTTTGATGTAAATAATAATAGTAATATAAAGAACAATATGTTTAATTGTTTTAGCAAACATAACTATTATGATAGGGTCACTCTGATAGGTGCCAAATCAATCAAAATAATTTTTTGGATAATCATGATGTATTTAGATATCTTTAAAACTTTACATCTGCTAAATGTAAATGTAACGTAATACATTTAATATTTTGGCTTTCAAAACTACTGTACATGTTTATCTGGATGATATCAAAATTGTGCACTTATTAACTGCTGTTCATGTTAATTTAGCATCTGCTATAGATGTACTGGTATGTGCTAAAAATCATACATATATTTGAATTTACGAAGAGCACACATTTCCTGAAAATTTATTAATTATTTATTCTAAATAAATAATTATCAAAACTCATTCATCTTATAAACTGATTTTTTTTTTTTTTTTATAAATAAATGAGCTGATTGTTTTGAAGTCGGCTATTTATGGGCAAAGCTCCATATGTATAGTATTTAGTCTAAAAATGCAATTATGAGACTATTGCAAGACTGTCGTTGCAATTAAATCACGTGTGAAGCATACTGCAATACTTTTATGATGATACGGTTATGTTCAAGTATTCTCACTCCTAATATTCGGTCCACAGAGTGTGTGTTTCATCTCTGTGAGGAGCTGGGACTGAATCCTGCGGTCGGATACCACGCAATCGAAATTCTGGAGAGGTAGTTTAAAGAATTTTTAAAGAACATTATTCACTGTAAACCTGTTTTAAACCACTTTAACCTTTGTCATGTTCTAGGTTTATGGCCAAATATATTGAACATCTAATCCGCAGCCAGAAAGGTCAAGGAGCATCATCTGAGGACACTGGAAAAATTGAGGAGCTCATCTTCCAAACGCTCAAGAAGAAGTTCTTTCTCTCCGTCCTCTCAAGCGTTCAGATAGCCAGCAAACTGGACCTGTACTCCAATGTATGTTTCCATAAATAAGAACACAACAAATATTCCATGTGTTATTATGTGATCGGTTCCGTTTGTGTTGGTCTAGGTGGTTAACAATGACATCGCCATGAGATTTCTGCAGGCAGTCGGTTACCCTTCCTCCAAAGAGCAGCTCTTGGACTCTGAGATTCTCGTTTTAAAAACTCTCAACTTTGATTTAAATGTCCCAAATCCATTAACATACGTGGAGACCCTTTTGGAAGTGCTGGGTAAGAGTATTTTCAGTGTGTTTCTCAGGTATTGGCTATAAACTCAAATGGTCTTAATCACTGTGTTTGGTGAATTTACACAGGCCATAATGACGCAGCTGTCCCTGTTGTTCAACTACATCACCTGTGTGTGCGTGTGCTGCAGTTCATTTACCTGCAGAGGGAGACCATCTACAACTCATTGCTCAGATCTGCCACTGGATGCTCCAGTCCTTCACTTGAACAAAGGTACAGGGTTTTATTTTTAGGATTTTCAGCCATTTTTTTCCCCCATTGACTCTCTCTACTAATGTTTTTAAAGGTGAAGTATGCTCTCAGATGCTTCTCCTTCCAGTTTAATGTGTAGACAGAACTACAAATATACCTCTCTTGCGCAAATAAAACCTCTTTACAGTTAAAAAAATTAAGAGATTTAATTTTTCAGCTTTTACTGTTAACTCACACATACACACACACACACACACACACACACATATATATATATATATATATATATATATACAGTACAGACCAAAAGTTTGGAAACATTACTATTTTTAATGTTTTTTTATGAAGTTTCTTCTGCTCATCAAGCCTGCATTTATTTGATCAAAAATACAGAAAAAACAGTAATATTGTGAAATATTATTACAACTTAAAATAATTGTTTTTCAATTTATTATACTTAAAATAATCATTTATTTCTGTGATGCAAAGCTGAATTTTTAGGATCATTATCACATGATCCTTTAGAAATCATTCAAATATAATGATTCATTATCAAAGTTGGAAACAGTTCTGCTGCTTAATATTTTTTCAGAACATGTGATACTTTTTTAAGGATACTTTGATGAATAAAAAGGTTAAAAAAAAAACAAAAAAAAAGCTGTGCTTTTAAAATATAAATATTTTGTAATAACAATTTACAAATTTTTTTTCTTCCTTCTTTTTAAATAAAATCAATACTTTTATTCAGCAAGGATGTGTTAAATTGATAAAAAATGATAGGACAGAAAATATATTATAATTATTATAATTTTTTTTAATAAATGCAGTTTTTAAACCTTTTACTGATCAAATATATTAGACTGCAGAACTGTTTCCAACACTCATAATAAATCAGAATATTAGAATGATTTCTAAATGATCATGTGATCGACTGATTTTACATGTGACCCTGAAGGCTGGAGTAATGATGCTGAAAATACAGCTTTGCATCACAGGAATAAATTAGTTTTTTTTTAAGTATATTCAAATAGAAAACTATTATTTTAAGTTGTAATAATATTTCACAATATTACAGTTTTTTCTGTATTTTTGATCAAATAAATGCAAGCTTGATGAGCAGAAGAAACTTCTTTCAAAAACATAAAAAATAGTAATGTTTCCAAACTTTTGGTCTGTACTGTATATACATATATTAACATTACATTTTTAGTTATATATAAATATATAAATACAAGCATATAATTCAACTGATTCATTAATATAGTCAGACCCTTTCTTTCTCAAACTTTAGTCACTGTATCTTTTCTGGACTTATTCATAACAATCTCTTAATCGTCAGCAGAGCATGGCAGATTCTCTCTCCAGAACTCAATCAAAGTGAAGCTCTCCTTGTTTTTTGTGATTGGCTGTTTGTTGCAGATTTGCTCCAGAATGAATCATGAACTCTGGATCAGACCCTGAGTTCATCAAGACCTTTATAGTGGAGCTCTGTGAATCCACTAAACCTAAACTAAGCCAGGGTTAAACTCAGAGTTTGTTTAACTAGCTTCGTGTAACGGGCCGATGAAAAATACAAACGCTGGCACTCTAAAATATTTCTCAGGTCTAACTTTTGCTTCAACCAATAATATGATTTTCAGCAACATGATAAATTACCTCCACACAGCGTTACCCACAACTCTCTTTTGTGCTCACATTATGTAAATCTAGTTAATACATTTACTGTTTGATGGTGCGTTATTTACACACTTCACCTTCAACAAGGCCATAACTCATTCCGAGGTAAACATCACATTGTTTTATGGTTAAACCTGAAATAGCTACAGTATAGGAATATGAAGAATATTCTGTGTTTGTAACAGAGCCAGGTTTGTGTGTGTGACCGAGGACTTCATGCTTCTGGGAGTTGGAGTCATTGCTGTGTCCGCCTTCATTCATCATATCTCAACATGGGAAAAGGTACAGCTCCCGAATCTAGATCATGATTCTGTCAGTCACTCAGAAGTGCATTTGAATATTTATCACTTGCTTCAAACGCGCCGGTCTCAAAGGATTCTAGTGAGTTTGCTTCATGTGCGCTGCAGGTAGTGGAGGAGCTGTCAGGAATAACAGGGATTTCAGGCCAGAGTATCATGGAGTTTGCGTATGTCACCCTGACACACATCACCAAGACCAAATCCGTCTGATATGACATGTGAAGACCCGATTACAGCTCGAGTACAGATATAAGACATGTGTAAGGTGATAACATTGTAAATATAAGGTTCATATTAGAAAACTTCTGTTGTAAAGAGTGCAATGTAAAGATAAAACATGAAAATGAAAGAGGAACTTGCCATTCACGTTTCATTATGCAGTGATTTCTTCTCTTCGCAATGAGCACACAATCTTCTCAGATAAAGTAATTCAATCATATTTTCAACTCTATTTTGTTATCTAATAAAATAAGTCAATTACATAAAGTGGCTTGTTCCCATTAGATTGTGAAATATAAGATGCTTGGTTAGGTTAGTCTGAAATTATGACACTCTTCACTTAACTTATGCACTGTGTACTCAAGAATCTAGTATATGAATTATATATATATGGTAATTAAATCTGTGACTTATTAGTACATGAAATGGCACACATTCCACACTTCTTTTTTTTTCAGTTAATTAAGTTCATCATCAGTCTTTTGAGGTGCAACAGCAAAGAATAATGTGTACTGTACGTGTGATAATTGGGACGTTCAAACAGTCTTAATTAGCATAGAGGTCAGCTGACCCCTGCTTTCAGTCTTTACTCTTTCACAAGACCTCAGGGCAAGACTGAAAATAAGATGTTATTGTTGTTATACAAGCTGTAACAATGTTTTTTAAAAGTATAAATTATTGGTTCGGTCTGAATCTGGACTTTTAAAGGGCATGTAAATGCACATACTGTTGGCTCATCCAGTGATGTGACTTCGGGCTGATTAGTGGCAAAGGGGAAACATGTCTGAAAACAGTCAATATTTTTGCATTTGTGTTTGACGACCTACAGAGACAACAGCAGCAATTATCTCACTGGAGCAAGTTTTAGAGTATTTATTTGGCTTTCTTTGGTTCTGGAGAGACTCCTCTTGACTCGTGTGTTACTTATCAAGCAAATAAGGGAAGATGGAGAGTCTCTGCCCGAAAATGTGTCTTGTGTCTTGTCCGATGGCCCACAGCTTTAATTATGTGATCTAAATCTTTGTATGTTCTCTAAAAGATAAATAAATAAAGTATAAACACATTATAGGTGCATTATATGGCCAAATAGCATCATAAAGTAGAAATCTGCAAAAATATCATGAAGCATTATAATAAACATTGTAAATGTGCAGGTTATTGTACAGTGAAGTATATATATATTATAAATGGTTATTGTAAAAATAAGGTGAATAGCGCCCTCTTGTGGAAAACACATTTCAATCAGTGGTGTGGAGGTTACTTGGCTGCTTCTTGAGTCTTGTCTCTAGTTTTGTGTTTTTTTAGGGTCCCTTCTTGTAGCATGAGACACTACAGCCCAGTCAGGTTTGCACAGGAAGTCCAGCTCCTCCATATGTGCTATCTCAAAATCAAACAAGTCTTCACAGGGAATTGGCCGCTCCAGAACCATGATGTAGTATTCACCCAGATCCTTCCAGTCCAGCAGCTGGATTATCTGGGGAACTCTGGGGCCTTCATTCATGAGGATTAAAAGAGCGACCTCCAATGGAAGAACAGTTTTATGATTGTCAGACGGTGTTGGATTCCCAAATACTCAGTGATTCGAGAAAAACACAGAAAGCATGGTCTACTTACAAAGCTGATATATTTCATATCCTCGGTTTTCTTGACAAACTTCACTGCCATCTGATCAACAAAAGAAAGAAGAATTTGTGTGAGAAATATTTTCAGTTAACATGTGTAGAGGTCATAGCATTGCAATCATTAATACAGACATGGAACATTAGTAAATATAAATTCCAGGCATTAATTCAAAAACTGTAGAGTATATTTGGTACATGACCATTTAAAAGGGTGAATTGCTCTAAACACTGTATATAACATAGAAGCACTTGCAATAAATGCAAACAGATGAAGATAAGAAATTACTAGCTAAGTAAAAAATTAAAATATCTGAAGTTCATCCTTCACATGCATCCTTTTGTAGACGGCTCCAAATCCTCCTCGACCCAGCATATCGCTGACTTCATAGTAGAAAAAGATATATATAAAAGATAAATAAGAGTAATTGACATAAAATCAAGCAGTGATTTCCTAGTCCATCTAAAACTAATACAATTTTTTTGCATGCAATTTTATTAGCTCAAACAAATTTAAGTTAATATGGATTTTTCAAAAAGTTTAGTTGAAGTAAAAAAAAACTTGCTTTATATGATTTTCTTCCTTTTTTTTGGCATAAAATCTTAAAATTCATAATGATAAAGTATACAGTAAGTACAACATAACATATTTGTGGACATTAATAAGAAAACAGCCATGAAGATAACTGCATAATGTTATAATAGAGCAATTAAATGTGCACTGTTTTTTTAATGTGACAGCATTAGGGTCAAGATCAAGTTTTCTGCCTCTCCTGCGCTCCATCAAGCCACTCCCATCATAGCTGTCATCACTCAAATTAACTTCCTAAAACATAAACACACATGTGATATTTTTTCAGATTTGTCTGTAATTATTCAGACACAAGAAGCATGGGTCCTTGAACATTATAAAAGCATTTTGAACAGCAAACAAAAAAATTTGTTTAAGGTTGCCAATAACAATGGTTAGTGCATGAGTTTGTTATTAATGCACAAACGGTTTATGTGCTATTGCAGCACACTGTATTTTTTAACAATATGGTTGCATGTCTGGTGAATGTATTATAATGGATACTCACAGAAGAAGTGCATTTCAAGTGAGAGAGTTTCCACAGATTCAGTGTTTTAACTTTTCATTTGTATTTTGCTGTGTTTATTAATTCTGAACAGATCTGTATAACATACTCCATGTCAAGAAAAGAGAACAGCTCCAATTCTAATGAAACGCACCTGAACCATCAATCTAATCTCGTCAAGGTCATCATTCATGGGCGTACAGGGGGACGGTAGGTACTAGTCCCTATCAATATTTTGAGATTACAAATTTGTCCCCACCAATATTTAGCAAGCTCATTTGAACTGCTATTTGGATCTTTGCATTGCTATTTGGATCGTTTCTAACGGCCAGGACGACGACAGTACAAGAAACGCCGTAATTTGATTGGCGGCCGGGTTATCTGACAGGCTACACGCGCGGGCCGGGACTACTTTTGTGCTTGCACTAGCAGCGAGTGGGTGGTGTGTGTGTGTGCGCGCGCATGTTGACGACGCTGACGGTAAGTTACAAGGGCTGTCTCTCTGCCACATACAAGGCCAGAGTAAAAACATTTTAATATTCCGGTTTGCCCCTTTTTGTACTTTGTAGATGCCACCCAAGAAGAAAAAAGGGGACATAAGAAGCTTTTTCATAAAGCAGAGTCAGAGTGTAAGCAAAATAACTAGCTAGCCACACAAATAAATACTGTTTATAATAGAAAAAGGTTATTATATTTATTTATTTATATTTGTTTCCTCGTTGCTGAGTATTTTTTGTTAGTGTAAATACTAATGTACATAATGATGTATGTTAATAAAACGTTTGGTTGTTCAGGTTTACACTGTCTCAGGTTTTTATTTTTTGAGAGTGTATTTTTGAGATTATACAGTTATACTAGCTCTTTAGGGACAGTATACAGGATGGTATATCGGGGGCAGGATACAATATAATGAAATGAAGTAGATTCACTTCTGTATTGTGTTATTCTGTAGCTATTGCCAACAGTCTGAAATAAAAAAGGAAATCACCATTAAATCACTGGTATCTTACAACAAAAGAATTCTGGGGGTGGGGGGGGTGGGGGGGGGCTGTTGTATGAGGATGTCCCCACCAAAGCTGAGACCAAACCTACGCCCATGTCATTATTATTGAAAACTTTAATAGTGTTGGAGTGAAACTCTCAGGACAGTTTTTCTGCTGTAATGCCATCAGGTCAGTTTTTCCTTCAGTTACAGTTTTCATTAACTTTAACTGTTAAGAATTTGCTGAAATCATTGGATGTGGTTCAGCCCTAGCTAGAGAAATCACATCACTGGCTTTTAGTCAATTTATTTTAGCTCTGCCATTGAGAGTAACCTATCCGATCTGATTTAATTCCTCCATTTCACAAGGTCTCTGTTTGATCTGATTCAGATCCATGCAATTATATTGCAGATATCATTTCCCCTTTACTTATGAAGGAAAGTCAGATTTTTTTTTTATGAAAATAGCTGGCTCATAAGAATTGTTTATTTAGGAAATCACACTGTAAATAAACTCCTAAAAGTTTACTTTCATTTGTAGTGTATGTGTAATGTTAAATTTTGATAGTTCAAACTATCTTTTGTTGATTGACTATCTGGCAACCTTTCTTAAAATTTATGCTACTATATAAGCACAGGCATTGAAATTGGGTTTATGGCTGAATATAGAATCGATCTGGTCATTATTTTATTTATTTACTTGATTTAGTCCAGTCCTGAATTATGTTTCTTGCTTGGTGTATAATTGGAGATGTTTTCCTTTTATTGAATATCTGATTATTTAGTTTGGCTTCTAGTAATGATAAGGCCGTTTAATAATGTGTATTCTGGCCAAAAGCAAAAACCGGTTCGTTTGACTTTATCATAAAATCATCTAACTGTTCAAACACAAAAGCTAATAGTTTGTGCATACGACATTAACGGCTCAGATGACATTAAAAGCTGTTTTTATTTGGCTCTCTGTACAGTGTGTGTTTCTCCATGGAGACCAGATGCCGCAGTCATTAACCTATTAGACTGCTGCGCTCAGAAAGCTCAAGGTCTTCTGCATATGCACACATCTCAGACTGAAGCCTTCAGTTATCACACATCTCCAGAGCTTCATTGTGGACACTGAATGAGAAAAATCGAAGAGTCTTTTAGAAACTAGAGCCTTCACATAAAATATTACATATGAACAACACCATTTATAATAGGTTTATTTCTGAAAGTTTTAAGTGCACGTAAATATAAAGTTGTTATTAAGTCTAATAAATGTTAAAACTCTCTCAATTATACTGTAATGTGGAATGGCGATGATACTGGCCTTAAAAAGATGCTATTAAACAAATATTAAAAATATACCTGCTTTATGTTATTACTACATTAATTTGACGATCGAATGTGGAATTATTGTAAGATTAAAGTATATTTTTATATTGTATTTTATATGTTTTTAAAGCTGCGGTAGGTAACTTTTGTAAAAATATATTTTTTACATATTTGTTAAACCTGTCATTATGTCCTGACAGTAGAATATGAGACGGATAATCTGTGAAAAAATCAAGCTCCTCTGGCTCCTCCCAGTGTCCTATCGCCATTTGCAGAAACTCCATCGCTCCCGGTAAAAAACAACCAATCAGAGCTGCGGTCCGTAACTTTGTTTGTATTCAAAATTTACGAAATTGTATATAATAAGCGAGTACACCATGAATCCTTTTTCCAAACCGTGTTTTTAGCTTGTCCTGAATCACTAGGGTGCACCTATAATAAGTGTTTATATTCGGACTATTTTAGATTGCTTCGGGGATACCGCGGCGGAGTAACCCAGTACCTTTGTGATTCTTCATAGACATAAACAGAGAGAAGTAGTTCCGGCTACGATGTTCTTCCGCAAGACGCAAGCAGCTCTGTTTATTAACCGCTAGAGCGTCAAAAGGTCCCTATCGCAGCTTTAATGTAATATAAAAGAATATTTTGATTAATTCGTTTTTTTTTTTTTTAATCGAGAGAGCATTAATACATATAATTATACAGTCTATAATTTTCCACCAAACTAGGATTGAATCTTTTGCAGTTGTTGTCTAAGACACACTTCTCTACAGGATCAACATCTTTGGCCTAAAGGGAAGAAAGACTAGCTATGTGCACCGAATCTTCTCTCATGTACTCTACCAGATTATTGGCCAATCAGTACAATTAGTCACGGTGTTTCGATCAGGTTGTCGAGTCTGCTGTGATCCTGTATGATGGGATGGAAGCACATGCCAGAGCTCCATCACTTCCATGAGGTCACCATAGCAACCGGAGCCTTTTACCAGTCATTTGGGAATTCCAGTGTTGCACGGCTCACTTGCCAAATAAGTAAATCAGCCCTTTGGTGGCTCGCGCTTTCGTGTCTCTTTAGCAACCAGTTGCTACGCAGCTACTGTTGCCATGCCTGTGTGGAGGGATTTATGGGAACTGTGTAAATCTTTCTGTGATGGTCCTCCACCCCCAAACTCTCTCTGAAATGGTTTGGTCGTCGCAGAGAATTGCTCTTGATCACGTAATTCGTAACGCACTAATCGATTGACACTTACATTCAATCGGAGGAGCTTGTGTGTTTTATAGAAGCATCAATGAGAGTAGAATTGTGTGGGTTTCCTCCCACTGACAGTCCGCAGGCTTCATGATGGTCTGATTTATACATGTTCACATCTATGGCCTGGTGTCAAAGTCACTTCCAGCCACAGAGTCGGCCCAAATAATGACAGATGTGCAGATCACAGCGTTACGTGATGAGATGAGTGTGACGTGACAGAACAACAGTGATGCTTTGTGTCTTTGTGACTAAAGATGGAAGGCAGATATTGACTTTGAAGCTTGTGCAAGATGTCTGTTTTGTTTATACAGAATGCATAAAAAGTTTTGTTTATTGTTTAAAATAAGAATTAAGCATTTAATTTTTAAGTATAAGTAATAAGTAATAAATTATTTAATACAATTTAAATTATTTTTTAATTACTTATTTGACTTATGTATGTTTATATACAGTGTATATGTGTGTGTGTGTGTGTGTGTGTGTGTGTGTGTGTGTGTGTGTGTGTGTGTTGTGTGCGTGTGTGTGTTTACAAAATGGGAGAAAGTGATGTTTTACAGTTGTATTCTACACAACATTATCGAATCAAAACCTTTGTTTGTAGAATAAAGTAGTTGTGATACTTGGGTTGGTTTTAAAGAATAATATTTTGTGCGAGACGTCTGTTTTTATTTTGCTATTCATTAATCCAGAATACAAACAATTCTCATAAAAAAGAATGAATGAATGGATTAAATATTTAAAAAAATATGTAATAAGATTAACATTTATTATTATCATTTTCTTCTATAAACTATTTTTGTTCTGCCAAAATGGGAGTTTGTACCATTGTTGTGTTGATCACCAATTTTTCCTTAAAGAAAAATGATCTTTTGTGATTCTTAAATTTAAATTTAATAATAATTTATTAAATATTTTTAGTATGTATATTGTGTATTATTTTTCTTCTATTCTAATTTTTTTCTTTTTACCCAATTTATTTTAGATTTAAGTAAGAAGGTTGTCTCTTTTTGTAACTTTCATAGAACTTTTTTTTATCATTATTAATCCAGAATATAAACCCTTATACTTACACAATTTTGGGAGAAAATGTATAGTTTTACAGTTGTTGTCAATATGATCCCCATCTTTTGCTTAAAAGAGAGAAACGGTTTCTCTTCATGGTGTTTTGTGTCTTTATGTAACTTTGATGGAACTCAGATATTGGCTTTTAAGGATCCTCTCTTGTGTCTGTTTTTCAAATATATATTTCTTCTAAGATGCTCTTTAGAAAATGATGTTTTCTGAAGGGTTTGAGAGCCTGCTTGACTCCGTGTTGAGTTTATTGAGAAGAGTTTTGTGGGCCAGTGCATCTCTGGATCTTTGGCAGAGCTCTTCTGAAGTCACTCAAGCTAAGGAGCTGCATATTCCTGGGTAGGTATTTTAGTGTCATTGATGTACTGTTTACTCTAAAAGAAATGCTGGGTTGTTTCAACACAACTTTGGGTCAAATATGGACTAACCCACCTTTTGGGTTAAAAAGCGAATAAAAAAATGTAGTTTATATATGACCCAAAGTTATGCTAAAACAACACAGCATTTTTACTGTTAGTGTTTTTGTTTGTATTTTCAGTTTTCACAAATTTTAGTAATTCAGTAAACATTTTGTTCACACCAAGCACGATAACTATAAAGATAATGATAAATATATAGTTCTAAAAATCGTTCTCAATATTAAAGAATAGCAGAGTCCAAACTACAAATATAATGATAAAGGCTTAGAGAAACGGTATCATTGGAATCGTTTTCAGAACTATTTTTTTTTCCAGCTGATGAACAATACAAACATTGACAGCCAATCAGAATCCATCCTGCTGTAATGAGCTCGAGAATTTAAAGTGGCAGACGCACATGCGCAGACGATATGGTTCGCTGGTGTGGACGCTAATATCGTTATCTTTATAGTTATCGTGCTTGGTGTGAACGGGCCTTAATTCGAATATATATATATATATATATATATATATATATATATATATATATATATATATATATATATATATATATATATATATATATATTATATATTTCTGAATATTTATAATATTCTGTATTTATTAGTTTTAGCACTTGAAGTTAAACTAAACAAAAATCAATGTTTTTTTTAATCACAGTTTAGGGTTATAAGTGGATCATTTTACTAACAAATTCGTTTTTTAAGTTAAATATTACATGTAGGCTCTCTGTGATATTATAAAGAGCGCCATTTTAATAAACACTTGATGTGACAATAGGTTCTGTGCAGAGCAGATTCTTTGTTAGGGTCTATTATCTTCCTCTGAAGATGAAAATATATGTTTTTAGAAAAGTGCAGGAAAGGCCAGATGACAATTACTGTCTGAATATGAAGGCTGTGTTCATTTCTCCTCCTGGTTACCTAAAATTGCTAAAGCATTTTATTTTGATCTTAGAATGGTTTGCTGTTCTTATAAAGACAGGGATCTTAAGGGTTTTAAGCTTTATTCAAAAAGTCTTTATAGTAATTTTCATAAATATTTTACTTTTTTGTATTGTTACATTTATCTTTATTTTGTATTAGTCATACCATAAGTTAATATTCATTAAAATAACAACCTCAAAATTAGGATATGTAAATATCTTTGAATCACGTTTTATTCTTTTTCTTAGCCTTCAAGCAAAATATTCCACAAAAGTAAGTTTGTTAGTGTTACATTTATAAAACAAAGATCAAAATTCTAAAAATTCATCCTGTGGAATTTGTTTTGAAAACTGAAATGGCATTACCATGGAAATGGTACTTTAAATCCTTTTATTCGGCTCCTCCCCCTAGTGGAGGGTGTCAAGTTTCATACTATAAAATTGATCAAAAATTGGTTTTTAATCAAAACATTTATTTATTTTTTAATCTTGACAAAACACATTGTTGGAGAGTCTCAAAGTAAACATTTTTGTAATAATTTTGACATAATTTTATAAATTGACCTCAAAAACCTCAATTTTTGTGACATCAACTTCAAATTTGGAACATTGTACATTAGTTAGACATATACATTTTATTTTGGTATTTTGGTTTAAGTACATTTTCTTTTAACTTTTATTACTTTTAACATCATCTTCTAATAGAATTCCCATCCTTAAGCATGACAGTTATGAGGATAAGTGAGATTGAAAAGTGTCTGAATATTTTTGGGGTTTGCTAATTATGTAAGAGAATCTGTCCACGTTCAGTAGCCTTTCTGATAGCATTATTATAAACATGCAGAGACTCATGGTCAATGACTAAAAGCTGGTCACCTTATTTGCTCCCAGAAATGTGAGGATTTTATTTGGAATCCCTAGACAACAAGGGTGAAAATTAAATAGTATTTAATGAGAGGTGTAATGATTTGCACCACAAGAGGAACTGAAAGAACAGATGGACGGAATGAATAATGCATTTCATACTCTTCACTAAGTCATCATGTATTTTCTGTGTCATTTAAACTTCTGTCCTCCTGGACTCTGAAGGAATATGAAGTTATAAATGCATAGCTACTGTGAATGACAGAATTCAGAGAAATATATGAGGTTCAGCAGTCTGAATGTTGAATACAGTTTATACAAAATATGACTTGAGTACTGCTCTTCTGTTAAAAGTCTAGCTTAAAGACAAAAAAAAAAATGTCTAGGTTGAGTAAATGTTGGGATAAATAGTTTTTAGCAATATCTTTTACTATTATTATTAAAGTATAGGCAGTGAAGCGATTTTAAAATGTTATTATTTGGAAATAGTTTTGTCCATCAAAACCAAAGTCAGTATATGTCATAATCAATATGCAAGTTATTTTGTGATGACAGTACATTGTGTTTTTGTCTTTATTTAGATAGACAGATTCAGAAACTTTGCTAAAACTACACTTTTACATAAGAACATTTTGCTAATGTTGTCATTATCATTATTTTAGAATGTTCTATGATTGTTCAAATTATCTTTTTTTTTCTTGGCCATGTGCATGTTAAGGAAACAGTCTATTTTATAATTTTTCAGACATTCTGGGATAGTACTTTAAAATGTTCTCTGAATAATTGAAACAAGTAACCAAGAGTAGCTTATTCAGCAAGGATGCATTCAATTGATCAGTATCATCTTAGATTTATATTTTAATCAAATGCTGTTGTTTTGAACTTTCTGTTCATCTCAGAATCCTGAAAAAGTATCAAATTTTCATAAGAATATGAAGAAGCAGTAAAGTTTTAGGATCACGTGACACTGGAGTATTGATGCTGATATTTCAGCTTTTCATCACAGGAATAAATGACATTTTAATACATCAAAACAGAATACAGCAGTTTTCATTTGCAATAATATTCAACAACATTCAGTTTTTAATGTATTGATAATAAATTGGTGAGCATACTTTTTGGCTATTTTAAAATCGTTACCCATGACCAAATCATGATGAAATAACAGATATCAGATACTGAACAGAGATTGTTTTAGCTGATTTGGTGAGTTAAACAGTAGGCTAACTCTCTGAAATGATCTTTTGATCGTCGTTGACCTTGCACCACCTCTTGCATGATAACGAGTCTCTCGGACGGTAGGTCCCTCCCACGGTGATGAATAATACATGACATTAGAGTTGGTCAAGGCAGAGGTTGTGCTGCTGTGTGTCGGTCTGCGCAGCGCTGATCCGGTGCCTCGCGCTCACCTCACACTGCAGTGCTCGGACTCTGCGCTTACAGACTAACACTGGCGGTACTGACACGTAGAGAGGAGAAACCGGCCAGTGTTCAGCCCGAGTCTCTGCGGGAGGGAAAGGAAGCCGTTTTTTGTGGCTGGTGGAGGGTTGTCATGAGAAAAATCACGCGAAGGAAACACATCCCTCAGGTTACACCGGTGCCGACGCGAGCGGAAGAAGGTGTGACGGAGAATATAAAGATACGCAAGGTACGCGTTTGCCTCTCTCTCTCTCTCTCTCTCTCTCTCTCTGTGTGTGTGTGTGTGTGTGTGTGTGATTAACCACCGTGTTGGTGTTGCCAGAAGGTTAATGATTTTACTGCTGGTATTTGACACGAATGTATCGTTGGCTTGTCAGCTTTTACGAAATATACCAGTTTCCGCAAATACTACACTTTCTTCAGATGTTGTTATTCAAACTAAATCAACGTGGGTCTATTTAAATCCGGCTTTACCCCTGACTGCTCGCCAACAACAACTTTCCAATTGAAGCTACTTGGTATTTTGGTTTAAGGCATAGCTTAATGATAAGACATTTGGTGTATCTAACGTTGGACTTGATATTTTATATAGTTTTTATTGTCATGATATTTAAACACGCCATAATATGTCGGCTCACACTTTAGTTTGGGGACCAATTCCCACTATTAACTTTTGCCTCAGTAAGCTCCTAGCTGCTTATTAATTGTTAATACAGTAAAGTTTATGGAGTAGGATTAAGGGATCTAAAATATGGTCATGCAGATTAAGACATTAATATATAGCCTACTTATGAACTGCCAATATGGAATTAATATGCGTGCAAATAAGCAACTAGTTAATAGTGAGAGTAAAGTGTTACCAAATTAGCCAATTTAACAATGATCAGCAAACTTCCTGTTAATGAAGTTTATGCATTTGTGAATTCTTATTAAAAGATAAACGCTGGTTCAAAACATTATTTCTATCCAGTGTACTACAGCTCTCCTCGCCTAGTCACTTTCTGCACATATCATGGTGATGTGGATAATTAAATGCCTGTTGATGAATTTTAATCACATGTGGTTGTGTTAGTGTAAATAGTGCAGCATACTAAATACTTCAAGTCTTCATTAGACTGCAATAAGAAACAGTTTTTTGCCTAGCAGAGATCTAGCTCTCTGTGTTTGGTAATGGTTGATATTCAAAATTATAATTTAGTACACATGCAACTATAAATCAGGGGTCTCCAGACTCAGTACTGGAGGGCTGGTGTCCTGCAGACTTCAGCTCCAACTTGCCTGGAAGTTTCTAGTATACATAAGACTTTAATTAGTTGGTTCAGGTGTGTTTAATTAGGGTTGAAGCTAAACTCTGCAGGACAATGTCCCTCCAGGACCGAGACTGGAGAACTCTGCTCTAAATATTATGCAAAATTTACACCGCAAAGGCAGCACAGAAGCGCTTCTGTAGTGGGTTTTCGGGTGTCTTTACACTATGCAACAGTGTACACCGAACTCAGCTGAAAATCGATATGTGACGAATTCAAGTCGGTTGAGATGTTAAAGGGGTCTTTTGATCCCTTGATCTTTTGACATATAAGAGGAGATTGTACTAAAAACATCCTGTAAGTTTCAGAACTCAAAACTAGTGTAAAAACGGCTTGTATTGAAGCAAATCTGCCAAAATGATCACTTTATGATGTAATAGTGTGACTAAACCCCGCCCCCGCAGAAGGTCAACTCCTGCTTCTGCATCACTGTACATCACTGTTTAGCCCCGCCCACCAATTCCTGCACACAGTGTAAATAACGAGGCAAACAACAGGTCTACACAGAAACAAGACAAGACACTGTTCAGTGTCTTTGCATTGCCTTCCTTCTGATCCCAACATTGGAAAAGAGTGGATTAACTTTTATTTTTAATGCAGATCCAGACCCCGTCAGTAAGAACTTGGTCCTTGGTTCACTTCATCACAGATTCATTTACAAACCAGGCACGGTTCGATGCAGGATTTTTATAAACACTGAAATTAAAAGACGATGCTATGCAACTATAATGGATCTAGTGTAATGTTGCACTAGTGTACTAGTGATCTAGTGTAGTGTAAAGCAGGACAGAAAATAGCTGATTATTTCTAAATTATGTTTTTGATGTAAAAAAAACGTTATAAGTGGACCTCAGAGAACAGTACAAAATAATAAAGGCAGTTCATGACCCCTTTAAATGAATGGTGGTACAGGTGGGGGTTGGGGTTTATATTTCTATCTTCAGAAAAGTTTAGATGGTATTTTCTTTCATCTTGCCTCTGTATAATGTATATTATTAAAGTAGTGTTTATTAGCGCAGCGCTGCTTTGTTTACAGCTGTATACTGTCAGAGAGTGAATTTAGTGAATGCTGCCCGTCTGCTGTTTTTTGTTCCGTTCAGATGTTTTATGTATTATAGTTTTACAAAGCTAAAATCAAACCATTCTGTTTTTGCTAAAAATTTTGAAATAACACTATTGCTTCTCTTTTTTTGGGAGGGGGGGGGGGGGGGGGGTCATGATTAAAATGCATTGGTTGACTCTAATTATACGTAGAAAAAGCACAGACTCTTAGTGTGTTTATATGAAGAGATTTATTTTATTTGTATTATTCATTTGGGATTAGTTTAAAAAAAATATTCATTGGCATATTTCAATTTCACAAACAAATCTGCAGCACTTTGACTGAAAATTAATAAAATCACACCGTGTTGCCACCTTATGGACAAACTAATTTGTGCAAAGATTCCCTCAGGCGGATGAAGATGATTGGCGGGCCTTAAATGCTGAATCATCTTGGTATTGTGTTGTCACTCCCTGAATGGATATCAGACAGTAATTCACACCCCTAGTGACCACTGAATCCTGTCCTCCTCCTCACTCACGCGTCATTCGTACCTTCTGTTTGGCTCTTTACTACGGTCTTTCTAGCTTGTTCTGCTTGCTCTTATTCCCTGTGGTTTCTGGCTCATTTGCTGTTATGAGGGCAGAAACAGCAGAAGTAGAGGCAGAGGTGGGCTTCAGTACTGTGGACTTCTGCTGAGTCATTTTCTCTGGGTGATGAGGAAAATGGAACAGAGTAAACAGCCAGTCAGAGAGGCAGAAAAACAGCATTGTAGGCCGGGGATGTATATGGCTGAGGGATATGAGAAACCTGAATTTCACAGCAGGTATGAGAGTGTTCAGATGTGAGAGGTAATGTTCAATTTGTTACACAGGGAGAGAGAATATACGGTTTACTCCATCTCAGAATGTTTGCAAAATGTTTTTCTCTGGAGGGAGTTTGTTTGACCTCTAGTCTGTAATGAAGCAAAGCATCAGTGACATATTCACTGCAGTTGAACACTAGTGGCAGTAAAACACCAACAACTTTTAATTACCATATTTTTCGGACTATAAGTCGCACCTGAATATAAGTCGCATCAGTCCAAAAATACGTCACAACGAGGAAAAAAACTGGACTATAAGTCGCATTAATTTAGAACCAAGAACCAAGAGAAAACATTACCGTCTCCAGCCACGAGAGGGCGCTCTATGTCTTCAGTGTAGACTACAGGAGCACTGAGCAGCATAGAGCGCCCTCTGGCGGCTGGAGACGGTAATGTTTTCTATTGGTTAATTTCTCTTAGTTAATTTTTCTTGATGTCAAATTAATTTTGATAATAGTCTGGAAAATACGGTAGTTTTTTTTACACAAATTCTAATTGCAGCTGCAGGTTATTGAATAATAAAGACTTAATTTCGCACAATGCCTTGCATAATAATATGTTATCATCTGAAAACATTTTTATCAAAATGTATAATTTGTAAAATAAAACATTTTGATGTCTGCATCATATAACCAGCTCCATATGTGCTTTCGTGATGTAGTAAACTTGCTCAGTAGTGCACCCGGTACAGCTTTGCTCTTGTGATGTGTAGCACTCGTGAAATAAAAGTGATGATAAGGAAAAAAAAAATGTTGCTTCTAATGTCACCGTTGCTTCAGCAAATGCATTCATGAAACCTATTAAAAACAAGATTTTGTTTATATTCTGTAATTGTGATCAGATATTTATTTTACTTCAGATAGCATGGCACCAGGGCTTGGACCACTTACTCTTACCGTACCCAGAAAGTAGGCTAAATCCATAATAAAAGTGCATTGGGCAGGGTGATGAGAAATTTAGCTTTAGTTACGGTATTCCACGAAGATAAAAACATACAACAATCACAGTCAAAGACTTTTCCATCCGGACACGATTAGATTCTCAGAGGACACATGAGTTATTTGACAAACAATAGGTAATTTGCTCCAGTCTTTTTGAGGAAAAACACGATATGAAACACAAATGTACCTGACCTCCTCTGGGAAAACTAGCTCTGAATAAACTACGGCCGGCACTGAATAGAACTGTTTTTTTTCCGTATATTCGTTTATACAGGCATGCATGCTTCTGTGAGGATGTCTGCAGTAAGTACTGAGCAACTCCCTGCAGTGCTTAACCTCTACCATGACTGCTTCTTAACCAATTAGCCAGCTGCTACTGTTGTCCCAGCAGATAATTAAGGGAAGATATGTTCACGTGTGTGCGTTTGTGTGTCAGAGCAGCTCAATGGGTGTGATTCTTCATCTTGTAACAGTTATGGTCAGCTGTGCTATGTCATGTATGTATGTCATGATCATAACCCAAATCTATTGATTTTTCCGAGATGTGTTTGTCTGTATTTTGATAACCCAAATTTAACTAAGTAAACTGTTGTTTTTGACTATATAAGTGATCATTTTGACTATATAATTGATCATAACCATATATATTTTTGACATGTATGATATTTTTTTTCTCTAAAATGGATCACATCCCACGTCTGATTTACTAAACTGTACCATTTCTGACACGTGTGATGTTTCTGACAGTGATTACAACCCAGAACTGTTCGATTTTAGACATGTCTGCTGTTTTTGATTTTATAAGTGATCATAAAATATAATTGTAACCGTTTTAAATGCATTCCAAATCTATGTACATTAATGTGCATGTTGTAATGTTGTTCTCAACAACACTCTTTCACTGGAGTGCCTACGGAGGTCTAAAAATACATACACCTGCCCTTAAAAAACACTCAAGCACATACCCCATCTGTCTGTGCATTATGAATAAATCCTGTAATTTTGTCCACTGGAGATTGCTCTGTAATAGCCAATCTGCGTAATTTAATTCCCTGTGCATGTCGAATCCATTTCTGTGGTCGGGGTGGTTATTTGCTTCTGATATTTCTATGATCATACCGCATAAAAGTCATACCACTTTTTCTCATGCATTACATTAGTCAGATTTATATTCTAACCAGTGTAATATTTCCTTTATGTGAGGGCGATGTGAGCCGCAACCCCTGCCAGAGCACATTTCTTTCTTTCACCCTTCAAATCTTTCAACAGTTCACTTCTTTACTGGCGTTTGTTTCAGTTTTAATTTGCTATGTATTATTCAGATTTTTTATGATTTTACATTCTAGAGTGTCTGATTATTTTAAACAGTTTTCTTCTGCTTTTCCATCACTGTATTATTATAATCATTTTTTTCAGCTGCTCGTGATCACATCCCAGAGAGGGCATTTATGTCAGCTTTGATTAATAATAAGTATTTATGTATTTTCTCTGAAATGAATCAAAGGAACTATTATTTTAACTAAACAGCAATAATAACCAATTAGATTAGAAATGCTTAATTCTGAAATATGTAAAATAGCATTTAAAAAGGCCAGCTGAAAAATAAATGAAGGCATGTTTTCACTTTTTTTTATTGTTAAACACTAGCAAGAATGATATTTCATTATTTTCAGTACAAAGTTATTAACTGCATACTGTATGTTGCATTCATATTGAACTATTGTACAGTGTAATGTATACAATGTATATTAATACATGACTAGTGCTTTGTTGTACATTGAAACTTTTTGAACGATGCCGCAGATAAATCATTAGGTCAGATTTAGACAGTTTAAACTGATTCACTCAAAAATGAGGAAATCATTCAAACTATCGAGATTTTACAGGTCAAATTTAAGCCAGTCATTTTATCCAGCTGTAGATTGGACGAAGTCTTCTTTTGAGGGCAGTTGGAAGGATTTGAAAAGTATTTGGATTGAGTCGTCAGTATGAATGGATCTAGCCAATAGAAAAGCATGTTGCCTCACAATCCCTAATGAGCTCCCAATCCATTTCTTTCTGTAACGAGTCGCTGGGATGGAAATATAGAAGCAAATATTTTATTCAGCTATGCCTCATTTTGCCTGCGTTCCATATGCTTCCTACGTTCCATATGCTTCCTTCTGAATCCATGCTTGAGTTTATATTTAGACCCTCTGCAATTAAATACGTTTATAGAGAATACATGAATGCATGTATACAGTCTGTTACAGTTATGTAAATGATTATATACAGTGTAGTTTAATCATTATTCATGACCTAAATCTAATTTGCATGATGTTTTTGGCTATATAAATGATCAAAACTAAAATGTAGTCTACTTAACTGACATTTCTGACTCTCAATGGATTTATTCCCCATTACATACGTTTTTGAAAAATACAGACATGCCATGTATACAGATTGTTACAATTAGAATATAGTTTAATTTCTTATTAAATATAAGGAATATTATGATTGAATGATTAATTCATAAATCATTTTATACATTTTTTTATCATTAAGTCATGCTACATGATTTTTTTTTCTCTATTGTTTTGGTGGAATTTTTTTTTTAAATATTAGAATATTACTGTTCCTTTTTAGCAATTTTACTGAGGCTTTTTTTTTATTGTGGTTGTGTTACACTGTACTTTTTGACTTTATGCCCCAAAAATATTACAAATAAGAGACTAAATCCATGTTTTTTAGTGTATTGAAGTATGAATTTTTTTTTGGGATTTTTGAATTAATTAATAAAACTGCAAAAAAAATGTCACTATCCCGAAAACAAACCACAGTTTGTCTGAGGGGTCTTGACCCACCCTGAGGGTAAAACAAAACAAAAAACATGAAAAGCCAGATTGTGGATAGCATAATAATTACTTGGAATTACTAATGCAATGTTTGGGACAGTGTTTGTTCCTTATGCTCTTACAAAATTGTCAATTTTGATGATGTATCAAAAGCAGAAAATAATCAATTTAAAAATATTTGGTGAAAGGCGTCCGATAATAAAATCTGATTGACAGAGAAAT